>NC_080835.1:85603473-86228473 GCF_030435755.1 Ochotona princeps
TAAAGGCAACTCTTTATTATTACAATTATATTTTGCCTTTTCATCATTAACATCTTTGAATTCATCTAACTTATCAGAACACTGCACTGGGTTGATTTCTTTAATGTGTATATCGTGTTTCACTAAAGGCCTAGCTGATTGTGTAGTAGATGGCAGAAACAGAGGCGTTGTCATTACAAATGAAGTAGGAACTGAAGTAATTACATTTGCTTGAGTTAGTTCTGAGTGTTTCTGTTGGTCTGAAAATGCAGCCACCTCCTGAGCTACGCAATCTGGAGCAGTCCAGGCTTTACTGAGTTTAAACGTTGGGCTCTCAGTTACTAATGGCCTCTCACTGTGGAACGCTCTAGAAGTGCAGTCACTTGTCCTCTTGGTGCTGGGTTCAGAGGGTTTTTCACTTTTTTTGTCGAGTACAAGCATAGGTATACTGTACACAAAGCCTTCTGAATTATTAGCAGGACTTGTGGCTCTTTCCATGGTTCTGCTCAAAGTACCTGGGCTTTGTTCTTTATTACTGAAGTGTTCTCTGGAAGGCACAATATTAGGTTGACTTAAAATATCTGAAAAAGGTACTGCAGTATGAGAATTTGGAACATCTAAATTTGTTAACCAATTATTTATATGCTCAGTCTTAGAGAATGACAACTTATCTTCAACAAAGTAGTCTGCATTATTAGTTGACTGTAGATTTGTAGATCCAAGGGAAAGAGAATTTGGATGGACAGATGTGGAAGGTTCTTCATTAAGTGCTAAATATATTTCTTCACGTTCTCCAACCTCCAGGCTGTCAACACTTGAGAGGGTTTCAGAATTGGTTATTCGATTAACTTCATCACAAAATTTCTGAAAAAAAAAAAAACTTATAAATTCTCAAATTAAGGACTCAACATTGAGTTTAATTTTTCTTGGCATGCAAAACAGCAAAATATGACCATAAAAATATGGGAACATACATGATATATTTCCTTGTCGTGTCCAGGGTAAATAAACAGAAAGATAACAAAATGTCACAGTAAAATATGCTTGTGTTAATTTAACTCCTAAAGTAACTATACCTAATTATGCAAGTCATAATTTAGAAAATAATTTTGTCATTAGCATTGCCACTTAGTGTAGGGAATTTCTTGAAGTTTCATAATAGCAAGTGGAATTTTGTGTGTGTGTGTGTGTGTGTTTTTTGTTTGAAACATCTACTGCTCGTAATGTGGCTCCTACAAGGTATGTGGTTACCTGCTACCTTGGGCTCTGAACAATCAGCTGGGCTGGAGAATTCAAGGTCCCTAGAGTTGCTACTTGGCTGTCTGCTAAAAATTTCAAAACCCTGTAACTCTCAGATTTCCAGCTATGCCAACTAATTTTCTTCTGCAAGGCAGCTGGACTCAACACAAATTAGACAGTGACTCAATCTGACCTCCAAAATCTCTGTGATCTAGATAATTTGTCACTGTAATGATAAACAGAGATCTCTCCTATGTTTAAGCCTTCTCTGTCTCCATTCTCACCCTCCATCAATCCTGCTTTCCCTCTCAAGTTCTTCTAGCACACTCTGAACTCTCAGACTTCTTAACTCACTACTCCCCTAACCAATCTGACCTCTAAGCATTCACCCCAGAAGAATCTACTTTCCCTGCTCAGCCTCCTTCATGTGCTGAACCCCAATCACTTGCTCCTATTTCCCGCTCAGCCACCTCCAGGTCAAAGTTCCCCTTTTCCCACAACAGCAGTCACAATCTCTCCCTGCCCACTGTCTGCTTTCTCTGTTAAATCAGCTGCACCCTGTGGCTGTAGTTTCTCAAAGTCCACTTTAAATTTTTTTTCCCCTCCCTCACCTTTTAGCCAACAGGGGCAGGATAAGAGATAAGTGAATTAACATCTACATAAAAAACCCTATTGATTGCCAAAATTGTTTCGTAACTTGATCTAGTAGAGCCCACCAAAAGCAATGGATAGTCATCTCCTGTTATCGACCCCTTATGAGAGATTTTTTACAGAGTTACAACTTTAAATGAAATGTTTTCTAAATGTAAACTCATGTTACTATACACAGGAAGTGATTCTAATCAATTAATTGTAATTTTTAAAGTGTCTAAAGATCTTAAATCATTGCTGAAACTGATTTATCATTCTTTTATAAACTAAGATTGCTTTATCAACACAAAAATCTCTTTTGTTCATATAACTTAAATCTTTAATGAGCTGTTTTTAAAAGTATTTTTTAGTGACTGACATACTTGTGCTCAAGTTTGCTAATCAATCAAGTTACTCATGCTGTATTCTCAATGCTTTTTCTGATGTACAATTTATAGGTTAATTGTAAAATTACTTTTGTCTCAAATTTATAACAGCCATCAAACCTTGAAAAAACTCATGTGTTATTCATGAAAAACAAAGTTTGTGAACACATAGAAATCTATATTCATTTGTTTAAAAAGTAATAAGGGAAATGTTCTTCTAGGAATAAACTAGAAGTACCATTTAGCTAAATGTGTCATATTTCCGTATGAACCTGACATCCATGTATATTGTAATTTTCAAGTTTTCTTGTAAAATATTTTTAAACAATGGCATTTATATTATATTGCACTTATAAACTGCTTTAATATCTTTACAAAAGCATTTATAAAGCGTATAATTTTTGAAATAGAAGAGACATGAAGAAAAAAATATACAAGGAAAGAGCCAAAAACATACTTCTCTAGTGTCTGTGATGAATTTGTGGTAATTTATGTAAAACTTGTTTCATGGCTTATTTGGCTATTGCCATACATTAGCCTTGAAAAATAAGGCAAAAGGGGGGGTAAAGTTATTATTAGAAATTAAAATATTAATAACATTTGTAGTTTCATACTTGCAAGCTGCTTAGGTGTTGATCTTTTAGGAGTTTCTCAGTTTCCTCTAGTTTAAGCTGGAATACATTTTTCTTAGGAGCCAGGTTTGCCCCACTGTTTTCCTTCATTTCCTTGGCACAGTCGTTTTTGGTTAAGAGATGTTTCTGACACTTTTGTTCATTTTTTGACAATGGTGAAGGCAAGGCAGAATCTACAGCTCTGTAAACCAGGAATAAAAAAATTTGCATATTTAAGTAAAATCTATTCTTTCTTGTAATTATATTAATGATGCATTTATATGATATATATATTTATCCAGCTAATCACATATAAGGATATTAGAGAAATGAAGATACACTATAATGGGAATTTATAAAAAGGAGTAGAAATAAATGATCGTGAGATTATAGCACCAATAAAGAATTCCACCTTCATGTAGGAATAACGTGGCTTTTAATTATTAAATCCTCTTCCTCTAGCATCTGAGATAGTGATAGAAGTAACTTCTATAGAAGAGTCAGCCCTCTGTTCTCTAAGAGCTTTCTTATATAAACATGTTTTTACTGTTTGTTCTAAGTTGATGGCATATCAGGAAAGTATTCCTAAAACCCTAATAAAGTTGGTTGCAGGTTCAAGCAGATAGACATACTAAAATCGTTTGGCAGGATATACAGAAATTTCTTCCTTAGTTAATAATATTTGGGAGCTTGGTTCTTACTCGATGGAGAAGACTTTATATTCCTGCATCAACTAAAAACAAATATATGATCAGGAATGGTGGTACATTATTATATAGAATCTACTTTTAGTGTGCTAAAATGCCATCACAAAATTATCAGGGGATGCTATCACATGCTATTAAAATTTTCTGTCTTCTAGAAACCCATATAATATATTTCAGCATATATACAGTGGGAAAAAAATAGAAAAACAAAGAAGGAATATCTGGTGGGGGGAGGAGGAGTAAAATAGGGAATGGGGATAAAGGCACCATATAGCTAGCTATCTGCTGCATAGGGCTTACCAGTGCATGAATCCCAAAAGCATTTGGTCCCAATTCAACTGAATGATTCCCAATTGGTGATAAAAATGTTTTTTAACAAGAGAAACATGTGACATACACCTATCTCCAATACCCATATATATTTTTATTTGGACAGACTGAAATAGTCAATGTTAAAGATTCCTGACTGTCCCTTTTTCATCACAGGGAAATAAGAGAGCAAGAAGATATGTAATACAAGTTCTTGAACATTAAGATTTTGTGTTTGTTTTTTGCTTTTACAGAAGCTACTCTTCAAAAATCTTCCAGTTCAGTCACCCTTCCCCGTAAAATATAGCTACATCTACAAAATATCTAATAAACTCATGTATTTACCTTTAAAGTTGTCGTCTCTCAACTTTTTCTTCTCTATTGCTTTCTTCTCTACTCCACTTTCTTCTCTTCTCTTCTCTACTTTCTTCCCCCAGTTAGGAGGATTGTAGGGATGGATAGGAATAAAAGGAGATAGGGAGGCAGAAATAGCAGGAGAGGAAGGCATGGGAGGAAACGAAGAAGAAAAAGGAGAAACTGGGGAGGAAAAAGCTAAGTAAGTCGAAGGCAAGCATGGAGAAGGGGATGAACACAAAGCAGAGGGTAAAACAGATGAATGAGGTAAGGATGGAGGAGGAGGAAAGGAAGGTGAAGGAGAAGAAAGAGTAGACGACGAAGAAGAAAACAGTGTAGAGAGTGGAGAAGATGTAGAAGAGGAAGACAAAGAAGAGGATGGAGAATGACAGGGTGGTGGACGGGAGACAGTTGAGGCAGGCAGCTGGTCTACAGGGATCTGGGACTGGTTTGAGAAAGTCGTCACTTGTGGAAGAGATTTCAGGACTGACTGAAAAGGATTCAATCTAGCAGAATGTTCAGGCAATGGACTGACATAAGAAAGAGTGGGGACTGGCTGATGAGGGGGGTGACTGGATAAACAGGAAGGCTTCAAAGCAGGGAGAGAATCCAAAGGGGATGGGGAAACCAATCGAGCTGGAAGGGAACGACGAACAAGGGCAGGCCTTAGAGTAGCTGGAGTAGAACGCTGGGCTGAAAGGAAATGTTTGGGTCTGAAGGTTTTGTAAAATAACTTGTTTTGTGAGTCAGGTTCAGGAAGGATTGGAGAACTTTGGGATGGGTGGGGTAGGTGGTCTGATGGGCCAGCCAGGCCAGAAGAAATAGGGAGTGGCAGACGAGGGAAACTATTAGAAAAGCTGGAAGTAACTGGAGGATGAGGAAGACACTTGATTGGATGAGATGGTAATGGGGCTGTTATAAAGGACTTTGGAAGAGTAGAGGGAATAGAAGCATGAATAGGCTGGTGGGTGGGAAAAAGAGTTGGGTAGCTAGGAAGAATGTGGGGACGATGAGACAGCAATGGGACCCGTGGAGGAGACAGCTGGTTAGGTAGATAGGGATCATGTGTGGAGACAGCTGGACAAGCAGGAATGGATCTGCACAGGCGGAAAAGCATTTGGATAGGCAGGCAGAAAGAGCCTTATTAAGACGGTTTCTTTGTGTGCTTTAACGTTGTCTCTCAAGTCATTCATGTTATTTTAATTCATGTTATTTTCTTCCCCTTGGGATCTAGGCATGATCTTTTTTACCAACAGTGTCCTTTCACACGGACTGAGAAATATACATTGCTTACCCAGGTTCCCCTTTTCTGATTTCTTGCTCTTACTTTCACTTCTTAGAGAAGTCTGCTAGTTATACAGAAACATGAATATAGGCTGGAAAAATCTCCTGAACAGCACAGGTGCAAAGGGCAATTAGAGATCAGACAAGTGCTTAGCTCTGTCCAGACTTCTCAGGGCAGCACGTGGTTCAAGATCAACTGTCTCACCCAAAATACATGGGTATTGGAGATAGATATCTAATATATCATACTACTAAAGTATTTAATACAGGAGCAATTATTCCCTCTTTTACAGTGTAGCTACCAGAAGGGAAACTTTGTGATAAGAATCTGGTTTTGATGAAGACTGATCACCCACAATATTTTTAATTTTATACTCTTGCTGATATTCTTATATCTCATTATTTCCTGAAGTAGTTTCTGTGTCTGATTCTTCTTGCTTAAGCATCAGAAGTCCTACACTTTTTCATACTTCTTCTCTTTTGAATGATCACATTGCTAGCATTCTTAATGGTAGGTTTTACCTACTACTAATATTTTCTACATTAGAATTGTCTTTAATGAACAGTGCTTTTTTGACAGCTCATTTTGTTGGTATTCCTTTATTCCTGAACATACATTTATATTCAACTGAAAATTTATCTCAAAGTGATAATAATTAATATTTGTAGCTTAATTATATATGCAATAAATGCAAACATTTCCATTAACTTAACAACTCATCCTTTATATTTTAATGTGTCATTTATATATAGCATTTTATAAATTACAAAGCACTTTTAAATACTTTATTCAATTTTGTTAGCTATCTATGGAGACAAGTCCATGGTACTTTCTCTTTATAACTGTATACATTTATGATCCAGATAACAATTTTGTGATGCATTTACACACATACTCACACCCATCTCCTGGAGATGGATCTCATCAGCAGTTACAGTCATAAAAATATATAATAAAACAAAAACTAAGTAGGTATTTTAATGCAGAATAAAAATAACTTCTTACAAAGATGATATATGCTATTTAATAATCCTAGAAAGATTTTCTGTAGTGATTTACTTCTTTGAGGTAAGTAAAAGTTGTTTTGACTTTTTGACATGATTTACATGTTTACTTCTTTCAGGTAAGTAAAAATTGTTTTGACAGTTTAACTTTCTAAAACTTCAAGCTCCTAAACATAATAAGAAAAATACCCATGCTCTCATTTATTTTACTGATTTTTTTTACTGAATATATCTGATTCATGCAAAGAGTAGTAATATGTACAAAACAAAAAAAAAATCTAAAGATGAAGAACCCTGTATTTAAGAATTTACATTATTTTATATTAAAAGATTTAAGGGTTATTTAAAAAGACTGAATTTGCTGTAAACCTCCAGACCCTTCCTAACTGTCATGCATTTTTCAGACAAGCTTTTCCTCGAGTACCCTAACATTATGCTGTCTTCACTTCCCTCAATTTTCATTTGTTCTTTGAACCCCTGCTATCTGGCTTTTATCCTACTATTTCAATGCACTGCTTTGTGATGAACTAACTTAGTAACTGTATATTTGGTCTTGACCATTCTTTCTTGACTTTAACTCATGTTCAACGGATTATTTCCCTACTTTTCTGGTTATCCTTTGAACGGTCTTGCTTGAGCTCATCTTTCTTCACCTGTCCTTTACATGTCAGAATTATTGAGTTATGTTCTTTTCTTACTTTACCAATACTCTGTATGTAATTTTATATATTATCCGTGTGAACTTATCTATAACCATGTAAGAATAAAGTGTTAACAAATTCCATTCTTCGTTAAGGACAAATTCAACTTTGGGCTAACTTTCTAAGTCTGGATTATTAGTATTATATTCTTACAAGTGAGCTGTCACTTGTTGGGGCTTGGTAGGGAAACAGGAAAGACTAGCTTCTCAATTGCTTTTTGGCTGCCATGAGGCTGCCTCCCAGTGAAGGACGCTGCATTTTTGGCATGCAGTGTTTTGTGTCCTCCTGTAAATGAAGGCAAGAATGGGTATTGAACTTATGGGAGCTTGATTTTTTAGTTTAGCTTAAGTCCATCACTGGTATATATAGAGCCATGGCTGTAGTTTCGCTATAATTTCACCAATCTATTGGTGACAGTCATACCTACCTATACCGACAGTCCAGATCTCTTGCCATGAGAATCTAGTTCCTGAATATCTCATACCTCAAATTCAAAATTTATAATTCTCTGTCCAATCATTACTCTCTCACAGTGACTTTTAGTGTTTTTCACTAAAAAATGAACACTCAATGTGAAATTTTCCTTCCACCTCATACTCCCTTATTTTGATAGATCATTTCACCATCCATTCAGTGATCAAAACTAATCTCAGGAGGCATCCTTAATTCTTACTAACCATTTTCCAGTTCTTAAACCATTACCAAAAAACATTGATTCTGCCTCCTAAAAAGTCAAGATTTTTGTTTAAAAAGTATCACTCTTCATGATTTTCCCCCCCAGGAAAATTCTACTGGCAATTCTAAAGTATTAATGAGTGATTTCTTCAGATCTTTTAACAATTGTATTTAGAACAAATACATTATAAAGGCTCTTGCTGACTTAATTCATGGCTTTTTCTCTAACCTATCTTCCCACAACTCTGTTCCCATTGTACACACTAGCCAAATTGAACTGCTTGAAGTTCCCTTAACACAACATGTCCTTTATGTTTTTTTTTTTAAACTCTTATGACTTTTTAAACACTATTCTTTACATCTGAAGTTCTCTCTGAAATTTTGTCTGTGATGAATATTTCCCTTATCTATTAAACTTGAGCTGAAGTTTATACCCTCTGTTAAATGTTCCATTATGTCTGTGGTGTTTCTCCATTTAAAATATTACTGAGTGTTTCCCACACATATAACACTGAAAAAAATAACAGAGGGAATACCAGCATGTGAAAGATTCACTGTGTTCTAGAACATGTCTAAAATCTAATTGCTACATTTCTTTCACTAATATTTTGAGATTATTTTTCACTTCTATTTTATACTTCTCTATCACTTTGCTAATTTTTGTGGCAGTCCCCATTAAGAGGAACACAAGTATATTTTCATATTGGAAGCATCAGACAGTATTATAATGTAATTTAATCAGGTCTCATCCACATGTGTAACTCATACTAATCCATGGCACGGCATAGAAAAGGCCCAGTCTCCAGCATATAACAGATTCTTAACACATTTCACATTTTTATCCTATTCTGTCTTTCTAGACTATGATCTGTTGCTCATCACATAGGCACTCATTCAAACATACTTGATCTCTAATCTTAAATTAAAAGGTTCTTTATCTCCTCCATTGTCTTATTATTCTTTAACCGAGTCATAATTCTTATATTTCCTTCTTACCATTTGTTTCTTAGTGGTGCTATTTTGTGCAGCTGCAACTCCACTGAAATTTCTCTGACAAAAACTGCTAGTGACTTTTTTATTGTAAATACAATGGACATGTTGCTAAAAATTATATTCTTGCTTTTTTTCAGATTCAATTTCCACTTGGCTCTGTGCTCCCGAGACTGAATTACTCCTACCTCTGATTTATGGCTGAATTTGGCCGATGGAAGGCATTTGCAGGAGATGGGAGAGTAACAGAATAAAGAGGCATTTGATAATCATTCCTCTGGCTTCCTCACTGCTAGATGTCTTTTAGCAGTGGATATGTTCATGAAGGTAGGACCACAGTCCTGTACAACAGCTCTTCTCCACAGCTATAACTCTTTTTAGCTTATCTGTGCTTAGTAATACTGACTTTGTTGTCAGTTCTGTGAGAGAGCCACTATCCTTTATTGCTTCCTAAACTTTTTAAATTAACCTCTCACTCTTTTTTTAAACACTTATTTATTTTTATTGGAAAGTCAGATATACAGAGGAGGAGAGACAGAGAGAAAGATACTGTCCCCAGATTCACTCCCCAAGTAGCCACAATGGCAGGAGCTGAGCCAATTTGAAGCCTGGAGCCAAGAGCTTCTTCCAGGTCTCCCACATGGGTGCAGGGTCCCAAGGCTTGGGCTGTCATCGACTGCTTCCCCAGGCTACAAGCAGAGAGCTGGATGGGAAGCGGGGCTGCTGGGGTATGAACCAGAGAGTGTATGGGATCTCAGTGCACATAAGGCGAAGATTTTAATCACTAGGCTACTGTTCTGTGCCACTCTCTTTCACTCTTCAAAGTGCTTCTTGTTTCTTGCCAAGATTCTGATTGATAAAACACCTTTACACTATCGATTTATATAGGAACCATTTGATCCCTGTTACGAAACACTACACTTGGTTTCTACTATACTACTCTCTCCTATAGTTTCTATGATTCTGTCTTTGTGATTTCCATAATAGCATCCTCTTCTTATCCTTTATCTGCCAACAGTCATTCTATCCACACCCTTCTCTGCTTGTACTTTCTTAAAGACTGCTGTTCTCTGGGGTTTCTTGCAGCACATATTTTCCATGGTTGATTATTTCATTGCCTTAGCTTTAAACATCTTTAATTCAAACATTTATCCTGAGTTTTAGACTGCAAAATTTTGACCATTTATTGAAGTAGCCTTCTTTCAGTTAATTATCTGTAACTGTTCATAATATTGAAACATCAAAAGAGCATTTGATTTTACTGATTGAATGAAAGTCCTTCATTAACTGTAAAAGCTCTCATGACAAAGAACATATTCATTAGCATAGAGATACACTTTTCCAATCTCATCTGTGATTCAATCTTTTATTCCTAGAATGCATCACACCATTGATTACACCTGCCCTTTGTACATGTTCATTGTAATGCCATCCATTTACTTGCTCCATAATTACTCCTAGTTTTTTCAAAGCTTTGCTGAAGAATTCTCTATTCCATGAGATCCTTCCTGAATCCTGGTGAAGACTAAAAGTCCTAATCAGGGGTACTACTGATGCTAATTATTCTAAAATGGAATAATATCACACACAAGTAACCAAATGCCCCAACTATCTTACTTCTGAGAATATATTCTAAGGAACCTAGGTCAGTATATAAATTATATACCTGCACTTTTATTGACACTTCAGCCCAACTGACAAGGACAAAGATACAGAATCTACTTAGATGTACATCAACTGATGATTGCAAAAAAGAAAATATGGTGTACATATACAATGAATGTTAGTCATTAAAAAGAATTGAATCTTAACATTTGAGCAAAATGGATGAAACTTGAAATCATCATGCTAAGTGAAATCAACCACACCTAGAATGATAAAGTTCATGTTTTCTTTTATATGTAGAAGTTTACTTAGGGAGACTATAAAAACATGTGGCAGTAATATTATTTGGCATGTTGATAGTTATAAATGCTATCTTCACTGAATTGTATTCTCTCATAATAACATAATCTCCTCTTCCTTCATTTTTGAATCCCATACTACATGTTAATATCTTTGCTTCTAAAAAGACAGTATTTATATGCATATTGTACTTACATACAAAATAAATAAACTATTAAAAAACTAAGTCTAGATGTTTTAAGATAAAATTTTGGCATTATTGTTACCTGAATTATAGATATCTTTGTTTATGCAAATGTTAAATATTATCATTACTCATTTGATACTATTTTATACTTCGAGTTATCATTTCATTTCTGTTTTAGATTGTACATTAGGGTTTAAATTGTACAGTGCTATACTTTTCTATATCTCCTTGTAACACTTGAAATAGTTCTATGTTGTAGTAATATTAAATAATACTTGGAATAAGTAAATGGAGAACACAAGGTACCAGAGGGTGCTCCGTGGTTGACTGGCCCATTATGCTTCTAGATGGTTCATTTATGTCATCCTGAAAGGGAGTCAGGAGACACTATAGCTTTTTTTTCTTGAGATATCCAGGTAAGATTTATGATGAAAATTCATTTCTACCACAGTTATTCTTTCTACCACTATTTATACCACTGTTAGTACAATTTTCTCTTCTCAGTGAATATGAATAATAGCCAGTACTAATATTTCATAATAGTTTTGATGATAGTTTATATAGCAAAATGACTGACTATTAGGTAGTATTTATAATGTGAAACACTTTCAGACAATAAACTGGAATTCTGACTTAACTCTCACAGCAATTTATACTCTATCTCAATTTAATTTGTGAAAACAGAGTTATCAGTCCTAAAATAGAGGTGAGGAGTAATTAATAATAAAGGCATATAAACAAAGAACTACAGAGATATATAAGTAGTATATCTAAAAATAATTGCACATGATAACTATAAATTACTTACTTCCAATTCACTGTTTGTCTGTAGGAAAATGGGATGTTTACTTCTGAATTAAAGTTAGATTCCTGAATTTGTTTCAGGGCTTCTTCTAACGGAGGAACTGGTTTTTGAAAAGCTAAGGGGAAAAAAAGGAAAACAAACAAAACCAGATTATGTCATTTTCAATATGTCTGTGTATGTAATTTGTCAATGATACAATATCTGCCTAAAACTTTCTTGAAAAGAAAGCACTCTTAGAGTAGTTTAAATATTTTAATTTTGACATCTAATTCCTCAAAAAAACCTGTTAACTCAAAAATTTCACTATGAATTATATGAAAAAAATCTTTAATAAATTCCTAGGTTTTCCATTCTGGCATGAAATCCCCTCTATCTTTTTTTTTTCTTTCTTTCTTTTTTTATTAAATTTATTCATTAATTACATTGTGTTGTAATTACAAAGAATCTGGGATTCTCCCCCCCCACCTTCCCCCCATGGTGGGTCCCTCCACCCCGCTGCATAACCATAGTTCAAGTTTAGTTGAAATTCCCTCCCTGCAAGTATTTGCCAAGCATAGAGTCCAACATCCCATAGTCCAGACAAGTCCAATTACTTATTGGGAAGACCCTCTCTGGTCTGAGGGCAGAGTCAGCAGAGTATCTTCCCGGTCAAATAAAAGCACTAATATACCATCTGCAACAATTAACATCGTTATGGAATTAATTGACATGGTACTGAGCAGTCAACATGTCAAAAATAAATGCGATTTCTTAACCACTTTCTGTGACCCCCCATTCACAGTTCAATTTTAGTTAATATACTACAAATGACATAATATCCATAACATAACATGATATGCTTAACATCATATCATATTAAATTAAGGCAAACATGTGGTATCTAACCTTTTGGGATTGGTTCATTTCCCTTAGCATTATGGTTTCCAGTTTGGCCCATTTGGCCATAAAGAACTGCATTTTGTTTTTTTTAATAGCTGAGTAGTATTCCATGGAGTAGATAAACCATAGCTTTCTTATCCAATCCTCTGCTGATGGGCATTTTCGTTGTTTCCATGTTTTTGCAATTACTGATTGTGCTGCTATGAACATAGGAGTGCATCTTGGTTTCTCATAAAACAAGTGTTCTGGATATATTCCTAGGAGTGCTATAGCTGGGTCATACAGTATGTCGATTTTGATTTGTTTGAATATTCTCCATACTGATTGCCATAGAGGCTGTACCAATCTGCAGCCCCACCAGCAGTGGAGTAGGGTTCCTTTTTCCCCACAACCTCGCCAGCAAGTGTTGTTGGTGTTTTTCAAACTACTGAAAAAAGAAATTGAACAAGATCTAGAAAGATGGAGTAACATCCCATGCTCCTGGATAGGTAAAATCAATATCATTAAAATGTCTATATTGCCAAAAGCAATATATACATTCAACGCAATACCAATCAAATTGCCCAAAACATTCTTCATGGAACTGGAAACAATGATCCAAAGGTTCATCTGGAAACACAAAAAACCACGAATAGCTAGAACCATCCTGAAGAACAGGAAGTTAGCAGGGGGAATCACAGTCCCGGACCTCTGGACATACTACAGGGCAGTGGTTATCAAAACAGCCTGGTACTGGCACAAAGATAGAGAGGAAGATCAATGGAGCAGAATAGAAACACCAGAAGGGAACCCACACAGATACAGTCAAATAATCTTTGATAAAAGGACAAACGATAATCCAGGCAAATGGGAAGGTCTGTTCAATAAATGCTGTTGGGACAACTGGCTGATAGCCTGTAGAAACAAAAAGATAGACCCATATCTCTCACCATATACTAAGATCAAATCTAAATGGATAAAAGATCTAAACCTGCATCCAGAAACCTTCAAACTTTTGGAAGAAAATGTTGGAAATACTCTGCAAGATCTAGGGGTAGGTCCCTACTTCCTAAGAAGGACGCCAAAAGCAGTAGAAATCGAGACCAAAATAAACAAATGGGACCTCATCAAACTAAGAAGCTTCTGCACAGGAAAGGAAACAATCAACAAAGTAAAAATGCAACCCACAGAATGGGAGAAGATCTTCGCGCATGACATAGGTGATAGAGGACTAATCTCCAGAGTATACAAAGAATTACAAAACAGCCAAAACACCAAAATAAACAAGCCACTCAAGAAATGGGCATGGGAAATGGGCAGACATTTCACAAAGGAACAATCCCAAATGGCAAATAAACATACGAAAAAATGCTCAAGCTCCCTGGCAATAAAGGGAAATCCAAATTAAAACATCAATGAGATACCATCCCCTCTATCTTTGATTTTGTAGTTTGATAGGTTTGTGACCAAATTAAAGATAGCTCTATAAAGAAAGGGGAGAATATGGAAATATCAAGTAACATTTCTTGAATACTATAATGATTTTTTTTCTTTTTAAAACAATTTATTTTTATTGGAAAGTCAGATCTACAGAGAGATGGAGAGACAGAGAGGGAGATCTTCCGTCCAATGATTCACTTCCCTTGTGGCCACAACAGCTGGAGCTGAGCCAATCCAAAGAGAGAAGCTAGGAGTCTCTTCCAGGTCTCCCACAAGGGTGCAGGCTCCCAAGGCTTTGGGCCATGCTCCATTGTTTTCCCAGGGCATAAGCAGGGAGCTGGATGGGAAATAGAGCAGCCAGGACATGAACTAGCAGCCATTTGGGATCCTGGAGGTTGCAAGGTGAGGATTTAGCCCACTAGTCTATCATGCCAGGCTATTATTATGACTTTTTAAAACTTCATTTGGGGCTCAGCGTGATAGTGCGCTGGTTAAAGTCGTCACCTTGCACGGGCAGGGATCCCATATGGGCGCCAGTTCTAATCCCCGCTGCCCCGCTTCCCATCCAGCTCCCTGCCTGTGTTCTGGGAAAGCAGTCAAGGATGGCCCAAAGCTTTGGGATCCTGCACCTGTGTGGGGGACCTGGGAGAGGCTCCTGGTTTCAGATTGGCTCAGCTCCAGCCGTTGCGGCCGCTTGGGGAGTGAATCATCAGACGGAAGACCTTCCTCTCTGTCTCTTCTCCTCTCTGTATATCTGCCTTTCCAATAAAAATAAATAAATCTTTAAAAAAAACACTTCATTTGTTTGACATGTGGTGATCAAGGGCTTGACAGAGACAAAAAGTAAGTATTCATTTGCTGGTTCACTCTCCAAAAGCCTGCAATGACTGGGACTAAGCCAGGCTGAAGCCAAGAGCTGTGAGGTCAACCCACATCTCCCATGTGGGAGGCAGAAACCCAATGACTTGAACCTTCACTGCTCACTGCCGGAGTCTACATTACCAGCAAGCTGGAAACAGAAATTTGAGGCAGGGATTGAACACAGGTACTTCAATGTCGGATGTGGATATTTTAACTGGTGCCTTAACATCCAGGTTCATTGTCCACACCACAGATCTTATTTTCAAGTACTTTACAAGTATTAACTAAGGTAATCATCACTATTGCCTAGGAAGCAGATGCTATTTTAATTTTACAATTGAGGAAACCAAGGCAAAACCAAGGAGGTAATTTGTTCAAGGTGATGCATTATTATCCACACTCACCCTGCTCTGCATAACCTCTCTTCCAACTGGATATAATGTATGTACTCTTTCCCCAAAGCCTTTGAATGTAAATTTTTGCTGATGGTATGTTGGAGCTTTTAATTGATCGGGATGATACTCTGCTGGCTCTGTCTTCAGACCAGAGAGGGTATACCTAAGAAGCCGTTGAACTTAACTGGACAATAAGATGCTGGACTCTATGTTTGGTACATGCTTGCAATGGGGGAATCTCAACTGAACTTGAACTGTGGTTATGCAACAAGGTGGAGGAATCCACCATGGTGGGAGGGTTTGGGGAGGGCTGGGGAGAATCCAAGTACCTATGAAACTGTGTCACATAATACAATGTAATTAATGAATTAAAAATAATAAATAAAAAAAGGAAAAAAATGAAACTATCACTTTACTTTTTGTTCTTATATTAATCCACAAATAAAGGCACCTGCTCTCCTCCGCTGAGAAAGAGGTATATGGGCACGCTGAAATTTTTCAGTAACTTCTTCAAGTTTCTGTTTTCTTTCTTGAAGAATTTGTTCTCTGATTTGGTATTCTTTTTCTTCTTGTTCTTTTCGTTTTTCTTCAAAAGCTCTATGTTTAAGACATAAAGCAGATAACAGAAATAGGCAGTAAGTAAAAAAATCACAACAAAGGAAATAGCTTCAAAACATTATGAGTTTGTTAAATAATGTTTACATTTCAAAAGTTACATAGAACATTTTAAAGTTAGCTTTTATTTATTGAGAGGCAGGGAGAAAAATGGGGAAAGGGAGAGATCTTCCACCCATTGCTTCATTCTCCAAAACATCCACACAGAGCTGAACCTTCCCCAGCATGGAGCCGGGTATTCCATTGGGGTCTCCTTTGTGGCAGGCAGGGATCCAGGTACTTTCATAGCTACTGCCTCTCAGGGTGAACATTAGCAGGGCTGTGCAGTCAGAAGCCAGGACCAGATCCTAGGCAGTTTGATGTGGAATGTAGGCGTCCAAAGAAGCATCTTAACACTTGTGCTAAACTTCCTTCCCACACTTAGTACTTAAAAAAACAGGTACTTGATACGAATTTAAACAACTTTGTGAATAGTAACTCAAGGTTAGTTGCAAGAGAATAATCAGACCCATTCTAATTTCTGGAAGGTCTGAATAGCTGTTCCCACCTCCCAAGCTTTGCATAACAAATTCTTTTCTAAAAACCAAACCAAACCAAACAAAAAATTCTTTTCTAAGGAAGCTATGCTATTTTCTGTAATGTGAAAATTAGATAAATAATGGGACATTCAAGAACTACTGCGTCACCTTTTCTTTTAGACCAAAGGTTTAAAACTAGCTGTCGTATCAAGTTTGAATTGTGATAAAAATAAAACTATTCATATAAAAATGTTAATTTCTAACTTCTCTTGAAAGACTGGAAGATATGCTAACATAAGATTCTTATTCACCTATAAACTCCTCTCCTAATTCTTGTCATTCCTTTTTTCTTAACTTTTCTGTTTTATTTACTCCTGGTGAACTAGAGAACTTTCGTTTTCTAGATAAGCAGCTTGGTCTCAAAACATTAATTTTGTACTTGGAAAATATGTGTGTGTGTATCTATGATTTTAATAATTATCTGCTGGAAAATGAGAAAAATGGAAACGCAAATTTGTCAACTCCCTCAAAGAGGATTTTCTAAATAAAGGGTCTCCTTGGAATGCACAAGGTTAGGGGATGGTTGGTAAGAACTGTTTTAATATTTTTAGTGCCTTGGGTTACTATTAACTATCCTGCTAGAGACCTTCCCTGGATGGAGCATTATTTGAGTCTAAATAACTTGACTTCCGGAATTAAAACAGCAGATCTTCAGTGGTCCAACCTGTGTGGTAGGCAGAAAGCTACAAGGGGCAGATAGTTTTTGTATCCCAAAACACCTCCCCACTCCATCCCATCATAAGGAGGTGCTTCCACTACTTGACTTAATTGCATGGGAAGTCTAAGCCAGCTGACTAGGCAAGAAAAAAAAAAGCATTGAAAATGATAGATGACATGGTATTCTATATAGAAAGATGAGGCTGGCATTGTGACACAGTGTGCTAAGCTGCTACTTTGAATGCCAGAAGCTCATAATGGAGTGGCAGTTCAAGTACTGACTGCTCTTCCCCGAAATCAGCTTGTATCTAATATGCTGGGAAGGTAGCCCAAGTTCTTGAAGCCTGAACAGCCAAAATAATTTTTAGGAAGAACAAAGTTTTGCCTTTCCTAATTTCAAAATTCAGTACAAATCTGTAGTATTCAAAGGTACTCGCGTAAAGATATGCTTACAGACCAATGTCACAGAGTCTAGAAATAAATCCTTCCATATATGGTTATTCAATTTTCTGTAAGGGTGCCAAAGCCATTTTCTAAGGAAAAACAAGCTTTTCAGCAAATGATCTTGGAAGAAAAAAATGCTCATATGCAAAAAAATAAACTGAACTCTTACCTTACCGTATGTGCAAGACTCAAAATTGGTCAAACATATAAACATTAGAGCTAAAACTCAGAAGACAGCAGAGAAAATTTTTTGACACTAGATTTGGCAATGGTTTTTTGGCTATGACACTAAAAACATTGAGAAAAAATAGATAAGCTGGACTCCATAACTGGAAACTTTTATTATCAAAAGACACCACCAATAAAGTGAAAAAATAACATATGAAATGGGAGAAAATGCTTGTAAACTAAACATCTGATAAGGATTTAGGATATATAGAAAACATCTACAAGACAACTTTGACAAGGGTCTTGAACAGAAACCTTTCCAAATTAGCTATACAAATGCCAAGAAGCACATGTAAAAATATTTACTGTCACAAATAATAATTTGGAAAATGAAAATAAAATCATAATGAAATATAATCGAAGACTCATTTAGATAGATGTCACCAAAAGGTCACCAAACAGAAAGGATACAATTGCTGGCAAGGATATGGAGAAACTAGAATCATTTTGTACTGCTTGTGGGAATGCAAAATGATACAGTCACAGTGACAAATGGCACACTGATTCCTCAGAAACTTAACCATATAATTACTATATCACCAAGCAATTTTGCTTCTGGGAATATAGCCAAAAGAAAATAGGGGTTCATAATTTATACATTTGCCTTTTTCCTATTTTACAAAAGAAGTTTATTTATTTATTTGAAAGATAGAGCAACAGATAAGAAAAGAAAGAAAGAGACAGAACTTCCATCTGCTGGTTTCACTAGGTTCTCCCATTTGGGTGGCAGGTGTCCAAGTCGACCTCCGTCACCTTCCCAGCAGAAGGAAGCTGAATTTTAAGTGGAGCAGCTGGATCTTGGGCCGGCACCAATATGTGATGTTGACCTTGTAGGCAGTGGATTAACCCTCTGCATCACAAGGCTGACCCAATATACCTGCTTTAATAGTAGCATTATTCATGACAGGTAAAAATGGAAAAATAATCCATGTTTCTATTGACCTATCAATGGATAAACAGAATTTGGCATATGCTTATACAGAGAAAGGAATATTATTCACCCTTAAAAAAGAGGGCTGGGTTGAAACAGAAGTGGGTCTAGCTCTATAAGGGCAATGTGAGGGATCTTTGTGGTGAGGAAATGTTCTGTGTCTTGACAAATGAGAGTTCACAATAAAGGAAAGGGCAGAAATACTGCATAAAATCCATTGTTTTTTAAAATATAAACAAAATTGGTAAAAGCATTGGCCTAACCAATAAAAAGGGAGAAGTCCCAAATTAATAAAATCTGAGATGAAAACGAGGATATCAAACCCAGATACCACAGAAAGTAATTCCATAAGGAATTATTATAAGCAGCAAGACTGGGAAATACAGAAGAAATCTAGGTACATTTCTGGATACATAATAACCACAGTGAGAAATGAAGACAGAAAAGCCAGACAAACCAATAACCAAGATAGAAATTGAATCAGTAATAAGGACCCTTTCAACAAAGAAAAGCCTAGGACTGGATTGCTTCATTGCTCATTTCTGTGAAACTTTTAAAGATTAACTGATTTTAATTCTCCTCAAACTATTCAAAGCCATATAAGTGGCCTGGGGGTTAGGGGAGTGCTGATTAACAGGTACAAAGTTTCAGAGAGTAGAAGGGATGATGCTGTAGCACAACAGCTTAAGCTACTCTTATGACCCCCACATCCCACACTGGGATGCCCCATTCAAGCAGCAGCTGCTCCACATCCAGTCCAGCTTCCTTCTCATGTACCTGGCAAAGCAGCAGAAGTTAGCCCAAGTGCTTTGGCTCCAGACACCCACTCGGGAGGCCCAGATTGAGTACCTGGCCCCCCGACTTGGGCCTGGACAAGCCCTAATTGTTGCAGCAGTGGAGGAGTGAACCGAAGGACTGAAGATCTCTGTCACTCTGCCATTGAAATAAATATTTCTTAAAAATTATCATGAATTAGCATGGTTTTCTACTGCACAGCACAGTACCCAGATTAACAATAATTCATTTTATATTGCAAAATAACTAAGATAAATGCTAAGAGTGTTTTAACTATGAGGGAACATTTCAGGTGCCATATTTTCTAATCTTTTCCAACAAAGTGGATACAACTGGAGACCACTGTGCTTAGTGAAGTAAACTAGACCCCAAAATACAAATATATTTCTTTGACTTGTGGAAATAATATATAGAGTACAAAAAACGTAATGCATATGAATAAAATTTTCACCTTGAGATTTAATTATGATTTATAGCCCCTGTGAATACTCCTTCTGAGCAGTGGTCTAATTTCAACTTGTTTAATTTTTTATAGAGTGGAGTATTAAGCCTGTGAGTATAAAGTAAATTGAGAGTATGTTATCACAAAAGCTAAAAGGAAAAACAGTAAGGAATGAGAAAGGATAGGAGAAAGTAGGGTAGAAATTATCAGTATGTGCTTAAAACTGTATATATAAAAGACATGAAATCTGTTCTCTTTATATAAACACACTTGAAATAATAAAATTTTTGGAGTTAATCTGGAGTCTGTTTGGAGTTAGGATTTCAACTTTGTTGCCTAATTGGGGTGCATTAAATCAGATTATTGCCATTTTCTAAGTCTAAAATTAAGACTAACAAAATACTTTTTTTCCTGATATATCGCTGAATTATTGATATTCAATTAGCTATGTATGTTGACTGAGCAAATATTCATTTACTTATTTACTAAATGATAGCCCTGATTAGTGAAGTGAAAACAATTTAGAAAATAATTTCCTTTGTATGTACATCTTAAAATTACTTGGTCTACAAAGCAGCACACTGAATATTTGAGAATGTGATAAAATATATAATGCAAAAAATGGTCTATAGAAACTCAAAAATATTTATTCTGTTCACATTAAATAATTAGTGGAAATAAACAAAGAGTTCTTAATGCTAGGAACATTTTCCTTTGATTAATTCAGGGGACACAGCACTGTCCAAGTATAAATCACAAATGACCAAGCAAAACAAAACACTTACAAAAATCTCCATAAGCATAATCTAAGTGAACAGAATAAACATTAAATTTGTCAGTAATTTTGCTTTGAGTTATTTAGAACTTAAAAGATTTTCATTTAATTGCCAGTTTATTCAGTATGTCATCAGTTACTTGAGACTGTAACTGAAGTTACAGATTACATGCAGAACACACAGATTTGTCCTTTTCAGAATAAACATTGTTTAACATTTTCTTTCCAAAAAAATAGATAAATGGAAAGATAATGGTAACCAAAAATACTACATCTATAGACAAGTTTCTGAAATCCAGAAAGGTATTCATAATTTGGTTCCATTTTTAAAAGGTGAAATACAGGGACAAATGTTTAATGTTTTAAGATAAATTTTTATGCCTTTACATTTCACTCTAGGGTAACAGGAAAGTAAAGCATAGTAAAATTATATTGGAAAATTTTCTGCCTCCTAAAATTTTTAAATAAAATTTTCTCCTCTATTACTTTCTGCATCAGAATTTAATGAGTATTTGATGACAGAATATGAGTATGAGTAAAATTCCATTTATAAAACCTGCTATTTCATAAATCAAGTCAATGATTAGAATATAAATTATTAATAGTATAAGGAGGAACTGTCACACTGTGGTATTTTTATATATATTCTGAAATTTTATATAATTTTGTTTTTTTGTCCTACATAAGAATTTCTTGAGAAAGATGTTATTAATTCCAATTATAAAAGAGCAAACTGAGGCTCAAAGAGATGAAATCAATGTTCTAGTGAATAAAGCTGAGTTTTTTTTCTCTTTTTTTTTTAAAGATTTATTTTTATTACAAAGGAGTTTGTTTTTTAAGGTCTCTGACTCAAAAGTCTATTCATCTTTACTGAATACAATCACGTACCTTTCAGAAGATTCAGGAGCTAAGAGAGAAAACCAGAAAACAAAGCAAACAAAACCAAAAACAAGCCTCACTAAATCATTCCAGAAAATTAAAGAGTTAAGCTAAAGAGAACTATAAAATACAAGCACAAAATATTACAGGTAAACAATTCTATTTCCCAAGTGAGATTTGCAACATATGACCGATGATGTTGTTAATAGACTCTAGGGGTTTTCTGCAATTCACATATTGTAGAAATATGGACAAGCAGCAAGATAATATTACAATGTGCCATAATTACTGTCTTGAGAGACATCTAACAATTAAAATATCTTGAAAAATACCAGGTAGTGATTGGATACTTTGCAATTTTACTTTGTTTTAATTTCCAATTTATACTAGGAAATAGTTTTAGGCAGTTATTTATAAAATCATTCTTTATACATTTCCACTTTGTTCACATTTCCTCCCATTTTTTGTAATTGAAGGAATGAAGGTAGCATATTCAGAAAACCAATACACAGATGTGAAAAATAATATGACGGACTTAGTTGGCAGTCCTTTAATTCATCAAATGATTTTAAAAAACAAAAAATATATCTTACGATGTGTCATGACACTGTACAGCGAGAGGTTCTATGGTAAGATCACTACGGTCATAGTCGGTGAACTGTACAATGTATTACTCTCTTTGCACTTCAGGCAGAAATATTTATGATGCTGCATGAATCCTTGTGTTTTATAAATAGAGAATGGTCATCATTTTTTTATGAAGCAGTGAAACAATTAATGTTGACTGAATGCCTATGCTTCTGAATATAATATAATCACTTACTTTTTTCTCCGGTTTGAATCCACAAAATGTTTACGTGCTCGACTTCGGCATATTTTTTGTTGTTGTAATAATATCTGGCGCTCCTCTTCTAAATTTTTCTCTAAATGTATTTTCATATCACTGATGAAAGCATCAAGTTAAGAAAAATGGTTTACATGTTCTATAGTTGAATATTAGTGACATCCAACAAAATTACAGACTCATCCTAATGATGTAATAATGCTTTCATGGAAAAACTGGCATGTTTACACATTAGTTTTAGCATATGACCAACTGTAAAAAAAATTGTGACTCACTACTAGAACTTTTTAAATTATTATTTTATTTTATGACACAGTTCCACAGGCTCTGGGATTCCCCCTAACCCCTCCCTAGTCACTACTAGAACTTATGGCATATCTTAATTCTTGGGCAGGGATTGCTTTTATAATTTATGAGCTCAGACAAGGAGACAGAATATTTTCATTAATTTGATAAGTATCTGAGTACTTACTAACAAGCTGCCGTTTAGGCATGTATATAAGAAAACGAGAGAGGACTGCATTTAACTAACTTGATGAGTTAAACATTTTGATGCATCCTTAACATGCAGTATAAAAAGTCATATAAAATTTTAAAAAATGAAATAGCAACATAATTGGAATGTTTGGGAGGACAGTTATTTTCTTGTAGATTTTACTACAGGTTACAACCATAAGAGACTAGTAAAACCAAACCAAATATAGTCATATGAATCCTGAGTTTTTCCAGAAAAGTAAATGAGCATTTTGGTTTTGCTAAACACCAACTCATTTGAAAGTTATTACCTAAAATTTGACTTCTCTCAAATTGTAATAGTATAATTTTATAAAAAATTAATATTACAAGTTAAAATAATAGGATTGATTTTCCTATTTAGTGATTTCCATTTCACTGATTATCCATGAAATCTGTCAGTAATTCTGTTTTGAATTATTTACAACTTAAAAAATTCTCATTTAATTACCAGTTTATTCAGTATCTCATCAATACATGGGAATGTAACTGAAGCCACAGATTGCATGCAGGACACACAGATTTGTCCTTTTCAGAATAAACATTGTTAAACATTTTCTCTCCAAAAAGATAAAGGTTCAAAATTCCTTTTATGGGGTTCATTTAAATAAAATTATTTTATGCCTCAAATTGACTCATACTGGTAAAACATAATACAAATATATAGTAAATTTCATTGTACATGATTTGTTCATTTAAAGTTTATTAATTTCAGTATCCTATGGTGTTTTAGTAATGGTATTACGTATGTCAAAATCCATGTGTTAGGACTTTTTGGTTGTTTGAATCTAGGCTAATGGGAGCTTATTTCTTTTTAATTATATTGCTCTTTAATCATCTTTGTGTCATAGGCCATAATTTACCTGCAGTTTCTACAAGATTTCATTCTACCTCAAGACAAATGTCCAATACAATTACACACATGTATTCATATTTGTATGAAGTATTCCTGAAGGATTGATAAAGATGAAGCAGAAAGGGAAGAAAATCTTGTTTTTTTCGATCACGAAAACAGCTAAAAGTTTACCTTCTTCTCTTATATAGTATGGCGGTAATATCTAGAAAGGAAGTTGTACTTTTCTTGCCGCAAAGTGGTGAGTTTTAGTAGCTAGCCATCTTGTTTAAGCCTAGATATTACTACTCCTATTGCTGGGATCATAGAGGCAGAAACCGCATGCATTATGTGATTCATGACACGCATCTTACATGAGCTTTCTAAAATATTGTTATGAATATTTATGTATGAGTATGTGGGGTAGTAATGAAAAATTAGTGAAATTAATAGAATGATACACTGTCCATGAATGATTTACAATGCTTCTCCTATTTTCTGAGTTTATTATAAATCAGTGTCCATGCGGCAGAGTCAAATGCACACAGAACATAACCGTGTTCATATCAGAGTGTGTATCTTGGAGAGGACAGTGTTAGCGATTAGAAAGGCAAAAGTCAAACTGAGTGGGACTAATTATGAACAGATGAGAGGAAGTGAAAGCTGCTATTGTGGGATATCATTTTGAAAACCTGTCCAAAGAAAGAAAATACAGAGGGGCTGGCAGGTGTAGGGAACCTTGTTCAGAGGAGTGACACTTGCCCTCGGTGAGGCTCTGCACATACCCGTTTGCCTCTCTGGGACGAAGTCGGCCAGGGAGCACACGGTCCACACAAATCGCTTGCTTGCTTGCTGTTAAAATTCCAAAAGTTAAAAGGACATTCCAGAAGATGTTTGAGACGACGGGGCTAATAAAGCAGGGGTTCATTTGTGAAGAGAATGAAGATTAGACACTACCATCACTGCCAGCTTTATAAAGACCCTGGAGAATTCAAAGGTTAAATTCTAGTCACAAAATCTCTGAAGGAATAAATATGGTTTGTGTAGCGTGGAAACAAAACTCATTCGCTCGATTTTCTGCAAGGAAACCACCAGTAACATCAAACAACCAAACCCGAGGGCAAGTCAGAGGCAACGCAGCCTGGGATTGTCGGGTCCCCTGCTTCTCATTTCCTCTCGGCTGTCTGAAAAGACTGGACACACAGAGCAAACACGCCACTCCAACGGAGCCAGCAGCCCTGCTACACACACCGCGGGTGTGCTAGGTTATTCTTACAACACTTTCTTCAGGATAGCAACACCTCTCACTGTTTTCTCATTTCTCTAAGTGGCATTTATCAAGAAGTGATTAATCTGTTGGGAAAGACTGTAAAGTCATAATTCTAAAAGGCAAAAAAAATAACTCGCACAGCATACACAGTTGCTATATTTGAAAAGTCCCCAACATTTTACAAAGTTGATGAGCGGGGTGGGACAACCGGGCCGAGCAGGGGAGCGGGCACGGATGGGATGTTGGGAGCGGGGTGGGAGGGAGGACACCTGCACCAGGATGACTTGCTGGTTTGCATCACCTTGCGTCAGTTGGTCCTGGGGAGCCAGAGGGGAAAACACGGCCCCGTGGCCAACACCGCCACCACCCCGGCAGCCACGGGCTGGGAAGGATACAGGTAAGCGGCAGGTCGGCGACGCCCGGCGCTCTCTCGAGGGCTGAGGGGCGCTCTGCCACCGGGGTCGGAGGAGTCAGCGCCCAGGCCAGCTACGGCGCTCCTGGCTCCCGGCCTCCCGGCCAGCATCCTTCACCTCAGCGCCGCCTCCTCTCTGGCCCCGAGCGCCTCCTCCCTCATGGCAGCTCGGTTCTCTCAGGCCCCGCGTCACCAGCGCCAGAAGCTTGGTCGCGGCAGCCCCGGGTCCCGCGGTGCGGCGCTAGGGACTGTGGTGGCGACGGCAGCTGCGACTGCGAAGACGGTGCCCGGCGAAAGCAAAGGTGGCGGCACCCGAGCCTTCGCCATGTTGGTAACCAACCGACGCCGCGTCCTTCGCGACTGAAACCGGGGCGGAGCGGCGGGGCGGGCGCCGCTCTCGAGGAGCCAATAGGAGGCGCCAGCGGCCGCCTCGCCCCGCCCCCCACGTTCCCCGCGACCCCAGAGCGCCACGTGGTGGCCCGAGGGGACCGTTAAATGCTCGTTAGAGTCCTGTACCTCCCGTTCCAGGAGGCTGTTAACCGAGGGTATTGAGAGGCAAAGTTCCCACAGCAGGCAAATGCCACTGGGCAGATTCTGAAATAAAGTCTGGATAATGAAGTGTTGGATTCGTTGTTGAGCTACCCTATGTGCACTATCACTATTCTCAAGCGCCAGCTCTTAAAAAAAGTGCAGATTTCTCTTCCCTGCATTCCTCCCACCCACTTGGTGATGCTTCTCCCATTCCTTCTGCAGTCATCATCTTTGCCGTTGCCCTACTTAGAAAGTCTACATTTCACAAGTTCCCAACGGCCCTTGCTTGCTTCCAGATTCTGGAAATGGACCAACGGAAAAGGCGGCCTGGAAAGGAGACCAGATTTAAACTAGCAATCTCTCGGGAGGATATACTGGGTCATGATATTGAAATCGTGTCTGGAGTTATGTTTTTGAACTAATTTAAAGTTTATGTGAATAAAACTTGGGAGAAATCCTAGAATTTTTTGTTGGAGTTCAGCATAAAAGCTTTTCTGACTGTATTTTGGACAGTTTTTGTTTTTTAGTGGAAAATGTACAAAACAAAGATTGTTCATTATTCAAATGCCTCCTCTGCTTTTGTGTATCATGGTTTTCATTTTTACAGTCGAATTAATAACTTTTCCAGCTGTAACTGCTTGAAACAAAATTTTTACAAACTTGGCTACTATAACAAATTGGAATGTGTTGTTGGTAGTGAGATTTTTAAAGTGCCATAATAAATTCCAATTTTGACTTTAGGCACAGAACTTTTAAGTTCCTTTTAGGAGTGTGACAAGAGAATAAAATATATAACTAAACAGAAATACTTGGACAATTACCTAGCTTGGCAAGTTTTAAGTTGTGCTAGTTGTGCTAATCAGGCATTGTCCTTGATTATATTCCTATTAATAATATCACAAGTCTGTCTCTCAGGATTTGTGAGCTGGCAAAGTAGGGCAATGCAAAATACAAATAAAATGAGAAAATTGTGATGGCAGTTTGGAGTATTTGGGCACATTTGTTTTTCTGAAAGTGGCTTTGTCTATTAGTCTGGTATCTTGTAACTCTTAGCTACCTTATTGTCCTATTGCATGCTATATTATCATTAAGAAAAAATTAGTTTTTTTAAAAAATAAGATTTCCTTATTTATGTATTTGTAGGGTATAGTAACAGGGAGAATGGGGGAAGAGGAATCTTCCATTAACTGGTTCACCTCTCAAATGCCCATACTAGCCGTGGCTGGCCCAGGCTGAACCAGGAGCAAGGATTTCCAGATGGGTTTAGTTTATGGGTGACAGGGACTCAAATACTTGGGCCATCATTTGTAGCCTTATAGATAATTAGTAAGAAGCAGGATGGGGAGTAAAGGCAAATTCCATCCAATATAAGATATGATGTCCTAAGTGGTAGCTTAACATAATGTTAGTTTAACCTTCCAAAAAGATCAGGGCAGTTGTTATGGGGAATCTAGACCATAGGGAATAAGACCAGAAACAATGAAACTAGTAGCAGATGAGAAGAAAGATGACAGAGAATGGAGTACTAGGATGGCAGTGACAGAAGTGGCAAGATGTATTTATAGTTTGAACTTCAGCCAATAAGCTATGTTGATGGGTAGTTGAGGCAAGTGAGAGATGAGACAAAAGAGTCAAACAGAACTCAGATGTAGGACCGCAACAAACGGATAAAGGTGGTTGTCATTTACAAACATGGGAAGAAATAAATAGGGAGAGGTAGAGTAATTATTAGGCTTCAAATATGTTAAATATGAGATGTTTATTAGAATCCAGCTTCATTAGGATGGTCTGATATGTTGGTAGTGATGAATTGGCAACAAATGTTTACAGAGGAGACTAACAGTCACTTTATGGTTACAATGCATATTCACATGACTTGCCAAATTTAAATTCTAAGTTAAAAGAAACACATCAGACAAATTAACAGAATAAATAAAGATTGGAGAAAAGACAGTCCTCAGTTCCAAGGCAGTGAGCAGGGGCATTCAGAGGCCAAACACAGAGGCCAGGTAGAGAAGTCACGTGAGTGGCCACTTCAAGACATCTGCCTTATTGGTACATATTAGCAGACTACCTATAACTTGCAGAAGCTCAAATTTTTTTGTGATTGGCTGAAATCTGAACATCACTTTTTCCCAAAACCAAAATTCACTCAGAAGGTACATTATGGTTTGTTGTAGAGGAACTTAGAGTGTGGATTCAGCCGCAGGCAACTGCATCTTATTTAACAACTGTTATAACCTTAAAAGTTGTGTGACAGTTTGTGATGGACAATATTTGTGCATTCACTTTCATTTTGGCTAAGCCTACATTTTCCATCTTCTGTTGAAATATTTTCTTGTTCAAATAAGGATTTTCTAAATTTGTCTGCAGACAGGCTGCGAAAGAACAAAGAATTTTAATGTCTGGCTGTTTAAAAATGGCTGAAGTTTTGGCGTCTTCATTTCCATTTTGTAGGAGGGCTTCAACTAGAAATATAACATTAAGGATATATATTCTTTTACTCCTGATACAGATTATAAGGGCCCTAAACCTTATCAGCAACATTAGAATGGCATATAGACCAAATGAAATCAAAATCACACAAACTTTTGAATGCTTGCTGTTTCTCACGCAGTGTTTCCCACCAGTGTTTTACATATATTACATAATTTAATTCTCTCAAAAATACCCACTATAAAGGGGAGGTAAGTGAACAATGGTAACAAAGAACTATAGTAATCAGCTTTCTCAGGTTTCCAGAGGATCTATATTCCTAACCACCTCTTGCTGCCTCATTGGCAAGTTTCAGTTTGAATAGTAAGTGAGGAGAAAGTAAAGTGGTAAAATAGATAATGCATTTCTTCATTAAGTGATTATGAATGCCTATTTATATCAGTTACTATATACTCATACTATAAATATTATGGCTTGATCTGTCCCCATTAGCTCTCAGTCTAAGAAAGAAGTTGTAGAAGAAGTATTTTGAAGCAGAAGACAACTCAGGAAAGTTTGGATTTGCCTCTTCATTTTAGAATAATGACTTTTAGACAGGCTTGTAGAATGAAGGCAAGGAAACATTGTGAAAGAAAAGCTGCAGACTCATGAAGGCATTGATCTAGCATATATCAGAGAATGCTGATTTTCCTGTAACAACAATTTCCTTATGTTCAGAACCTAATTTTTTTTTTTTTTCGAAAGGCACAGTAAGAGAGATTGAGAGAGAGGGAGGCAGGGAGAGACATCTTCCATCTGCTAGTTCACTCACCATATGGCTGCAATGGCCAGTGCCAAATTAGGTCAGTGCCAGGAGCCAAGAACGTCACCTCGGTCTCTCACATGGGTGTAGGGGCTGAAACACTTGGGTCATCCTCCATTGTTTCTCCAGATGTCTTAGCAGGGAGCTGGATTGGAATTGAAGCAGTTGGAACTAAAACTGGCACACATGTGGGATGCCAGCATTGCAGGTGAGCACTTAACCTACTATGCCACAGTGCTGGCTCCATGGAGTTTCAATGATGTAGTCATAAAATAAATAAATCAGAGACCTACAAATTTGGCATCTATATGGCTAATATGACCATTGCTAATAGTTGCAATCAGTTAAAAGTATATTTTAACTCTGTATTATCTGCTCTGATGTCCATATTGAGCAAATTTCTATTCAATATTTTCTCAAAATATTTCCAATGTGACATTCTTCCCATTCCATCAGTCACTTCTACATTCTATTTTTGTGCAAGTCTGTTCACAATTATCATGGTATAGCTTATTCAAGACAAAAAGAATATTCTGATCCATAAAAGACAAATGAATTTATAAATGCACATTAAACTTATCTTTATCTGTCAATTTATTATGAATTTACTTATTTATCCCTTTATTGCCTGTATGGCAGAAGAATGGATTTATAATGTAGGTAGGGGAGTAAAACACAAGGAATTTGACAGGATTTCTAAAGCTACCTTGTTTTTCATAGGAAGGGTGTTGTTTCAAATGAGGGCATGGAAACCAGCAAGCGTTGGCTTCTGTTTTTGTTGTACACATTCCAGAATTTTGAACTGAGGACTCTGTGCACTTAGGTTTTTCCACAGAAAGTGGACTGATATTTCAAGAAGCGTTTTTCATTTATCCAAGAAAAATATGGGTCCATACCAAGTCTCACTTTTGTTCTTAAATATATGTATTTTTATTTGTGGAGAAGCTGTGCAAGGTAACTGTAAACATCATTCTAAGGTAAGAATTTTAGCAATATTATTTTAGCTAGGAAAGCATAAGTAGCTTTCAAGATACCTGTTAATATTTTGAAAAGATTATACTACTAAGTATGAGTTATGGAATCATTAGCACTTTTTTTAAAGAAATGCTGTGAGAAATTGCTTAACTGTTAATCTTTTGCACTTAGGAAGCTATAAGCTGAGAATTGACTTAACACTTTTTCTATGGAATAATTTTACAGAAATTTCAAGCCTGGGTTAAAAACTGGTCTGCAAAGTTTCAATTAGCTTGATAATATATTTGATGGATAATTTAAAAATGACTCCACTTTAAAAATACAGTCTATAAATTTTCACATTTCAAATATGTTTTTTATGAGGTGTTGCCTAGAAAAATAGAAAGTTGTATCCCAAAATAATGCCAAAATAGTAGTTAATATTGTACATGATTAGGTGGGAATTTGAACTTCAACACATTGAAATATTGTTTGATAATTTTTAAATGTTATAAAATGCATTTACCATTATATCAAAGCAAAATTGCAATATCTCATGATTAAAGCAATAATACATTTTTGGAAGTATATGCAAATATTAATGGTTTATTTCTCTAAAACATGTCAAAATACAAAAAAATCACATTTATATTTTAAAATGTCAATTTATCTTAGTTTTTGAACAAATCTAACATGTCAATCATTACAAATATATAGATAAGGAACAGAAATTAAATTAGATGCATGAAACAAAATGCAAGTATCTTTTCAAGACAAATTTCTTTTAATAATGATTCCTTCTAAAAATTTCAATGTTTAGGTAAAGGAAGACAAAGCTTGTTATTGATTTCATCTAACAGCATTTTTATTTTTTAGATTTGTTTACTTATCTAAAAGTTGGAGTTAGAGAAAGAGGGAGAAACAGAGAAAAAGAGATTTTCCGTTTGCTGGTTTACACCCTAGATGGCCTAAATGGCCAGCAATTGGCCAGGCTAAAGCCAGGAGTCATGAAACAACAGTTATTAAATCTATATGTATAAATGCCAAAGAATATTTTTAATTTTAAAGAAACGAATAGTGTGCTAACAAGTGCAGATATCTAAGGACTGATAGCTGGCCTTTTAAAATATTGCCTTCTGTTGATTTTGCAAGGCAAAACTCCATACTTTTTTCTGTTATCATTGATATCTTTCAAATGTATTAGTATTTTGCTTTCTAAATCTTCAAGTGTCTTAGCTCGTGCAAAAAATAAGAGGCACGGGTGGACACTGTGCTACAGTAAATTCAACGCCCACATTCCATGTCACAGTGCCTAGGTTTAAATTGCAGCACTATTCCTGATTTTAGCTTCCTTCTAATGTGCAAGTTGTGAGGCAGCAGGTTCACGTGCTTGAGTCCCTGCCAACTGTACGGGAGAAACTGATTGAGTTCTTGGCTGCTGGTTTTGGCAAGGCCCACCTCTGACTACTGCATTATGTAAAGGAATTAAACAGTGATAAAGTTATGAGAAGACACCCCCTCTGCCTTTAAAATATAAGTGAAAAAATGTTAAAAAACAAGAACAAAGCATCAGAGTGCCAGTGTGGTGCTGTATCGTATTAATCCTTTGCCTGCAGGACTGGCATCTAATATGGGTGCTAGTTCATGTCTAAGCTGCCCCATTTCTGATCCAGCTCCCTGTTATGTATGGCCTGGGAAAGTAGCGGAGGATGGCTGAAGTCCTTGGGACCTTGTACACATGTGGGAAACCTGGAGGAAGCTCCTGACTCTTGTTTCAGATCAGCTCAGCTCTGGCCGTTGCGGCCATTTGAGAACCAGCAGATGGAAGATCTTTCTCTGTCTTTCCTTCTTTTTGTAAATATGCCTTTCAAATAGAAAATGTAAAAAACAAACAAAAAGAGCAACAGGCATCTTACTTTGCTATCATTCGTAATTGGTGCAGAAAGTACATGTTGTAGATATCTCAGGGAAATTTTATAGTCCCTTTAAGAAGAGGGATAACCAAGGTGGAGATTATCTGTCAAAATTTGGAAAAGTCCAAGGTCAGGATTGTGGAGTCTCTGTAGAATAAATAGACTCTAAGTAAATTCTTTCTGAGCTTGAGAAGAAGAGAATAGAAATATCAGATTAATGTGCGTTTACTATCCATATTCAAAATTCACCCATAGTTGTATTTGTGGAAGTTTCAGCTAACCAGTTCATTAAGTGTTTTTAATGATCACCTACTTTGTGTGTTGAATCTAACCTTTTCCCTATAGTCTTCTTACTTATTATATGTTAGGTTTTGCAACATATCTCATGTATTTTTGCTATTTATATTTTTGAACACAAAGGATTTTCCAGCAGTTAACATTGTACAAGATGTACCTAATGCAAAGGATAAAAGCAGAAGTAATGACACTGTTTATAAAGAAGACTGTGAGCACTCATGTGATGTTGCCACTAAAATTACAAGAGAAGGAAAACATTTCATGTGCAGTAAGTATGAAAAATAATTATAATTATAAAATCATGATTTATTATCTCTATAATAGACATAGGAAAGATGTATCTTACCTTTTTTTTTTTTAAGTCAGAGGCTTTATGTGTTTGGCTAGATGTTTAGCAAATGTTTGGTAGATGAAGTCTATCTTTCTATATACTCAGTTGATGTCCTAGAGGGAAGGGACAAACCAGAGGGCACTGAGACTAGTACTGTATCACATCATTTAGGACTTTATTCTTATTTTCATATGACCTTAGAAATTTCACTGTTAGTTATTTTGGGAGGGAGTGGATTCTAGAAGCAGACACATTAGTACTGAATGTGGCAATATAATATATAGTGTAAGTAATATATGTATGTTATAATAGGTTTAATACAAACTCATAGCTAAGAAACCAATAAATAAAAATTTAGTCTGAAGACTACATCAAGCAGTAATTTTCATGTTGTTTTAAAAGTATGTGATTAGTGAGCTGAAAAATGAGGTTCTAAAAAAAAAAAAAAAAAAGAAAGAAAGAAAGGCAGAAGGGATAATTTGATCTAGATTCCAGAATTTGTAACTCCTACAAGGAGGCAGAAATGGGTTATATCAATCAAGTCACTTCGATGTGCCTCACAAGTCTCCGAAGCATCTCAAAGCAATGAGTGCAGCCTTAGGTCCATTGAGGCAGATGTCTAAATCCAAGGAAAATCCACTAGAGAGCGAGGGACTGGTCAGGGAAAAACAGAAATAGAATTGGATGAGATACAGTTAAAAATGTCAGTAAATCCTTATGTGATTCTATTGCTAGAAAGAAACATAAAATAATATTGAAAGGAGTAACATGCATTAATGTATGTGGCTTTGTTGTAGGAGACATCATAAGTGTCATAGGTGAAATTTGAAAAGGATCTGGACAGTGTGGGTAGCCAGTGTTTATTCCTGAGTGGGATGGTTTTGTTGTTAATGTCTTTGGCATTAGTAACACACAATGAAATAGCTGGGATTTTGGACATTATAGTAACATGGTCTCAAATGCCTTAGAAAGCCAGTACTTTCTGCTGTTCTTGAAACTTTAAATAAGAAATAGTGTTTTTTTTGGGGGGAGGGGGAGACAATAGTCTATTAACAAGACCACAAACGTTCAGAAACATAGGGAATTGTAAAAGCTAAAAAAACTCATCCACAAGAAACTGCTTGTGTGCCGAAATATTTCAGACTTTTTCCAAATGGCATGCTATGTCACCAGTCTAGAAACGACAGCTACTAAATTCAGAGGGTCCCGCTTGTTCTCTGATCCCAATTCAAAGGAATATGTACTAAAGCACACTGATAAACCACTGATATTTACTACAGCAAAATGAATAAATTCAGAGTGTATTTTGGCTACATTTCAGAGAATACTTAACAGGTCAACATCATTCTATATTATTATTGGCCTTACATCTTTAAGTACAATAGATGCTAAGAAACTTCCCTAGATCAAGGACTTAAACTGAACTGTGCAACCATATTCTTACTTACTACATGTGCCAGGTTTAGACGCAACTGCGGAAACTGCCGGCGCAGACACCACAGCAGGGTGTCACAGGTGGCTGGTAACCCTAATCCTGAAAAGAAATCCCAACATCCAAACACCTGTTGTTTTCCACGTAAACAACATAGAAAGTTGGGCCCTGGGGCCAATGAAAAGGCAGTAACTAACAGTTGCAAATTTGTTTCAGGTATCAGGTAGTTTAAAAAAAAAAATCATAACAAAGACCACTACGTTTTTATACATAGATCTGTTATCGGTGCCAAACAAATTCTTATGGCAAAAACTTGTGCAGCTGGTGCAATACTAACCACACTTGTTAACGGGGACCCCATTCACTCGGTCTCCCCAGCAGAAGACAGCGAGCTGCTCGGTTTGAAAGTCACTGTAGCATGACCCTATTCTCCAAAGTATGGCCCTAGAACAGTCGATGTAACACACACACACACACACACACACACACACACACACACCTACCTTCAGGAAAACCTTACCTTATCTTCCAATTCGGGTAAACAACTGCAAATAAGTGAACTACAAAAATCTGGCAATCTTGGCCCATAGTTAGAAAATAAACAAAGGGGAAACCCACATGAGAGAAGGGGGAAGGAAGGGGTGATCTTGTCTCTTGCTTTTAAGAGACATTTTGGCACTTGGACCTGGTCAGGGTCTTTCACCACCCGGCACTCTACCCACTCTGCCCAAGGCTCCCTAGCCTAGCTCAGGTAGTGAGGGCTGCGGAAAAGATGGACAAACCATGTGCTGCCACTGGGCAGGTGGTGCCGCGGGCCTTCCCTGGGGCGGCAGAGGGCACCGGTGAGGGCGTGTGGCTCAGCCAACCCCCGTGGCAGCCGGAAGAGACTGGCGGGAGGTGAGAAGTCCATTTTGATTCCAGTCTAGGCAGCTGGCCTGCCTGCGAGTACAGCCCTCTGCCCTGGCCACAGCAGCGCCAATGCCGGGGGGACAGCGGCGACAGCAATGCACGGCCACCACCAGCCTTAGGAGGAAGGCCAAGGAAGGTCTTGGGAAAGGCCCAGATGGGCGCTTCTCCCCTCTAGGTGGCGGAGCTCCCCGAGGCCAGAGAGATTAGAGACTGCTTGAAGTAAAGACACAAAATGAATCCTCAAAGAAACTCACCTGCTGCCTCTGCTCCTGCATTGGGCCAGACATCGCCAGAAAGCCTCCCTGGCCCTGGCTCGTGCGGGGAGACCCGGCTTGAGCGCAAGGGGCCGCTCTGTCTGCGCATGAGCACATGGAAGTCTCCGCCTTTTCTCGGGCGGAAGCACACGGGTAGACACACACACACATACCGCCACACCAAGCACATGGACACACACGTACGTGTAGTCATGCCAAGGGCCCAGACAACTCCTTCCAAATTCGGAGGTGGGCAGTAGGCAGAGCCAGCAGAAAAGAACCGAAACAGCTTAAAAATATGAAGTGAAGGGGTCGGGCAGCGAGTTGGGTTTTTCACATGTCATTTTGCAGGCCTAGTTTGATCCCTTTGCGTAGGCGACCCTTGCTTTCTGCCAAAGTACCACGTCACCAGTCGCTTAGCAATTACTAAAGCACTGTTCATTAAAGTTTAATGTACCTGAATCCCAACGTGAACTCCGCTACTAATCTGGAAAAAGCAACCCACAAATACCAAAAACACAAGACTACATACACAGAAATGTATCAAGTTTTCTTTTAAAAGGGAGTCCAGCCATAATGCTACTATATCCATGGCAACTCTGACTTGTTAATATTCATTTAGTGTAAAGACGTAATCATTATATACAGAAAAGATTATCAAGTACTGGTCAATAATGTACGGCTGACCCTGAGGAAAAGTTTTTGCTTACTCAGAATATTAATACAAAATAAAACAAAACCGGGCCCGGCGGCGTGGCCTAGCGGCTAAAGTCCTCGCCTTGAAAGCCCCGGGATCCCATATGGGCGCCGGTTCTAATCCCGGCAGCTCCACTTCCCATCCAGCTCCCTGCTTGTGGCCTGGGAAAGCAGTTGAGGACGGCCTAGGACCCTGCACCCGCGTGGGAGACCCGGAAAGAGGTTCCTGGTTCCCGGCTTCGGATCGGCGGCAATCGGACCGTTGCGGCTCACTTAGGGAGTGAAACATCGGATGGAAGATCTTCCTCTCTGTCTCTCCTCCTCTCTGTATATCCGGCTTTCCAATAATAATAAATCTTTAAAAAAAACAAAAACAAAACCAAAAGATACCTATTCTTATATTTGGGAAGACATGTCTTTAAAATGCTAATTCCTGTACACTTCAAGAAAGACATCCTCCAACATCAAACATTGCAACCTGTACTGATATGTCAAAAAATATTCCGAAAAAAATCTACAAAAAGTAAGTGTTAAGAGCAAGGCATTGCATGGTCCCAGGTATATAAGTTGGGTTTTCAAGAGTATCCACAATGAGATTGGTCATTACTGGCTCATGGCACAAATGCACGTGTGTGCACGATTCTAGGGAGACCAACCCCAACTTGAAATTCTTAGTAATTGTACTGACGCGGGCAGGGCCGATGAACACCCAGCATGGTGCTTGACTTGCTGAGAGTGAAAATCTCTGGTAAGATTTTGACGACGAGAGCTCTTTCTGTTCAGAGACTGTTTTTCACTGTGCTGTTTTATCACTGGGAAGGGCGAAAGCGCCTGGACTGCTCCAGAAAAGCTGCATGAGCAGCAAAAGCTGTGACATAGCAGCAGATGTGCGGCTCCATCTCACTCTGAGCTTCCACCTCTGTATCCGTGAGTAAGTCTTAGCAGCAGCTTTTCCTGGTCCTGGGACTACCCGGATCTTGAACGTCCTTGGTCCTGCAGCTGCTCTCACTCAGCCCTGGGCAGGAGTTATGCAGAACATTGATAGACATGCTGGGATGTTGGATGAGCAGTTTTTCTGTTCGATTTGTTTCCACTTTGATAGTGGTTAATCCACTTGCAGTGAAACATGGGGGAGGGGTGATGAACCAGCTCTCCTCCATGGAACAACTCAGCCTGGAGGAAGCAGGAATCACTTGTGTCAGGCAAGCACTCCAGAGATTCAGGCAAACAGGCAAAGACACAAGGATGCTCAGTAGGTGGCGCTTCATGGATGCCGTCTTGCTCTTCCTTCTTTGCTGGGAAATCTGTGATAGTATCTGTGAAGCCTACAAGAATACATTCATCGTCCTCTTCCTCCCTGGATTCTGGTTCTTGGTCGGAAGATGTAGTGATTTCACCCACGTTTTATTCAGCCTCTGGAACATTGCAATTGGCTAGATGCCTTTACACCTAAGATTTCAAAATTCTGTCTTCAGTTGGAATGGCTCTGAGTGAAAACTGAAGCAAGCGAGGTGCTTATTCAACTTAGGTGAAAACCAGGGAGAACTGTTATCCATGGGTCTGAGCTCCAAACCGGGGTGCGCGGCGCAGTAAGCGGTAGACGCCGGCCCAGCAGGGACAGGGTCGCTAGGGCGTGGGTCTGCTGAGGTAGCGTGGTCGGGAGAGGCTGTGTCTCACTGGGTCCTGGGTGGCCGGTTCAGGATGCAGGACGGCCGTCCAGCCCTCCTGTCTCTGCCGGCTGTTCAGGTCCCCTTGTAATTGTGCAAGAAATAGTGTTATAAAATAAAAGCACCTGTTTTTATTTTTATAAAATAAAAACAGAAAACCATATGGTAAAAGTTCACTCAGAAATGAGTTAGTTGAAAACTTTGGCTAAGATTTTCTAGGTGTATAGCTGTTCATATATGTACTGGTAGTTTAATTATGTAAAACATAACAATCAACAACTGAAAGCAAAAATTTATTTTAAAAATGAACTTGCTTGATAGGAAAGTGTTGCCGTTTGCCTTTTTATATAATAAGAATTGATGAATCCTCTATCTCCTGCCTCTGTATTTCTTATATAATAAAGTAAGAATCATTATTCAGGACGTTGTCTCTAAATTATAGCAAATCACTTTGGGTCAACCCTATCATTATATTAGGAAGCAGATTTTCATTATATTATATCTAAGCAATCATTGTTTTGACTAATTCTGAGATAAACAATTATGAAAAAAACCACAATTGAGTGTTCAGATAAATTAAGCTATTATTGAGTTTGCATATTTGTGCAAAATCAGGTGACATTATTTTTAACTAATTATTTTTAATTGCAATATAATATTCAGTAGCCACTTTTTATTATACTTAAGGAAATTTGCAAAATTCTATCCTTTCCTATACACGAAGCACCAAGAAATTATTAAGAAATATGATGGACGAACAGCAAGCATCCTTGGATTATTTATCTAATCAGGTAAGGATTTTCTTTAGTAGTATATTGTTGTTTCATGTACCCACTGATTGCAGTAAATGAGAGGTATAATAATGTCATTTTTTAGTTACAGTCACATTCAGACATCTGTTTCGTGCCTACTGGTAGTAGAGGGATCATTAGAGGGAGCAATAAAAGCAATGGGCCTTCCTTTTAGGGGCATGCAGCCTAGAGGAACAGGAAAATGTATCACAAAAAGAAAAATGTGAGCACTCTCAGACTGACACAGATGAGAAATGTGAGACACAAGAAAGCTTTCCAGGGAAGAGAGCCCATGAGCTGAGCCATGAGGGACGACTAAAGGCTTTCAAAGGATTTCAAAGTCATAAAGGTTGGGTAAGGAGTGGAAGGCATTCCATTTTGGAGGCATCTCTTAGATATAGTGCAGGGCTGGATTGACTGGTGGAGAAAGCCAATAAAAGGAACAGTCAGAAAGTAAATCATTCTCTACCAAGCAGTCACTGAGTGGACAAAGAAATGACATGAGTCAGTTGGTGTGGAATATGACTGGGGGAAGAGCAAAGGGAGGAAAGAAGGATCTGTAGCAATAATGCAGGCCAAATATTGAGAACAGATCCAGAGGGGCAATCAAATTCAGAAACAAGGCCAGACAAGCTCAATGTCAGGGAGGTAGACACTACTGAATTTAGTAATCCTTGTTTAGCTATGCCTTTACTGCACTGGAATTCAGCTGATGAAAGTTGGTTCAAACGTAACTTTAATTAAATGTGTATGTGAATTATGTGTGTGTTTAGGTTAATGAGCTCATGAATCGAGTTCTCCTTTTAACAACTGAAGTTTTTAGAAAACAGCTGGATCCTTTTCCGCACAGACCAGTTCATTCGCATGGTAGGAACTTGATATTTCAGCCTTCTTGCATTTGCCCTGTATTGCTTAAAACATTCCTGGAAAGGTTGGCACTTTAAGAAGTTTTCTTCTTAAAAATACAGCTCACTATCCTCTAACAGTACAGAGGACACATCCCTGCCTATTCTCAAGTTACACCACAAATGATGTGCGCTGTCCTAAACTAGAAGATTTCCCCAAACATTTGAAAACTGTGGTCCTTTGAAGCTATCTTGACTTTGTTAAAAATGGTGTTTTATGTAGCTTTACTGTAACATTTTATTAATGATTATTTTTCATGTCAGAGTATTTGGGTTACTCCTACCTGTGAGAAACGCATTTGACATGGTTGAAATGTTTCAGACTGGGATATAAAATTTGAAAAAGATTAAGGCAGAATTAAGTCATACTTTTTATACTACATTATAGCAATATTAATTCCTAGAAGCTTGAGATTTACAGGCAACATTTTCTATAAATCTTATACTTATGAATTTATATGAAAATTTAAGCAAATACATGATTATACAGGGCAAAGGGTATGGCCTTTATGTTTTTCAAAATTACAAGGAATACGTGATAATCTGCTATGTTCCAGGTGTGAATAAAGGCAGTTTCACACATTGTTTTGTTCTATCTCATTTCTTTTTTTCCCCTAGAGAGTAATCATTTTAATGATATATTCATTATTATTTTTCATGATACAGTTTTGTAGATATAGGGATTCCTCCCTCTATTTTCCTTTCATCACTCCCCACTTCCCCCTCCCACCATTTAAAAAAATTGATTTTATTTTATTTTTTTTAGCATTTTCTTTTTAATATTGTTTACATAGTTGAGAGGGATGCACACCCACAGGAGCCTCTGATAAGGGTGGGGAGGGTCAGGTATGGAGGAAGGTGGGTGGGACTTGTTTCAATCCTTTTTTCTTTTCTTTCTTTTTTTTTTTTTACTCCTCTGTCCACAGGGGAAGAGGGGGAGAGGGTTGCTGTTGATGCCAAAACCACATCAGCATCTGGGGATGGAGGATGGCCTTTGATGGCTCCCTAGAGACCCTGAAGTGGGGAAGAGCGAGCCAAGGGGGTTGCTTGAATGGTTTCGATAACCCTGAGATGTTGTCAATTTTGTTGCTCTATGGTTAAGAAAATCTTTCCAAGATCTGCTGATTGACATAGTCCACCTTAGTGCATCCACAGACCCAGGAACATGCTGAAAAGCTTGGCCAGGAGAATGGTCTAACCCATTTTCATCCTCTCATGTTCCTCCCACCATTGTCTCCATATCTCATTTATTTCTTATAAGTATCCCTAGACAGGAAATGCTGTATGGTGGTGAGGAGCATGGGCTCTGATGTTAGACTGCTTGGACTCCAAATCCCTGATCCTCCATCTGCTTGATATCAGTTTTCTCATCAGTAACTAATAGTATCTCCTTCATACAGTTGTGGGGATTAAATGAGTAAATACATGCAGTTTTACAAATATTACTGGAAGCATAGAAGAATAATGTAAGGATTTGCTGTGATCATTGTCATTGTCAAGTGAGGATTATGCAGCCTAGAAAATCTAACCTGTTTATGTCGAGTTAGACAATAATGACAAAACATATTTCAACCCAGGTTAGTCCCTCAATGTGAACTTCTAGCAGGATGTCATTGCAGCAATGTCTCCTAATGGTTCAGAACACAGGCAACACGGCTGTATCCCATGGAAATGAGGAGAGAGTATGCACATTTTTCAGAGATGCTTTCTGTGTACCAACATGTGCTTTAGTATATAAATTGTCAGAATAAATCTACTAGTAGATATTATTATTATTCTGCTATTACATGGAAGAAATGAGGTTTGAAGCATTAAGTTACTGTGTAGCAAACTCTAATCCATACATCTTCTTGACTGATGCTGTAATGGCTGAACTTATTGTATTTATTTTGTGAAAGACGTAATTGAGTATCTTTGAGTAAAGTTTAATAATTGTAGTGAAATCTAATATCACACACACACACACACACACACACACACACACACACACACATTTACAAACCCCCAGGGACCTGAATGCTTTGGAGAATGTGATTTTACATATATGGCTGTAATAGTTGTAAACAAAACTGGCTCTGTTTGGAGTCTGGATTTTGATTTCTTCTGGGTGAAGAGAGTGATTTCCCCTTTCTCCTCTGTGTAGTGCAATAGTGCTCACTTACACAGTAGAATCTCTGATGTTTAGACTGGAGTAGTCAAGGAGTCAATATATGCTATCTATTTATTCCTTTGTGTTTTCTATTATCCATTCGTAATGATTTCTCCTACACATTATGCTCTGTGATATAAACCCAAATTCCTGAAAGAGTTTTTTTTTGAAAAGAGAAACTTATAGCAATAAAATATATTAACTGCTGATCTCAGATGAAATTTTAAAAACAACATAGAACTAAGAGAGGTTATTAGCGAGGGCTTAATGCAGCATGCATTCTTTAATTCCGGTTCTCTCATATATTTGCTTTTTATTTTTGAAATTGTGATCATTTTTAATTTTTTAGCAAGTTAAGAATGATCATGTCACAAATAAAAACACTTAGATAGCAAATCAGTTCTCTACAATTAAATCATTTTCTTAAATGCTTACTTGAAAATTTACTGATTAACAAATTTTACTTTTCTAGGTTTAGACTGCAGTGACATTAAAGATACCATTGGTTCTGTGACCAAGACACCAAGTGGCTTGTATATAATCTACCCAGAAGGATCTAGTTATCCATTTGAGGTAAAGCTTTCTCTTATGGAGTAAGTTAAATATCCAAGCAATTTAATTAATATTAAAATTATAACTGGTTTACTATTTAGTTTTTCCTTGAAAAGTTAAAATAAGTAATTGAAAGTTCCAATTTCAAAATGTTGGTTTTCTAAAATTCTAAAATCTAAATCCTGAACCAATAAAAAAGAATAATTTACATTTCACTTTTCAGTTTTAGTCTTTATATATGTCTTTTTTTAAAAAAGAAACAAATGTTTATTAATCTATTTGAAAGGTAGAGTGATAGAGACAGAGACACAGGGAGACAGAGATCTTCCATCTACTGGTCATTCCCCAGCTGGTCAGAGCCAGGTGTGGATCAGGTCAAACCAACGAGCCAGGAATCTCATTCTATTTTCCCACGTAGGTGGAAGGGGCTGAAACTCACTGGCCATCCTCTGCTGCCTTCCCAAACACATTGGCAGGAAGCTGATTCGGCTTTGATGCTGCCGAGGCTCAAATCAGTACTCAAATATGGAATGCTTAGTCATAAGAAGTGGCCTAACTCGCTGTGCCACAACATTGGCCCTTTATGGTTATTTTCTCTATGGTCAACCCATTTGGTGTAAGACCTTCTATTACTCTTACATTAGACAGTATCATCATAGACAGAATCATGCAATATAAATACATGCTTTAATTAGCTGATAGCTATTAAAAATTATGCTTTGATTTGGAGGTTATTTTCAATTTTCTTTCCTATATGTTTTTTATGATAAATGATTTGACATAATTGCATAAGACATAAATAATTTAGAAGAACTTCAAACTGGATTGTGACGCATATTGAAGCTGACTAACAAACTGAATAAAATAAATTACTTCTATGCCTATCACTGCTAATTCTGTGAAAGGATTTTGGGGAGAAATTTTTAGAGATTATCCACATTGATGAGATATATGCATGTGTACGTATTTATTTCCATCCCTATATAATTAGATGCTTTTCCTTTGTGCATAAGAAAGTCTGTGGTACTTAAACCTCATTTATAGTCTTTATTATATAATAACTTTAAGTAGATATCTTAGTGCTATTTCCATTTTTTGACATCCATTGATAAAATGTCAGAAAGTTGAGAATTAGGTGGGAAATAATTTTAAAATTATTACCTAAATTGCTTCGTCTATAGATTTAAAAGTGGATCTGAACAGTTGTGGAAAGGGAAAACTTCTAATTTTGTAAAGAGTGGGATGAATAATTACCTCTTTTGTGGGAAATTATTGAGTCCCTCACCTCCTCCACACTGCCTTTCTCAGTCTTCATGTGGGAAGTTTCTGATAGAGAATATGGCTCTGATTTCTTCCCTGTGTTGCTGTAATGGGTTCCCTGCAGGTGCTCTAAGAGGGGCATTTTGCACAGTGTCAATAGCTACACTTCAGAGGGCCTGCTGTGTAGGCGTAGATCATACTTTTCTGTCTGGCAGTGCCAGTCTGTGTGAGAAATGCCAAGTTTGTGTGAGGAAAGAGCAATCAATGTCAGGCAAACAAGCATTTTTTTAATGCTCAGAAAAACGCATAGCATTTTAATTCAAGTGAAAAGCTAACTTGTAGAGGAATCTATCACTATTGCCATATGAGATCAGTGCAATGCACATGAAACTGAAAAGTCTTTTTAGAATTGACTAACATGGCTAACATTCTGTAAGCATATATTTTTAAAAATGATAGAGACTATAATTAGGTTCATTCCAAGTTTTCCTTATAATAATCACAATGATCATTTCTAGAGATTTAAAATCAGATTGTATTCGTGACACATAAAGACATTGAAAACTTTCAATGGAGGCTTCTTCTCTTTCTCTAGGATTAAGATTAGCATGAATTAAGTCATAATACTAATGCTGTATTGTTGTCTTTTTTGGTCCTGTTTTAGGTCATGTGTGATATGGATTTCAGAGGGGGTGGATGGACTGTGATACAGAAAAGGATTGATGGAGTAATTAATTTCCAGAGATTGTGGTGTGACTATCTGGATGGATTTGGTGACCTTTTAGGTCAAATTTTATGTTCTTTTGTTTTTTTTCCTTCTTCTTGATGTACTTGCAGGCTATATCTTTACACATAAGATCTTTAAAGAAAATAGAAAATGTATGTGAATATCAAAATATGACTTAAATCATCCTCTTCTCATGTTAAATGATTTAGTAGATGTTAAGATCTAGAAATCTTTATTGTTAGGTGTTTATTGAAATGTGATTTGAGTGAGAATTCATGTGCAATATTTACTAAGTGTCCAGTATGCACCCAATAATGTTCTGATAAAGGCTGGCTGGTGCTCACAGTTTTGTATAGGTTGAGATGTACGCGGTATCTGGTTAACCAAATGAAATGAAGAACTGAGATGTACTTGGTACAAATTGAAATAGCTTGAGTTGGGCAGAGTATTTTATAAAGATATCAGTAAAGACCTCTGTGCCTATTAAATGGTGTCATAAAACAACAACAACAAAAAAATTTGAAAATTACAAGCCAGTGTGAACTGTAAAATGTGTTTGCAACATGACAGTATCACTTTTTCTGGTAAGGACAAATGACAGTGTTCTGTAGAATTTACATTAGTCAAAACCTTCTCCAGTTGAGAAGTAACCCTCATAATAATGCCTCTCAAGGATTCAGTAAGTGGTGTTAGCTCCACTGTATAAAGTCTACTGCATGCCAATAATTTTTGAAGGTAATTTGTTTATAGCAGTTATCTACTCTCCTTGGAATGCAGTTAATTTACTTTCATTACCTCTGAATTTCCAATGAGTATTCCTCCTTACTTAAACTGTCATAAAACAACATTTAGATTTTGAATTGTCATCTTCCTAACTTGATGCTTATTTCTATAGGGAAATAATAAAAGTCTTGACTAATTAAGTCTCCAGGCAGGTGTCTTTCATTTAAAGCAAGGCTCCTTTGTACTTAACATTTCTTTTTAAATTATTTTGAGCTTCAGGAAAATGTGTTGTTAAATTTTAAGTTTGAAGTAGGGGGAGAGGGGAAGGACGAGGGGGATATTGGAGTTGAAGGGTTATGGCATGAGACTGACCGTATCTCTAGCCATCCCCATATGTCCACTTTCCTGCTGCAATTCTGGATATTTTTTAATGCCAGGTGGGTGATAACTGTGATTCTCCTGTGAGTCCATGAGAAGAACTTAACATCTTAGTTATAATGATCATAGTTTTGAAGCTGTCAAATTATTTTCCAATTCCTTGAACTTTGTTTTACTACACCCTTACACGATTTTGTAATATCTGTGATTTGAGTAGAAGGCTACATTTCAAGAGAGGTATCCACATTTAGCCTCTACCATTGTGGGTGGGAGAGGCATCGGTTAGAATATACATGCAGGAAGTACATTATCTGAATTGGCAAGTTTTATAGCTCATCCTGTATGTACAGAAGTTTGAAAATATTGAGACTAAGCCCAAGGATATTCAAGTATTAGAATATTATTTCCAGTTATAAGGGGAATGAAGAAGCTCCATTATAACAGACAGCTATTTTTTCTGAATATATTCACCCAGAAAGGAAAAAAATAATGTCTTTTTAAAAAACATTCTTTTTTTAAGATTTATTTAAATTTTTATTGGAAAGGTGGATATACAGAGAGGAGAAGAGACAGAGGGGAAGATCTTCTGTCTGATGATTCACTCCCTAAGTGACTGCAACAGCCAGTGCTGTGCTGATCCAAAGCCAGGAGCCGGGAGCTCTTCCGGGTCTCCCACGCGGGTGCAGGATCCCAAATCTTTGGGCCATCCTTGACTGCTTTCCCAGGCCACAAGCAGGGAGCTGGATGAAAAGCAGGGCCGCTGGGATTAGAACTGGCGACCATATGGGATCCTGGCGCGTGCAAGACGAGGACTTTATAGCCACTACGCTATTGCGCCGGGCCTGAAAACAAATAATTTCAACTGAGCATTTTCAGGATGTTTCTTTGGAGTTTAAACATTTACATTTCTTGGTAGGCATCATTTTATTATCTGCCTGTTCTTCAGGGTTTTTTTTTTTTGTTGTTGTTGTTGTTGTGGACATGTCTTAATTTAAAACATGGCTTTTTATTTAATTGGGAATATAGAAATAAAACAATCTAGTGAGGCACAAGTAAGAAAAATGTATTTTTTAAAAGATTTATTTATTTTTATTAGAAAGGTAGGTCAGACTTATGCAGAGAAGGAGAGACAGAGAGAAAGATCTTCTGTCCACTGTTTCATTCCCCAAATGACCACAGTGGCTGGAGCTGAGCTTCTTCCGGATCTCCCAAGCAGGTGCAGGGTCACAAGGCTTTAGGTCTTCATCTACTGCTTTCCCAGGCCATTAACAGGGAGCTGGATGGGAAGTGGAGTAGCCAGGACATGAAACAGTGTCCAAATGGGATCCCGGTGTGTGCAAAGTGAGGATTTAGCCATTTAGGCATCACACTGGCCCAGGGGAAATACTTTCAATAGATCAGGGAAACTGAAGATTTGCACTAGCACAGCCAGTCTATTTGTGTGAGCCATCTCAGTCAAAACTTTTTTTTTTTTAAACAGGAAAATTTTGGCTAGGATTAAAAAAGATTTTCTATATAGTAAATCAGAAAAATATTACTTTTATGCTGCATGTGGCTTTGGAATCTGAAGATGACACATTTGCATATGCAACATATGATAACTTTTGGCTAGAAGACGAAACAAGATTTTTTAAAATACACTTAGGACGGTACACAGGAAATGCTGGTAAGTTTTAAATTTCTTTCCTTTTTCTTCTTTTTTTGATTAAAAATTTTTAAGTTGCTATTTTATGAGACAGTTCCATAGGCTCTGGGATTTCCCTTCTTCCTCCTGAAGTCCTCTTGAGAAGTCCCTCCTTCTTCCCCTACTGATTTACCCTCTAGTATTACAATGGGTATCCTTCATGAAGAGTCATAAGTACATCATTCCACTATTGAAGTGTTTCCTGACGTTGTAGGCATGGACAATGTCAGCAAGTCCAGCATCCTACTGTCAGGCTATATTCAGTAGTTTCATGGGAGTCCATCTTTGATCTGGATGCAGAGATGCATACTGCACTGGCTCCACATCTGGATATCTGCTACATTTCTATTATACATCCCCTTAAATACAGCCAGAAAACACAATCCACAACAGGGAGAAAACTAGAAAAATTACCTCAACATGGGGTTAAACAACATACTACAGGATGACCAATGTGTCGTTAAAGTGATGAAAAAGAAAATCAAAAACCTTATAGAAAATGCTACTGCTGCATGACCCATATGGCACTGAGGAAATGACAATAAAAACAAGAATATCAATGTCCATGAGATGAAGCAGAAACAGTGCTGAAAGGGATGTTTATAACATCAGGGTGCTTACAAATAATCAAAATGTTTTGTGTGAATGATCTATTAGTGAACCACAAGGACTTATTGAAAAAGATGCAAATGAATAGGAAGTGCTAAAAGGTAAAATTCACAACAAAAAAATTTGAAACAAAAAAAGCTGCAAATTGGAACAAGAAAGAGACATTCCCCAAGAAGATGAGCAAAACAACCCCTCATGTATGTTAACAAACAGCATCATGAGAGAACAACCACTTAAAATTAGAGATAAAAGAGAAATGGTTGCATTTCTACTCTTTATGTGTCAAAGCACTAATTTTTTGTTGTCTAGGTATATTTAGAAGTTTCGTTGGGAGTCTGCCTTCGTTCCTTAGTAGATATGCATGCTGTTGATTTTCTTTGATTCCTGCCACTCTGTTTTCCATCACCTCCTTTGTTTTTGGGGTTACACATGTGTATTTGTTCACCTTTATTTTTTTTGTTTGTATTTTCAATGGAAGTTGTCTTATATTACAGCGAACATATATCTGTCCTTTTAGGATTGACTCATTTTGCTTAGCATAATGTTCTCCAGTTGGGCCCATTTGGATGCAAATGATAGAATTTTATTCTTTTTAATAGCTGAGTAGTATTCAGTGGAGTAGATGTACCACAGTTTCTTCAGCCAGTCCTCTTTCAATGGGCATCTAGGTTGTTTCCATGCTTTTGAGATTGTTGATTGTGTTGCAGTGAACACGGGGTGCAAGTTGCTTTCTCATATGTATGTATCAGATCTTTTAGATATATTCCCTGGAGTGGGAGAGCTATGTCATATGGTAGGTGAATTTTCAGTTTCCTGAATATTCTGCATACCAGCTTCCATAGTGGCTGCACCAGCCTGCAATTCCACCAGCAGTGGGAACCACTGTGTCAATCCCACTTCTTTCCTTCCTTCCAAGAATTTATCTATTTTACAGGAGATTCAGAATTACACACACACACACCCCTTCTATCTGAAGGTTCACTTGCCAAATGACTGCTATGGCCAGAGCTGGGCTGATCTGAAGCTGGAAGCCGGGAGATTCTTTTGGGTTTCCCATGTGGGTGTAGAGACTCAAGTACTTGGACCATCCTCTGCTGCATTCCCAAGTCATTAGCAGGGAGTTAGATCAGAAGTGGAACATCTGGGACAGGAACTGGCACCCAATTGGGATGCTGGTACCACAGGAGGATTAGCTTGCTATGCCACTGTGCCAGCCCCAAGTTATTAATTTCTAAAGATGTCCAGAATATTTTAATAGAAATTGCTCTATTAGACAGAGAATTGTATTTATCTTGTTAGATTGATATACAACTGAAAATAGAATAGATTAGAAATAAGAAGCCTGGCTAACTCTTGAGCCAAAACACTGTTAAGATTGTGGTAACATCATATTATTTGGACCATTTCATACTTTCTAAAGTAATTTGTCTCAAGTAGTATCAGTTTGTTTTGTTTGTAGAGAGATTATCCAATGGTCTGGAAAGGTATTTTTTCCATTTATATCTTCAGAATGGCTGGCATCCACAAGTCATAGGATGTTAGAGAGATCCTTTGATCTCACTTCATATTGAAAACATCAGGAATGTTAACTTTCCCATCATCACTACTACTCATGGTACTTGTTCATTATGCACATTTGGTTTTAGACATGGATGATCCATGTTTCGCAGCCGTTCAACTGACCATAAGAGTGGGGAGCTGGGGGAGGAGAAATAGCATTGAAAGCACAGAATACTGATACAGTTTTGAGGGTTGAAGAGAGGGTAGGAGGGATTCCAACTGATTGCATCCTGACAATCTTTAGAAAGGGGCAGCTTGCAACAAGGGGTTGACGTTAGATTCAAGCTGTAAAACTTTTGAAAAATACGTATCCCTGCTGTATCTGATTCAGGAAGCTTGGGCCAGAAGGATGTACTGAAGCAGTTATAGCTGAGAACCACTGACCTTGTCCTGGAGGAATGGATAGGCTTTTGGCAAGTGTGTGTTGGCGAACTGAACAACTTGAGTCAGGATATAGAGGAAGAAAAATTACAATGCAGAAAGAGATGCTGGTGGGGTTAGGATCTATGACATCTGAGAGGGTTTACACTGGGATATTAAATGAAAGCCTGAAATTCAAGTCTTGATATATATGGAGAATTTTGAAAATTTTAACTTGAAATTTTCAATGCTTCAGTTAAATGTGTAAAGAGATATTTGAATATGGAAATTCTATGTTAGGAAAGATTATGTGGGTGTTCTCTAATTGATGAGTAGATCTAACTACAGGATAACATAATGGCAAAAGTTTCATTTTAGAACCTTCAGAATTTGCAATGCCATATTCTACATTTTCCCAACAAGACTGTTATGTGACTTTTAACTATCGATCATATAATATAATCAAAATAATAAAAATTAAAGGATGACACTAAATGGTAAATAATAAAAGTAAAAGGATGATAGTAAATACTAAAAGGATAGAAATATAATTAAATTGAGGGGGTTACATATCAACAGACAGATAGAAGTGGGCCACAAATTTGTCTGAGTCAAGAGCGAAAATAGCAATACAGATTAGGACAACATGATATTGAGCAACATGGTAGATCCATGAGAAGCATTATATTCCATATTATATAACTTCATAGAAATTCTTTGGGTTCTCAGAGAAAGTAGAGTATTGTGGTCTCCAGCTAAACTCTGATAGTACATATGACAGATGGATTTGAATGGATAATTGTGTAAGAAATAGATCCATGTGTTTTTATTTATAAAATTTTATTGAAAATTAAAAAAATATTTTATTTTATTTATTGACCTCTGAGGGAGGGAGAGTGAAAAAGGAGAGAGAGAGAGAGAATGAGAGAAAGAATGATGAGTGGTCTATTCTCCAAATATTCCCCACTTGTCTGCAATGGCCAGAATGGGGCTGGGCTAAAGCTAAAAGCCAGGAGCTTAATCTAGATCTCTCATGTGGTGGCAGGAATCCATTTCTTGAACCTTCCAGATTCTGCATTATCAGGAAGCCGGAGTCAGGAGCTTAAGCTGGCCATTGAACATAGGCATTCTGGTGTGGAAGGCAGGTGTTTCAACTGCGAGACCAAATGCCCACTCCACTGCATACATTTTTCAGTGAATTTTTAGGTATAATCCATAGAAGAATTCATCTGGTGCATAATGGTTCTCTTGTTAGACTTTTCCCAGGGAGGGTAACCATAGATTGTTAAGCAAATTTAGGCAATTCTCTATTAGTGTTCCTTCTTACCTGAAAACCATTGCACTTTGTGTATGTTGAAAATTGTGTTCTTCCTGGAAAGCTATATTCTCTCTATGTATTCTGTTTCCCATGAAATGCAGAGTCAAAGACTTTCCTAATCAGCAGAGCTGAGGCAGAAGTTAGGCCACTACTGTTAGTGAACTTCCTCAAGATCCCCAAGAGGTTTATCTCAAGTGGGGCCAATTATTCAGAAACATAATGAAACAAACACAGGTCCCTGACTTTCCACACAACTCACATAGCCTTTCTCTTAGTGTTTCAAATATACTAACTGAAGTTCACTTTGTCATGTGTTTAGAATTTACATTTCTATATCTAAAGTGATGTAAGGTAAATGATAGTGATATGAAACTATGTATAAATGGTTTTCTTTTCCTAATTTATGAATCACTTTATTGGTCTCCCTAAGTATGACCGGCTCTTTCCTATCATTTTGACCTAAGTTACCTTATTTTGTCTATGTAATCAAGCTTCCACATGCTGAGGAATTTATTGCCAGATTCTGGAATATTGGATATTGTATGTCTGAGGAATTAGTATAGGAACTACCACAGAAAAAATAATTTAAGCTTGTTTTCAAGGTATGATGCTTTATCACAAATGTCTGGTTGACTGAAAGAATGGAAATCACCTCAAATTCGGTCCTTTTAAAACAATCTGTTTTGGGACCTATCGTGATGGCTCAGTGGTTAAATCCTTGCCTTGCACGTGCTGGGATCCCATATGAGTACTGATTCGTGTCCCAGTTACTCCACTTTCCATCCAGCTCCCTGCTTGTGGCCTGGGAAAGCAGTTGAGGACGGCCCAAAGCCTTGGGACCCGGCACCCATCTGCGAAGCCCAAAAGAAGCTCCTGCTTCCTGGCTTCAGATTGGCTCAGCTCCAGCTGTTGCAGCCACTTGGAGAGTGAACCAGTGGATGGATGATCTTTCTTTCTGTATCTTTTTCTCTCTGTAAATCTGCCTTTCCAATAAAAATTTTTAAAAAAATCTTAAAAAAACCCCCCTGTTTTACCCAGGTGATGCATTCCGGGGCCTCAGAAAAGAAGATAATCAAAATGCAATGCCTTTCAGCACATCAGATGTGGACAATGATGGGTGTCACCCTGCATGCCTGGTCCAGGGTCAGTCTGTGAAGAGCTGCAGTTATCTCAACAATAATACTGGCTGGTGGTTTGGCCAATGTGGTCTGGCAAATCTAAATGGGATTCTTCACTTTCCGGGAAAGCTGCTGGCAACTGGGATTAAGTGGGGCACATGGACCAAAAATGACTTACCTGTCAAGATTAAATCTGTTTCAATGAAAATTAGAAGAACTTACAACCCATACTTTAAGTAATCCCACTGTAAATTGTTATGCGAGTTCTGTAATTTTACAATAATATTGTCATAATTTTATGCAACTCCTCTTTCTCCTTAGTGTCAGATACATTAGCAACATTTATAGATACCATTTAGGTGCTAGAGGGTCAGAGAGAGAATTTCAGTTTTGTTGCACTGTATAAAATAAATCATGGCTTATTTATGTTTTTGCTACTAATTGTATTAACAATATGTAATGAAAGCTTTAAAAAATAAATTACAACTTGCCTTCCTGAAATTTATAGTGCTTTTAAAGTATTTTATGTTTTCTTAGAAATTAAAAATCTAAATAAGTTGTTAAGAAAATTGAGAGAAATGTTTTTCTTACTACTATATTCATTTTTATATAATCAATTATGTAACTTAAAGATATTTTGTGTGAAGAAAATTATAATGAATAACTTTTATACACATGAATGTATGAATTTCACATTTAAAGAGATTACTTTTCTAATGTGATGCCACATGCTTTACAAGTAGTAAATGTACTGCCTCAATAAAGTCCTTCTTGCTTCTTCCTTGATAATTGTATTCCTCTTTGCAATAAATTTCTTGTATGTTTATATCCTGATCAGTTGCTTTCTGAACACATTAATGTCTTATCTCTTTTGATAGTAGGAATGGTAGCAAGAATCAAGATGAATCAGTGGTCTAACTGTGCTGTAGGAAGAAACTGAGTCCTCGGTTCTTTTAAGTTGGGAGGAGTTGAAAGGTAATGATTCCATGGGACAAGAGCATGAGAGACATGCTGGGCCAAGTGCTGATTAATGGTAAAAGAAATAAGGTCAGCAATTAAGACTTAGTTTTGAAAAAGTAAAGTGCTTAGTTGAGAGTTAGCATTATACAGTGTGCAAAGGAGGAAAGAAGTGGCTGAAAAATGAGGTGGGAAGAGGATTGAGTTAAAAGTAGATATACAAGTGGGAGTTTGGCATAGCACTTAAGATTCTGGTTGCTACTCCCTCAGCACATATGAGAATGCCTGGGTTTGACGACTACCTCCGCTCCACATTCCAGCATCCTACAAATGCACATCATCAGAGGCAACTGGTGGTAGATCAAGCACTTGGGTCCGTGGCAGCTCATGCAGGAAACCCAGATTATGTTTTGGGCTCTTGTATTTGTCTGGGTCTACTCTGACTGCTGAAGAGTTTAAGGAGTGAACCATGAAATGGAAGATTTCTCTCTCTCTCTCTCTCTCTCTCTCTCTCTCTGCTTCTCAAGTAAATCAATCAATCAATAAGTTAGTTACAAAGATACAGTTAACGAAATGAGAGTGATCCCAGGATAAGGCTAAGCTTGGCCAGTATTGAGAATCTGTAGGTTGAGGGGTGGCAAATGATGATCATGAATATAAATGAGGATATATACAGGTTGAAGTTGTAGGTGGGTGTACCCAATTCCCCATACCTTCCTGTGCATCTCACAAAAGCACAGCTGAGGACTGGCAATGGAGTCCAGTCTGATGAGAGGAAAGGATTGTAGGTTTACTGCCTTTTATACCCACAGCGATATTAACATCAGAAAGCAAGTTAATCTACTAATGGTGGCAATAATTTTGCAGTTTAGCAAGCCAGATCTGACGCCTGGATCCTGAGCTCTGAAACTCATGTTAAGGCTGTTAGGGAGCTCCTGGTGGCCCTCACAGCCTAGGGATTTCACAGTGATTTAGATGGGATTTTATCCCTTCTAAAAGCTGTGGCGGTGATGGAAATATTGAATGACCACTGACTGCCTATTACCCGAGGGTTTGCTTTTGGAAGTTTCAGGTATCTGTGGATAATTGTTAGTATTAGACAAATATGTGAATGAACTTTTTCATTTCAAAGGCAAAAAGATTTTATCAAATTATTAGAATATTTCAGGCTACCATATATCCTTAACACAGTAAGTTAAAATCAGATATGTGAAGAAAAACTATATAAAGTATCTTAGTAAATGACAGTCTACCCTATACCTATAAAACTGTATCATGGAAAATAAAAATAATAAATGAAAAAATAAAAATGGTCTATTTTTATATATGATACATTCTAGAATATGAGAGACTTCTTATAAAATAGGCAAAGGACAGGAATAGCAATTGTCAGAATATAGTCACTGTGAACAGATCTTATAAATTCTCATGAAAATGACGATCCACTATTGCCAGCATTTCCATGCGGTAACACCACTGTATTTGTATAGAAGCCAGGAATGGAGTTACTCATACAGCTGTTATAACGTAAATTGATGTGAGTTTGTTGAGAGGTACGTTTTATAATATTTGTCTACAGCTGAGCACTGTGTCAGTAAGAAAAAGCTTATCTTTGTTTTATACAACATATTCACATACCCATAATTACAAATACTCAATCATATCTAATATTTAGTGTTTATTCTCTACTTGTCATTGTGCTAAGTATTATGCATGGACTTTAGTTCTTTTAAAAGGTTCTATGAATTCGATATTAACCTTTGCTGAAGAAGATGATTTAGTTTAATATGTAACTACATCATTACCACTTATGTATAGGTGGACTGGAGTTTTAACCCAAGTCTTCCCAACCCCATTCATCGCACCGCAAAAGCTGCATGTGGCAGGCAGTGTGGAGGCTCTCATGTGCTCAACCCTGCCTCAATTTGCTCATAGCCATTTGTTCTGATTATGTTATTATACAATGAGCATTCTTTTTTAAAGGCTTATTTATTTTTAAATTGAAAGACAGATTTACAGAGAGAAGAAGAGACAGAAAGATCTCTGCTTGTAACAGGTAACTTAGAGACAGCCGACTCGAATCTGCATTAGACATTAGCAAAAAGTATAAAGGCATACAGTGGGTTCCAAGAGCGACCCTGAGGCCCCTTAACAGCAGGTCATATGCACAGAGAGGAGAGGGGACCCCAGAGTGGAGCAGGAGGACAGGAGGAAGCTTGTATCCCAACCCTGGAGACTCTTGGATCCTCACCAAGGACTATCAGTATGAGCACCAAGGACTACATCCCAACTGCCAAGGAGACCATGGGGTGTTGGAATGCCCTTGTAGGCTGAGAACTCTGAGGTCATCCATTCCCTATTAAATCTCCCACATGGGATGGAAGAAGCCCAGATCCTTCCTCACAGGATCTAATGTCATCAGAACAACAGCCAGGAGCCCTGAGCGGTCCGCAGAAACAGAACAGTAAACTTTCTTCAGGACTTGGGAGGGGAGCTTTTTTCTGGTCCTAACTCAGTCCCAACTTTGGCTCCCCACCCTCTCTTGCAATAACCATCAGGATCACTCTGGACGCCCCCCTAAATTAGATCAGATAAACAGAGACCAATAAGGAAAGCTTAAAACAGACAGGAAACAGTCAGTTTGGACTCCCATATACCTAACTAGGTAGGACACAAAGATTAGTTACTCCTCACTAAGGTATTGAAGATTTCTCTGTACACCCCTCCTAAAACTGTTCTGTTCTGTTCCTCAGTTGATAACATATGGCTTGTTTGAGGTATAAACCTGTTTGGACTATCCTAAATTTTGTGTAGTCCAGTAGAAATCATGCTTGAATACTTAAAGCTGCTAAATATATAAATGAAAATAGACACAAGGCAGCCGAATAGTAGCATATAACTCTTTTAAGGTGTATAGCAGCCTGTTGTGTATAAACTATAATTGAGATATCAGTGAAATAATTACAGGATGTGGTTAAGAACTTGCATTTTCTAACATACTGGTCACTCAATACCATGTCAATTAACTTCATGATGTTGTAAATTGTTGTTGAAATTATGTAGGGGCTTTTCATTGGAGGGAATGATATTCTGCCAGCCCTACTTTCAGACCGGGTATGGTTTCCCAATGAAACTGTTGAATTTAGCTGGACAATAAGATGCTGGACTCTGTGCATGGTCCATGCCCGCAATGAAGGAATCATGACTAATTATGATCTGTACTGCCGTAACAATGTGGAGGAATTCAATGTGGGCGGAGGGTTTGGGGGAATCCTAGAGCCTATGAAACTGTGTCATAAAATGAAATAAATGTAGTTAAAAAAAGGAAGAAAGAAAGAAAGAAAGAAAGAAAGAAAGAAAGAAAGAAAGAAAGAAAGATAGATCTCTACTGATCTAGCCCCCTAGTGGATGCAATGGCCAAAGCTGAGCTGATCTGAAGCCAAGAGCCAGGAGTTTCTTCTGGGTCTTCTACACAGGTGCAGGGTCCCAAAGCTTACAGTCCTTCTCCACTGCTTTCCCAGGTCACAAGCAGAGAGATGGATGGGAAGTGGAGTAGTTGGGATATGAACCAGCATCCATATGGGATCCCAGTATGTGCACGATAAATAGTCTTTAGGTTATTGCACTGAGTCCCATACAATGAGCATACTTATAAAAACATAATCAATCCTCATATCAGTTAAAAATAGTTTATCAGTAATATTTGAAGGAATAGTTTGAAAAAGCTATGCATTGATGTAAGAATAGGAGATATGAAGGTAAGTATGTAAAATAAAAAATTAAGCCTTTTTCTATTAAAATTAGCCTAACCCAGGCTTGACATAGTTTTGTATAGTTGCTCCCCATCCAAGAGACTAGGTAAGGTATTCACAGGATCTGTATTTCCAACTCAAATGAACAAGTGCAATTAGAAAAGCTTTGAGAAATAGAAATGAGGAAAAAACCACTAATATTAAAGCATTCAAGAGTCCATTTTCACTTAATTGTTCCTGGTATTATACATTTAACATAGTCATTTTTTTTGTTAAGATCGGAGTTTAAGAAGTCAAATCCTTTTTATGTGGCACTTAAGAATTTTATGCATTAAACAGCTGGTAGTAAGACTTGGGGTATTTCATTTTCCACTAATGTTTGAAGCAGAACTTGAAATGAATTTAAAGAAAACTACTTTTTTTTTTAATAAGTTGCACCACTTCTTAAAATCACATCTGAAAGCATTTAATTCACAACTTTAGTAATGCAATAATTTTGCAGTTGGATATAAGTTTTATTACAACAAGACTTTAAAATTTATTTATTTATTTGAAAGGCAGAGTGGAAGAAAGAGAGGGAGAGGCTGAGAAAGTCTGGAGGGAAAGATTTTTCCCATTGGCTAACTTCTCAAATGCCCACAACTGCTGGAACTGGGTCTACTAAAACTAGGAGCCAGGAACTCCATCCTGGTCAACCACAGTGGTAGCCGGGTCCAAGAACTAGAGCCATTATACACTGCTTTCTCAGGCTCATTAGCAGAAAGCTGAATTAGAAATGGAGCATCTGGGACTTGAACCAGCACTAACAAACCCTGGGAGGGTGGAAGGGAAACCCCTGAGCCTGTGGAACTGTACCATGAAAAATAAAAATTAAAAACATTTAAAAAAGAAGTATTAAAAATACTGGCTCATTTATTTAAAAGCTAGCTATAGATAGTGATGGAGACAGAGAAAGCCCTTCCTTCCTCTGTGCCCCTTCCCCCTTGCCCCTTCAGGCTGCAACAGTCAGTGCTGGGCGAGGCTGAAGCCAGGAGTTTCTTCCTGGTCTCCCATGAGGAAGGTATGGGCCCAAATATTTGCACCACCTTCTGCTGCCTTTCCCACACCATTGTCAGGAAACTGGACTAAAAGTGGGAGCAACAGAACTCGAACTAGTATCCATAGGGATGCCATTATGGCAGGCTATGGCTTTATCTACTATGCTGCAATACAGGCCCATAAATTTATGTTTACAAGCTGCTTAGCTAATGGTGTTTGGTTAGAACACACTAAATGGTTCAAGACAGGAAGGAAATTTTCTTTCTTTCTTTCTTTCTTTCTTTCTTTCTTTCTTTCTTTCTTTCTTTCTTTCTTTCTTTCTTTCTTTCTTTCTTTCTTTCTTTCTTTCTTTCTTTAATTTTATTAAAGTTTGTGTAGGCTACTTAGGGTCTCCAGCTGGGAGAATTCCCCACGTGTTACTTATTTTACCCTTACTTATAAGACTCTCTACTTCAGCTCTTTATTGTCAACCTAGATGCTTCACCAGCTTCAATTCCTTCTGGCTTAATTTGTGTGGGGAGGATCAAATTATTTCTGAGGCCTGCCTCAGGACTCCCCCTTGTTAACTGTGCTTATTTACCGAGCAAGTAAAAAGGGATAATTGCTGCTGAATTCGTGGGTCTGAGAGATGAATAGACCCCTGTAGTGTAGTCCAGAATATGGTCAGGAGTGTGGGTGAGGGAGGAAGGTGAGCGATGAATATAAACCCATAGATAGTCTTTGTTAGAGAGGAGGTCAGAGAACTGTGAGCTTTGTTGAAATCTTCTAGGGTGGTGGCAAACCAAGCTGTTACTGGTTACATTTTGGGCAGAAAAAAATGACAGAGCGATTGAAAGTGGATGACCAGACACATCATTAGATAGCAACCAGCAGGAGGGGTCTGGTGGTTAGGCTCATGGATATGCCCAAGGATTTTCTTGGTGGTGTGAGCTCAAGGAAAGCAATAAGCACAACTGTGAGCCGAGGAAGGTGTGGATCCAGTTATTCTGATAGCTCATTCGTGGTGTAATTTGAAAAAGAGGAACACCTTATGCCTAGTGCCTCTACAGGACTGGAGAGTGAGTTACATGTGTAGGAGATTTTTGAGACTGTTGTTCTTAACTGGATGTGCAGATTCAACAGCTATGATGGTACATTTCAACTCCAATCCTTTTTCTACTCACACATTACCAGAAATGTTGGGATCAATTTTCTGGTGTGCCTAGTAAGGTCATGAGAACCAATGAATTGAACCTGTGGTCTGGATGGTGTGGGCTGGGGTAGTTCTCTCGAACAGATCTTCAGAGTTTGGGTTTGGGGAGCTGATGTTTTCTTTCAAGCCTTGGTGCAAACTAGTTTTTTTTTTTTTTTTTTTTTTACAAATATAACTCTTGTGCCTTTATGTGGGGAATTCACCAGTATTGATGCTTTAGATTGGACAACCATGTTTAGGTTTCCAGGACTGGGAATGGGCACTATCTTCTTTCATTAACTGCTGAGTTTGTTAACTCTGGCCCAGGGATGGGCCCATACTACTTATCTTTGCTCAGTGGGTTTTGCAAGCCTCATTGGAGTAGAATTACTGAGGCTTCTGCTCCTTTTCTTTTTATCGACAATGTTTTCAGTATGAAATGCACTACTGATAAAAGCGTGCATTGGGCTGGATGATTAAGACCTCCTGGACCAGGTCAGGAGCACGAGATCCTAGGGAAGCATCAGGGCCCCACGAAACTTGTATGTCCAGCTCACCAGTGTCTTTCTTTTTTGCTCAAGGATATATTGTCTCAGATCTAATTGGTAAAATTGTATGATAAGAGTATCTGTTTTGGGGAAAGACACTTAATTCTGTTTGCGTGAGTGTCTTTTATGTTTCTCTTGATCATGTATCCAAGCCAGGCTGTCTAAACTAGTTACACGGAGTATAAGCCATCAGTAAACAAACTGGTCCTGGACATTGCCAGGAGAATTTGAACTTTCAACAACACATCATAAATCATTAGCTCACTGACCTTGCATTAGCTAAGGGTCAATGCAGAATCCCAGGCATTCCTAGAGATAAGCGAAAAGTTGTCCTGTTCAGGGGTAAGATAACTGTCTTAGGAAATCTACTCTCTGACGTTTGACTGTGCCTTCTAAGTGATATATTGCTTGCTACTCTTTTTCCTGCAACTTTAAAAAGAGAAAGTATGAAGTAATAACTATCTCTTAATAAAGTGTAGCACTACTTAAAAAATTTTCATCAAATCTTCAACATATTGTCATAAAAATGTGCAACTTTAACAATAGTTTGCCACTGAGTTTTGGGAAGGAGAAAATTTTCTCAATTGAGATATACTTTACATATCATAAAATCCAATCCTTTATAGTATGCAGTTCAATTATTTTGTTTTAGAACTGTTTATCTATTTGAAAGGCAGAGTTCACAGAAAGAGAGAAAGATAGGGAGGGAAAGAAAAAGAGAAGGAGATCTTCCATCCACTGGTTCAATCCTTAAATGAATGCAAATGCTGGAGATGGACTAGTCCAAAGCCAGCAGCCAGAAATTCCATTTCCCTCTCGCTGTGGGTGGCAGGGACATAAGTACTTGAATGGACATCTGCTGCCTTGCCAAGTGGATTAGCAAGAAACTGAATTGGGAGCAAAATAACTGGGACTTTAACCAAAACTCTGATCTGGGATGCAGCCATCCAAAGCAGCAGTAGCTGCCTGCTGGGCCATAACTCTGCCCACCTCTCCTGTTTCTTATTTTTAATTTTTTTAAAATTATAGTTACAAGATTTTGTAACCATTGTCACTATTTAATTGTACAAACTGTTCATCATCCCTTTGACTTATTTTGAAAATGAGAGAGAGAGGAGGGGGAGAGTGAAAAGGAGAGAGAGAGAGAGAGAGAGAGATCTCGTATTTTCTTTCCAAATGTCCACAACACAGCCAGGATTAGGCCAGACTGAAACCAGGAGCTGAGAACTCAATCTGGAGACCCCATGTGGGTGGCAAGGACCCAAGTGATGGGCTGAGTCACCTATCACTTGCTGCTTTCCAGAAAGCTGAAATTGAGAGCTAAGCTGGGACACAAACCCAGTGGTCTGATGTGGGATGTGGATGTCTCAAGTAATGTTAACCACTGTATCCAAACCCTATCCTGGACATTTAAAATGACTCAGTATGGCAATTCTGGAATCCATATCTTCATGATGCCCCAGGGGGTTATTGTTGCTGTTATTGTTATTTACTCATTTGCTTAGTGAATCATTGGAATTAATTTTATATAGTCCTTATTCTTACTCATCTTTGGGTACTTAATGTGTTATATTAGAGGTTAACTACTAATTGACTGGGAATTTTCTCAAATGTTCGAGATCAGTAAGCATTTAATCTGCCGTGGAGGTTTGTAGTTGACATACAGCCAGGCAGCTGACAATTCTGCTCTAACATTCACTTTCTTGTTTTTTTTTTTTTTTTTTTTTTAAAGATTTATTCATTTTATTACAGCCAGATATACACAGAGGAGGAGAGACAGAGAGGAAGATCTTCCGTCCGATGATTCACTCCCCAAGTGAGCCGCAACGGGCCGGTGCGCGCCGATCCGATGCCGGGAACCTGGAACCTCTTCCGGGTCTCCCACGCGGGTGCAGTGTCCCAAAGCTTTGGGCCATCCTCGACTGCTTTCCCAGGCCACAAGCAGGGAGCTGGATGGGAAGTGGAGCTGCCAGGATTAGAACCGGCGCCCATATGGGATCCCAGGGCTTTCAAGGCGAGGACTTTAGCCGCTAGACCACGCCGCTGGGCCCGTTTTTTTTTTTTTTTTTTTAAGATTCATTTATTTTTTATTACAAAGTCAGATATACGGAGAGGAGGAGAGACAGAGAGGAAGATCTTCTGTCCGATAATTCACTCCCCAAGTGACCACAACGGCCGGTGCTGTGCCAATCCGAAGCTGGGAACCAGGAACCTCTTCCAGGTCTCCCATGCGGGTGCAGAGTCCCAATGCATTGGGCCGTCCTCCACTGCTCTCCCAGGCCACAAGTAGGGAGCTGGATGGGAAGTGGAGCTACCGGGATTAGAACCGGTGCCCATATGGGATCCTGGGCACGTTCAAGGCAAGGACTTTAGCCGCTAGGCACTCCGCCGGGCCCAACATTCATTTTCTATTAGCTCAGTACCTCAGGATCACCCAGATATGAGAGTGGGGCATTGTCAGCTCTTTTCTGAGCCTACTACTTATGGCCTTATACCTGCGCCAGCTCTACAAGTCTAAGTGACTTTCTCAATTGCCAGAATTATGGTCAGCTTTTCAAATTCATCATAGACATGCTATTTGCCACATTTTCCTTTTAAGCATTTTGATCCATTTACTTCTACTCATCCCCAATTATTATCCATTGCTTCAGACAGTTGCAATATAAAACATTACCCTCTATTTTTTTCTCATCTAGGGAAAGGCATTTTTCATAATGGAAGAACTCTGAATAAGGTACAGTAAGGAACGCCTAGTGAGGGTGGTCCTCCTCCAGGTAACTACCAGGCAGAGAGCATAAAAACAATTCTTTGTGAATGTGCTTTGAAGGAGCTCCAGTCTCATTCTGTCTTCTTCATTGAATGGCTGGCTACTGTTTTTCTGTGTTTGTAGGTAGTTTTCAGGGATATAGCTGAGCTGAGTAGGGGTATAGAAATAGAGAAAATTATAAACAAATTTCTCTCCTCTTAGCAAGATGCAGCTGTCTTTTCTGAGTAGTCACAGATTATTGCAGGCCTCTGGTTATTTATATAATTCCATAAGAGTTGATTCTGACAATTTATTTCCAGTATTATTTCTTTTATTTTTTAAAATAAATGTACTTACTTTACTCTCCTACTTATTTTTATCCTTGTTTTTAGCCTTACCATGGATGTTTGGTTAAAAAAATCCTTCCTTCCTTTCTTCTTTCCTTTCTTCCTTTCTTCTTTATTGTCCGAGTCTTATACTCTGCAAGTTCCTGCCTCCGAGGGTACATATTAGCAGGAAACCAAAATTGGGCTAAGAACTGTGATATTCAATGTGGGCATCACGTATAACACCTTAACCAATAGGCCTAATGCCTACTGCTAATTTACTCTTAAAAGAATTGCAGAATTAATATGGCTTTTATTTGTTGTTTTTTTCCTACTATAATAGCCATTATTCTTTATGTGTTCTATCATTGTGCAGATTCTTCCAGTTCTTGAGGGTATCTATTCCAAAAAAGCATTGAGAAGCTGGGAAAATAACCACGTGGTACCTACACAGCCAAGCGGGCTTCTGCTAAGATGGTCAATGGTCCACTCATCTTCTGATCTCAACAAGTCCCCATCATATCAAATCACCAAAGTAGCATTCTGGTTTCCCAAACATTAACTGTTAGAACCAATGCCCAATAATTATAAAAGGTCAAGGAATTTCTTTTTCCAGTGCAAAGATAGCCTTGAAAATTTCAAGAGTTTTCTTTTTAAAGAGCCAGAGCCTGTGAAACTGTCACATAATGCAAAATAATTAACAATAAAAAAAATCAAAAAAAAAAAAAAAAGAGCCAAGAGGATAAATTACCAACCAACTAGTCATGTTAAGGCAACAGACACATTTGTACTGACTTTAAACTTATTAACAATAGCACTTGGTCTTTGAAATCCTTCATTGCTTTACACTACAGTATTTCTGTAACTGGAAGTGGTGCCTCCAAATTAATGTAGTGTACATTTTGGCCATTTCTGTGTGGGGGTCCTGATGGTATTCCTTATATGCAGAGGGTTTGAACAGACACAGTTCTGGAACTTGGTGAAGGCTGTTAGTCTCTATTTGAGACTTAACACAGACCCTTGTTCTACACAGAATTTTCATTACAAAAATAAAGTTGAGTATTTTTGGACCATCCAAAATGTTTTTATACTAGTAATGTCATGTTCAAAAAAACAATTAGTCCTGTCAGACTGCATGCTTTTTACTAAAGACAGAAGAGTTTTCTGATACAAAATGATTTGAGCAATAGGATGCTCTGTAGAGGTGTTTGGGAAAGGTTTCACCATTTTGGAGTCATCTTCTTGCTATAGGAAAGTCCGTAGTTGACAGAAATTTTTTGTTTACATTGTAGAGGCCAGAACTTAGCTTAGGCCACTGTGGAGCTCCAATTTCTATCACTTAACTGTAAGAAGCAAGAAAACAACCTAATTCAGCTTTTAATCTGTAATCTGGTAATTATATGCACACCACTAAACAAAGCCCAAGCTAAAATTTAGTGTTCGCCTGATTTAGCAGCCTCACATTTTCCAACTGAACCCCGTATATTTTCCTTGTATTTTGCCAACTTTAAATTGCAAGATGCTGCAGTTGTTTTGGCAGTCTAGTGTGCCTTTAATAACCCTGCACTAGTCCTTCCTCCACTGCCACCACGTGGAGTGTGCAGAGATTGCTGCTCAGATGGAGCCTCATGTGAGAGAACCAGCTCTGCAGGGTGCAGTGGTCCAGTTGTCCACTCCCTCAGGCCTGCCTCTGTGGTAGCAAGCATCCTCACCCAAGATCACTCCCTTGCTGGCAAACTCACACTCAGGGCCTAAGGTGGACAGGGTAAAGAAACCTGACCACTGCAGCCTGAAGGAGGTAAGCTCTGGTGCACAGTACTGACTCTTGAGTTTCCCTTTTATTTATTAGAAGATTTGTTAGCCTTTCATTACTGCTTAATTTTTCCATGCAAGTTTTCTTCATAACCCTTTCTTTCATAAGGGCTAATTGCTAAAATATATCTCATGTCCTAAAAATCAGTCTCAGTGTTAGCTGCTAGAGAACTTATCCTGCACTAATTGTAATAGAATGCGCATGGATTATAAAAGGAGATAATCAAAGGGGTTTTGGAACTGAATTGCCCACTGTCAACCAGGAAATGTAGACCCTATTGCTGTTATAGAAGGAGCTCATACAATTTTCACTGGTGATGTATTTTGATAGTCTGCCATGCAATATGGCAAGTAAGCACTTGTAGTATGTCAGGTATTTGAGTCATATAAAGGAAAGAGGCTATAGGAAAGAATGAGTTAGATGGATTTTGTTAAAGCTCTTGTTAAGGAACAGACAATTAAAACACAGAGCAGTTTAAAAACATTTTTAAAGGTTTATTTATTTTTATTGGAAAGGCACGTCTACAGAGACAAGCAGGCACAAAGAGAATGATCTTCCAACCCTTGGTTCACTCCCTAAATAGCTGCAATAGCCAGAGTTGAGCTAAGTAGAAGCTAGGAACCAGGAGCTTCTGGGTCTCCGACACTGTGCAGGGTCCCAAGGCTTTGGGCAATTCTCTACTGCTTCCCAAAATTTTTACATTAAGGAAGACAGATATATACCAGAAGCAGGCAGAGTCCATTAGTGAAAATGATTAAATGTCAAGGAAGGTTAAATACCCCACCAAAACGTTTGAGATGTTGAGTTCACAGTACTAGTTGGAAGAATCTTAGGCTTCTTGTGGGTTACCACTCCCACTGGAGAGCATGAAAACCAGAACTGGGGCAGGGGTGGCTAGATAGAATGGCACCTGCCAGTATGTGTGTGGGCTGAATAGTTGGGCTGGTTGAGTTGAACTTGGCTTCAATGCCCATTGACATGTAGGAGAGCTTAATGGGATGTGGGACAGACAGAACAAGTCTGCGGTGCATACTGGCAAGCATGGGAACCAGGGTAGGGGGCAGGCCTGGTGGGAGTTATGGGGTGTTGCCTGGACTAGGTTGCAGCTCCCACTGGTTTGTGTGAGGGCTTAGTATGAAGTGGGCAGGATCGGACTGGACTGCAACACCCATTGGTTCGTGTGGATGACAGGGCTGGAAACAGAACTCACCCAGCAATTGCAACCACCGGTATGTGCACAAGATGATTGGGGTGACAGACTGTGCTGGACCCTGTACTGGCGAGCACACACAAGAATCAGGTTTGGGATCACCTCAGACGAAGTTTCTTTGGGCATTCCTCCAACTGAACTGCTGACCTCAGGACCCTAACCATGAAGAGATTATGTCAGCCAGTGGATTCTGAATAGATTTCATTGTGCTTGGAATGGTGAGATTGGCAGCAATTCAGAACTACTGAACTATCAAAACTGCTTGAGCAGGACCCTCAGAGCATACTGCACATCGGGGACTTGGGATGGGTGGGCGGCTGGGTAAGCTTCTCCCTTTGTTTCTCCCCTTACCCAGATACAGAAAAAAAATTATATTAGTGTGGACATAATGGCCTTACCCACTTTCCTGTAGCCCTTGACCCTTTGTGCTCTAATCAACTATGTAAAGATTATATACATATAAATAAAAGAATCTTAGGTTTGACTCATGAGATAAAGATATCTAAATGGATGCCTCACAAGTCTCCCCTCAACCAACTTGTAGAAATTGCTCCCAGGTTCCTGTTAAGAGTGATAACTTCCTCGTGCTATAAGACTATGCATAAGAATGTTTCTTTCCATTGTTGGGAGATACCTCAACAGCAGTATGGTGGACTTCTGACCTATTGTAAGATTGGAGGGGAGAACAATGGCTAAGGGATGGAACGGGGGAGGGGGAGGGCAGACACCAGTGCCTACTAAACTATCATAAAATAAAGAAAAAAACTAAGAATGTTTCTTGCAAAATGATATTTATTCTCTTCAGGACTGCTCCCACCTCTCCACCCAGATATTAAGCTTGTAATTATAGCTAAGCCACAGAATAATGTAGTACTAGAAATTTTGGCTTGAAAGGTGCTACACTGATAGAGGAACAATGGAATTCTATTCAAAAGAAACTTCAGAAGTTTCCAGCAGGAATTGAGGATTAAGATTGGAACTGACAAGACTTGCTCCCAGTCCCAGTAACTGCTAGCTGATGTTACAGCAAAGCCCAACCAGCCTGCACTTACTCTGGCTCTAGCATGCACCAGTGGGTATGGTTGTTTAACCCAGCTTTGTCTGCCCCCAGTCCTAGCTTTCATGTTCCCCAGTGAGAACAGTGGCTGTGCAGGGAGCCCATGAGGCTCCCATGCTGGGCTCGCCCACCTCCATCCAGGTCTTATGTGTGCTTGTGGGCTGTTACCCAGATTGGCATTGCTTGCCTCACCTTGGTAAGTTCACCAGCGGGTGCTACAGCCTGATTTAGCTTGGCACGCCCTCAGTTCCAACTCATACTGGTGGGTGCTACAGCTCCAGTCCTGACCCTAATGTGAACACTGACCCACCTACAGACCTGAGCCACACATATGCCAGCGGGTACTTAATCTGGCTTGGTCTAGGATGCTCCTAGCCTTGGTTCTTGTGCTCACTTGCAGGGACTGTGTCCTAACAAAGTTGTTCCCCAAGCTCCTCTATTAAGTCACTTCCCAGTGGCAAATCTAGTGCATACCAATGGGTTCCTAGCTCAGCCTAGCGTGGCCCACCTCCTGTCCTGGCAGATATAGTGGCCTTGCTGGACCAGCTCACACCCATTCTGGTTCATACTGTTGGGTGCTACAGCCCAGTCCTGCCAGCTCCATGTCTAGATCTAGCTCTCACATGGCTCAACAGGTCCCTTTTCTATGCCCTGGCTCTTGCAAGCACCAGCAGGTGCTAGAGCCTAGCCCAGTCTGGCACACCCTTCTAAGTGCAAAATCTGTGGTTGGGAGTGGGCATTGTAGGGAAATTGTTGGCACCCATCTGATGGGCTGCAACTCTCACTGGTGAGTATGAGAAACAGGGCTGGGGCAGCTCTGATTGGACAGGCAGTAGCACCTGCTGGCATGAGTGTAGGCTGTATAGTGGGGTCCATTGGCCTGAGCTAGTCTCCAATACCTACTGGTGTGTACAACAGCCAAATGGGATGTGGGACATTCTGGACCAGACTGCTGCACATATCGGAATGCACAGGAACTGACCTGGGGGTTGCTTGGGGTTGCTACAATTAGGCTGAACTTGTTGTTGGTGTGTATGAGAACTAAGTGTGTTATGGGCAGTGTTAGGCTGGGCCGCAGCATCCATTGGTTTATATGTGAGAGAGTTTGGGGCCAGAACTGATCAGGTGACTGCAACTATCAATGTGTGTATAGATTGATGTGGTGATGGACTGAGGTGGACCCCACACTGGCTGGCTCACACAGAAATGAGGTCTGGGTCACCTCTGGGGAGGTTTCTTTGGGGACCCCCTCAACTGAATCACTGGATTCAGTACTCCAACTATGGTGAAAATTGCAGGATCTGTGGTCTGACCGTGGAACGCATGTATCAGAAGTGTGTCTCCTCAGTTGCTGAGGCCTGGAGGGCATACACAGATGCTCATGGGGACATGATAACCAGTTCATTGATGCCTGCAGAGGACATCTAGTACCATGGAGAGCAGAACAAATTGGAAAGCTCTCCTAGTCAAGCTTTGACCAAGACAAGCTTTGAATAGTGGACCACGTCAGCCAATAGACCTTGGAAGGATTTCTTCAACCTTAGACCGACAAAATCAATACCATCTCAGAACTAGTGAAAGTACTTATACAATATCCTCAGAGCATGCTCCACATCAGGGACCCTGGGATGACATATGGTGGCTATTCCCAATTACTGGGCTGATGAGGTTGGGCTGATAAGGTTGGGCTGCTGGGAACGGCCTTCTCCTTTTCCTTTCCCACCTTCCCCAGATACAAGAAGGAGCAAGGGATTTTGGAGGCAGTTGTTTTATTGTTTTATCTATGTTCCCCTATTGCTTGACCCTGCCCACCCTACTGGTGGTCCACATGGGCATGCATCCCTCTCAACTATGTAAACATTATCTAAAATAAAATAAATTTTAAAGAGTGGAAGTTTCTTTTCATCATGCTTGGCCATGGTCCTGGTACATAGAATTGAATATTCATTTATTTGGGATGCTTGTATTGTGGTGCAACAGATTAAACAGGTAACGGTGACGCCAGCATCCAAAGTGAGAGTTGGTTTAAGTCTTAGCTGCTTGACTTCTGACTCCGATTCCTGTTATTGTCTTTCCTGTTAGAAAGACAAAATGAGATGGCCCAAGTGCTTGGGGTCCTGTCACCCATGTGGGAAACCAGTTCTGGAAGTTGGTAATTGTTCCAAGCTGAAAAAATAATCACAATCTCTTGCCCAATGTTTAAACCTGGACTTGTTGACTGAGAGGTAAATTGGTTCTCAGGAAAGAGTTTCAAGGCATCATGGAAATTATACATAATAATTAATTCCCTTACTCTTGTTAAAATAGACCTGTGCCATTTCAGCTAATTTGATACTGGAGAAAGCGGAATACTCAAATATGCTAGTTCTTCAAAAAGTTCATTTTAACAAAAAAATACACATGAATAAAATTTTTTGAGCCAAAATAAAATTCTATTTCATTCCATTTTTGGATAAAATTTTGAAAATTCTTTGTAGTTTGAGAGCTCTTGAACATAGGTTTTGAAATGACATTGACCACATGGAGAACTGAGACATTTTCATGGAGCAGGGATCACAAGTAATTGAATGGTGGGACCAGCTTATAATGGATTCATTGGATCCATGTTGCAATTCAGCAATTGTTTTTCCAGTCCTCATGTGTGTAATTGGGTTTTCCATGCTTGATAGGGGCAAGGGAACTCGGAAAGATATATTTGCTGAGGAACACACATACTGATTTTACAGCCTGTGGGTTAGGCCTATCATTTTGGGAAAGGTCAACACTTATCTTATGCAACACCAGTCAAAATAGTAAGTGAGAAAACAAAATCACCTGCCATAGGGAACAAAATGGCAGAGATTAGTGCCATTCTTTGCTTAAAAAATTATTTTTATTTGAAAGGCAGAGTTATACACAGAGACACACAGAGAGATCTTCCACCAACTGGTTTACTCTTCAGTGGCCACAATGGCCTGAATTGGGATGGTCTGTAACTAAGGAGCCTGGAGCGCCTTCTGTGTCTCCCATGTGGGTGCAGGGACCCAAGGACTTGAGTCATCCTCTGCTGAATTTTCAGGCCGTAAGCAGGGAGCTTGATTTGAAAGTAGAGCAGCCAGGGCACAAACCACTGCCCATATGGGATGCTGGCCCTGCAAGTGAAGACTTAGTCTACTACACCATGGCCCTGGCCCCTAATGTCACTCTTAAAGACTAAAAGATGTAAATGTATTTTTACATCAAATCTCCATTTAATTTATACTCTGGATCCTAAAAAAATAATGTTTAATTTGGAGAACAGCTCTTGCAAACTCAACGAAGAGCTAGCTGCAATTGCAGCTACAGTGTAAGGAGTGGCATTTGAGCTAGTATAGGTTGATATAGCACTATGTCCATCAGAACAGAAAAAAGGATCATATACATGACTCCTAATGGTTGGGAGGGAGAGAGAAGGAAAATGCATTTAAAAATATATTTATTTCATTTTTATTTGAGAGACTGATTTTACAAACAGAGAGAGAGAGAGAAAGAGAAGTAAAATGAGAAGGTCTTCTACCCTCAAGTTCACTCCCCAAACGGTTGCAATATCTAGAGATGAACTGGTCTGACGCCTGGAGCTGAGAGCTTCTTCCATGTGGGTGCGGGTCCCAAAGCCTTGGGCCATCGTATCCTGCATTCTCAGGTCATAAGCAGGGACCTGGATCAGAAGTGGAGTAGCCAGGACATTGCTAGCACCACAGGGTGGAGGATTATTCTGTGGCACTGCTACACTGACCCCAAGAAGGAAAATATTTTAAGGAAGTGGCTTGGGTTGTATCGTGGTCCAAATTCTGCATAGTAGGCTACAGCTGCAGATAGGAGACCAAGGGAAGAGCTGATGCTAAATTTTGAGCTTAAAATCAGTCTGTTGACAATAAGTCCTTCTTTTTTCTGGGGGTAGTCAGTCTTTTTCTATTAAGCCCTTCAAATGATTGGATGACATTTCCCCATATTACTGAGGTTACTTTACCCAAAGTCTAGTTTAAATGTTACTCTTCTAAAAAAAAAAAAAAAAGCCTTCCACTATATGTAGAATCATGTTTGACCAAATATCTGAACACCTTGCCCTAGCCAAATTAATACAAAAAAATCACCATGAAATCTAAATACCTTCCTATATGTAGTCATCTGCTTTATCGCATGAAGACGAGGTAAAGTGATGTGTATTATATTGTGTTGCAAGTTATTAGTTAACTGGCCTTCCTCTCTCTTTTCATGACCCAGTACTTCATGCAATCTATTAGGGGAGCAGTTGGAACGTGAACATGTCTACTTTGTTGCAGTGGAATTATTTTCTTGTCTTAAAAAGTTGCTTAGGATTGCACATGCGTGACACCAGTTATTTTTCTGCGAGTACTGCACTTCCTTGGTGCTTGAGGACCTTGTGCTTTTCTTTCTCCCCTTTCAAAGCCTTTGCATTGGAATGATCTCTGTTCCCGGTTCTCAGTGACCTAAGTGTCCAATGGCCTGAGAAGTGAGGTGACAATGCGCCAGCCATGCAGATGAAAACTCATCCACATCCCTCCACTGTGTGTATTTGTTCAAAGCATTTTTTAATATCTTCAGTATATCCCAAATATATATTATGGCTCAATGTTTATCTTTTGTGTTTTTTAAAAAATTTAATATGAAACATCCATTCGTTGACAACAATAACAAATAATTTAGTTTCATTTGAAATAAGCTGTAAAGCATTACGCATGGTGCTTCAAATGTCTACCAGCAGATGGCAGCAAAATGTTAACTATTACTGGTAATCAGAAATTGAATAGTTTTTAAAAGGCAGTAATATATTAAACCATAGATTAAATTCAACTTCATCCATTGATCTTCCTGCCTCAAGATTCTTCTTGTTATGTCTATTTAAAAGCTTCAAAACCATTCACTTTTGTGATTTTAAAAATATGTGCTATCTTTAGACTACATAAAATCAAACTCAATTATGTATGCTAATCCCAAATTAATGACAGTTCAGACATGACCCACAAGTAGTATTGATTTTTAGAGTTCAAATTACCCCTTTTTAAATGCCAGGCCATTATCTCCTAGGGGAAGCCAGCTAAAATGAAATACTTTCCATAACACATTAAAAAACTTTTCAGGGCCCGGTGTGAAAGCCTAAAGGCTAAATCCTTGCCTTTCATGGGCTGTGATCCCATATATGTGCCAGTTCATGTCCTAGCTGCTCCACTTCCCTTATGGCTCTTGCTTGTGGTCTGGGAAAGCAGTAGAGGATGGTTCAAAGCCTTGGGACCCTGCACCCATGTGGGAGACCCAGAAGAAACTCCTGGCTGCTGGCTTCAGCTCGGCTCTGTTCAAGCCATTGTGGCCACTTGGAGAGTGCCTGAACTCCATCCTGGTTCTCCGATCTGCCAGTGGATATTATGAGCTGGCCCAGCCTGGCCTGCCCCCAGACCTGACCTACATGCATGCCAGCTGGCACTGTAACCTACATGGTTTGGGCTGCTCCTTTCTTGGTGGTTGTGCTCTACTGCAGGGACTGCATCCTGACACAGATGTTCTCCAAGGTCCCCTCTCAGGTCTCCTCACAGTGGTAGATCTTGCGCACACCAAGATCATGCCCCACCTCCCCCCTGCCCCAGTACCCGGAGATGGGGAAAGGCTATCCGATATCAACCCAGGATCATAATTTTTGCGTACTCTGAGTGTTCTATCCAGGTGGTTGTGGTAGTTCTGAAATGTTGATCTCACTGATCCGTGGACGAAGAAATCCTCCCAATGTCAATTGGCTGACACAGTTGACCTTAGAGTCTCCATTTGCCCAGATACTTGCTGCCATCCTTTGACTGGGGTAGTTGTCCAATTTGTTCTGTTCTCCTTCCTCTGCTATGTACCAGATGTCCTATGCAGGACCCAGTGGTGTCCTATGCAGGTCCCAGTGGGCTGCTATATCCTCCATGTGCATCAGAGTCTGCTGTCCACTGCTTCACTTTTTCTACTGAAGATCAATTCTCGCAGACAGTCCCCGGGACCCTGGGCCAGGTGACCTGTGGCTCACATACCCGTCACCCACCATGCAGGCGGGCCCAAGGACTTGGGCATGTGATCTGGTCACCTCTGGAACCCCTCATCTCCAGGGCTCACAGACCCAGTACCCACAATGCAGGCAGGCCCAGGGACCTGGTCAGGTGACCCAGGTATCATTTGATCCCCCACCCCAGGGCTCACAGACCTGGCACCCACTGTGTCCAGACTTACATGGCTCTCCTCACCTCAATGGATGTTGTAGCTGGTTCAGTCCAGCTTGCTCCTATTTCTAGCTCCTGCTGGTGGGTGACGCATCCTAGCCCTGTCCATAGTCTCTGCCCTAATGTGGACTGGCTGGATTTGGCGTCTGACCTGGCCTATCCCAGAACTTGTCCTGGTTCTCAGATCTGCCAGTGGATATTATGAACTGGCACAGCCTGATTCAGCCCCAGACCTGACTCACATGTTTGCTGGCAGGTACAATAACCTAGCATGGTCTGGGCTGCTTCCTTCTTGGTTCTTGTGCTCAGCTGCGGGGACTGCATCCTGACAAAGGAGTTCTCCAAGCTCCTCTATCAGGTCTCCTCCAAGCAGCAGATCTTTTGCATCCTGGTGGGTCCATGGCCCAGTTAAACTTAGTCCACCTCTTGTCCTGGCAGCTACAGTGTCATTTCCCAGCTGGTCTGCTCTCATTCCAGTTGTTACTCTTGGGAGTTACAGCCCAGCCATACCTGGTGCCCAGACACAGCTCTCATGTGGTTCAGTTGGAGTCAAGATCCACACCAGCCAATTCTATATCCGCCTTGGCTCTCATGAGCACCAGTGGGTGCTGGAATCTGTCCCAGCCTGGCACTTCCCAGACTCAGTCCACACCCATACTGGGGGAGACTGCAGCCATATCCAGCCCAGACCACTGCCCCCATTCTGCTCCCTGTGCTGTCCAGTGGGAACCCCAACCCAGGTGGGGCAGCCCCTTAGCTCCCCAACCAGGCCAGTTCCAAGCCAGAGATTTTGCACATGCCAGTGAAGATTGCTATTCCATATGGGTGAGCCCACATACTGCCACAGATTCTGCCCCCAGACCTAAGTAGTGTCTTGTCTCAGCTTCACATTACTCCTCTCCTGTTCTGAATCACACTGTGCTGTGATCTAACCCTACCAGGCAGGCCCCAGCCTTAGCTTTAGTGTACTGTAGTGAGTGGTATTCAGTTATGATCGGTGTTAACTACCCAAGCTCAGGTTTCCCATGCATGCTGGTACTTCGGTCTGATCCTTCAAGGTCTTCCCTTTCCCCTCTTCAAACCACCTAGTCTCAGCCCCATCGCTTACTTGCAAATATTGGCCTTATCTAGGAAAGTCCCTCAGTAGTCATTCCCACCTGGACATAAACCCTCAGGTTCCCATTTACCCCAACTGGTGCTATGCCCCTGGACCCCTGTAAGCCCCCATCCAAGTCACAAAAGCCTGCTCCCGAGTGGCCCACGACCTCTCCTCCCCCAGGGAGTTACACAGCCCAGCTGTCTGCACCGGTGCTGGTTCAAAAGCACTTAGGTCTGGGGGACCTGGAGCCTTTCTGGGCCTCCCCTCTCCTGGGGTCACACTGCATGGCTATCTATACCTTGCTGGTCCAAAAAGCATTTAGTCTCATTTAAAAAAAAATGATTTTCAAAAGTCAATTTGAACCCATATATAGAAGGATTTATTTTTGGATTTTCTATCCTATTGATTTGCTCATCGCTGTCACTACTTATGACAACATCATTTTTAAAAATTTATTTTTATTGTAAAGGCAGACCAGATTTATGGAGAGAAGGAGAGACAAAGATCTTGCATCTGCTGGTTCACTCCCTAAATGGCTGCAGTGGCTGGAGCTGTGCTGATCAAAAGCCAGGAGCCAGGAACTTTTTCCCAGTCTCCCACATCGATGCAGGGTTCCAAGGCCTTGGGCCATCCTCTACTGCTTTCCCAGGCCACAAGCAACGAGTCTGGTGGGAAATGGAGCAGCCAGGAAATGAATTGAGGCCCATAAGTGATCTCCGTGCTTGCAAGGTGAGGACTTAACCAACTGAGCCATTGTGCCATGCCCAACACCAGTTTTGTTTTAAAAATTAATTAGTTAATTATATTATGTTATTTTATGATGCATTTCCATAGGTCATGGGATTTTCTTACTCCTTCCACAATTACTTCTATTCTCATTGATTTCCCCTATAATATTAGAACAGTATACTGCTTCATAAACAGTCGTAAGTCCATCATTCTACTATATAATTGTATCCTGACGTTGTAGGTAGGGATAATGACAGACACTACAGCATCCAGTTGTCAAGATACATTCAACAGTTTCATTGAGAGTTCATCTTTGATTTGGAAGTAGAGATACATGCCACATTGTATCCTCACATCTGGATTTGATAATTCTATTACACAGTTACTATGCAGCCCCTTAAGAGAAAAGCTGTAAAACAAAATCAGCAATAGGAATAAAAATAGAAAATTTACAGTGCTATGAAATTAAATAGCATGCTACAGACTGACCAATGTGTTGCTGGAAAAATGAAAAAGAAAATGAAAAACCATCTTGGAAAAAGTGATGTTACTGCATTACATATGTGTCATTGAAGAAATTACTAACAAAAATCCACTCTTTTGAAGAAGTGAAAATAAAAACAAAAATATCAAAACCCATGAGATATAGTAAAAACCATATTCAAAGGGACATTTATTACGTCAGGTGCTTATAAGAATTGGAAATATCTCAAATGATGTAACAATGCATGTCAAGGACTTATTGAAAAAGAAAAAATGAACAGGAAGCAAGAAATCACAGCAAGAAATAATTAGAATTGAAACAAAAAAAACATAAACTGCAACAAGAAAGAGCCACTTTTTAAGAAGATGAGCAAAACAAACTTTTAGCCATTCTAGCAAAGAAAAGCAAGAGAGACAAACCAACTAAAATTAGAGATGTAAAAGAAAACATCCTAAGCAACTAGTAAGGTGGTGTCTTCTTGGTGAATGGATCCTTTGATCATTATGTGGTATTCTTCATCATCTCTTTTAGTATTGTTCACTTTGAAGTCTATATTATGCGATGTAAGAATGGCTATACCAGCTTGTTTTTCTTTTCCATTAGCCTGGAATATCTTTATTCCATCCATTCTCTTTTAGTTTCTGTATATGTTTGTTGGTGAGATGTGTCTCTCGTAGGCAACAGATACATGGGTTTTGTTTTTTGATCCTGCCTGCTAATCTGTGCTGCTTGATTGATGAGTTTAAGGTTAACCTAGTCAGTGGTAGTATCTTGCAGAAACTTGAGTGGATTAAGACAAAACCTAATTATCAATATCTAGACTATCATGTGTTGCCTTATTTTTCTTCATGGAGCAATTTTAAGTAACAGAACATAATAAGCATTGTGAATATCAGTGTGTAAACCATAGCCCTTCCATACCTCCCCTCTGATTGAGTTTTAATTCACTTGATCACTGGGGAGTCATGAACCTCATCCTTTTACTTTAAAAGTGGATATAAGAATTTTTCTAAATTCTAATATGACAGAGTCCACACAAATGGTACTGTATCTATGTCTAAATCTCTGTTGCTGTTATTTTTGTCTGAACAGCTGTGAATTCCTTAAATCATTTACTCCTGAAAGGCATTTTTAAACTTAACTTTTTTGGAAAGTGGTGTCTTGCTGTGATCAGGAATGATGGGGCCTTTCTGTGTGCAAACACATCTGTAGTTTGTGCTGTGTCGCCCTTTGTGGTAATATGAATTCGTGCTTTTTTTGATTTCCAAAACACAGTGACCCAAGGCCAAACATGATGAAAATGCTTATATTAGTACTGTTTTGTAAACAGAAGCTAATCTTCATCTTTTTGAAGCTTAAAATAGTATGTATTACATTTCAATCCATGCTAATTGTGAAATATTTGGCCACAAAAATCTCTTCATAATGAACACATTTAATAAGAGTCATATAACTCTATAGTGTGAGAGATTTAATAGATCATTTAAATTTGAGGTGCTTACCATTTTTAGATTGATTTCCCACTATTTTAAAATTTTAAATATTAGTCTCTAGGAAAATATACATATTCATATTTTTTGTGGTGTTATTTTAAGTAGTTTTTGGACAATATAACAGATACATAAGGCTCATGCATAGATTTTTTTTCCTTTTGGCTTTTAGGAATATCTGATTAAGTTTTTATTTCGGGAAAAAAGCTATCGAAAACAGTCCCTGGAATCTTTTGAATACTAGTTCATTACTATATAGTCAGTCCCGTACTTAAATAATTCAAGAATGTTTATCTTTTTTTGTTTTTTTTTAAAGATTTATTCATTTTATTACAGCCAGATATACAGAGAGGAGGAGAGACAGAGAGGAAGATCTTCCATCCGATGATTCACTCCCCAAGTGAGCCGCAATGGGCCGATGCGCGCCGATCCGAAGCCAGGACCCAGGAACCTCTTTCCGGGTCTCCCACGCGGGTGCAGTGTCCCAATGCATTGGGCCGTCCTCAACTGCTTTCCCAGGCCACAGGCAGGGAGCTGGATGGGAAGTGGAGCTGCCGGGATTAGAACTGGCGCCCATATGGGATCCCGGGGCTTTCAAGGCGAGAACTTCAGCCGCTAGGCCACGCCGCCGGGCCCAAGAATGTTTATCTTTTGCCAACACAGCATAGGAGAGAATATGAGAATAAAAGTTGGAATCAACAAACAGCTCGCCGTTTGCTTGGTTTTATTGTTCAACTGGTCTGGGATTATGAAGCTAGAAAACATCTTGGAAATCAAGTTTAAGTGCTGAGAAATTCATGTTGTTACTTAGTTAAATCTGAATTACATAAGAATTCATATGTAAGACTTGAAAATAGTCATTTCTGCTCTGGAATTTTGTCAGACACAAATTTTCATTAAGCTGGAGACACAACACTAATGCATCAAGTAATGGGCCATCACCGGTTTATTTCACTGTACACATGCATTTCCTCCTGAAGGCACTTTGAAGCTTAGTTGCTTGCCCAAGTGTACGCAACCCATAAAAGGCTGACATGAATGCAGACATCTGGGCTTGATTTCATGCTCTTCACCAAAATACAATCCTATCTGTTAAAGGCATGACCAGTGTGAGGTGGGATGCTCAGACAAACTTTTTACTGCTGCTATGATTTGAGTTGTATTTTAAAAGGAAGAGGCTTTTGGAGGAGAATGGATTTTCTTAGTGAGCAAAGAATATGGATAGATTTCAGAAGGAAGTTTTGTTGCCCACATTAATGCTGACAGAGTGCTAATGGATGCCAAACATCTTCCCAGCATTCCGTTGTCTCTGATGGGAATTTTATTACTCTAACCATCAGCGTTGCCTGGATCTGAGCTCTTTTGGCTCTCCTTTCCCAGTCATCTGCTGAATATGAATATGTCTCCTGGTTTGACCTAGAGTTGCAAGATAGTGTGCCCCACAGGGAACCCTGGCCTTTCTGCTTCATCTGATCTTTCCAGAGCCTGAAATCTTGCTAGATAACTAGTGAGGAGGGATGGTGCCGTTCAAGTCTCTTTCAGATCAGAAACATAAATATATAAAAAACAGAGTAGCAATGTTTCATCTTTTCTTTATGATAGTCCTTATTCAAGTCACTCATGTACATTAACAAAGGAATTTTGTTGCTTTTTGGAAAAATCACTATTATGAATTACTGATGTGCAAAACTGTGGTACCACAGGGTTCCTATTGAAGCCTGATTCAAGTGTCCAACAAAGCAGAGAATGATATTACCAAGGCCCAGCCTCTTGTCTGTCTACTTTAGCCCCGGGGTGGTTTTGCACTTTCTTTAGGTTTAGCAGTTCACCAAAAGGAATTCACTGCTTTAAAGAAGTGGTCAAGGTTGGTTCTAATCACCAGATTCAATAAGTCGTTTGCTTCTCTGATAGGTCTGATCTTGATGACTAGTATTGTCTGCAGGGATTTTGTTTGGAATTCCAGGTCTGGGAAAAACTGCAACTATCACCTGCATGTAAAACTTTCTTACCTGTCCTCTCCACCCCCAGTGAATGAGGCTCAACTGGCCATCACAAAATTTTCCTGAAGACCACAGTATCATTGACAAATCAAACGAAGGCCATGAGCATCCCCGATCAATCAAGAGATAGATACAGGACACATTGACATAAACTTTGGGTCCCATCTTTGAAAACGAGAACTTTTTTTTTTTAAAGATCTATTTATTTTGACTGGAAAGGCAGATTTACAGAGAGAAGGAGAGAGAAAGATCTCTGTCTGATGGTTCACTTCCCAAACTGCCTCAGTGGCTGGAGCTGAGCCGTGCTGATCCGAATCCAGGAGCCAGGAGCCAGGAGCCAGGAGCCTCTTCCTGGCCTGTCATGGGCGTGCAGGGTCCCAAGGCTCTGGACTATCCTCTGCTGCCTTCCCAGGCCGCAAATAGGGAGTTGGATGGGAACTGGAGCAGCTGGAACACTAACTGGTGCCCCTCTGGGATGCCAGTACTTGAAGGCGGAGAGTTAGTTCATTGAGCTGTTGCATCGGCCTGACACACAGGAACCTTAACCTCTGACTCCTTGGGAAGACTGGAGGTAGGTGATTGCTGCCTGGCTCCTTGCTCTGTGCTTTGCAAGTAAACGTGTATACTCCTTTACTGTGTTATCAGTGATTTTCTGTGCCTGTGAAAGCAGACCAAGATTTGGGGGTTAACAGTAACTCCTCCAAATAGTTTGGGGGGGTTGTTCTGCAACACTGTTAGGGTTAATTCTGTGTATAGTTTTTTTTTTTAAGGATGTAAACCCATTGTGTTTGTAGTTCCACAAGTGTACATTATTTTACTACAGTACTTAAGGTCTTCTTGTGGAAAACACTAAATACTTTTGTTTCACCAAACCAAAAATGTTTGGCAGAGAATAATTGGACATATTTATGCTATAATGTGATAATTTTATATATGTATGTAATGTATAATCATAAAATCGGGATAATTCGTATTTCTTGCTGTTTGGAAACTTCAGATTCTTGTTTGATGCTTATTTTGAGATATATAATCAATTTTTGGAGATTATAGTCATTCTACTGTGTCACAGAATATAAATCTATTCTTCCAGTCTAAACGTACTTTGGTACCTTATACTCAACCTCTCCTATCCTCCCCACCATATCCTTCCTACCCTTTCTTGACCACTATTTCAGTCTCCACTTTTTATAACTTTGGTAACCTTTTTTTTAAACTTTCACATCAATGAGAACATGTATGTATATATACACATACATACACCATACACCATTCTGTTTTTCAGTTCATCTCTCAAAGTAACCTTGGTTGATTCTATTTCTTGGCTACTTAAATATTGATGCAATAAATATGGGAGTGCTTGTATCGCTTTGACATACTGATTTCATTTCCTTTAAAAATGCTTCCAAGGAATGGAATTGCTGGCTCATATATTTTGGTTCTTTGAGAAACTTCATGCTGTTTCTCATAATGGTTAGCTATACTAATGAGCATTCCCACAATAGTATGTGCAAGTTTCCCTTTCTCCACATCTCCACCTGCTCTTGCTATTTTTTTTTTTTAAATAGTAACTATTCTGTCTAGAGGAAGATGATAACCCAGTGTGGTTTTGATCTGCATTTTTTATTATTATTTTTATTAATTATTTTGCATTATGTGACAGTTTCATAGGCTCTGGGAATCCCCCCACTCCTCCCCTCCCTCCTGGTGGATTCCTCCACCTTGATGCAGTATTACAGTTCAAATTCAATCAAGATTCTTTCCTTGCAAACATATACCAAGCATAGAGTCCAGCTACTTATTGTCCAGATGGGTTGAACAGTTTCTTGGGGAGACCATTTCTGGTCCGAAGTTAGAGCTGGTAGAATATCATCACAGTCAATTAAGAGTCCCAATATAGGGCTCGGCAGCGTGGCCTAGAGGCTAAGGTCCTCGCCTTGATCCCATATGGCTGCTGGTTCTAATCCTGGCAGTTCCACTTCCTCTCTGTCTTTCCTCCTCTCAGTATATCTGACTTTGTAATAAAAATAAAATAAATCTTTAAAAAAAAAAAGAGTCCTAATATAACATCAACAGCAATTTGCAATATTATGGAATTGACATGGTTTTGAGTAACCAGTATGTTAAAAAAAAAAAAAAAGCAAGTCCTAACCACAACAGGAAAGAGCTGGCGTGGATTGGCTCATGCCTCGCTGGGTGGGACACAAAGATTAGTTACTCCTCACCATGGTGTTGAGGATTTTCCTGCACACCCTCCCCCCCAAAAAAATGTTCTGCACCTTAAATGTCGACAAATATCTTGTTAGAGTTACAAGCCAGTCTAGATTATCCTAAAATCTGCCAAGATCAGCAAAATTATACTTCAACACAACAAATGGCTAAATACTAAAATGAAATAGACACGAGACAGCTGAATGGTACCTTATAGCCATTTTAAGGTATATAGCAATTGATCTGCATTTTGTCTGACAGTGATGTTGATGCTGGTAGTTTGCATTTCTCTGAGGATTAGTCAAAGTTTTTCAAATTCTTGGCTATTTATCTAACTAAAATTTACTGTGGGAATATTGCTATTTTGTCAGGTATTTTAAAGCAACATCTTCAAATATTAAATTAAAAATAATAAGGGGCTGACAAAGATAAAATTGAAGATGCATGTAAATTCTGATAGCTTATCCTTTCTGTAGACCTTAAAATCTTGGTTAACATTCTGTGGTATGATTCTTTTCCACAAATTATGTTAGTTTTCGCTGGTTTCCTTTCACTGGAGCATTAAGCGCAGGTCATTGCTCAGTTCCTTGCATGGTCATTACCTATAGCAGAGAGCAGAGGGTGGATGGATGGAGTAAGGATGAGAACAGTAGGAGGGAAAAATTGTTCTCCTTAACAAAACTGATTTTATGGGAACTTCTTTGTATATGCATATGTGATACTTTGCATATTGACATTTCCATATTGAACATATGATTATTTTATTAAATGTTGTAAGACTCTTGATTTGCAAGGCTTAAAGATCTAAATGGATTACCTTCAGTATAAGAAAGTATAGAAAGTCTATTTTTAGAATGTTAAGTGGAAAATCTTTAGATAAGTAAAGGAGAAGTTATAATATTTTTAATTTGAGCTTTAGAAATAGCTAAATAATAGAAAGTAATAATTACAGATGTTCTTTATGTACTTGTTAGCCCCAATCCACCATCTTTTATTATTTAGTCTAAAGTTTAAAAAATTTTGAGCTTGTATTTCCTCATCTAAAATTTTTTTTCATCTCTTAGTCATGAGAACATTTTTTTAAGTTCAATGACTTTTATAGGTACAACATCATGATATTAGTTTCTTTTTCCATTTTTCTAGTTTAAAAATGGGAAATTATGCATTATGCACAGTATTTTTTGATTTGATGCTCATGACAGCACCATGGTAACTTTAAAAAGCTTCACCAATAATTGTGGATGGATTGGATACTGTCAAAGGCCCAAGAGGGTATCTAAACAAACAGGGCCCAGAAACTTTTAAGTGGTATTTAAAAAAATTAAATCAAGGCAAGAATATAAATTCCTTTGAGTACTCACAATGATGATTAAATTTAATTATCTACAAACATAAAAATTAAAGGCAGTCTTTCATTAAATAGTAAAGATGAGTTATTAAGAAACTTTATTTTAAAAGTAAATGAAAAGCTGCCACTTGTGTTTGTAGCTACTTCTGTAACAGCTTACTTAAGTTTTGATTTCTCAATAGGATGTTGTCAGTCACTGCTTACTTAGAACAAGCAGAAAATTCCATTTCCAATAGTGAATATTTATAAATAGCTTTATAATTGTTTCCAGTTTACATTCTTAAAAAAGGGACACCAGAAACATGGCAATTATTTGTATAATGGTTTCATTATTTTGTTGCAGTTTTAGCAAGAAGGAATTTCTAGAATCAAAAATAAGAACAGTCAAAGAATCTTAGACATCAAAGACCATCTTTTTAAAAAATGTCGCTATCACCACTGAGGATTCTTAGAATGTAGGATAATTTGAGCAAATAAACAGCCCGAGAACAGTGAGTGGAGGAGTTGGAATTGGCATTTAGATGATAAGATCAGTTCTGAGCCAGTCTTTTTAAATCAGGAAGAACCCATCACTGCTATGTAATGGTTAGTGTAGATGCTTGCTGTTTGTGAGTTATCATGAAGGAAGAAAATGTCACCACTTGGAAATACCCTTGTGTTCCTTAAAGGACTGTTGTGTTTCTTCTATAAACAATTGTGCTGGCCATATCTTGATACAGAACATTTTAGGACATAGTAACTAAAAGGAATTAAATTTATCTTCTTTAATGGTGAGTATTAGAATATTTTCCTTCTTATGAAGAGGTATTAATTATTGAATAATACATAAAAACAAAATCCCACATATATTTGTATGTATACATCTAGCAGGAAAGTGTATGTCTAGTAGCACCATAATAGCCAAAAATATGTTTCAATATAAGTATGTGGCTCTTAAAAAATTAGCTAATTCTTACTCATCCTAGGATATTTTTAATAGATTTATTTGAAAGCCAGATTTACAGAGATGGAAAGATGAGAAAGAGAGACTGAAATCTTCCATACACTGGTTCGCTCTCCAAATGGCTGCAGTGTTCCCAAGCTGGGAGGTTCATCGAGGTCTTGTACATGGGTACAGGAGCCCAAGAACTTGAGCCATCATCTAATGCATTCCCAGGCCATAAGCAAGGAGCTTAATAAGAAGTGGAGCAGCCAACACACTAACTGGCACTTACTGGGTTGCCAGCACTGCAGGCAGAAGATTAAATTGCTATATCACCACTTGTGACCTATCCTAGGCTATTTAAAAAAAAGATTTATTAATTCTCTTTTTTATTAATTAGGTTGCATTATGTGACACAGTTTTATAGGTACTGGGATTCCCCCCACCCCTGTATAAACCCTCCCCCCATGGTGGATTCCTCCACCTTGTTGCATTACCACAGTTAAAGTTCAGTTGAGATTCTTTCATTGGAAGCATATACCAAGCATAGAGATTTATTTATTCTTATTGGAAAGGCAGATATATAAAGAGAAAGATCTTCTGTCTGTCGGTTCACTCCCCAAGTGGTTGCATTGGCTGGAGCTAAGCCATTCCTGAAGCCAGGAGCCAGGAGCTTTTTCTGGTTATAACACATGGGTGCATGGTCCCAAGGCTTTAAGCCATCCTTTACTGCTTTCCCAGGCTACAAACAGGGAGCTGGATGGGAAGTGGAGTAGCTGGGTCACGAATCGGCATCCAAATGGATTCTGACGCACTCAGGGTGAGGATTTAGCCACCAGGCTATTGCGGCAGGTCCCATCCTAGGTTATTTTTTTTTAAGATTTATTTATTTTATTACAGTCAGATATACAGAGAGGAGGAGAGACAGAGAGGAAGATCTTCCATCTAATGATTCACTCCCCAAGTGAGCCGCAACAGCCGGTGTGCGCCAATTCGAAGCCGGGAACCAGGAACCTCTTCTAGGTCTCCCATGCGGGTGCAGGGTCCCAAAGCATTGGGCATTGGGCCGTCCTCGACTGCTTTCCCAGGCCACAAGCAGGGAGCTGGATGGGAAGTGGAGCTGCCGGGATTAGAACCGGCGCCCATATGGGATCCCGGCGCATTCAAGGCGAGGACTTTAGTCACTAGGCCACGCCGCCGGGCCCATCCTAGGTTATTTTTAAAAGAAAATAAAAAATACCAACAACCTTTATTTGTTAAATGGAGTTATAATTACTCTGGTGAATATTGCCATTAATCAGTCATGATGATTTTTTTTATTGTTTGTGAACTGTATCGCATTAGTGTATTGAGGTTAACTGACTTCAATGATCTATGTGTGAAGGTAGAAACAGCTTTCAATAAGTTTCTTGAATACATTTTGTAGAATCGAAAAGTGATTTTACAAACTAAAATATTAAAACAATTTCAATTTTTCCTATTCATATATATATTTATATATTTTAAAAAGTTTGTCAAGTACTAAAAGTTGAATAATTATTTACTTCCAGATGTGTAAATCCAGGTGTAATTTGGTGTATAGTTGTGGCATTTTATTTAACTAAATATATATTTTGCTAAAATAATGATATATTTTTTATTTTGAAACATTTAACAAACACGTTAAAATTGTACTGCTTCATGTATTCATAGTGTAATGTCCAATCATGGTAAATATATTTATTTCTTCAGACTTTTAACATTTCTTTATGATGGAAATATCCCAAATCCTATCTTCTAGTTTCTTTTTTTAAAATTTATTTATTTATTTATTTTTAAAGATTTTTTTTTTAAATTACAAAGTCAGATATACAGAGAGGAGGAGAGACAGAGAGGAAGATCTTCTATCCGATGATTCACTCCCCAAGTGACCGCACTGGCTGGTACTGTGCCGATCTGAAGTCAGGATACAGGAATTTCTTTCCGGGTCTCCCACGCAGGTTCAGGGTCCCAAGGCTTTGGGCTGTCCTCGACTGCTTTCCCAGGCCACAAGCAGGGAGCTGGATGGGAAGTGGAGCTGCCTGGATTAGAACTGGTGCCCATATGGGATCCTGGTGTGTTCAAGGAGAGGACTTTAGCCACTAGACCATCGCGTTGAGCCCATAGTTTCAAAATAATAAATAACAATGTACTATGTTAGACTTAATTTTCTAAATGTAATACTGCATTTTGGATGTTCTAGCTGTTCAAAGTTCCTTTTATATTTAAACGGTCTGTTTTAATGTGTCATAAACTCAAAATTGCTTTATTAAACATCCAGGCTTTTACAATGTTTTAAAAATAAACCCTGCTTCAGTGAATATTTGTGTTGCTAAATGTTTGAAGATACAGTCATGTTGCTTTCCCTCAGGATAAATTCTGAGAAATAGATTTTCTGGGTCAAATAGAATACACTTTTGAGAGGCTTTTGATTTATACAGTCAAACTGCCCTCCAGAAATGTTATAACATGAATTCTCTTAAAACCACAAGAATCAGATCACTTTTATGTGGTTTTGATGATGGTTTCATTTAATAGAAAACCTCAACAGGAAGTTTGCGCTGTTAGGAAGTGGAAAGGAAGGAAGGAAGGAAAAGTCACACAGAGAGGAAAAAATGCTTGAGAGGTTATTTCCTATACACAGCCTGCAGGTGGTTCTCAGTTTGCATTACACTTTCATGGCTAGATTAGCGAAGTTGTCTTGATAACGGACCACCAACCAAGAATCGTTTTACCTTTTCAAAGCCTCACCTGTATCTTTTTTTCCCCCATTTTTCTTTTCTTTGTAGTCCCAATCTCTTCTATTAAGATGTTATATCCTCCTGAGACAGCACCAACAGGAGTTGGAGGTGGTTCTCCGAGAGTACCTCAATGTGAATATCATCTTCAGGTCTGTTCTCTTAGTCTCTCAATGTGAATATCATCCTTGGGTCAGATGCTAGATTGTAAGATAGCAAAAATGTACCCAATAGCACAGGACAATATCATGCAGTTTAGTACTGTTCCATCAAATGTCCAGTTCCTGAGACTTTCCTGTGGTTTGTGATCCTGAAATCACCTTATACATCAAAAGAGCTGTTTTAAAATTATCTAATACATTTTTTCTTACTGTATCAGGGCAGAAGAGTAGCTAAGTTTTAATTGTTAATTTCCCATTTTAATGATAAGACTTAAGGATATCTGCCTTCTGCACCTTGGTCTACCACCAGTCCTGGTTCTTGTGCGCACTAGTCATAGGTACAGTCTGGCATGGGAGTGCCCACAGTTCCCCTCCCAGGCATTTTCCCAACACCAGATTGTATGCTTGCCGGGGGGACTGTGGTCCAGCCTGACATGATTTGCACCTAGTCCTGGGACTTGGCAGCTGGAGCTGAGGCCTCACTCCGATGCCTCTCACCTATTCTAACTCTCTTGCACACTAGTGGGCACATCAGTCTAGCCCAGCCTGGCCTACCCTACAGATAAGTGCACTCCTAGTCTCAGGTCTCATGCTTACCAGTGGAAGCAGCAGCCCAACATGGGAGTCCCTGAAGTTCCCCTACCAGGCCCACTCACAAACCTTGGTCTTTTGTTCCAGCAGTTGCTGCATCCCAGTCTGAGATGGCCTGCCCCTAGTCTTTGCATTTGCCAGCAGGTGTCTATAGCCTGGTTCTATAGCCCAGTCCTAGCTCTTGCGGGAGGGTGCAGCAACCTAGCCAAGCCTGGCCTACCCAAATCCCTGATGTGAACTGGTAAGCAGCATGCCCTGCATCCTGTCCTTGCTCTCACTCATGCCACTGTGTGCTGTGAACTCAAACTACTTGGCCTGCCCCCTGACCCAGATCATGCATGTGCAAACATGTGCAAACTCTCAGCAGGAGCTCTGCCTAGCATGGGAGTTCCCTAAGTTCCTCTTCTAGGCCCACTCCCAGCAATGGAACTTATATCTGCTTTCGAGTGTCGCTGCCCAGACTGACGTGGATGGCTCCCAGTCCTGGCACTAGTCAGTAGGTACAATGCTCTAGCCTGATTGGCCTGTACCCATGCTGGTTCTCATCAGTGGGTGTTACAGCTTTGCCCGGGATGGCCCATACTTAACCTTGCACTCATGTCACCCAGCAGGTGCTATGGCCTAACACACTCACTCTGGTTATTACAAATACCAGTGTTGCTGGAGCCCAGCCAAATTTAGCCTTATCCCAGAGCCAGCCCACATGCATGCTGATGGGTCACTCAGGTGGATGGGTGTCTTGGCCTGACCCAGACATGCCTTCCAGTTTCATCCCTTCTTAATCACTCTGCCTAGGCACCCTCACTGCAAATGCAGCGGTCCAGTCTTTGGAAGACCCCAGAAATCATTCTTTCTCTGTTAAACATTTCCCCAGACACTCTGACTCCAAAATATTTTCAGACATCTGCAGTAATCCTTGGAGCCTGAATGTAGTGTCCTGGTGCAGTGTTCCCTGCTTTCCTCACTTAATTTTTTTTTTTTTTTTTTAAGTTAAACAGCTATGCTGGGATACTGGGATAGTTAGCACAAACTTGGCATTCACCAGGTTCAGAATGCCTCGCAACTATTGGTTGGTTTTCTCCCAGCAGAGTAGCACTTCCTGGGTACAAGGCAACTTAGGCAGCTGTCTACAGCTGGGAAAAGGGATTTCTTAGAAAGCATCTCAGGCCTTGTCTCACAGCCACTGAATCAAACACTGTAAATGTTGAACCACTATTTCAACAAATCCTGCAGGTGATTTTGATGTCGGCTAAAGTCGGAAAACCATTCACCCACGACAACACTCTGAAGTATTTAGGACCCTTTGCTACATCAGGATGATTTTGGGAGAATGAAATTTGCAGGAATGTAAATGTTTATATATTTAGCTGGATTCCAAATCTCTAAGATAACTTTAAAATACATATATAGGATCAACATCAACTCTTTGGAAAATAATAGGAAAATTGTTACTTCCAAAGTTGCTGAGGCTGAAGCTGTGTTTCAATGTTCAGGAAGCTTTTCATATTGCAGGCCTGATTTAGCTGAATATAGTTGAAAGGATGCTAACCATTTTGCCTAGTTCTTTCCCCAAGGGATTAGATGTACCCTTTCTTCTAGATTACTCAGTGCTACGAATAAAACTTCTGTGTTATTATTCCTTACTTGCAAAAGCACACTCATGGGCAAAAGTAAATGTGTAACCATTTTTCTCACAGACATTATTCATGTAAGACAGTGATAGACTGATGTAATTATATATCATAAGAATATGAAGAGAATAATGAACTTCTTTAATGGATTTTTTTTGGAATATGTGGAAGAAAAGCCTTTGTTTGACTTCTAAACAAGAATTAAATGAGTTGATACATAAAAAGACTGTAAGGAAGCCCTGTTCAATAGTGATCCAAATCCTTGCCCCTATATTGTCTGTTACTCTTATTTCCTTTGGACGATGAAGAAGCAGGGATTCAACATTTATCTCTTGATGTTTATGCTGAATGCGTATCACTGACAGGTTAACAGAGCGTGCAGAGGACTGCAGGCAATTCAGAACCTCTGTAAGGGGTGCTTCATGTGCTGTCCCTTGTCTTTAAGCAGGTAATGAGTTGAAAGCCTAAGTTGTTGTGTCAGGATTTTCTAGAGAAACAGAACAATTTTTTTTAATTGGGAGTCTTTTTTTATTTTTTAAATTTTTTAAAAACATATTTTTATTGCATTTCATTTTTTAAAAAATTAATTACATTGCATTATGTGATACATTTTTTATGCACTGGGATTCCCCCCGCCCTTCCCCACACCCTCCCCCCACGGCGGATTGCTCCACCTTGTTGCATTTCCATAATTCAAATTCAGTTGATATTCTTTCATTGGAGGTATTTACCAAGCATAAAGTCCAGCATCTTATTGTCCTGGTAAGTTCAATGGTTTGTTGGTGAGACCATCTCTGGTCTGAAGGTAGAGCCGGCAGAGTGTCATCCCAATCGATTAAAAGCTCCAACATAATATTTCCAACCATTTACAACATTGTGGCATTAATTGACATGGTATTGATTAACCAATATGTTAATAGGAAAATGCAGGTTCTCAACCACAACCTGTGACTTCTTCATAGACATTTCAATTTTGGTTTATATTCAACCGTGTTCTATACACCTTAAAATGGCTTGGATTGCTATTCAGCTGTCTCATGCCTATTTTAATTTTAGTCTTTAGCAGTTTATAGCATTGAAGCATGTTTTCGCTGAACCTGGCTGTTTTTCAGGTGGTCTAACTCTATAATTCTAACAGGATATATGTCAACTGTTTAGGTGAGCATGTTCAGGAGGGGTGTGCAGAGAAATCTTCCATACCCCAGTGAGGAGTAACTAATCTTTGTGTCCCACCCAGTGAGTTATAAGTGCATCCCCGCTGACGGTTTCCTGTCTGTTTCTAAGCTTTCCTTGTTGTTCTCTATCTATTCTAGTTTTGTTTGTTTGTTTTGAGGGGTTTCTGGAGCGCTCCTGATGGTTATTACGAGAGGGGGTGGGGACCCAAAGTTGGAAGCAGACAAGGACCAGAGAAAGCTCCTCTCCCTCGTCCTGAAGGAAGTTTACTGTTCTTCTGTTTGTGCGGACCGCTCAGGGATCCTGGTTGTTGTTCCAATGACATTGGATCCTGCAAAGCTGGATTTGGGCTTCTTCCATCCCATGTGGTAGATCCAAATGGGGGTGGGTGACCTCAGAGTTCTTGGTTTCCGAAGGCACTCCATTTCCCAGTGGTCTCCTTGGCAGTAGGGATATAGTCCTCGGTGCTCATACTGATAGTCCTTGGTGAGGATCTAGGAGTCTTCAGGTTTGGGATAAAAGCCTCCTTCTGTCCTCCTGCTCCACTCTGGGGACCCCTCCCTGCTCTATGCGCATGACCTCCTGTTAAGAGGTTGTTAGGATTACTCCTGATTCCCCCATTTGCCTTTGTAGTTTTGTTATTGTCTAATGCTAATTCGAGTGGAGAAACAGAACAATTTATCCTCTGGCTTGTTCTCTTCTCTCCAGAGAGACTGATCAGGGAGGCTGACATGACCCCAAATCTGCGACTGACAGGCTGGATCCCCGAGAGGAGCTGACCCTGCGGGAAATCGTTGGTGTGCACCTAGGTTAAGTCCAAAGGCCTGAGGACTAGTGCCGTCAAGGTGTAAGCTTCAGTCCTAGAGTGGAAGTTCTGGTTCAAGCTGTCAGGTAAGAATGTTTTGGTTCTACTCAGTTTTTCAGTTAAATGAATGAACCCCCCACATGTTAGGGAAAACAATCGGCTTTATTCAGTCTACAGAATTAAATGTTAAGCTAATTTAGAAACATCTTCACAGACACACTTAAAAATGTTTGGGTACCTGGTGATTAATCAAGTTGACATAAAAACTAACGAAAGTGCTTGTATTTTGATATTTCATTAGATGTAAGAATACGTTTTCACAATTGAAAGTATTTGACAAGGTTTTAAAAATTCTAAATTGTTATTATTTTTCTTTTTAAAATTTAATTATGTTTATTGGAAAGGCAGATTCAAAGAGAAAGATCTCCCATCTGCTGGTTTCATTCCCCAAATGGCCACAATGGCCAGAGCTTAGCCCATCTGAAGCCAGGAGCCAGGAGCCTCCTCTGGGTCTCCTAACTGGGTTCAGGGTTCCAAGACTTTGGGCCATCCTCCTCTGCACTCCCAGACTGTTAGCAGGGAACTCTATTGGAATTGGAGCAGCTGGGATCAAACTGGTGCCCATATGGGATACTGATGCTTGAAGGTGGAGGATTAGCCAGTTGAACTATGGTGCCAGCCCCTATTCATAGTTTTCATGATACAGTTTTGTGGATGTGGGGATTTTTTCCTTTCCCTTCCTTTTCGCTTTCCTCATTTTCCCTGCACCATTCCCCCCCATATTGTTGTGGTAGTATGGTCCTTTAGTAACAGTTGCTAGTTTAACATTCAAGTGCATTACGACATTGTAGGTACAGCCAAGGTAGAAAATGCAGGGTCATATCATCAAGACATATTTAATTGTTTCATTGTGAAGGTTTCTAACACTCAGAATTTCCAACCATGACAGTGTGACATGAAGTCATCTTTGCTTTTTACCTTGAAATGTGTTTTGCTCTAAGGTTTAGTATCAGTATGCGTGAACTGTTTGTGTCAGCCTATTTGATGTCTGGTATCAACTCAAAGTCGCGTATTGATTCAGCTGTTATTGAGAGTATCTGAATGGCAGCAGGATTTTGGAAACTTGCATACACAGCCTTCCTATGCTGTTTTCCACCACATTTATCTCTTAAAATAGTATTACATCAGTGTTTATGGTGGTGGTGAGGGAGCTGGAAATTGCTTCATAGAAGGCATTACAATTTTAAGACTTGAAGATAAAATGGGCACATTACATTTTTTTTCTGAAAGATAATTGCTAAGATGAGCATTTTTATTCTTAATGATTTGAGATGCAATGCTTTTCTTTAAATAATTAACAATGTATAAATCTATAGGCACAAACTTATCATTGAAAGATAGCAACAAAACTCCACCTCTCAGTGTTGCTGTGAGAATAAATGTACGACGTTCTAGAATAATGTCTGGCATGCAGCAAACATGTGATAACTTCTCTTTCTACCTCTTTACTTTCTTTCTAATAAAAGCAGTGACTATTCCTTCCATGATTCTATTATTGTACATTTTAGATATTCTGTTAGAAGTTATTCTTTAACTTTTTTTTAAGATTTATTTATTTTATTACAAAGTCAGATATACAGAGAGGAGCAGAGACAGAGAGGAAGATCTTCCGTCTGATGATTCACTCCCCAAGTGAGCCGCAACGGCCGGTGCGCGCCGATCCGAAGCCGGGAACCAGGAACCTCTTCCGGGTCTCCCACGTGGGTGCAGTGTCCCAATGCATTGGGCCGTCCTCTCCTGCTTTCCCAGGCCACAAGCAGGGAGCTGGATGGGAAGTGGAGCTGCCAGGATTAGAACCAGAGCCCATATGGGATCCTGGGGCTTTCAAGGCGAGGACTTTAGCCACTAGGCCACGCCGCTGGGCCCTATTCTTTAACTTTTAAGACCATGCCAAAAGTCTTTCATTATTAGTTCAAACATGAATCAGAATAACCTAACGTCTTGAAGATTTTAAAACAATTGCAAATCTAGTTTTGGCACATTCCAATAAATATTTAACATTTGTGTATTTTGCCAAAACTAAATTCCATGAACTCTTGGGATTATGTTAGGCATTTTGAGGACTATCAAAATAAAAAAATTTCTCATATTTCCAATTCTTAATATATTTTCATGATGTCTTTTTCATAGTTTCTTTTAAGAAAACTTCTAATTATATATATGTATATATATTTACACACACACATATAACCACAATCTATGCCCATATCCATATCCATGCTTATATCTGTATCTCCATTATAGCTGTTTCTTTCAAGGTGCTTAGAATTGTGCTAGGGATGGATGTAATATAGTATATATCCTTATGGAATTCACATTTTAGTTGATAAAATAGAAAAAGATAATTATTTGTATTTATATTTGCATGGTAGAAATTTAATCATGATAAAGAATGATGGAGGCAAGACAGCTTTGTCTTTGGGGTGTTCAAACAAGTCTTTGTAGAATAAGTAACAACTGACTTTTAAAATGATCACAGTTTTTAAAGAGGAAAGAATTAGCAGCAAGCAGGTTCCGTGGTCTGACCATGGAGTGCGTGTGTCAGAGCTGGGCCTCCTCAGTAGCTCAGACGGAGCAGAGGGCAGCATACCCAAATGGACATGGAGGATATGGCAATACATCAGAGCCTCCAGAGGACACCTGGTACCGTGGCAGAGGATGCAGGACAGAACAGATTGATCAACTACCCCAACCAGTCATTGGCAGTGAAGATCTGGGCTTATGGAGACACTAAGGTGGAGTGGCAGCCAGTGGATTTGGGAGAAATTTCATCACGATTGAAATGGTGGAATCGCCAGCAGTTCAGGACTGTTGAACTATCAAAACCTCTTGAGAAATTCATGGTGTTATAAATTCTATTTTCCTTCCTGTTGTTGATTTTGTATTGTGGCTTTTCATTTAAGACGGATGTGTGGTGACTGTGTAATGGAGACTATCATGTCCAGATGTGAGGATGCAGTGCAGTGTGCATCTCTACTTCCGGATCAAAGATGGACTACTAATGAAACTATTAGCTGTATCTTAACAATAGGATGCTGGACTCTCTGCCATTGTCCCTGCCCGCAATGATGAGCATGTGACTGTTTATAAAGAGCTATACTATAGTAAAAATATAGGGGAATTTGGTGGCGGGGAGGGGGCAGGAAAAATCCCAGGGCCTATGGAACTGCATCATAGAATTATGATAATAATTTAAAAAGAAGTTAAAATGATATATATCTATGTATATAATTAGGGGCAAGCAAGAAACAGCAGTCATAGTATGAATTGTCATGGCCTGCACTGAGGAAGGTACATGAGTATGGAGATGCATGAACTGAAGGGCAGCTTACACTAAATAAGGGAGTCTAGAACCAGAAACCAGAGGCAAATTCAATGTAGGGAATGTGAATATGAATGAGATATGATCTTTTTTGCTTTGGAAATTGAAATTGTAACTCACAAGACATAGAAATAAACATATCTGATTAATGGTGACACAGATTGTGATGTCTAAACCAGTGCATCCCAAACTCTTTTTTTTTTTCTTTTCATTCCAAATTTTTATTATACCAAAAAAATACTTATTTGTTGTAGATGCAAGCATCCCATACTCTAACAAGCCCACAATCTTAATACACTGTAGCTTCTGATTCAATCTGTCTAGGGTGACCCCCCCCAAAACTGCATTCAGAGTAAGCTGCCATACATTGTCTGGGTTGCTGATGTGAGGAATCCTCTGAGTAGCAAGGAATGGTTCGAGGCAGGGTCCGCTGAGAAATTTCTGAGTTGATCAGGAGGTCCTGCCGAATGGTCTGGCAGCTGGGTCTGGATCAGCAGGAAGCACAGCACAGAGGCAGGCAGGGTCTGTCTGAAGACAAACGGACTTGGGAAAAATTACTAAAATATGGGAGGGGCAGATCCACAGAACTAATGACTCACAATGGTTTTGCCTGTCCTGAATTAACACGGCAAGGATTAGTAAACTTGTTTCCCAAAATAGATGAATGTTCTGTGGGATAGGGTTTTGTTTACATGATACACTTCCTGATGACAAACTGTTGCTAATCCTATTCTATATGCCCAATGTCTTGGAAGTTCAACTTTTGATCATTTGGTTGATAGAGACATTTTCATCCTTTGATCTCCAAAATCTTCCCATGACCCTAGAAGCTCAGATGGCTAGCACTTGTCTCATTTACTCTTCGAAAAAAATAAAAAAAGTATTTTAGTGCTTTTTTCAATACCTTTCTCGACATTACAAACGTCTTGAAATGGTTGACTTTTTGCCTATGCAAATCCTCCTAATGTGATGAATTCCATCTTACAGAGGTTTACTTTCCATGATTAGCCCCACCTTCTTTTGTATCTTAAATCTCTGCCCCCCTCAGATACTCTGTGCAGTCACTGTTACATTTCATGTTTAAATGGTTCTCGTGTTAGACACTATCACTTGCTGTATGTTCCTCTTTAGCTACTGTCTTTGCCTTATATTTGGAAATTTCTCTTCCCACTTTGGGTCTCTCTCACCTCACATTCACGAAGTGACCCAATGTAATTTCTTTTCTATACCTTCCTGAAGCATTTTATCTAAAGTGACTCTTGCCAAATTGCCAATGAAGTGTCCAATGAAATAGGCATGTAAATGAGGCTCAATTTTCATGCACTATTCCCCTTTCTTGCATAAAAAGCTCTGTCAGGCTTTTTTTTTTTTTGCCATAGTCACTAAAATTTGATTTCTCCACATGTAAAATACACACACACACAAAAAAAGCCCCCCAAAATGGAGATCTTATAAATTTTGGGATTATTAGGAGTAATAGGAATTGTGTGTGACATTCATGACATTTTTACATAGTTTAGATTCCGTAATTTGCAGCTAGTAGAGGCAGTGTAAAGTAGGGAATTTAGACTATAAATTTCTTCACTCAGTTCCTATTTCTTCAACTTTTCAGCTTTGTGACTTTGAGCAAGTTCTTTACTTTCTCTGTATCTTCATTTCTTGATCTGTGAGATAGGCAACATAATAATTCCTGCTTCATAAGAATGTGAGTAGCTAATGGTGTGGTATGTTTAAGTGGCTGGTGAAGAATAAGCCCTTAATGATCATAAACTATTAATAAATAAAACAATCCTCATTTTTTAAAAATTCAGTTTGGCTATAAGACATTCATAAATCAGCTCTAATTTGGAAACGATATGTCATTCTAGAACCCTAAAAATTTTCAGCTTAAAAATTTTTTGTAATATCTTTCACTGACTTTTGATTTAAGCAATTTGAACATATTTGCCCACAGAAACTTTGAATTCACTTGTTCAGAACTTGTCTCCTCCTACCACTTGCCTTCATGGAGAAGCATGTCTCCTTTCACTTTTGGAATTCTATGAAACTCTTACACAGACTGTATGGTGGTGAAGAAGCACTGTGATGAGGTGCTAGAAAGCCAAGGTTCTTGTCCCGGTTCCTTCACTCCCTCATCGCAGGAATTTGGCTCAAACCTATCCTACTGAGCTTTAGTTTCTATAACAGCAAGATGATAATATTTTCCTCAAGAATAAAAGTATGTATAAAAATTCTTCAGAAGTATGGAGTAAAAATTCAAAGCGTGCATGACTATAAAATAATGGCTAAGTATAGAAAGAAGATTGCTTAATTTACAAACTTCTCTAGTGTCTTAATAATCTATACCAATGATTTTGGGATTTTTAATCTCACAGTATCAGAGCTTCTGAAAAAGTAAATTTCCCCATGGTTTTTTAATAGCAATAGAAAGAAAAATCAAAGCAAATACCAGCTGTCCTTTGAGACATTTAACTAAAAATGCAAACAAAAAACCGAAATAGATCAACTAGCTGTGAGCTGCAAACAATGCCTTTAAAAACAAAATTATGTCGCTTACTGACTCTAGTTTAATACTTTAGAATTTGAGAAAAATTGACATAAAAAATAAGACAGGCTGGTTGTTGATGCAAGTGTATTTGAACATATTCAGCTATAAGAGGACAATATTGGCTGATGAGTTTCCACCTGGGTGTCTATGCCAACTATAATTGCATTGGCACCAAGGACATGCTTCTAGTTTATTCAAATTTGGATTGTATGCGACAGCCACTTCTTTGTGTTATGTACAATCAAGGGAATGAACAGAATATGAATCCACTTAACACATGCAGTTAAACCAGGAGGAAGATGATTCTGCCAGCACTAAGATTTTGCTGATGAGTTTTCAGTTTGCTAAAGTGGGAAGCTTATAATTTTCTATCAGTTTAGACTCTAAAGTTTAGACTAGTGGAAAATGAATGTGGGGTCAGTGGGTGGAGATCCTCTGTTAACTTAGTGTGTACAATTTGCTCATGTGGGAATTTATACATTTGTATTTAATATTCCATTTTTGATAAGATAGTGTTATAAACTTTAAATGTATTGTAGTTATCTATCATCTTTCCTTTAGCTTTTAATTTATCAAAACAGTGGGCTATTACAGAAAGATCACTAAATGGAACTGTTTTTGGGTAGGCGATATTTAGTCACATATTGCTAACAGCTTGTTTGTAGGAAGTCTTATTTGCTTTTTATTCAGCTGGAAGTGATCTTACTTACATATCTCTGTTTTTGGATTGCTTTTATGGCATGCATCATTTCATATTTTAACATATATACATAAATGTATATATAAATAAACATATATTTCCCATTAGAATAAAAGATTGCCTTGTGAAAAGCTATTATAAATACTGCATTTGAATAGATTCATTTCTTAAAATATAATGACATTAAGCAGCCAATAAATATGTACCTTGCACAATAACAGCAAAGCCATGAATGGAGGGGTTTCATGGACAAGGTTCCTGACTTGGGTATAAGAATCAGCTCTACTGTCCTCTGGCTACCAGGGATTCTAAGAGTTGCTATGACCTTAGGAAGCATTTTGTTCTCTATCAGCCCATTTCTTTTATTTTCTTTTAGTTTATATATAATAATTTTTCTTAGTTTTTTTTTTTTTACTAAATGGAAACATCTATGTCTCCTTGACAGAATTCCTATGAAGTTTTCTACTAGGAAATGTATCTGTAGGTGTTTTACGAGTTATGGAGTGCTATATGAGTTGAAGACATCACAACATTTCTGATTGCAAGCCTAGAGTCTTTGTTGATTCCCATATTTGACTGAGTTTGTAACCCATAGCAGAAAATTGCTGAGCCCAGTTTAAGATTGGAAGGCTGACTGCTTTTTATTAACTATAGAGTCCAGGGAATTGTGTGCTGAGCTGGCACACTGGAAGAAGAAATTGACAGCTAACTCTATGATTTGTAACAGTTGTTGGATTTGTGCTCAGATTGCAGTTCTGTAGAGTTTTGAATTCTTTTCCCATCTAGAGAGTTGCATTTGGAAATAACTGTGTAGAATTTTACCTCAAGAGCTCTGTAGGTGTACTTCTTGAGGTGCTCAACAGATGTACTCAGAAATTACCCTGAAGAATCTAGCAGGTGAGTATCTAAGAGCTGTTCCAGTGGTAAGAAATGCTATAAATGATTAAGGCAAACAAATGGTGATTAATTTTTATTTTATTAGTGGCTGTTGCCAAACAGAATCACAGTAATGGCTAAGATCCACCCTTTTGTTTAATTAATCTGTTAAAAAGTATTTAGTGAATGCCTACCCTGTGCCAAGCACTGTTTAGATACAGAGATTCAGGTGTGGGCAAGAAGGGATTTGCTGATTTCAAGTCTAAAACTTTCATTGGAAGGTTCTGGAATATGCTGCCTGCATCTTTTTATCTATAGTTTTTTTGTGTGTTATAAAGTACAGTATAAAGTACATTATAAGGTACTTCCTGTATATGTTAGTGTCAATAGATAACTTAGTAATGGCAGCAGCTGTGTTCCATGAGTGGTGCTCATGGACAAAAACATCCATGAAGATCCAAAATTATCTCTACCATCCTCTCTGAACCAACCTGAGATTCAGGGCAGATGACTAGAGGTTACTATTTTTTTTTAAATGAATATTTGGGATTGGTATTGTGGTTGTGGAGGATATGTTGACACCTATGATGAAGGCTACCCACATAGGCACCAAGTCAAGTCTTTACTGCTCTGCTTCAGATCCAATTTCCTGATGGTGTGTTTGGAAAAGCATCCGAAGATAACCCAAGTTCTTGGATCCCTGACACCCACATGGGAAACCTGGATGAAATTCTTGGTTCCTGACTTTGTCCTGGCTCAGCCTTGGCTGTTGTGGCCATTTGGGAAGTGAACCAGAAGCTGGAAGAACTTTCTCTTGCTCTGCCTCTATGTTTCTGTAATCTCTGCCTGTTCAAATGAATGAATACATATTTAAAACCAAACAAAGCAATTACAAAAACCCCAAATATGTTCATTTCCGTAGGAAAACTTATGGTTTGATTTCCTTGTCAACTTACTTGCATGAATTCCCCACTATTGTATACTATTTTTCTTTCTTATATGATCACTTTCCAACCAGTTCTTAATGAGAAGATAAACTGGAATTAAGGATGATTTTTATGGTTAGAAAATCCAAGCAGGAAGATACCTTTGTTTAAATAAAACATCTAGGATAGTTTCATAAAGCTTGGGTGACTCATTAATAGCAATATCCTCTTCCAATGGATTTTTTTTAATGACGTTTATGTAGTTAATCAGGGTGGGAAGTTTCCAGGGTTAGGGAAAAGTGCATGTGATCATTATTTCCAAATTTTCTATTTCTGGGGGGGGTGAGATAAGGGGAAAAGCCATATCTAGTCTCCCAAACACCCCAAAACCTGGGGATGGGGAAATGCCCACCCAATATCTACCCAATGTGGCACAGGCTCTGGGGCTCTGCCCAGGTGGCTGTGATAATTCTGAAATGCTATTGGTCTCACCAATCCATTCCAATGGACTTTGGATGGACTGCTTTGTACTTTAAGGTAGCATTATATTATATTCATTATAGTACCTCGAAGTGATGACTAAATACTGAAGACAGAAAAGTAATTTTTTTTTTGAGATGAAAAGGCATACCTTAGCGTCTTGATTATCACTTTGAAAATTTTGAATGTTTGGTAAAAATAAGAGAATTTAGATTAATTAAATAAAATATAGTTTTTGGTAATTTGCCAACCAGAATGGTTGCCTACATTTTATAGTTTTATTGGTAATGCTAGGCTAAGAGAATAGGCTTTGAGGTCAGCCTGTTAGGATTTCACTTACTGACTAGACGGTCCTGGGAAACCACTTATGCTCATTCTACAGATGAAGAAACTGAAGTTCAGGTAGATCTATACAATGCGTAGTGTATAGATTGTTAGGATAGCCAAATATGATAATGTTTGCAAATCATTAGCATAATGCCTGTCTTTAAGAATATGATAAATACTTTGTGATGGTGATATTGTTCTTAGTTAAATCTAGGCATACTTTGATCAACCACATGATAGAAATTGGTTTCATCGAGGTATTATGTGTTATTTGATAGGAAAAAACAGAAAAAAAAAACTCCCAATCCTTTGGTTCACTTCTGAAATTACTCTTATTATTCTCCACTCTGGGAACTATGAAGACATCTACAAAACTGTGGCCAGTTTCCCAGACTCATCCTCTCAGGTATAAGCTAATGGCAAGGGGGCTCTTGTTCCAATCCTTCTTGGACTAAATTGGATTATACGTCTACCCACAAATAAATGTGGCTGGGGCACTTGCTATGCTGCTAAACCAGTTCTGGATTACTTATGCAACCCTTGAAACAGGGTGCTTCCCCTGGGTCACACAGAGGGTAACGAGGCAGAGGAAGAACCTGGAAGAAAATTACTGAACACTTGCAGGAGATTATATGCCTATCAACAAAAACAATAAATGCTCATCAGAAGGGGGTGTTAAATTGAGGTCAAGCATGAGAGAAATGTTGTGGACTGTACTGAATATTCTGTTCTAACTAGAAGTTGAGTGTGATGGTCGTGAACACCCTCTTCAACTATATAATGAGCCTGTAATTTCATGATATGATGTTCATAAATGATTATCTGTCAAAAGAGAAAAGAAAATCACTTAAGAAAGATTGTGGAACATTTGCTAATAATCTATTCTAAAGTTTATTAAATCACATTATAAGTGTGGTTGCTAAATTTATTTTCCCAGATATTTAAAAAAAAAACAACAACAATAAAATCATTAGATACTTTGCTGGCTCTGTCTTCAGACCAGAAAGGGTATACCTAAGAAGCTGTTGAACTTGACTGGACGGTAAGATGCTGGACTCTATGTTTGGTATACGCTTGCAATGGGGGAATCTCAACTGAACTTGAGCTGTGGTTATGCAACAAGGTGGAGGAATCCACCATGGTGGGAGGGTTTGGGGAGAATCCCAGTACCTATGAAACTGTGTCACATAATACAATGTAATTAATGAATTAAAAATAATAAATAATAAAAAAAAATCATTAGACACTGCTTTGTAATAAGGAGTCAGCCATGGTTGTCACCTCAATGTTGATGAGCCATGGCTTTTTCTGTGAGACACACATTGGTGTTGAGGATGAATTTCCATAACTCTTTCCTGAAAGACCTTTAAGTGTGAGGGTACTTGTAGAAGTTCACAGAAATGAATAGACAGGTTTACTTGGGTGCAGGGATATTTTGAATTCCATCATTGGTGTTTCAAAATATGCATTTTCTGTGAATTCTTTGAAGACACTTTACATGCTAGAATTTCAATTATTTTTTAGTTAAAATTAACTTATCTTTTCATTCAATTTTTACAAACTTTTTGAAGTACCATTACATGTCTTTACTATTAGAGAGACATGTGGCAATTGCTCCCAGGGTTCTGTCTGCTTTCTGGTGGGCGTGTCTTAGAGCCTGTCTATGACCTGAGGCACAGCTTCCAGGCTTACATGTGGAATGTGACCTCAGACACGACTAGGAGGTCAAGGGGAATGCATGTGGAACATGACCTCTGACATGACCAAAGGTCAAGGGATGTAGATGTGTCGTATAGCCAATTACAGTGTTTTTGGTGGATGGAGGGGCCTGCCGGAAGACGCCTTCCTGGCCTCCCTTTCCTTAGTTTTTATAACCTGTAACTTGTACATAATAAAGCGACATTCCTCACCAGCTTGTCTCTGATGATTCTTACACCGAAGCCTGCTGGCAGGTTTAAACTCCCTAGAAAGAAAAGAATAACAATAGCTAGCATTTTTTGAGTACTCTCTACATGTTAGCCAGGCCTTAAAAGCTTCATTCTATCCAGTGAATCCTGATTAAAATCTTATGATAGAATAGCATGATTATTTTTGTTTAACACACAAGAAACCAGAGAGATAGAGAGATTAACTAGGTGTAATGTGAGATTTGAATCAAATAAGCCGATGGGATTTTTTTTTTTTAAGATTTATTCATTTTATTACAGCCAGATACACAGAGAGGAGGAGAGACAGACAGGAAGATCTTCCGTCCGATGTTTCACTCCCCAAGTGAGCCGCAACGGGCCGGTGCGAGCCGATCCGAAGCCGGGAACCAGGAACCTCTTCCAGGTCTCCCACGCGGGTGCAGGGTCCCAATGCATTGGGCCGTCCTCAACTGCTTTCCTAGGCCACAAGCAGGGAGCTGGATGGGAAGTGGAGCTGAGGGGATTAGAACCAGAGCCCATATGGGATCCCGGGGCTTTCAAGGCGAGGACTTTAGCCACTAGGCCACGCCGCCGGGCCCCAAGCCGATGGGATTTCTAAAATGTATTTGTAATTTCATTATCTGAATTCACTTCAGATTGTATAAAAACAGAACATTGAGTTGTAATGTAATCTATTTTAATAAATACATTTTGATTTGTACACAGTGTTCATTAAAATAATAATCAACTAATATACCATGTAGTATTATTTTTATTATAAAATTTGACAACCAGGAACTCAATTTTTTGGTATCAAGCAGCTTCATATAAGAATGGCACAACATATATCTATAAGTAATTTTGAGAAAGTATACTTAACACATTCATCCCTGAATTTTACAAAATCACGTAAAGTAACTGATGATAGGATGTTTTTGAGTTTTGAATGCTGCTGAGATAAAATAGACTTGTTTGTTTGCCTATTAATGTTTATGTTATATTGCCTTTTAATCTTTACTTAAAAAATTATTTTTAATTTTAATTTTTAGTTTTAACAGATACAATGTTATTTGTAGATACAATTCTAAGGATATAATTATATTCTGTTTCTTATCCCTCCTTCCTTCCTCCCCTCCTTTCTTCTTCCTTTGTTTTCTTTTCCAAGTTTTTGAGAGAATGCATTTTAACTTTACGTTCCATTAAAAGACTTAAAACTTTACTGAATAAAACATTTAAAAAGTAAAAACCAAAGGAGTTCTAGTTTAGCGGGAATATAAACAACAGTTATAAACAATAATTAAAAGGAAAAATGACCATTTCAGCTATGTACAGTAAATTTTAAAGTTATCCCAGATAATCAAAACTTTAGTAGTATAACATTCTTAATCATTGGTTTGACAGTTACAAAACTTCACAAAGCTATATTTGCATCAATACTGATACAAAAAGCCATTTCTTTTGTTTTCCTTTTACTTTTTAAAAAAATTTCATCTTTTGTATATAAGAGAGAACATGTGACATTTGTCATTCCATGCCCAGCTTATTTCACTCAACTATTTGCTACAAATAGTAGGATTTCACTTATAGCTGAATGATATTCCATTGCTTATATATACACCACATTTCTTTATTCGTCTTCTGATGACAGGCACCTCAGTTGATGATAGAATGCTGCTTGACTATGGGAACAGTGCCTCCATAGGCACATAGGTACAGGTCTGTTTTTGATACAATGTGTTGGATATATACCCAGTAGTGGGATTGCTGAATAATAGGGCAAGTCTATTTCTAGTTTTTAAAGAATTCTACATAATGCAAGTGGTGGACTGCAGTAAATGTGTTGGCGGCTTGTCCAGATTACTAGTTCTACATATACATTCTGACAAGTGGATTCACAGAGAGAGAGAGAGAGATCTATTTGCTGGTAAGTCCCCTAATTCCAGCAATTGCAGGAGTTGACTAACGCCAAAAATTAGTATCGGTTAGCTCCATCCTTGTCTTCCACATGGGTTAAAGGTACTTGAGTACTTGGGCCATCATTCTCCACTGCCTTTCCAACTGCATTAGCAGGAAGCTGGATAGGAAGCAGGGTAGCCAGGGACTCAAATCAACGCTTTAACATGAGATCCCAATTTCCCAAACAACAGGTTAACACACTGAGTCATGATGCCTGCCTCTTGTTTTTTGCCATTCAGTGCAGTCATCTCCCAGCATCTGCTCTGAGTGTTGATGGAGAAATGGCTGTCACACAAAGAAAACCATCAAACAGAGAAGACCAGCTCTCAGCATCTGACTCACCCAGGAACTTTGTTGCAGCACTGCCCCACTTCTCTAGTCAAAAGGCAAGGACAAAAAATAGCGGTGAACTAGCACTAAGGTACAAGGTGCACAGCATTCCTCCGATATAGTAAAACCGGATCTGTAGTACTGTTTTCATTACAGAACTTCTCTTTACTGTCAAACCAAACGTAGCCTTCAGCCAGCAGCACATTCTTCTCAGTTACTTTTTTTTAATCTTGTCTTTTTAGCTTCCTTCCCCTAAGAACATTTCAAAAATAATTTTCACAAGGATCCTTGTCTCAGTCTCCTTGCAGGGCACCTGAACTAATGCAGAAGCTACAGGCATAACAGTAGCGTTTGAAGCCATGCACGCTAATGAGATCACCCAAGAAGAGAGTAGAGATCAGTCAGCCCTGGAGAGTGTTATTGGCTTAGGGCTGGAGTAGGAAGAAAATATACAGAGAAGTGGGAAATAAAACAAGAAAGCATTACAGAAGCCAACAAAGGATGTGTTCACGTAGGAACAGCAGTAGATCAAGTATTAGGGAAGAAGAAAGAAGCAGCAGATGATAATAGTTCTCTCACTGAGTTTTGGATTCTCTTTCACTTTTGAAGTTTGTCCTGGAACAATTAGAGTTATACACATTGTGTCTGGTGTTTCTCCCAGAGCCTGTCTGGAGAGGATGTAAACAAAATGGATTCTCTGGTTCAGGGTGAAATAGTGATTGGTATGTGGAATCAGACAGCAGCTAGTGTTTGCCCTAAACAACAAGCTTGCCTAGCCTATTGTCTTTCATGTCCTAGTCCTCTCACATTCTCCTAGGCTCTTCTCCAGACTGTGGACTCCTTAGCAAGCAAGTCCTGAGAGTCTCGTTCTGGTGATCTGTTGATGGGTTGCTAAGACAAGAGTTCAAGTACAGTAAGCATCAGAAAGTGGCTTTAGCACAAAAATGGTTTACATGTTTAAGATGACATGTTGGTTACATTGATTTGAACATTACACATTGTATGTATTAGATGACTAAACTGTATCAATAAACATATATATAAAACTGTTAATTAGATAAAAATATTCTTAAAGTTTGAAAACTAGAATATAGATAGTTACCTGGGGCCAAAGTTAGATTAGAGTGGTTACACAGGCTAGCCAGTAGTCTGGTCCTGCAAGCACAAAGGCAGTTGAGATTAAAATTTAATAAATCTACAGCCAGCTAAGTTTTTTCCAAATAACTGCAACTGCCAGCATTGGGCTAGACCAAAGAAAGGAGCAAGCAGCTTCTTCCGGGCCTGCCATGTGAATTCAGGGGCCCAAAGATTCAGGCCACCTTGCTTTGCCTTCCCAGATTTGCTAGTAGAAAGCTGGGTTCGAAGTAGAGCACCAGAATATGAACTGATGTCTATTGGGGATTCCGACATTGTAAGCAGTGACTTAACCTATTATGCTGCATTGCCAGCCCACAGACTAAGACTTTGCTAGATTATATTATATTGCCTGTAAATGATATTGTAAATATCCAGACAGCTCTTGGCAGAAAAAAGCTTCCCTAATCATGAGAGTAAATGAAAGAAGAGTTACAGAAATCATTGCACTTAGGCAAGTGTTACTAGGTGAAGAAACAGAACAGAGTCAAGGGGTTAGGCCAGTTTGAGAACAGGGTCCATGGAGGGGTATGTGTGTGTATTTATGCACTGCAAATGTTTTAAGATGTCAGATTTCTGAAAATTTTATGTTTAGAGGAAATCAACAAGTAGGGAGAAATTGACACTTCAGAAAAAAATATGCACCCAGGATAATGAATGCCTGTGTGATTCTCATAGAAAAAGTGCTTAAATAAAACAAACTCAGAACAAATGAATAGCAACATAGTTTATTTTTAAATCTGGTAAAAGTATTGGCAACATATATTCTCAAATATTCAGTTTCATCCAAATCTGCCATTTTCTATGAAACAGATGAGCAAGACCTTAAAAATAATAGGTTGCTGGTTGTCTAGCATCTGCCATTGCAAATATAATTCTTTTGCAGATGTGACAACCTGTATGGAGCAGGAGGCATACCATTTTAGACATTTACTGGTGATTTCAAATGAGATTGACAAATAACTACATTGGAATAGGTGAAGGAAATAGAAATCAAGATAAGGAAAAAAGAACCTTAGTAAGAATTTGAATGTTTTAAACTAAATTCACTTATACTCCTAAGCAGATTAGATGTGATAAAAATGACTAAAAATTTAAACAGTAAGCCTTTGTCTCAAGAAGATTGCAATTATTGTTGCATACTAGAAATCTTTTTGGCAAAATCTAAAATTTATGGAGAGCAGTACAGGATCATCATGCAAATTTTTTCCATTCATTTTTCCTTTCTAGAGTTGCCATCTGTTCAATGAGGGTCATTCATCTCATTTTCCACTTTCTTTCTTTCTTTTTTTTTTTTTGAGGAGCTCTCAGCTCTTTAGCTGTGGGAGTTCTCAGCTATTTATACATTTTCAGCTGTTGCTTGAATTCAGAAAGTCTGTAAGTTGACAATTCCTTGGATGCTCAGCTTGTATTTGCTGTAATGAATGTAAACCCATATTTGAGTATTGGCTTCAAGGTCAAGGACATGGGGCTGTCTTCCACCAGTCTGACGTGTGGCAAGACATGTTAGCTTCATGAGGATTCCTCTTGTAGTCTTTATAACCAGAATGTCCATTCGTTTTCATTATCTCCCTGACCATTACATTTTATTAGCAGAAGAACATGTGAGAGCTAAGCAGCATCTGGTTCATGCGCTTCTGGCAATGGCTTGACCTGAAATGCAAGTTCTGTGGGTCAACTGGTTCAGACTCTGTCAGGCCCATGTAGGTTAGTGATTTGAAAGGCCACATGCCACCTGCCGTGACTGACCTCCTTTCCGCATGAGTTTCTCTGTTCAGCTATCCTCTCAATACACAAGTGACTCGGTGTGAACTATATTGGAGATGATCTTCCTGTGATAGTCAGGTTTGGCATTATGTTCTTTGTTTTTCATTGTAATAATCAATGATCATGAAATATTGATAGTATAATCTTCCTTCCTTCCTTCTTTCTTTCCTTCCTTCGTTGCTTCTTTCTTCTCTCCCTCCCTCCCTCCCTTATTTCCTTCCTTTATTCATTTTCTTCTTTCTTTTAATTTATTTGAAAGGCAGATTTTACTGAAAGAAGGAGAGACAAAGAGAGAAGTCACCCAACCACTGGTTCATGTCGCCAAATGACCGTAAGGCCACAACTGAGTTGATCTCAATCCAGGAAAGGGGAGTTTCCTTTGAGGCTCCCATGTAGGTGCAGGGGTAAAGGATGTGAACGACCCTGAGCCACGTTCCCAGGCCCTAAGCAGCAGCTGAATCAGAAGTGGAATAGCCAGAGCACAAACTAGTGCCCATAAGAAATGCTGGCACTGCAGGTGGAGAATTATCCTACTGGCCCCAGGTTGCCAACACTGTAAGCAACAGCCTAAACCTACTTTGCTCCAGTGCCAGCCTCAATAATGACTTTTACCTCAGGGTCTTTTCCTGTGTATTTTTCTCCCCTCCACCCACTTTTTTGGACATCTAGACATTTGATTGATGAGACACAAATGTCTGATTTTCTCATTTTATCCTGCTATTTTGTGTACACACCTTTGGATATGTCAAAACATTATGAAGGTGAACTAAAACTTCGGTCTGTTCATTGTGGCAGAAATGGTCAACAAGTGGCTAAGTAAAAGCTGCAACAGTGAAAAGCATGTTCTTCTTTTATACCAGCCCCTGCTGCTGTATCTTTACTCCTCTTCTTTTCATCAATTAAACTCAGGAATCTCTGACTGGAAATTGAATAAAATACTTCATCACAAAAACCAGCACAGTGAAATGGTGAGAAGTTTTATATATATATATAAAACCACATGATAACCACAGGTGACCGTATACCTCTAGGGTTAGCATAGGCCAGAGTAAGTGCAGGGTGGTTGGGTTTTGCCACAGCATCAGCTGGCAAATACTGGGATGGAGGCAAGTCCTGTCAACCAAGACTACAGACCCATCTGATGAGTGCAAGATCGGGGCTGGGTATGGGCCTATTAGGGCAACTGTGGGCACATCTATAATGGGCTGCAACTCACTGGTGAGCACAAGAATCAGGGCTGGGGGCAGGTCTGGCTAGATAGGCGGTGGCACCCCCCGGCCTAAGTTTGGGCTGGATAGGGAGGTTGGTTGAATTGAGCTAAGTTTCAATGCCCATGGATGTGTACGAGAGCTGATTGGGATAGAGGACAGATTGGGCCATTCTGCTGTATATTCTGGCAAGCATAGGAGCCAGCGGGGACAGGCTCAATGTGGATTATTGGGGGTTGCTCCTAATAGGCTGTCATTTCTGCTGGTGAGTGTGAGGGCCGAGTGTGTGGTAGGCAGATTTGTGGTGGGTCACAGCATCGATTAGTTTATGTAAGAGACGGGATTGGAGATAGAACTGACCCAGCAATTACAACTACCAGTATGTGTATGCTGACGTGGGTGATGGATTAAGTCAGACTCCATACTGGCAATCACACACAAGAGTCAGTTCTGGAATCACCTCAGATGAGGTTTCTGTGGAGATTCTCCTGACTGAACTGCTGGACTCAGAACTCCAACCATGGGGGGAACATAAGACCTGTGGTCTGATCTTGGAGTACATGTGTCAGAACTGGACTTCCTAAGTGACTAAGATGGAACAGTGGACAGCATATCCAGATTACATGGAGGATATGGTAGTCCATTGGGGCCTGCAGAGGACATCTCGTACCACAGCAGAGGAAGGAGAGCAGAACAAATTGCTCAACTACCCCAGCCAAGCATTGACAGCAAATATCTGTGCAGATGGAGACTGTAGGGTGGATTATTTCAGCAGATGGACCTTGGAAGGATTTCTTCCTTCTTGGATTGATGAAATCCACATTTCAGAACTATTGAAACCACTGGAGCAGAAACCTTGGAGCCAACCCCACATCGGGAACTCTGGGATGGCATCAGGTGGCTGTTCCCCATCCCCAGAGAACTGGAGTGGTAGGGAGTCTCGGTATAGCTTCTTCCCGAATTTTCCCTTTTCCTCCAGAAACGAGGACGAAGGGCGAAGATTTAGAAACTATCGTCTCACCCTGGTCAACTATGTGAACATTATGAATAATAAAAGTAAGAAAACACAAATTAATGAGGATGAATTGATTGTAGAGACTTTTCACTCAAAAATTAATTTTTGATTGTACTTACCTATGGAGTACAGAATGCAGTACAATACATGTATACAACACATAATGAGCAAATCACGGTACTTAGCAATTCAATTTCCTTAAACGTTTATTATTTCTCAGTGTTGAGGACCTTCAAATTCCTCTCTTCTAGATTTTTAGAAATGTAACATGTAGCCATCTTTTATTTGCCTTTCACTTGTTTATTTGGTTTTATTTATTTGAAAAAGAGCGAGAGAGTGAGTGAGCACTTGCATCTATGGTACATTCCCTCAAAACAGCTGGGGCTTCTCCAGGTCAAATCAGGAACTCAGAACTCAGTCTGGGTTTCCACATGGGTGTCAAGGGCTCCTGTTCTTGAGCCATAACCTGCTGTTTCCAAAAGTGTGCATCAGCAGGAAGTTGGAGCCTAGGAACTCTAGGATGAATTTTGGGCACTGAACCGCTATACCAAACACCTGCTGTCATTCAACTTTTAAAGACACTTCTTATGGAATGAGAACAAAAACAAACGCAGGCTAAGAAATCAATGATGTAGAATTGCTAAGATCAAAGAAGCCATGGGATTGTCCAAGGAATATATATTGGCAACAAGGGAAAAACATTAAGACTGGAACTTTGAGAAATTCATTTTTTTAAAAAAGCTTTTTCATTATGGGCACTTTATTTTTTTCAGTAAAGAAAAACTGAAAGATAAAAGTTATATAGTAGAAAAATTATTTTTATATATCATTAACTGTAAGTATTATTAGAATGCTTTTATATAGATCCTTCTAGCATCCCCCCATTTGATATTTTATAAATGTATTTTGGAATGTGAACAATAGCACCTAAGCAACAGGTGGAGGAGGTGGCATTCCTGAAAACAGCTGGAAGGAGGTAGCAGCAGAAGTGGATGAGCTGGCAAAGAACACTGGTGTAGGAGAAAACAGAAAAGCATTTAACTGGTCAGGATCTTCAACATGAATGTGACTGAAGACCACTTAGTTAATAATTAGATCATCAGAGTTCTCAGGTAGAGCAATCTTTCAACATATCAACCAAACAGAAAACATGAATAGCATTTTCACGTTAATTCAAACTATCAGATTAAATGTGAAATTTTAAGGTATGGGAACAGACAGAAATTAAATTATAAAGGTTTGTGGTTCCATTATCCACACTGTGAATAACTTAAATTTCCTAATTTTGGTAACATGCTCTCCTCTTTTAATAGGAAACCCATGAAAACAAGTTAAAATCGAAAACATTTTATTATCTCCTTAACACTTAAAGAAGAACTAATTACTTCTTTCCTTGTTAAGAAAAAAAAAAGTCTTTGAAAATATTAACACATTTTATTTTCTTTTAATCAAATCTCATATTTTGTTATCACGTCCTTTGAGCAGTTTTTCCAACTCGGTAAGCACCAGTTGCAAACCAGGGGATATTGGTACTTCTACACCACTATCTCTTATCTCAATGTGCTGCTCAGATGTAGAAAGGCAATATGATAAGTTATTAATCCTGCATGATTTAAGAGCAAAGTAAAACCTAGAAGATATTTGTGATGCTTGATAATTTTCCCAAGATAACATTTTCTTAGCTCATATATTTTTTTCCGTTTGTTTTTCTACATATTTTGGAAAACGTAAGAAAGACTGGAAAAGATGATTGAAGGAAGGAAGACTGGAAGGAAAGTCATTGGAAGGAAGATTGGAATATATGTTGCTTTTCAGATCCAGGTAGGTGAGTCTAAGATGCTTTGGCTGGAGTGGAGAAAAAACGTAGATAGTGGCCTATTGTGAAATTGATGTCTTTATGTTTGGATTCAACCCTCATCACTTTGGTATTTATTTTATTTTTAGAAAGTGGCAGTAGTTGGAAAAATATGAAGAATTATAGACTCATGACAGAGGCAGTCTCTGTGCTACCACAGGAAGAACGAGGAGTGTTTCTTCTGTTTGGATAAGGACGTGATTTGTGGTCATGTTGGGAGACGGTGTGAAGCCTTTAAGAAATGGGTCCTACTGGCTCATTGAGGATGGTATCTTCAGCAGGAATTGATGAAAGAGGTTGTTATGGAAGAGGAGCCTGGCCAGTACTGCCTCCGGCTTCCCATCTCACCAGAGAACTTCATCTTCTGCATGTACAAGGCTGTTTATCACTAGGCTGTCATTGGAAGCTGGACCGGTGAGGCCTTCTACTGTGGACTTTGAGCTTCTAAAACTGGTCCAGTAATAGGATAATCACTGAGAAAAGAACAAAACTAACATGCAGCAAAAATCAATTAAAAACAGAAGAAAGCAAGAAGCAAACAAAGAACAAAAGCAAAATAATACATGTAAGGTAGTAAAATGCCAGAAGTTTCTATCTGTACTTACTTTAAAATAAATATAAGACTTTTCCAAACTAGATAAAGCTATAGAAAAAGAAAGCAGAGTTGGAAGGAATGAGTGGGGAGTGTCTCCTTATTGAGTATGGGCTTTTTCTTTGGATTGATAAAATGTTTTCAAACTTAATGTGGATGAAAATTACATAATATCATGTGTAACCTTAAATGGTCACTGTGCAGTTTTTAATGGTTAATCTTTTTATTGTGTGAATGTTACTTCAATTAGAAAAAAAATCAGTTAGCAGTATGTTGCGGGTAAAATTAAGGATTCCAGATAATTTTATTTGAAATATCTTGATTGGCAGTGAATTAAAATTAATCTACTTGTGTAAATGATACACAGGAACTCTGTTATTTCTTATAATTCCATTCATTTATAATTATCTCAAGATAAAAGATTGATTTTAAAAATATCAACTTTCAGAAACTGAGAGATGGCCTAAATATTGAGATTCAATTGGGAGATACATGATTGAATATTTTCCATTTGCTTAACATACATGTACTACTTAACATGTGTTAGATACAAGCCTGTTAACTCAGTAAATAATAATTATGATAATATTATTATTCTCATTATTATTTCATATTATATTATTATTATTATCATTATTATTATTCAAAGAGAAGGAGATACAGAGAGGAAGAGCCTCCATCTACTGGTTGACTCTACAAGTGGCCATAACAGCCAGAGCTGAGCTAATTTAAAGCCAGGAGGCAGAAACCTCCTTCGAGTCTCCCATGCAGGCACAGTGTCCTGGACCATCCTCTACTGCTTTTCTAGGTCACAAGCAGGGAGCTAGTTGGGAAGAGTGGTGCAGCCAGGACATGAACCAGCACCCATATGGGATCCTGGCGTGTGCAACGCAAAGACTTTAGCTACTGAGCCATCATGCCAGGCCCAAGTAAATAATAATAATTATTATTATTTTTTAAAGATTTTATTGTTATTGGAAAGCTGGATATACAGAGAGGAGGAGAGACAGAGAGGAAGATCTTCCATCCGATGTTTCACTCCCCAAGTGAGCCGCAACGGCCGGTGCGCGCCGATCCGAAGCCGGGAACCAGGAACCTCTTTCCGGGTCTCCCACGTGGGTGCAGGGTCCCAATGCATTGGGCCGTCCTCGACTGCTTTCCCAGACCACAAGCAGGGAGCTGGATGGGAAGTGGAGCTGCCGGGAGTAGAACCGGCGGCCATATGGGATCCTGGGGCTTTCAAGATGAGGACTTTAGCCACTAGGCCACGCCGCCGGGCCCGTAAATAATTATTTTTAACATTAGGTTTTTGGAGCAATTCCTCCAGCATCTGGAACATGATGTAAATTCAATAAGAGTTAAATGAATACTGCTTAACAATTAAGTGACATTTTTTCCAAGTTGCTCTCACTAAGTTCTTTCATTATCCAATTTTCTCCTGAATTTTGTGTATTTCAAGATAATTTTTATCCTTGTTTGGATTCTTCTGAAGGTAGAGACAGCCTGGAAGCTGGGATCATATACTTTAATATGGAGGGGAAGCCAGGAACTAGCAGTGGAGGAACTTGGAGAATGTACTAGAGAAAAAGAGGGAGTGAATATCATGATGAGTCATTGAAGTTGCAGCTGTGGCCTCAAAATTTTGCAAGAACCTCTGAGAAGCATGCGGGAGACTTCCCAGAATTGCCCATTTAAAGGATTGGAGGTTGGGGCACTTACCCACCAGCTCCAGTGCAAAACTGATTAGGCATGCACCGCTTGTGCTATTGCCTCCTCCTTGGACTTGAAAAAGCCTTGATGTAGACAAGCAGAGAGGAATTGCATAAATTGGGATAGGATGTTGGCAGCTTCCATAGACCAGCAGCTGGAATAGAAGATGGAATGGGGAGATGAAATATGAAGGGTAGAAATATCTGCTGCAATCAATGAATTTAATTTCTAATTCAGTAAACAATCATTGAATGGTGACCAAAGACCACAAATTAATGCACAGATGTACCTATTATAAACTCGGGCATTATCTTCAAGTCAGTGTTTATTTTCAAAGAGGGGACCATTGCCCCAGTGGATTGGAGAAATATTTATGATTACAGACATAATATGTACAAACTGTCTACTGGGAGGTCATGAAAACCTTCTGAGGCTCTTTGTCGCTTCCTCCCACTCCCTCGTGTCCAGGCTTGCAGTTTATGGCTGACTCTTCTCCAGTGCCTGTGTTTACCAGATAGGCCCTCAGACATTCCCATAAATGGTTTCTGCTTCTCTAGGAAAATGTTTTTGTCTGATCATCATCAGTGGTGGGTATTGTGATTGCTTCCAGTTTAATGGGAAACGTTATGACTGGTTTATACTCTGATATCATCAGTGAGCCGGTGATTGCCTGGTGTTTGCGAGGCAGCATTTTTTTCAGCAATCAGTGATAGGTTGTGCAATGAGTATGCAAAGTTAGCATACTTCATCAGGGAGCACATCATGCAGAGGTGAAGCTGCTTTAGTGTTGAGACACTAGCCATATTTTATTTATTTTTAGTGACAGGAGACTATTTTCTGAATATTAATGAAAAGAAAGTAATATATTTGCCAGTGTGGTGCTGCAGCCACTTACATTATATATTTTATGATAACATAATCATAAATATAATTGGTACTGACATGTCCCTGAGGTTTTATGACAGCCTTCCAAGTAATCTTCCAGATTTTACTAGGGGAAGAGGTGAAGGGATTTCCTCTGAGAGTGAATAGTTCTTGGGTTACAGAGGTGTGTAGGGAGTTATCTCAGTTCAGTGTAGATATCCTGGGGGTAATTCGGAGCTACAATCTATCAATCTTGAGAATAAAGACTTTGGATGTGATGTGCTCATAGGAGGAGGAGTTCTGTTTTGCTGGGTGGTAAAGGGCATTCAGGTTTTCAGGCAGCTACAGGTCTTGACTTCCAGATTCTGCACCTACATGGACTTCAGATGGGATGAGGTCTTATTTCCAAGAACAAGAGTGATTTTAGTTTGCAGTGTTTCAAGGGGAGTAGACTGTCCGGAATGTTGCGAGAGCAATGTATCAATTGATAGGATGCAACTGGAATTTGGAGAATTTGGAATAAATGTGGCCATAGGGATGTGAATACTTCCTTCCCTATCCCTAAAGGACAAAGGATAAGAAGTGATTGCCAATGTCTGTTTACTTTCTTTTTTTAAAAAACGATCTATTTATTATTATTTGAAAGGCAGATTTATAGAGAGAACCTTCCATCCACTGGGTTCACTCTGCTAATGGCTTTAGCCACTGGAGCTGAGCCAGTTGGAAACCAGGGGCTTCTCCCAGACCTTCCACATGGGTGCAGAGTCCCAACGACTTGATCCATCCTCTACTGCTTTCCCAGGCCATAATGCAGAAAGTAGGCTCAGAAATGGAGTAGCCAGAACATGAACTGGTGCCCATATGGCGTGCTGATGCAGCAACCCGAAGCTTAGCCTACATTCCACAGTGACAAGCCTCCAGTGTTTGCTTTGTGAAACTAAGATGGCAGGGTCAGATTGTGTTTCTTCTTTCTTTAAGATTTATTTATTTATTATGAAAGTCAGAGTTATACTAAGAGAGGAAGAGAGAGTGAGATAGATCTTGCAATTACTAATTTACTCCTCACATGACCGCAATAGCCAGGGCTGAGCTGGGTCAAAGTGAGAAGCTTTGTCTGGGTCTTTCCCACATGAGCAGTAATGGCTCAAATGTTGTACCATCTTTTGCTGCTTTTTCTAAGCCATTAGCAGGGAGCTGGGCTGGCAGTGGAGTAACTGGGACTTGAAACAGTGTTTCTATGGGATGCTGGTATCACAGGCAGCACTTTTACTCATTTGGCTACAATGCTGGATCCCAGACTCTGTTTCCTCAAATTGAAGTCACTCCTGGCTTGCTTGGGGAGATGGCTGAGGCCAATGAATTTTCCTCTTCCTTGCTTCAGTTAATGGTTGGCCCTTCCTTTCATTCTGCTCTCCTTTGAGCCTCTGCTTAAGTAAGATTCACTGATTTCACTTGATACCTCCAGTAGTCTATATTTGCCTGGTAATCTCAGTGGACAGAGATTCTAATTTATTTTGTATATATATGTTTAATATGAGCAACATTCCATAATATCTTCTTTTAGATTGAATATTTTACTGCTGTATGTAAAATTCTCATCCCATCACTACAATGACTCAGGGATGAGAATGCTATTTTCTAGAAGGCTGTAACAAAATCTTGTAGGTGCTTAGGTTTATTTTTCTTCCAGTGAGCCCTGTCCAGTTAAGAATATTACCTAGATCTTGTCACTAGATCAGTCTCTTTCTGAAGCTGAAGCTTAATAGGCTGAGGGTCTGGGACACTGCCTGGGAATTTTGGCTTGTCTAACCAGCTGAATTTATCTCTTGGTAATGGATCTTGATTGTGAGAGCAAAAAAATGAAACTCTTTCCATAAAAACATGAGCATAAACACAATGAGCAAAGACATTGTTCTATGAAAGAACACATAGCGCTTCTTGGTTGTTGAGCCATTAAGTATAGCATCTACGGAGGAACAGTGTATGTTATGTTTTTCAAGTCATTCATAATTAGGATGCTGAAGCAAATGCACAATATATTATAGATTCAGCAGTACTGAAGCTCTGATATTTCTCCATCTTGCTTCACCACACTTTTGTGAGGTATGCAAGGATATCTCTAAAAGTGAATGGAAAACTGACTAAGCTTAATTTAATGCAAACATTTCTGGAGATACATGCAGTTTTTATGGTATGTATTTTCATTAATTTTACAGAGACTCATTGTTTGAAACAAATTATGTCAATAGAATCATTTCACATTTATGGTTTGCTTATAATAACTGTGTTAAATACCGTTCGTATAGGGCCCGGCACTGTAGCCTAGTGGCTAAAGTCCTTGCCATGCACACGCCGGGATCCCATATGGGCACCGGTTCTAATCCCAGTGGCCCCGCTTCCCATCCAGCTCCCTGCTAGTGGCCTGGGAAAGCATTTGAGGATAGCCTAAAGCTTGGGACCCTGTACCCACATGGGAGACCCAGAAGAAGCTGCCTGCTCCTGGCTTAGTATTGGCTCAGCATTGGCTGCTGCAGCTGCTTGGGAAATGAAATAATGGATGAAATATCTTCCTCTGTCTCTCTCTTCCTCTCTGTATATCTGCCTTTCCAATAAAAACAAATAAATATTTAAAAAAATACCTTTCACATAGTATCTCATAATTTAATTATCAAAAAATACTTCCATGAGCTGATTGTTATCATCATCTTCAATTTTATATATATGTGTGTGTGTGTGCATTTTTTCCAATGTCACTCAGCTAGTATGGTGGTAGAATTTGAACTTAAACTGACACTGAAGTCATTTATATTGTAATAGGCAAAGCATACACTATATGGTGCTTGTTTCAGTTCACATGAAAAACAGGTAGTGTGGTCATATGCATGCTCTATGGTAGGTTCTAGAGAGCAAAAAGGCAAGAAGGATGGTTTAATAGATTGCTAAAGCAGTCATAAGAAAGCCGCACAGAATGGGAGCCTTCATGCGTGGAAACTTCCTTCCTCTCAGTTCTGGAGGCTGACGTTAAGAGCAAGATATTAGCAACACCATGTCTGACTTTTCTCTTACAGTTACATTGATTTAGGGCCTTCCCTAAAGACCCTGCTTTAATTCAATTGCCCCTGAAGATCTTGTGTTTGAATTGTCATACTTTGATGCATTAATGGTTAGAACTTCCATATTTGAATTTTGGGGAAGACATATTTCAGCTCAAAATAAGGCCTTTTCCTCAGAGTTGCAAGTTTATCAATATATCTTGTTTTAAAAGAAAATAGAATAATATTTGAATAGAAATAAAGAGTTTATTTAGGGTCGGAGAAGAAATGAGTGGTGACTTTTGACTGGCATTAGCAGGAAAGACTTCAAGGAAGCAGTGAGACGATAGCTGGACCACGAGTCATAAATAAAATTGTAAACGGCTGAGACTGGATTGGAGAAGACATGTTGGGTGGCCTTCGTAGAGCAGGGGTGCTTTGGTGTGGCAGGAACAGCAGTGGGGTGAGAGTCGATGTGAGGTGCTAGCAAAAAGCCCTGAGGGGGAGAAAGCCTCCGTGTACTATTGATATTGAACATGGCAAAGGGTTGCTCCTGAGAGACTGAAATATTGCACACATCTGGGCTGTGCGCCTTGTTCATCAAGTGTACTTCTGCTGTTGCTTACAAAATGTAAAAAGCCTTGGGGCAGAGCATACAAAAAGCTCATGGCAAATGTCAGGGGCAAAAAGTTGTGAGCACAAGTTATCTACATTCGCATGGAGTGGGCAGCAGAGCCATTTGGCTTGCCATGTGAATGAGAAGAGGCAGGGGCAGCAGAGCACCCAGAAGCCTGTGGTGGATGAGAGCAGAACGTGTTTAAGGAGGTCAGCACTGATGAAGCGCAGGGAGCTGGGTCTAACGGTCAAGCTAGGTCAAGCAGGCCCTCTGGAGGCTCTTTTTATAATAGTGATTTGGCAATTACTCTACAACCAAAAGGCAGTCACCAAAGGGTTTTCAGTGTGTAGAAACTGTGAATATCTATCTGCCTGTATATGCAAACCTTTGTGGTAGTTATGACGTAACACATTTGTAAAGATTTTGACTACAGTTTGCAGAAGTGGGAGAAGGGCAGCCAAACTGCCTGCCAGCAGTGGTGAGTTTCACCTGCACGAGGATATGCAGAAAAAACTTCATTCAGTGAAAAAAAATGTTCAAATCCATGCAGACAAGTGGGGAGGGTGGGTGTCACTTCAAAATGTTCAGTGAAAATGGATATTATGAAAAAGAAGAAGAAGTAGAGGAGGGGGAGAAGATCGGCTAGAGTGAGCCAATCTGAAGCCAGGAGTCAGGAGCTTCTTCCAGGTCTCCCACATGGGTGCAGGGTTCCAAGACTTTAGGCCATCCTATTTGGCTTTCCCAGGCCATTGACAGGGAACTAGATGTGAAGTGAAGCAGCCGGGATACAAACTGGGGCCCTTCTGGGATCCTGGAGGATGCAAGGCCAATAGACTATCATGCTGGATCTGACAATATATTCTTTTGATAATGATACACACTTTCTAAAAAAAAGTTTGTTTGAAAGAGTAATACAGAGAGAATCTCTCTCTCTCTCTCTCTCTCACTCTCTCTCTCTCTCTCTCTCTCACACACACACACACACACACACACACAATTGTCCCAAATGGAGACCATTTGGGTAGGTGAAACAAGCCAGTCTCAAAAGGATAAATAACATATGTTCCCTCTAACACAAGACAACCATCATATAATATGCAAAACAAGTAGATATATATGTAAATAAGTGTGTATAAATGTTATCATAGATGAACTATGTAATAGAGACTAGTGTACTGGGAAGTGAAGATATGTTGCAGTATGCATCTCTACTTCTGAATAAAAGGAGGACTCCCCATGAAACTGATAAATGTACGTTGACAATATGTTAGACTTTACACCATTGCCTATACCCACAATGGCATGATACACTTGCACAGCAGAATGCTAAATTTGTAACTGTTATATTGTGGGAAGGGAAAATGACAGGAAGGGAAGATGGGAAAGAGGATGGAGAAGGGGAGAAAGGTGAGCATCCTCAAACTTACAGAACTGAATTATGAGAAGTATTAATAATATTAAAAAACTTAAAAAACAAGAGCAGTAAGTGTACGTGTGTGTGGTCACTTCTTCATTAAGAGAGATTGAAAACACACGAAAATCAAGTGCATTGCACAATCTCTTGATTGAACCCTGTTTGGGGGAAAATAGGTATGAAAGACCTTCATTTAGGTGAAGATTATACAGGTTCTCATATTACTTCATTAACATTTAGCTAGTCTGGCATTTAATAAAAAAACCTGAAATTTAAAAAGGCAGTAGCTAGGAGGACTTTTACTGAAAAGATGATCTAGGTCAATGGCCTTCATAACTGCATGCATTATAAAATAACACTTAACTCTTACAATTAGCTCACATTCAGAAATTAATATATTGTGAAAATTGTCCTCATCTGTAATAAAAGTGCTTCATTGTAAGACACATTTTTTTGGTCAACATTTTGTTCCTGTGATTTGGTTGTGTTCCTTTTTACTGCTTATTTCTCTGCACTTCTAAATGTTCGCTACACTTTGAACACAGGTGTTTGCTTTGAGTGATTTAGGCACTCTGCCAGTTGCTGAAGAGGCACAGACCAACAAGAAGATGTTTTCTGCTACAGCGAGAGAACAGAAACCAGATCATGGACAATATATGGTCTTATAAACCTTAACTCAAATGCGTTCATTTAAACTGATTCATTGTGGCAAACTCCTGCTTAAAACATACTAGTGTAGCAGTAGCTGATATAGGTGACTCTGGAGTCTGTTTAAAGATGCCCTTCAAGCTAATGTCAAAGAGAACTGGCAATGCTGCTTGACATTAAAGCTTAGGGGAAACCAAAGGCTTCACGGTCATTGCACCTGTTCCTGGTTGAGGGCAGTGTGCAAGCCTGATAAAGATACATGGTTGGAAAGTGGATGCTGCTTGGGCAATGAGTGTTGGAAAAGACTCTTCGCCACTCCAGTTGGTGTGTCCTGATGCAGAGACCTTTTGATTTGTACTCTTGAGTGAATGCAAAAGCTGTATTCTTTTTTAAAGACTTATTTTATTCTTATTGGAAAGTCAGATATACAGAGGAAGAGAGTCAGAGAGGAAGATCTTCCATCCGATGATTCACTCCTCAAGTGCCCACAATGGCGGAGCTGAACCGATCCGAAGCCAGGAGCCAGCAGCTTCTTCTGGGTCTCCCATGTGGGTACAGGGTCCCAAGGCTTTGGGCCGTCCTCGACTGCTTTTGCAGGGCATTAGCAGGGAATTGGATGGGAAGCAGGGCTGTCAGGATTAGAACTGGCGCCCATATGGGATTCCAGATTGTGTAAGGTGAAGACTTAAGCTGCTAGGCTATCACAACGGGCCCCAAAGCTGCATTCTTTGTGGGATGGCTTCTCTCCTCACCTCAACTTTTTATTTCAGAATTCATTATGTAAGGTTTCACAATGCAGAGAAAGGGGAAGCTAAGGAAAATTCATGCACTTATCATCAACCTGTAAAAAAGATATTAAATCTTTTTAATTTAACAAAATGAAATGAAAATGAAGCCTTCTTATCCTCATGGTGTTTATTGTTTCTGTTCACTGAGGTCATCACCAAGCTGAAAATAGTACATATTTTTCTTTTTTTACTTTTAAATATTGTTTTATTTTAAAAAGATTTTTTATTTGAAAAGCGGCTTATATAGAGAGGGACACACACACACACACACACACACACACCCCTTTCTTCTGCTAGTTCATTCCCCAAGTGGCTATAGTGACCAGAGTTGGGCTGGTAATTCCACACGGGTCTCCCATGTGGGTGACAAGGGTCCACATATTTGAGCCATGTTCTGCTGAATTCCCAGGTATATTAGTAGGGAGCCGTACTAGAAGTGGGACAGTTGCGACTGCCCACATAGGAAGTTTGCATCACAATTTGTGGCTTAATGTGCTGCTACAATGCTGGTTCCTAATGTTGTTTTCAAAAAATAGGTTTCTTCACATGAGACATATATTGTTGCTTTTCGTGGTTCTAAAATATACATGGATTGGATTCCTTGGAATCTATACTTCTTAACTTGCTCTTATTCACTCAGCATTTTCTTCTTTTTTTTGTTTGTAACAGATTCAATATAGTTCATAGATACAATTCTGAAATTATAATGATATTCTCTCGCATCCTCCTCCTTTTCATTCAATACTTTATCCACACTCAACCTGTGTAAATTGTGCCTTATTTTCACATATGTGTAGATTTCTGTTGGTGAAATGCATTGTTTCCTTATCCATGTGACTCCTGAGAGCCCATCCTTATCCCTGTTTGTACTTTTCCATCCAGTATAAAAAGTAGACTTTTAAAAAACACTTCACCTGGCTCCTCAGCTCCTTTTTCTTTGGTTGGAATTAGCTAATACGAGGCACCTGCTGAAGAGTGAAGTGCTGCAACAGATAAAAGGCCGTGAATTTGTTCTGGCAATCTTCTCACACAGCTACGGCTCTCAATGCATTCTGGAAACTGGAAACCTTCCTTTCACCATCTGGCTACTCAAGGTAAATGGCCTTTCGGTGCTGGTCATCCTGATGCTGTATATCCCCTTGTTGCATTGTTAGCTCTGGTCATGCTACTGTCAACAGACTTTCTGAAATTCTTAAGCTGCAATGTTTCAAAATATAGAAAAGTATATCCCTTTAAGGTTTTCTATATATATACAAGATATCTATATCTATATCTATATCTATATCTATATCCATATCTATATCTATATCCAAGATCCCACCTATTGAAATTGGTTCCAAATAAGTATATAAAAACAAATAATTTCAAACCAATATATATACACATGAAATACATATAGATATATACTTGCAATACCTAGAAACTAGTTCAGAAAGATATCTCAGATGCCAGAACAAATCCTTATCATTGTATGGGTATGTGTATATTGTGTAATGTGTGTGGGTTTATTTCTATACATTGGCTTGCTTTTGCTTAATGACCTTCTATTTTATAATTTTTAATAATATATTAGCAAGATCTATTTCAAAATACTATGGACTATGAAAAGTAGAAGAGATTAAATTATGCTATCTAACACATCCCTGAAAGGTAAGGATGAATATTACTGAAAATAAATTTCTAAATTTTATAATAAAATACCTATAAAATCGCATTAGATTTTAGAGCATTTTTGAAATTTGGTGAACAGTTCAAAGTTCTCTGGGAGAATAAACAAGAATAGTTAATAAAATTGGAGTTAGACCTTGGCGGCTCAGGTGACAGAAGCACTCTGCAGTGGTGGCGACCTACTTGCCCAGAGTACCCGGCTCAGGTTGAACCCAATTCCCGGACTCGACCCATGGGCACTGTCGCCACAGGTGACCAAGTCCTGGCTGCTGGGTGGCTGGAGAGAGAGATTTCTCCCCGCGTGGTGAGTACATCATGAGGAAATCCTGGGATGGGATTAAGACCTCTAGCCACGCCCTGCAACCACCACTTTGTGGTACAGGGAAACTAGGGGGTGGGAGTTCGACCTTGGCGGCTCCGGTGACAACAACCATCCTCAGTGGTGGCGACCCGCTTGGGGAGAGTACCCGGGCTAGGTTGGACCCAATGCCTAGAATTCAACCCTTGGGCACTGTCGCCACAGGTGACCCAGTCCTGGTTGCTGGGTGGTCAATGCGCCCTTAGGTGCCAGGCTTTGCCTGCTGGCCGCCCAGCGGGAGCTCTAAGGTTTTTAGGGTATGTAATTGCTGCTTAGGGACATCCAGGGATAAGGTTAGTGTGAGTGTTAGGTGAGGAATGAATTCTGTGTGATTCCTAGTGATGGGGTCACAGAACTTGCTTGCAAGCCTGGGGACTGAGATCTGAGGGTTTGAAGGGGAGATTCCCTAAGTTCTATTTGGGCCAGACTGATTCACCAAACCACAAGGGAATCCTGAGATGGGCTGTTAACATAGAGCATCACTGACTGCCACACACCAGTCCACACAAAAGCTATGGCTGGGGTCCTGTCTGGCAGGGCTAGGTACCAGTACCTGAACGAATGGTGGAATAGGGGATGGGTCACAGTTGGCAGGGTCAGGACACTAACCAGCACGCAAGAGAACAGGATTTGGGGAAAGATTCTCTGGGGGAAGTATGGGCTAAACCCTATGGAAATATAAGTCCTAGTGGTTAGGGTGCGGGTAGGGGTGGTGTTGGGCTGAGCTAGGTGTGACTATGGAACCTGCCATCACTTACGGGTAAAGGAACCGACAAGTCTGGGCAGGTCAAGGCAGCAGCACCCAATTGTGCATCCTAAAACAGGATGTGGGGTGGGCCGAGCTGCAAGTGGAAGGGGGTGGACCGGGCAAGGTCGAGCAAACCTTAACGTACAAGGAAGAACAGAAATCAGGATGGAGCACAGGTCATTCCAAGCTAGGCTCTTATCCTGACTGGTAGAATTGGGTAAACTAGATATTGAAAACTATGTGATGAATGGAATTTTAGAGCAACCTACAAGGTGCCTTCTTGTGCATATATTTGACTTAATAAAGTAATAGTTATAGCAACTGGGAAAAAAAGAAATTTCACTAGCATTTTAGGGAAAATTGCATAGTGATTTGAAAAAAATGTAGATACTGAAATAAATTTCACATAAAAAAGGCATTAACATTTAGAAGAAAATCATGTATGAATTTCTGATGTGGAAATAAGGAAACGACATTTGAACTTAAATGCAGTGTAAAATCACTGAAATAAAGCTTTGGTGAGGTAATATGTTGCTATGTTGTCCAAGTATAGGAAAAATAAAAATCTTCAGTATTGGAGAGCATTCAAAGAAATTATTCATTTTCTGTTCTGTTGGTCAGAGTTTTGCTGAACATTTCTTCAAATTTTCTATTTGACACATAAAAGCTGAACACATTTATGGGGTAGCACGTGATGTTTTGATACTCCGTGCAAACTCCATAATATTCAAACGAAGTCAGACACCTATCTCCTCTAAACATTCTTTTTCTTTATGGTGACAACATCCCAAGTAATTTCTTCCAGCCTTTCTTAGATTAGAAAAAGATAAATTGTCATTATAAATATAGTCTCCCTACAATATGAATCAATGCGTCTTAAAGGCTTCTAGACTGTAAAAAAGTATGGCCTTTGATACTAAAGTTTCATATCAGCAAATGTAACTTGGAATGGAAATAAGCAGTAAATATAGTCCTACATCGGTTACTGATTGAGAAATGCGTTGTCTGGCAATTTTGTGGTTGAGTGAACAGGAGCAATTGCTTACACAGACCTCAGTGCCAGGTCCTTCACTGCCTGTGGCCATTTGTGATTAAGAGAGACATGGTGAAAGATGTGTGAAGCTGCTGCCAGGGCACCACTACATGCTGTTGTATGGTACACATGTTAAAATAAGAGCAAAGAACAAAGGAATACACCCAAAGATAATAAGAAGTGTATAGTAAGAATATAGCAGTTTCATATCCTCATCAATGTTATGTACTACTATATGTAATGATATGTTTTGTGCTTTCATATGACTGGCAGGGCAGTAGGCATGTTTACACCATCAGTCACTACAAATCAGAAAGTTATAGCAGGTGGAATTTGAAACTCTTTATTTCTTATTTTATCATAAATAGCAACATTGAGAAGAATATTTCAGAAAAAGAAGTCTGACTAAACGGAAATAACTTAAGAGCAAAGAAGACATTCTTGCTGAGGCTACGGTGCTCATGCTGTGTGTAGAGGCAGGTGAGGTGAAGCAGCTGCCAGTGCAGCTGGGCCATCCTTGGTCACCTCTGCAGAAAGCAGTGCCACCCCAGGATAGAACTCTCAGGAGCTGTGGCAAAGGGCAGCCCGCAGCAGAAACATTAGTTCCCACCAGGTCTCCAGGAGCAGATTATTTAAGGGAATTTGGGGAACAAGTGTTGTTTTCCAGGTGAAAAAAAAAATGTGACTATTAGCCCCAGGTTTTTCCCAGTAAGAGGGCTTCTCAGCAATGCCTCAGCAGGCCCCAGCGCCTGGCAGGGAGAAACGCCTCTTCACGTGAAAGCCCAAGAGGCCCTGCCAGCGCACCAAATCCCACTCAGTTCCCATGGAGTTATTTTGTTTTCCCTCTTAGATTCTCAGGAGTGTGCTAAAAGTTTTGACTATTGCAAAAACCAGTGGAAACTCAGTTCCAATTCGATAATTGGGCCTCACCACAAGTTTCTAAATATATGAAGAAGGGAAGACTGTTTCAATACCACTGTGAGAGGCAAAGCCTACCAAGATTTCTCCTCTATGGATTATAAATCCAAGATTAACCTTTTAAATCAACCAGCAAATTTTCTCATTAGATCATCATGTCTCAGGGTAGAGATTTCTTTTTGGCAAGGCCAAGTGAAGGACATATCTTTGTCCATATTCTTCCCACAAATACCAGTGAGCTTCTGCTGTGGTAACATTACGAACTGGTTCTGAGAACACAATTTTGCTTAGTAAAACTGCCCGAGGAGCTGGGAATTCACATTTTCTCAGTTTGGAAGGTGTGGGAATAGTATGCCCTTTCCATATATTTATTTTAAAATTATTTATTTATTTGTAAAAGATTTATTTATTTATTATTGGAAAGTCAGATTTACAGAGAGAAGGAGATACAGAGAGAAAGATCTGTCTGCCAGTTCACTCTGCAAGTGGCTGCAATGGTCAGAGCTATACTGATCTGAAGCCAAGAGACAGGAGCTTCTTCCGGATCTCCCATATGGGTGCGTGGTCCCATGGTTTGGGCCATCCTCGACTGCTCTCAGACCACAAGCAGGGAGCTGGATGGGAAGTGAAGTAGCTGGGATTAAAACCGGAGCTCATATGGGATCCTGGAGGATGCAAGGTGAGGACTTTAGCTGCTAGGCTATTATGCCGGGCCCGTTTCCATCTCTTATATGTACTACTGACAATGCACTACTGACATTTGAATCCTTCACAATTTGAGGGTGAGCCTCTGAGGTGACACACATAATGTTTTCATCATAAATTAATCTAAAATTTATATTCAAACATGGAAACAAGGGGTCAGCATTTTAGCACAGATTAAGCCAGCATGTGTTATGTCCATATCCCACTTCTGAAGTGCTGGTTTGAGTCCTATATTTGAATTTAGCTCCAGATAGACCTAGCAGGCAGTGGGAGATGGTTCGAGTACTTGGCTCCCTGCATGAGACCCAGATGGAGTTCCAGGCTCCTGGCTTTGGCCTGCAGAGCCCTGTCCTTTGTAGCCGTTAGGTAAGTGAACCGGTGGATGGAAGCTTTCTATCTCTCTGTCTCTGTGTCTCTCCTTCACTCTCCTTCACACTGGGCCTTTTAGGAAAGTGAACAAACCAACTAATCATAGACATAAGGGCTTCCCCTAAGCCAGAACTACAATTCACAGGCTCATTTGTTTTCTGTTATTCCAGTTCAAGAAGACCCTTATGTAGGAATGTAGAGAGGACCAGAGACGCTCAGTGTGCAAGGGTGCCCTCTTTCAGTCTCAGGCAGCAGTTCTGACCTAGCTTCTCATGCCTTCTTCAGGTCCCTGCCAGTGCTGGGCAGCCAGGTGGCAGTGGCTCTAACTTCACTATAACTCTCATCACTGTTTCTGTCAAAGCCAAAAGGTTGTATTGACTTTTTGCTATTGCCTAATATTTTGGTCCCTTGTTGGCCTTCTCAATTTTATTGCCTCCTAATTTAAATTTTAATACAATGATTTTAATTTTTGAAGAGGTATTTATTTGTTTGAAAGGCTGAGTGAGAGAAAGGAAGGGAGGGAAGGAAATTCATTTCCTAAATGGCCACACAGCTAGATCTGGCCCAACCCAAAGCAAGGAGCCTTGAATTCCATCCTGGTCTCCCACGTGGGTTACTGGGGTCCAAGCACTTGGGCCATCTTGTGCTGCCTTCTGGGCACAATAGCAGGGAAAGTGATTTCCAGTGGAGTTACTAGTACTCAGAGATGGACTGTTGGTAGCAGAATAGTAATTATTGTGCCACAAGGTCATCCCTGTTTTAAAATTTTGGTGCACTTATTCTGTTTGAATACATAGTGTCTTTTTTTCCCTTGGTTGAACTCTGACTGTTATAATTAGTAATATTTTGCCATCCTTTTTCTCATATACTTTTTAAATTTTTTGCTGACACATTTAAGATAAGTCTGAGATGTTACTTGTTTCATCTCACAAACCGTGGGATGCATTTCTAAATATATGAAAAAGTTCTTATGTAACTAACATGTTATGATCAGAACTAATAAAATTACTAATGCCTAAGAATTTCCAATATCCTTTCTAAATTCAAAACTCCTCATTAATATTTTTCCTTTACAAGTGGTTTATTTGAATGGCTGTCTAAGATAGGTTTAGACTTTGCAGTTACTTCATACATTTTTCATTGGTCTTTTAATCTGGAGAAGTCACTCCATTAAATGCTTTAAAAATCCCATTGACTTATTGAAGAAATTCTATTTGCTGTTTTGTAAAATATCTGATTCTGAGATTACCTTGTTGTGTCTTAGTTCTGTTAATTCATTTGTTCCTTTTTTTCTATTAGTGAGAGTTAACTCTAGGGTTTGAAGTCTTTTTAGTTTGAATATTTCAAGCATACTGCATGAATAATATTTGTGCTTCGTGAGAGTACACAGTCATATTTTCTGTTTATTTCAGTTAGAAGAACTTATAACTTCCTAACCTCTCATTAGTATTATTCATAATATTTCCTTATAAATGTGAGTGAAATTAAACCTCCCCAGTCCCTTGGAAGTAGATACAACCACTTGACTTGCTTTGACCTATGAGATATGGCACTTACAAGTAGAAGCTTTAAGAGCTCCTATGCCCAGCATCATTTGATGCTTTCTGCTCAGAGTACTGACGAGTATGTTAAGCTGGATCCCTGAGTGATTCTGATCAGATTTCTTCTGCTGTAGTGTACTGGATTGAATGTAGCACGGATGAGGAAAATCTGTATTTGTGTTAAACCAGGAGATTTTGCAACTGTTTATCACTAAAGTGTAGCACTGACCACCATAAGTAGTATATTCATCTGTCAAGTCACAAAAGGTCTCATCTAGAATGGGGTCTTTTCAGATTAGGAAACAGTAATTTTTTCCCCTCAATTCTAGCTTTCCGTTCATTAAATTTTCAGCAAAACTCTTCTGCAAGGGAGAATACCATTTATCAGTCTCCTTGGACTGCAAAACTGAAATGGGCATTTCTAAATATTTTCTTATTTAATATTTTCTTACTAAATATTTATTTTAAACTTCGATAATTTGGTCCTTAACTGATAGGGTAAGCTAATACAAATTTTCACATTAACTTTTTTGAATCATAACTTAAATGAATTTAATCTTCGGATTTCAATTCATCTCTAAGAACTTTATAATAAAGAGAGTTATATTAAAATTGGGTATCTTATTGCTGACGTTTTGTGTTGGAGTATATGGTTGTTATGAACAAATCGGGTTGCAGAAACTCACTTCTTTGGCAAGAAAATTTGAATGGAAAATAAAATAAGGACAGAGTGTTCAGTCTTGCTGCTAAAAAAGATAGAGACTCCTTTCAAAACATTGTCCAGAACTGGAGGGATGTGGCGGCATCCAGATCTGTGAGTGGTGCCAGAGGGCCTAAACAGCTTGGGGAACTGTCCTCTGAGGATGAGTTCTGCTAACCTCTCCTGCAATTGTCCATGGTTAATGATTGAATTCTCCAGTGGTAGCTTAAGCATGTTAGGATAGAGGTTATTGGTAGTCCCTTATAACTCCTCTTGGGTTAACTCCTACTCCTCAGCTTCCCATGGAAATCATACATGATCAAACAGTGGTCCAGAATGTTCTCTCTGAAGAGATCATAAATCCCAAAAGGCAAAGGAAAGATTTGCTGAGCACTTCCATGGCATTCTTTCAAATTCATCAATCATAGTCAAGGCTTCTTCTCTTTTTACAAAAAAGTTAAGGACATGAGTTAAGAAGATGATTTCTAATCAGAGAAATGTAAGAATTCTGGTTTTATTGGAGAGTTAGTGTTCTCTAGCTTTACACTTTCTATCAATGATAAATAAACATTTTGATCTTCAAAGTGCAACTCCTAAATCTATCCCAATTGTTCCAGGCTTGAGTACGCTTGTTGACTTTGGAAACCCCAAAGCAATATTTCCCTTTGAGATATGATACAATAGGCATTCCCTTTCTACCTAACTTTCCTCTTTCCTGTGTTTCCTTTTCCTTTTGTTAAAAAAAAATACTTGAAACATCATAAAAAACTAACTTTAAAAAAGTCATATAAGGATGCTGAGGAACATGAGGCATTCTGTTTCACACATGTTAATTTGAGATGGTTAGGAGGCATCTATATATAAATATTTATACAGGAGAGAGGTGACATTAGCTCTTTGGAAGCATTTATATGTGGAGCAGAGTTGAAGCCATGGGTACAGATGCACCTGCCCCAGGCAGCCATCACTGTTTCATATACTGAAGAAAATAACATTTGGGATTTAGAAGGAGAGAAAGAACATGAAATGGATACTAACTCAGTGTCTCTAATTGGTTATGAGCTAGCCTCTTCCTTAAGGTGACTGTGCAAGACTTAGTCTATTACAAATTCTGCTTGGAGTGTGTGGAAATTTCCTGTCTGTGATGGTTCCAGAATACTACAATATTATTTGGTGGACATGGGATGGGAAGTCACAGTCAATAGTAACATTAGCAATAAAGAGACCGAGGGTCAGCACAGAATTCATCTGAAGGTTCTTATGCTTTCTGCATGTGGGTGTAACATGTCTGTCCATGAACGAGGCAGATTCTGTAGTAGTAATAGGTTTGTCACATCTTGGTCCTTTCTTCACAGAGCCTCTTTTGTCTGTATGAGATAGTAGAACTTAGATATGAAAATTGCGCAGAGAAGCACGATTGAGTCCCAGGTGTCTAGAGTGCTCATTTGCTCATGGTTGAACCCAGAATCTCTTGTTTTCCTCCTCCTTGTTTTACGTTCCTAGTGTTTACTCGTCCTTCCTGAGATCACCTGCCAACCAAAGTTCGATTCACTTTGTTTCAGAACTGTTTCTGCAGATGGCTAATTATTAGAATAAAATATTTCTTTAGAAGAAAGACTAAAACTTGGAAGGCAAACAATAAAGGAAAATGGAAGTTTTAAGTCTAATATGTTTCTTGAAATACAAAAAACCCTACCAGTCGTAATTGTCATGGTGTGAGGGGTGAAGGGCCTGAAAGACTTGGAGAAGCAGGGAGGTCAGACTGAGAATTCAGCGCTGTATCCATCCAGAAATCTGTACGGCGTAAATCCACACAGCATGCCAGTGATTCTGTATTTTAGGGAAACTCTGAACAGCCATTTTGAAGGCTTTAGGAAATGCTTTGGTGAGAGGCCAGCAGCCTCACTGAGAAGGTGGGTAGTTCCTTCTGTACACACCGGGCTGTGGGAGGATGATGGAGGACTATCTCATTCTCCTTTCCTTGATATGAATGGGGCTAAAGCAGGGACTCCAATTTTTCTTCTATATATTCTTTGACATTTGTACTTGTATGCTAGTCATGTCTTTCTCAAACATCTGTTTTCAAAAATATGATGTTGTAAATATGACCAATAACCACTACCAGATGCTACTGAGTTTCTGTTTTTTTCATTTCCAGTAAATCTAAAGGGGTTAGCAGGCACACTATGGAACTTCCTAATTATCTCAGGCAACTGTCCGATTTTTGTCATCACGACATGCAACCTGCTTTTTATGTTGCCATAGGCAGCAACTATGTTAAAGTTGAATTCTACCATTACAAAATAGTTTAAAAAAATGTAGTATCAGGCGGTAGCTAGTGCTGTGAGAAACAAACTTCAAAATCAGTCATTTACCCAAGTACGTGTTTGTTTCTCGTTCATGTCATAGCTGTTTGGTGAGTTCACTTTCATGTGTCTGAGGGATCCGGATTCTTTCCACTTGTGGCTTCCCCACTTGCTGGGAATCATCGCAGGTCCCTGTGTACAGCCAAGAATAGGATGAAGAGGTGTGTGGGAGATTATTGTGAGGTTATGAGCATCATCTTGAACATTGTTTAAATTGACTTGGTCGGGCTGGGCGTGATAGAGTAGCGGTTAAGGTCCTCTGCTTGAACGCGCCCAGGATCCCATATGGGCTCTGGTTCTAATCCCGGCAGCCCCACTTCCCATCCAGCTCCCTGCTTGTGGCCTGGGAAAGCAGTTGAGGATGGCCCAATGCATTGGGACCCTGCACCCGCCTGGGAGACCTGGAAGAGGTTCCAGGTTCCCGGCTTCAGATTGGCGCGCACCGGCCCGATGCGGCTCACTTGGGGAGTGAATCATTGGACGGAAGATCTTCCTCTCTGTCTCCTCTCCTCCTCTCTGTACATCTGCCTTTCCAATAAAAAAAAATAAACCTTAAAAAAAAATAAATTGACTTGGTCCCTGTTTCATTGGCCGGAGTTGAGTTGTTTATTCACATTTTTTGCTTGAAGTATTAAGGAGACTAGAAAAATAGAGTAATGTGCCCAGGAAGAGGCGAAATATGAATATTGATGAGCACAAACATCCTCTGACACTTCAAATGTGGATAATTAGTTTGCTTACCAAATTAATTGTAATTTACTCTATTAGAATGTAAGTGCCATGGGGACAGACTCTGTCATTGCATCCTTAATGTCTCAAAGAGTGACAGGCACATAGTAGAATTTGAATAAATATTTGCTGAATTGACATTTAACTGAGTGAATGAGTGAATGAAAATGGGAATGAATGAATCAGTGCATGCCAGCACAGTAGGAAAAGTTATGCCCAAACAATGTTATGTAAACACACCAACATGTTTACATACGAGACTAAGTCTTAGAATTAAAATGCTTTTTTGGTCAGGTGAAGAAGCAACAGCAATGCACCCTCTGAAGTGCATGCTTTTTTTGAGGGCAAAGTCAGAAAATACAGTGAAGCCATGCATTTACTATTATAGCATACAAATTTATTTAAAAACTATCTTTCAGGCTCAGCACAATGGCTCGATGGGCTAGCCCTCTGTCTTGCAAGTCCCGGGAACCCTTATGGACACCAATTCATGTCCTGGCTGCTCCTTTTTCCATCCAGCTCCCTGCTTGTGGTGGGAAAGCAGCAGAGGATACCCCAAAGCCTTGGGACCCTGCACCCACATGGGAAACCTGGAAGAAGCTCCTGTTTCCTGACTTTGGATCAGCTCAGCTTCAGCTGTTAAGGCCAGTTGGAAAGTGAACCAGTGGATAGAAAATCTTTCGCTCATTCTCTTCTTCTTTTGGTAAATCTGCTTTTCCAATAAAAATAACTAAATCGTAAAATACCTCTATCTTTATGTTGCAGTGTAATATTGGAACTTTTTGTTTTCAAGTGCCTCACTGGTAGAGAGAAGTCAGAGATAGTGGTTCTTTTTTTAAAAAACAAAGAAGGGAGCTACATTTAAAAGGACACAAATAGAACCTTCTTGGTGCACTCTGAAGGTTTCCTCAAATGTATTGTAAACACACACACACACACAGCTGAAGGCCAGGCCAGGGAAAGGAGAAGCAGAACAGCAACAGAGTGCAATGTACATGTCAGTTGTTGTTTGCTTGGCCCAACAGGCAGGAGGCAGTCCTAATTTGAGGTCATTTCAATCCTGAAGGGTCTTGGGTATATGGGAGAGTCTCACATTTTGGGAGTTAGATGTTTACTGCACAAAGCCTATTTAAAACATTTTTATTTGCTCAGGGAGATACAAACTAACCTTATGTTTTCGTGGGTTTTACTTCTCTGGGTTTTTGGGTTGTTTTTCTCTCTTAAAGATTTCGCTTACTTTTCTAAGATCTCAGCAATACAGTATAAAGCATGATTATAGTAATTTATTGAGGGCAGGAGTTTTACTGCAGTAAAGGAATTCAACTGAGTATCTCTTCAACAATATTGGAGAAAGCTAGCCCATTAATGTCTTAGAAACAAACATGAGAACCGAACAGATGTCTAATTAGAATACGTATATGGACCTCAGCTTCTACGAAGAAAAAATAACTGCGTCTGCATTTGGCTTCCGGCTTTTTCTTCAAATGTGCTCTAGCACATTTCTTCTCACGGCTCCATCGTGAATATCAAAACATTATGACTTTTCCTACTAATGGGTCTTTCTGCGGATGCCTACTTGACAGTTTTGTTGTCCAATTAGGGTGAAAGAACAAAATATTTCTAATACTAGCTCAATGGCTATTATTTGTGCTAATGAAATGGTAATTGTAGTTGGCAAGGATAAAATAGACTGAATTCAACGCTATCATATTGGAGGCAAGGAAAATTTTCAAAATCTCAAAAATTTGCAAGTAAACTTATGATGATCTTTGAGATAGAATATGATTGTGTCTTCAAAATGGTTTTGAGATAATGGTACTTTTTTGGATTTTTGACAATTGTGATTAAAAATAAATCATAGTTTTTGTTTAAAAAGGGTATAACATAATAACATCTTCAAATTATTTAGGCTTTTCCTAACTTATGGCTGTTGATCCACAGAATCATCAGAATATCTTATGGAATTCAGGTGAATAGGCTAAATAGTAACATGCTTGAAAGAACCAGTTACTATAAAAGTGTATATTAACAGGATATGTTATGGGAAAAGTCCTCTGTAAGATCAGAGAGCAAAAGGATGCATTGATTACATAAAACACAATATTGCTGTGCAGAGAAGGCACTATGTCCATTCAAAACATTAGCTGCACAATTAGGAAAGGTCAAACTGTCATAAAACCTTAAATATATAGTTCTAAGAAAAAACATTTGAATAACTCACTATAAAAGTATTCAAAATGCAATTATACTAGTAATAGTTAAAATAATAGAATTTTAAATAATTTTGTTATATTTTCTTATTGAATTAGCATAAGGCTTAAAAAGATTATAATGTATTATCCCGGACAGATGAAATAAGGCATGTGCCCTTATGAATTGTCTGAATCAGTTGCATTGATATACGACTTCCAAGTGGGGGAAATGGTGATGAATTTCAGAAACCTTAAAAAATCATTACCGTAGACATAGTAATCTCAAATTTCAGAAGTTGAGATTAAGAAATAGAAACATCACAGAACTGAATTGAAAGTTTTCATTATTCATGATTTAATTGGAATAATCTGGAGCTCAACAAGTAGAAAATGATCAACTCATGTATGATATTTCTATATAAATATTGTACTTCTGTTTATTATTATCATTTTATGGTACAGTTCCATAGACCTTGGGGTTTACCTTATCCCCTCTCCAAGTAGCTGCCCCCTGAGTTTCCCTATATTATTACTATAGCATAGTTCTTCAAACACAGTCTTATGTCCATCATTGCAGGCATGGACAATGGCAGAGAGTCCAGCATCCTATTGTCAAGGTATAGTAAATAGTTTCATTGGGAGTCCATCTTTGTCTGGAAGTATAGATGCATACTGCATTGTATCCTCATATCTGGATATAATAGTCTCCATTACACAGTTATTATGCATTCCCTTAAATGAAAAGTCACAATACAAAATCAACAATAGGAAGAAAAACAGATATTTACAATGCCATGAAATTAAATAAGATGCTGCTAGATATGACAGTCTCCATCACACAGCTACTATATGTCCCCTGAAGTGAAGAGCCACAAAACAAAATAAACAACAGGAAGAGAAAAAGAAATTAATAACACCATCAAGTTAAATAACATGCTACTGAATGACTAATGTGTCGCTGAAGAAATGAAAAAGAAAATAAAAAATCTTCTTAACGAAAATGATGCTACTGTATGATCTGCGAGTCATTGAATGATTTAATCAGAAGAAAGTATTTTGAAGAGTTGAAACTAACAAAGAAAGACTAAATCCATGAGATATTTTCCCCTGATCTTTGTTGGTGAAATGTGTCTCCTGTAGGCAACAGATGGCTTTGGTTTTTTAATCCAGTCTACTAATCTATGACGTTTGATTAATGAGTTTAAGCTGTTCACATTTAGGGTTAATACAAATGGGTGGTAATTTGGTTCTGTCATTTTAGCAATGTGTTGTTCATTGATTTATTCTTCTGTTGTCATTTTGCTGGGATGTTCGTCACATCTGCCTTTGGTTTTGGTAGGTGCTATTCCTCTTCTCTGTCAAGAGAACATCTTGAAGTATTATTTGTAGGGCAGGTTTGGAAGAGGCAAATTCTTTTAACTTTTCTTTACTGTGGAAGAATTTTATTTCATTTTCAAACTATAATATTTTATTTCAAACTATAGAATTTTATTTTATTTTCAAACAAAGGAAAGCTTTGCTGGATATGTTATCCTGGGCTGACAATTTTATTTATTTATAATTTATTTATTATTTTAATTCATTAATTACATTGTATTATGTGACACAGTTTCAAGGTATTTGGGTTCTCCTCACCCCTCCCCAAACCCTCCCACCATGGTGGATTCCTCCACCTTGTTGCATAACCACAGTTCAAGTTCAGTTGAGATTCCCCCATTGCAAGCACATACCAAACATAGATTTTATTTTTAAATCTGGAATATGTTGCTCATTTTCTTCTTTCCTGTAGAGTTTCCTGTGAGAGGTCTCTTGTGAGTTTAATTGGCATTCATTTATATGTTATTTAATTTTCTTTATGTGCACATTTAAGGGTCTTTTCCTCATGTTTGATTGAAGAGAGCTTGGTTATCACATGTCATAGTGAAGATTGCTTTTGATCAAGCCTATTGGGAGTTCTGTGCCCCTCCTGGATATTGTTTCCCAATTCTTTCTCTGGATTAGGGAAATTTTCCTTTGTTATTTCATTAAATACATTTGCAAACTCAGCTTCTCTTTCTGTACCTTCTGGGACTCCCATAACTCTTATATTTGGCCATTTAATAGTGTATTTCAATACTTGAATACTTTTCTTAGCTTGATCCAGCTCTGCTTCCAGCTTTTTGTTTGCTTCCCCTGGTGACAGGAAATCTTCTAATTCTGAGATTTTTTCTTCTGCTTTCTTCATTCTATTTTGGAGACTCTCCATTGTACTTTTCATTTGCTTCATTGTATTCTTCATTTCTGACATTCCAGTTTTCATTTGATTCATTTCCAGTGTGACATGTTCCTTAAATTTCTTAAACTCCTGTATTACGTGCTTGTCATTATTGATAGGCAGCCTTATAACAAGTGTTTTGAATTCTGTATCCCCCACTTTCTCGATGTCTTCTTCAGTTAACTCTGAGGTTGACAAAGGGTTTTGCTCCTTTGCAGGGGAGTCTTCAGTAATATTCATTGTGCCTCTCTCTTCTTTTGCTCCTGGTCATTGTACTTCTGTTTAGCAGATTCTTCTCCTTAAGGCCGGTTTCTAAGCTCTGTCACCCACAGATCTACAGTTTGATTTTTACTTATTGCAGTTGGTACGTGGCTCTTTGTTTGCAGTCAATTGTGCCACTCCCTCCAGTGAGTTCCAGATTTGGTTTCTTATGTTAGATTTCTACCCTAGTCTCCATATCCCCAGCTCCTGGCTTATCAGTCTCCACCTCCTGTGATACTGTGCTGAGGCTGCACCATTGTCTGTATAAACTTTCTCCCACTTCCTGTTGGAGCAGGTCCCAGGATTAGGGAGACACCAGGTGTCCTATCTAGCTAGGTTATTGGTGGTGCTGATCTTGCCAGAACCTGTTGGCTATTAGGTCTGTGGGCCACATGGACCTATTTTGACCTGTATGATACCATAGTCAGTCTTATTTTCCTGTGGAACCAGTGCAATGCAATGAACTCAGTGAGTTCTCCCTCAGCTCAGCACATGCACAGCTTAGCACTGTACCCATAGTCTCAAATTCCTTGCCTGACTGTACAAAATGGTACATGATGTGCCACCACCAGAGTTCCTAATCTGCTGGCCTTCAGGTCTGAAGGCTACCTGGAGCTATCTTGGGTGGAACCTGTAGGATGCCACGTTGTTGCAGCTTGCTGAGATAGAAATGAGTTAAATCCCATCTCAGTGCTTGCGCAATAGTGTCCATAGCCCTTGCCTCCTTAAACAAAATGGCACCAGCTATGGCTCTGGGGGGCTGACTGGGCTGTGAAATCTACCCTGTTCCCACACTGCCCATCTGGAATCTGCTGATCTGTCTCTGCTCCTGATCAAATCAAAAAGACCAGCAGAACGAACAGTTCTTTGTCTGGGTTCACCTCCTGAGCTCCCAGCGAATGTCCCTTCCCACCTGGTTGTTGGTGGAGTTGGCTGCCATTGGAGTTTAGATCATGGCTCGCTGAATGCTGCTGGGGTATCAGGCACTGCAAACCCATTGCTTTTGCTGCTTTCCTGTGTCTGTCAGTCTCCAGGTACCCCTCTGCTATTGTTCTGTCCTCTTCTATTTCCTGGAATGTGCTCTCTCTGATTCACAGTGGCTAATATTTCTCCGTCCATTTAAACGTGTCCTTACCCTATTCTGCTATCTTGATTCTGTATAATATACTATTAAGTCATCTTTTTAAAAGAGTAAATGTTTATGATGAATATTTACTGGATAGGCAATTGAAAAATATATAATACATTTCCATTGTGTATATGTAAATTATACACAAGAACATAAAAATATCACAAAGTATTAATGGTAGAATTTTTAGGTACTGAGGTTTTGAGTGAGCTTTTAAGTATATTTTCTCTAATATTACATTTGTTATGTTACACTTAGGAAGTTCTCATCTATCTTCACATCATTTTGTCATATTAACCTACAATTTTTATAAATAATTCTTCTCAATTGCATCAGGCAAAGTTTAATCTTACTTGAGGGGAGAAGATAAAAAAGGAGATGTAAAGAAAAGGCAAGGAAGGTGGATGCACAAGAAAGGATTCAAAGGATATGTTTCCTTTGTTCTGTAGCTTCAAACAGTGCCTTGGCCTGCTTCTCACATCTTTACCAATGTGGGCATAATTAGTTTCCTTCATTTTTTTCCAGTTAGATGATTTAAAAATCCATTTAAAAAATCATGTATTTTTATCATAGAAGGTGAACGTATATTACTCTGTTTGTTGACTATTTGTGCTTATTTTATGATGACATTTCCTTTTGTGATTCTTGTTTGTTTTACATTTACTCACAGCAGTTTTTAAAAAATAATGTGGTTTGGAATTTATTTGTCCTTTGATATTTTAAACTTTTCTTTCTATTGTGAACTATGACATATGCATAGATCTAGAAAAAAATGCATATCAGATTAGTGTTAAAGTAAATAAGCATGGATCCCTTCAGGTAATAAATGGTTTTAAGCTAATAATAAAAAAAGATTCCTCCTGTTATTTCAGTTGTCTAAAGTGTGATGATTAATTCAAATTTATTTACGTCCTACCAGAAGCAGAAAGTTTTTGCTCATTAAAAAACGACAAGGGCTTGGCATGATTGCCTAGCAACTAATGCCTCGTCTTGCACAGAGCACGATCCCATATGGGCGCCGGCTCTAATCCTGGCTACCCCACTTCCCATTCAGCTCCCTGTTGTGGCCTGGGAATGCAGTCGAGGATGGCCCAAAGCCTTGGGACCCTGCACCCGCGTGGGAGACCTAGCCAGCTCAGCTCCGGCCATCGCAGGCACTTGGGGAGTGAATCAATGGATGGAAACTTTTTCTCTCTGACTCTCTTCTTCTTCATAAATCTGACTTTGTAATAAAGATAAATAAAAAGACAAAACAGAAGATGATAGTTTTAGACTTTCTGTGGGATTGATTGTCATGTTCCTCGTACAAATTATTAGATATACAGATAAACTTACGTACTGTCATTCTATCCAGGAGAGTTACCTGTATACTGGACAGTTACACTAAGAAAAACAAAACCCTAACCACTAGCCACAAAACATGGGCGTGACTAAAGGAAATGAGACTACACGAGGTTGCTTTTTCTCAGGGAACTGAAAATGAACATGAGACCAAGGCAAGAAAATAATGGGCAGGAGGAAGGGAGATTGACAAGAGGAACGATCTTTTAGTCTAAGGCTCTGTGCTAATCCTGCACTTGAAATCTCACAGTGTGGTTAGGATGGTTTTATTGTACAATTATGTTCAAGATTGGGTCATTTGGTATGTAACAGATGAGGCTGATGAATACTGAAGACCTACCAATTCCAAGATATGTTATTGTATTTCCTCTGATAGTGTATTTAGTATTAGTAGTCTGATAAATTATTTGGATATAGATCACTGAGTAAGAAACTATGGTGAGATAAATTTACTCATGAACTGTCAATTATCTTTTTGCTTTTGTTTGCATATTCCAAATCTTAGAGTTGGGGAACAGTAGGGATAGGCTAGTAGGGAGAAATAAAATGATTTGTTAAAAAATTGCCAAAAGTACCAGATAAAATGTATTTTCAGAATTTCATTCATTATAGTTTTCTGCCCTGGAAGTGCTACTAGCTAGCTCTTGAAAAAATTAGCCACATTATTTTTTTTAACAGATGAATTTATTCATATGTTTAAAAGGCAGAGTTGGAGTGACCATAGCAGAGGACAAACACTGCTTTGGCATGTTTGGCATGTTTGGGCAGAAAGAGTACTAGAGGTTTCTTCTCTCTATGTAATATTACCTTAGCTGAGCGGCAAGGAAGCAGCTATAGCATTTTACGTGGGGTTCTTCATGGAGTACTCAGCAAGGGCTGAACAAGAACCCATGACCTCATGTGGAGAGGACTGCGTTAGCCTCATGGTGATGACAACCATGAGACCTGCTGAAATTGAGGCTAGAAGGAGAGAGCATAGGGAACCCAGAGGACCCTATGCAGTCTCCAGGGCCATGGAATGGAGGATCAGGGTCAAGGGCAACAACCACCCAATATGCTGAAAGAACAGATCAAGAGTTACACAGGCTGAACATTCTAGAAGCAAATGTAAAAAGACAGAAGCTGACAGAACTGTCAGGACTCAGTGACTGTGGAATGTAACCTGCACCTGCTCTCCATCTGGATGTCACTACAAAGAGATAGCAGCCCCGCCCCTCCAGCTTCCTGGGCACACAGGATTTTTGGTCTGTTTCCAGAACTTCTCTTGCAAAAGCAGTCAGTTGTTGGGACAGAGGATTGATGGGCCTGACCAGCCATTTGGACTTTGAATTGGCTATTTTTCTAAAAGTATATATATATTTTTACTTACAGTTTTGCACTACAGAAGGATGATTCACCTATTATTGGTATTTTAGCACTCTGCCCCCACCCACCCCCAGCCGTATGCCAGCAATGGTGTTTGGCAGGAAGCTTAGTGCATTTGTAAAGAAATGAGGACTGCTTTTGTTGTACATCTGAGCTATCATGTGTCCATTTTGACATCCCCCATTCCCACCACCACATTAGTTAAGACCTGAATATGCTTGAATTTGCAGTGTTCGCGTGTGTCAGTGTGTTGAAGAGAGAGGGTAGCCAGGGATGAATGACTGGCTGTGAAATAATCTGTATGTCAGTTATGCATGTGCAAAAAATGGTTTGTTTCTTTTAGATGGGAAAACATTATGGCTCTCTGTGAAAATCAGAAGCCTGCTTGTTTTATCAGGTGTGTGTGTTTAACTTCTGCTTCAATGACAGCATCGGACAAAACTGGTTGAAAATGGTACAGATTTTCAATGGTGTGGAGGTGATTCTATTTCTCCCAGTTTCATACAAGTTAGCCAACTTTCTGTCCAGAAAATGTCATGCCCATTTCTAAAATTTTAGAGCCTAATTCTGTCTGTAGTTTTTGCTACTGATTTATATCCTCCTCCTTCTCCCTACCTTGTCCAAATGTTCTCCTTTCTATAAGCCCAGCTTGCACTCCCACCCCTACGAGTCCTCCTAGCGTGCTAAAGCACACACTTTTACTTTTGCTATTCTTCTGGACCTACAAAGTATTTAAATGTAGACCATTTATTTGGCTTTCAGTTACACACTGCTCAGTATTGCAATTTAACTGGATTTCATGTGTTGATGTAAGACCTCTCCCAAACTCCAGGAGGTTAGAACTTACTGCCTTATAATTATTTATTCTCATAGCATATACATATAGCCTGTTGTGTTGTTTGGTATTAGTTGAATGTGAGTTCATCCTCTAATCTTTTTCATATTAGCTATGTGATCTTGAGCAAATGTCCGAGCTGTTTTAGCCTCAGTTTGCCCTTGTGGCTATTTAGATTAGGGAGGATAAATGTGTAAAGAATCTTGCCCACAAACATACCTTCCTGTGCACAAATAATAAATGTGAGCCATCACTAGAGAAAGGTCTTTGAGGGTAGGGATTGTGTCTCCTTTTCCTTCTCAATAACTTTGCATTCAAAATGCATTCATATCCGATTGTTTTTCTTGACTCTCGCTACTCCTGCCTGACTCTGGTCTCCCTTGTCTCCTGCCTGGATGTTGGCTTCCGGGAACCACCTGGCCTCTTCTTGTGGGCCAGCATCTGTTCTCCACCCTGAGATCATAGTGATTACTGAGCAGACCTCTGCTGGAGTTCTAAGCTTTTCAGCACAGCAGTTCCTTATTTTCCTTTGCTAATTTTAAGTAGTGTTTCAGCTTCTTTTTATTTTTTAAGTTTTAAAAATCTTTATTGGAAAGCCAGAATTACAGAGAGAAGGAAAGACACGAAGATATTCCATCTGTTGGGTTATTCCCCAAATAGCCGCACCTGTTGGAGCTGAGATTATTCACAGGCAGGAGCCAGGAGCTAGGAGCCAGGAACTTCTTCCAGGTCTCCTATGTGGATGCAGGGTCCCAAGGCTTTGGGCTATCCTCCACTGCTTTCCCAGGCCTCAAACAGGGAGCTGGATGGGAAGTGAGGCAGCTGGGACATGAACTGGCACCCGTATGGCATGCTGGTGACAGCAGGTGGAAGATCAACATAATATGCCACTGAGCCAGCCTTGGTAACTCCAAAAGTGATGGCATACTTTTTTTTTTTTAAACTAAAGAAAGTCTAATAGCCTATGAATTTAGAAAATGTCAAGTGATCATATTAATTGTATATTATATATTATATAATTTAGGGTGAGTGTATTACCATTCACTCCATGATGATAATCGCCATACTTCTATTTGGAGCTAGCTCAGACAGTGCTGCTGCTTTGATCAGAATCCATTACTAGAATGGTTGCTAGATTTGTAGATAAAATACAGAATACTGAGGACAATTTGCACTTCAGATAAAGAACAACTCGTGTTTTGGTATAAGCACATCCCCCAAATTGCATGGGTCATACTGTGCTAGAATATTTAATTGCTTGAGATACAAATTTAACCAAACCTTTGAATTTTATGTAAACTCGAATTATTACCATGCATGTCCTCCCTATTTGTGTTACAGTTCTGAATGTTTTCTTGCCTTTCCAAATCCGATGACTTTAGCCAGGACACCTTGACCTGTGCTTTGCTATTGATCTCTTTTACCACTAGAGGGTTGTTCCACTTTGCTTTCAGGCTAATACAAGCAAAGCCAAACCAGAAGAATGATTAAATAAAAGCACTCCTTCCTTTTCCCCGATTCCAAAGAAACAGCATAGAGAGCACACACAGCTCAATCAGAACTTTCTCTGTGAAGCGGCTTTGAATAATAAGCTGCTCTCTACAGTAGAATCAGTCACTTGTCTCAACCATCTATTAACGCATCATGAAACCAACAGATGGCCTGGGGTGAAGTGTGCCCACAGGGCTCTGTTTGTGGTGGAGCCTATGCCAATGGCTGCATTTGTTTCTTCTTTCTAATCACCCATTTGGAGGAGATATTTTTGGAGTTTGCAATGGTGAGTATTACTAGGTAGAAGATTTAATTGTAAATCTATGCTGCTCATGTGGGACAACTAGCATCTAAGTTCTTGGCTTTAAACGTTTTCAGGCTTTTTGTCTGCTGAGACCTGAATGCAGTAGTTTGGCCATGAATAAAGATTATAAATGTTGTGTTAAATTCATCTATACAATGACAGTGATTTTTCTGCTGCAGAATGTGCCAATGTGTTCTCTGTGAAATTCCATTTTGTTATTCTTGAACACCATTTAGTTACTACATTATACCCACACTTCTGATTTGATCCCAAACAGAAGCACCATCAGTTGCTGTATGTATGAATCACTGCATCTGACAAGATATTTTACCTTACTTCAGATGTCGAAGAGGTGGGTTACTGATTTCAAAGGCCGTTTATAGGTAGAGTTGAAGCTCTCTCCTATTGTATGTGACTTTTGGCTCTGCTCTTTGTCCCATAAACCATCCCTAGTTTGATTTTCTAAAGATAAGTAGACCTCTGTGAGGAAATTGCATTCTTAGAATTATTAGACTAAAGTGAAGGGCAAACATTTATAACGAGAGTAAATATTAGAAGAACAGGCAGTATTGTGCAGAGCTTAGATTAAATAGTACTTGGTTTGCTTTGTTCTCTTACCTTTCAAATTCTGCTTACCCAAAGGCGCCATATGAAACAGAAACATCCATTACTGTGTACACATGGGTTAGTAAGAAAGGAAGTGTACCTTTGGAAGAATATCAAGTGCTCAGTGTCTGTGTTCTGCAGGCTCTTTTTCCCAACTCAGATAACAATAATAACAGCAATGATAAGAATTATAATTAATTTTAAGGACATGTGCTGTTCATTTCTTAATATAATGTTTTATTTGTCCTTCCCATTCTGAAACATTAAAATCATGGTGTTAAACATCTACTGGATTCTGTGCCCATCAAGGGCATGGTGTCTTATTTATCTCTGAATTTTTAATAAATAACACAGTGACTAGCTCATTATATAGCCTTGGTAGGTGGAGAATAAATAAGTCAATGATGGAGAAAAAATACTTCTTTATCTAAAATGTTAGAAAAGAATATTTACTCTTTTATCACAATATTTAACCAATTTTTATAATATTTCAATTTTACATTTTTTGTTGTTTCTAATGTACCTGGTATGTACTAAAGGATGTAATGTATATCTGGCCTGATGGCTCAATGACTAAATCCTATCTTGCAAGCACTGGGATCCCATACAGGTGCTGGTTCTTGTCCCAGCTACTCCATTTCCCATCCAGCTACCTGCTTGCGGGTTGGGGAAGCAGTAGAGGATGGCCCAAAGCCTCGGGACTCTGTACCTGTGTGGGAGACCCAGAAAAAGCTCCTGGCTCCTGGCTGTGGTTCAGCTCAGTTGCAGCCATTGCAGCCACTTGGGGAGTGAACCAGTTAATGGAAGATCTTTCTCTCTGTCTCTGATCTGCCTTTCCAATATGAATAAATAAAAAAAAGAGTATGTACATAAAATAAAGCATGATGTAATGACCAATTATAAGTCACCCCTGAAATCAGATCATTACCAATTTCTCTTTACTATAAATGTGTTCCTCCTGCTACCTACCCCTGCCTCCTGCAATTTAGGATGACAATTATTCTAAAACTTCTTATTTATCATTCCATCATTTTTGTTCTTTATAGTTGTATGATATATGTATGTGTGTTTAAGTAATTTATTGTTTGTTTTGCTTGTTTTGAGTTACATAAAATATTACCATATTGTATGAAATACAAAAATGTGCTTTTTTCACACAGCATTTTATTCTTGTAAAGAATAAAAAAAGCCCAATGCCAGCATCATACTGAATGGAGAAAAACTGGAACCCTTCCCACTGAGATCTGGAACAAGACAGGGATGTCCAAACAATGCTTTCTAGTCAGGTTTTTATTATCCCTATAAATTGGAAATCTAACCTTTGTGGTGTATGCAAATAATGTAGTTTTATAGTATGTCCTGAAGACTCTGTAATTCCCATGAGCTACTCTCTTAAGTCCCCTTTAAGAGCAGAGGCATCAGTGTGAGAAAGTAAAGCAAAGAACAGTATTCTCCCATTCTTTGTCTTGATATGAAGAGTGCATTGATCCATGATGAATGGAATGTGTCCAGTCAGTCTGTTCTAGGGATAACTTATGTTTTGTATAATTGTAAGAATGGCAGCCCGGTCTATTCAAAAGAACTTTAAGTTTACTTTTATGGATTGCTGAAATATTTTATCCACATATATATTCTGGCAAAAATTAGTACTTATATAGTTAGTTATATAGATACGGCCAAATCCTTATTTTGTATTTGTAAACATCTGTTACGTATTGGAAATTTTTGACTAGAGAAGAATCCTTGTACTTTAAGTGAACTTTCCTTTGACTTGAAAGTTTTCTGATCCATTTGGCAGATTACTGCTCACTGAATTCCTTTCAAATCCTTAAATTGCCCATACTGTTGAGAATCAGATGAAAAGTGTGTTATAAATGTTACTAGATCTCAAGCAGGCATGCTCAGCCTGTAGAGATTCCATGTTTATTGACTGGACAGTATAGAATTAAAATGGAAATTCCTTGAAATTGATCTGTGGAATTGACATAATTCTTATCAAAATAACAAGTTTTTTTGGTAGGAATTGATAAACTTATCTTAATATTTATATAAAAAATACAAGAACATAGGTTATTGAAAACAAAACAGAAAGATGAGAATTTGGAGGACTTACTGACAATTACTATATAACTAAAGTTATCAACTCTTATGATATTTATGTCAAGATACACTTATGTCTGTGGAAAGGAGTAGTCCAGAAATAAACATTTCCATTATTGTCAATTAATTTTCATTGAAATTAACAAGGAAATTCAATGGATGTAACAAATATAACTCAAAGAAATTCCATATACATATGTTTTTAAAAAAATGTTAAAATCGGACCTGGCAAGGTGGCCTAGTGACTTAAGTCCTCTCTTTGCACACACCTGGATCCCATATAGATCCGGGTTCTAATCCCAGCAGCCCTACCTCCCATCCAGCTTCCTGCTTGTGGCCTGAGAAAGCAGTAGAGAATGACCCAAAGCCTTGGGATCCTGCACCCGCGTGGGAGACGCAGAAGAAGCTCCAGGCTCCTGGCTTCGGATTGACTCAGCTCTGGCCGTTGCAACCACTTGGGGAGTGAATCATCGGACAGAAGATCTTCCTCTTTGTCTTTCCTCCTCTCTGTATATCTGACTTTGCAATAAAAATAAGTAAATCCTTTTTTAAAAAGTTAAAATCTTACCTCATACTATATATAAAAAAATTCAAGATTGATTATAGACCCAAATGTTAGAAACCAATATGTTCAGAAGAAAACATAGAATAATTTTTGTGACCTTGTGATAAACAAATATTTCTTTTCTCTAACACCAAACACAAATGCATAAAAACAAATAACTGATAAATCAGACCTCAAAAATGAAAACGTTTTGTTCTTTGAAAGACACCATTAAGAACAGATGGGGTAACAGTGAGTTTAGCTTCCACTTGGGGTATCTAGATCTCCTACTGGAGTGCTGGTTCAGTTCTGGTTACCCTATTCACAATCCAACTCAAGCACATGATGACTCATGTACTTGGATCCCAGTACCCATATGGGCCATGCAGGTGGACTTCCAGGCGCCTGGCCCCTGGTGGGTCAGTCCTGCCTGTTGAGGTCATAGGGAAGTGAACCAGTAAATGGAGGAGATCTCTCCCTTTCTCTGCCTCTCACATAGATCAAGAAATATATCTTCGTCAAAAAAAAATACTGTTAAGAAACAGATAAAAATCCTAGTCAAAACAGTGAATCCGCTTAAAAATGAAATAATTGCTACATATATATATAAAATAAAGAATATTTGCAAGTGAATAAAAGAAACATTTCAATCCAGTTAAATCAATTAATTTATAAAATTTAAAATGTTTTGAGTTCCAGAAGAGAGTCATTGGCAGCACAGCTCGCATCCACTGGTTTATGCTTGTATGACAACCAGGGGCTGTGCAGGCCAAAGCTGGTGGCCAGCAGCTTGACCCAGACCTTCCAGCCATCACTGCTGTCTTCAGGTGGGCATTATACAGTGGCTAGGTTGGAATTCGAAGCATATTTCTATATTTTTCCTCTATTTTAAAAATTAATTTATTTTTATTCTTATAAAGAGAGCAAATTTTGTGTAGTTCACAGACACCATTTCAAGACAATGATGATCTTTTCCTGCCTCCTTCCAGCTTTTTCTTTTTTCAGTGTCAAAATGTTCAGATTGTTAAATTTGTTTGCAAAGAAATCTGTGTCCTGAATCTTTCTGGATTTTATCATTCCCCCCACTTTAAAAATTCCCAGTTCAATATAGATCAAACCAAAACGTAAACTTCCTTCCTTCCCTTCTTCCTGCCCTCTTTTCTTCCGTCTCCCTCTCTCTACCCTCTTCTACTACCAACCCTTCTTTTCTCTCTCTTCCTTCTTGTCTCCTTTCTCATTTTTTCTTATTTTTGAGATAATGAATTCTTAGTAAAAGATAACGCTCCACAAAATAAAGAGTTTAACAAGTAAAGTAAAAAAGATCATAATTCAACAGGAACAAAATTATAAGCAAGGGTATGTACAATTATCACTTCAAAAGATGTCAATTCCACTCATACATGAGGAATTTTGTAGTAATCACTCTCTTTTTAGATGACTGGACTTCAGGAATCTCTTCAAAATTTCCAATGTGAGTCTTAGAAACAGCACTTCTCTATTTTTCTGCCCCCATTTCATCTGTTTACATGCAAGGAAATTGCAGAATAGCATTAATAAGTGCAACAGGCATAAACAGGCTGTGGAAATGATGATGAACTCTTGGTAAACATCACTTAGTTTTGGAGCATCGATGTCTGGAGTGTATTGGAGAGTAACATCGTAACGTTGAGGTCCCAGCACTGGTCGGAATCAGTAGACTGTTTAGTGAGGGAATGGAAGGCCCATTCAGAGAGCTTTTTCTCAACACTGTGATTACAGTGCCTAAAGAATGACTTGAAGACATTTATATTTTTTTTCCGATAGGAAAAATACCATGTCTTGAAAATATCAAACTCACTATTTGAGTTAACATCATTCTTAACTATTGTTAATTATTATATTATTTTTATCTATAGACCTGAAATCATATCAGAATTATGGCTTACTATTTGTACTTTTTAATTGTTGAATATTTCTCAAATTAAATGTCAAAATGAACATTTTTAATGATTTCACTAAAACTATCTAATTGCATATATTATTTATGTTTAATTATTTTTAAGTCTTCTCTCCATTTTTAAAGAAGTGATATACCAGAGTGGATAAAACATGAACTTTATAATCAGAGACTACTCATTATCACGCATGGCACTTCCTAAGTGCTAAGAATTCTTAGCAAGAAAAATTGGCACTACAAATCCTCCTCCTCACCCTGGCACTGTGCTTTATTCAGTTTGTACATATTTCAGGTGGTGATTGGATTTGCATTATTATAAATGGATTTAAAAGGAAATAATATGTTATTATAATGATGAGTCTTGTCATCCAGAACATATTTTAACTTTCATGTATTTAGGTTTTGCTTTCAGTCTTTCTATTAAGTTCTGTATTTTCTTCAATACAGGTGATGCTTATTTATTTTTAAGTTTTTTGTGTATTTGTATTTTTGTGATAATTGTACAGAAATCCTTTTTTTATTCCTGGATTTATTTATTTATTCAGAAGAGTTGGAGAGAGATAGAGAGAGACACATAAAGGGAAGTCTTCCATCTGCTAGCTTATTCCAGTTTATTCCTCAAATGGCTGCAGCAACCAAGGCTGGGCAGGCAGTTGCCTGGAACCTGGAACTCAGACTGGAGGTCACACATGAGTGTGGGGACCTAAAAGCTTGGGCCATATTCTGTTGGTTTTCCAGGAGCATTGTTAGCGGATTGGATTGGAAACAGAGCAGCTGGGACTGGAACTGGTGCCCACAATATTGCAGGTGGTGGCTTAACCTACGCTACAACACCAGTCCCAGTGAATCTTTGTTTACTGTGAGATACTGATTTGTCTCTAAGTTCAGTTTTAAGTTTCTTATTTTGCAATTGTTCATTTTATTCAAATATGGACTAACAACAAAAAACAATGCAGAAGAAATGTTTAAACCAGAAAAATTTAGTAGATTTACCCATGTTGTGTCCATTTTCTCAGATAATTGAAAGGTTTATACATTTCATAATTACTTCAGTTTCTTAGCCTCATTGTATCTGCTGATTCAGCCTAGCATCAAATCTCAACATTGTTAGATCACTGATGTCCCTTTTATAAAGATTGGAGCTTTAATTCAGAAATGAAAATTTAAATGTCTATTTACTCGTCTGTTTAAAGCAACTCAACTAGATGTTTATATTTAGGCAGGTCTGAACTATAAGGAAATAGTCATAAAAATAACTAAATTTAAGCAAACAAAATGATCAGGGACATGGAAGAACATGGATATAAAGGGAATTTTAACTGCATATAAGAGAAAAAGGAGGTGAATACTGCATCTTTCAAAGCAATAAAGAGCCTTTTTTAGTCTTGTGTGTGAGCTTGGCATTCTTTCAGCCTTTCTACTTCAGGCCTGGAATAAAAGTTACAAATTCTCAATTACTGTTCTAATTCTTCTGGTTTCCATGCATATTTATAAATATTCCTTCCAAATCTTAAGACATCCAATATGAATGCACCATTGACTTATTCCTGGACCACCAAATAATATAGTCATTGGTATTCAAAATAGATCCAATCAAACCACTGAAATGAGATTTTAGATGGGGTTGTTGACTATTTAATGAGCACAGGGAATCTTCCCTGATTGGAGGAAATGAGGCACAGGTGATAGTACATACCGTGACTGCTTTAATTGTCATTAATGGTGGCATGGGATGAAGAACAAGACATTGGCAAATATATGGAACTGGCAGTCATTGAATCAAGTATGATCATATTGATTATGGAGTTAGTTATCTAGAACCCCAGTTTTACTAATGTAAGTATTTACAATTGTCTTTGCCGTCTTTTCATTTCCTAGTAATGTTTTGTGAAATAATTCATTACTGAATGCTGCTTGTATTACTTTGCATCTTATTGTACTATGTAATTAGGTGACAGAAAATGATTGATGATCTTTTAAAACAACATTCAAATGAGAGCTGACTAGCAGTTTGGGCTGCAATAGCGAAGTGCCTCAGACTGGATGGTTTAGGAACAATGGAAGCTCAATGCTTGTAATCCTGGAGGCTGGAGGCCTGAGGTCATGGTGCCAGCATATTTGAATTGACAGCCCTCTCCCAGGTTACAGTCAGCTAAGTTTTCATGGCTTTCACATGGCAACATGGAATAAGAGAGCTCTCTGGGTTGCAAGGGCGCTAGTCCTACTAAAGAGCGATCTATCCTCATGACCTAATCTCTTCATGAGAGCCTTACTTCTATTACTGTACCACTTGGAGTTAGCATTTCAACATTTGAGCATTTCAGCACTGCATTGCAAGAATAGTTTATTAGCTAAATTTCTTTAAGTTCATTCTTATGTAACTGCTATAAACAGGTAAGCTTGCAATTTCTCTCTGTCCAAAGTAATAAATGATGTCTGTTGAATTCCATAATAATTTTCACCACTCTACTGAGATTGATTCTGGTGTCTTAAGATCTCTTGCATCTTGAGAGGAACCTCGCTGTCTTTTCAAACATACATGAAAAAAAGCCAATTTCATTTAAAAATATTTAATTTAAAAAGTTTGAGTGAATACGTAAATGATGATAACAAATGGCAAGCAAAATATTTAAAAAACGATTTCCTTTAGAGAGCCATCTTATGTCCACTTTTAGGAAAAGATCTTCCAACTCTTCACAGCTATTTTGTTGTCTGAAAGCCCGCTTGTCCAAACTCTAGTAATAGAGCTGAATAGCATTGCCTTAAATTTTCCATTGTTGGGCCTGGGATGGTGTCTGCAGCACTGACATTCCGTATGGACACTGGTTCATGTCCCAACTCTCTCTTATCTCTGTGAAACTGTCTTTCAAATAAAATAATCCATTAAAATTTTTCTTTCATTTTTGCACTAACAACTCCCAATTGAGCTGGTATATTGATTTTTTTCCCTGCAAAATTACATAGTTGGCCACTTTTTCAACAAAAGCCATTTTGTGTAAAATTTCTCCCATTATAGCTGGCATCTGATCACCAAAGATGCTTGTACCTTTTTGGTGTGCAAAGCCCCAACATTTCTAACTGTCCTTCCAGGAGACCACATTACACCCTACAAGAATCATTTGGACATATAGCAATATCGCAACATTTTCTAAGGACTGAGAAAAATTAATTTGGGGTTATTAAAATAAATTAGTCCAGATGGTTGCAAATTGAAATAGCCATCAGGGAAGTTTACTAAAGACTCTTGCCATCTCATAATCTAGCTTGTAATCATGGAATGCAGCAACCTTCACAAACTTGCCTGAGACAGACTTCACATTCTTTATGTCTTCCAATGACTAGGGGCTCACTGCAAGAACAGGGAGCCATTTGTTATGCCATAATTATACTTTTCATAAAATGAACACAAGCTTGCCTGCGGCAGTGCCCAGGTGTGAAACAGAGGGGAGTGTGTTAGGATGCAGCGCTTTCTGGCTCTGTTTTCCGCCATGTAGAACATGGCCTGTTCCATCGACCTAATTTAGGTGATTATTTATGTTGCAAAGAGCCAGACAAATCAACAGTTTTATCCAGACCACATCTGTCAGGTCAGACCTCCTGTCATTCTTTTCTTTAACAGAGGATCAAAATCTCTCTTCTAGTATCGTCTTCATTAGTGAATTTGTAGAACTTTCCTCCACCTGAATAAGCATTACTTTCTGCAGCACAAGAGGCCACAACGAGAGTTTGCATTTCAAGCTGCTATTTCTTCTGTCACTGCAACCTCAGGTTCCCCAGGCTCCCTCTTCTGCTCTCAACTCCTAGCTACATGCATGACCTCACCAGGTAGCAGCTCGCTGATTACTCTAAGGACCACTGATGTAGCCACGGTCCCTCTCTTTGCCCAAAATCTGTGTAACTGCTGTTCACCTGAATAACGAAGGGTATGTGTCCTCTACTTTGCTTAGTTGTCCACCCATTCTGTCACCCAAACCAGAACCTACGGATTAGGTAAGTTTCCCTGAGCTCATAGTCCACATTCATTTACTCAGTAACAGTTGTTGAAAATCTCTCAGAGTTGCTCTGTTTTCTCATTGATCTCATAGCCTTGGTATTAATGGTGCTCAGCAAATGAAAGCTGTTGTTTCAAAAAAAAAAAAAAAAGAACAACTCTGTGAAGAAATATGTGAAGGAAAAGAGCATGTCTTTTCCTTTTCTTTATTTTAAAGATTTATTTATTTTTCATCAGAAAGGAAGATTTACAGTGAAGGAGAGACAGGGAGAAAGATCCTCTGTCCACTGGTTCACTCCCGCAGTTGGCTGCAATGGCCAGAGCTGAGCCTATCCAAAGCCAGGAGTCAAGAGCTTCTTCCACATTTCCCACATGTGTGCAGGGTCCCAAGGCTTTGAGCTGTCCTCTACTGTTTTCCTAGGCTATATATAAGCAGGGAGCTGACTAGGAAGTGGGGCAGCAGGGACATGAACCAGCACCCATATAGGATCCTGGTGGTTGCAAAGCAAGGATTTAGCCACTAGGCTGCCACGCTGGGCCCAACCATTTTTCAAAAGAATAAATTGAAATGGCTAATAAATACATGAAAAAATACCCACACTCTCAAGATATCGGGGTAATACTTCACCTTGAGGTTCCCATGGATGTGGGGAGAAAGGGACCCTACTCCACTGTTGGTGGGATGCAAGCTATTGCAATCACTATGGAAGTCAGTTTGGAGAGTGCTAAGAAAACTGAAAATTGATCTGTCATATGAAACATCTATCCCAATTCTGAGAATATGTCCAAAGGAAGTGACAGATGCATAGGAAAAAGAGACCTGCAATCCTATATTTACAGTAGCAAAATCCACAATAGTGAAGACATGGAAACAAACCAGATGCCTGTCAAAAGAAGACTGGATAAAGAAACTGTGGTATATCTACTCTGTGGAATACTACCATGTCATTAAAAAGAATGAAATTCTACCATTTCCAACAAAATGGTCCCATAATACTGGGCTCTCTACACTTACTCTCCTGCCACAGTAATTTTTTCTTCTCTTTTTTTTTTGCACATAATTTTGCTTATTATTTTATGATACAGTTCCATTGGCTCTGGGATTTCCCTTATCTCCTTCCTCAAATCTCCTCTCCCCACACACTGATTTTCCATATATTATTACAATAATACAGTTCTTCATAAACAGTCATAGTTTGTCATTGCAGGCATGGACAATGGCAGATAGTCCAGCATCCTATTGTCAAAATATATTTAGCAGTTTCATTGGGAGTCCATCTTTGACCTGTAAGTACAGCTGCATATTGCATTGTATCCTCACATCTGGATATGATAATCTCCACTACACAATTATTATACATTCCTTTAAATGAAAAGCCACAAAACAAAATCAAGAATAGGAAAAAACAGATATTTGCAACATCATTAAGTCAAATAACATGCTACTAAGTGACTAATGTGTCGCTGAAGAAATGAGAAAGAAAATAAACTTTCTTGACTAAAATGATGTTACTGTATGACCTATGAGTCAGTAAAGAATATGAGAAAAAATGGTTTGAAGAAATGGAAATAAGACAAAAACATAAAAATCAACGAGATATAGTATCCACTGATCTTTGTTGGTGAGATGTGTCTCTTGTAGGCAACAGATAGATGAGTTTTTTTTTTGATCCAATGTACTAATCTATGACATTTGGTTGATGAGTTTAAGCCATTTACATTCAGGGTTAATAGGAATGGGTGGTAATGTGGTCTAGTGATTTTAGCAATGGGTTGTTCATTGATTGATTTAGTCTTCTATTATCTTACTGGGATATGTTTTACATTTGCCTTTGGTTTTGGTGGGTGCTATTCCTCTTCTCTGTCAAGACAATATCTTCCAGTATCATTTGTAGAGCAGATCTGGAAGAGACATATTCTTTGAGCTTTTTTTTTTAAAGATTTATTTATTTTTATTGGAAAGGCAGATATACAGAGAAGAGGAGAGACAGAAAGGAAGATCTTCTGTCCAATGATTCACTCCCTAAGTGACTGCAATGCCTGGTGCTGTGCCGATCCGAAGCCAGGATCCAGGAACTTCTTCCAGGTCTCCCACATGTGTGCAGGTTCCCACGGCTTTGGGCCATCATCGACTGCTCTCCCAGTCCACAAGCAGGGAGCTGGATGGGAAGTGGAACTGCTGGGATTAGAACCAGTGCCCATATGGGATCCTGGCGAGTGCAAGGCAAGGATTTTAATTACTACTCTACTGCGCTGGGCCCGAGCTTTTCTTCACTATGATAGAATTTTATTTCATTTTCAAAGACAAAGGAAAGTTTTGATGTGTACGTTATCCTGGGCTGATTTTTATTTTCGCTTTTAGAATCTGGATTATATTGCTCCATTCTCTTCTTGCCTGCAGTTTCCTGTGAGAGGTCTCCTGTGAGTTTGATTGCCGTTCCTTTATATGTCAGTTGATTGTTTTCACGTGCACATTTAAGGATCTTTTCCTGTTTTTGTTTCTCCCGTGTTGTCTAAGATAAAGCCCAGGTTTTGGTTAAACACAGAAAATAATCTGTGAGGAGACTTTTGTCTAACTCCTTGGTGTCATCATTTACCCTTCACTGAGGACAAACACTTCACTATAATCACAGACACAAACAACAGCTGTTTACAGCCTTAGCGCTGTTTAATATGCTGTGTGCTTTATGTGGGTTATCTCTCTCGCTTTCTTTGCCACACCACTTTTTGATTTTTTTTTTAAAAAAGATATTTCAAAGATATTTCAATCTTTCTCCAAAGTCACATACAGAGAGGGGGGTGGAGAGAGAGAGAGAGCGAGAGCTTCCACCTGTTGTTAATTCCTCAGATGGCTGCAACAATTATCACTGGACCAGGTCAAAACCAGGACCCAGGACCCTGCTCCTCTATCAGGTCTCCTCCTAGTGGCAGGTCTTGCACGGACCAGTGGGTCCTTGGCCCAGACTGACTTAGTCCACCTCCTGTCCTGGCAGGAACAGTGGCCTTGCCCAATTGCCCACACCCACTCTGGTTCTTACTGTTGGTGCTACAGCCCAGTCATACCTTGTCCACATCCTGACATAGCTCTTGCATGGCTGAGTGGGAGCTGAGACCTAGCCCAGTCCATCCTACATGCATCCTGGCTCTTAGGAGTACCAGTATATGCTGCAGTCAATCCCAATCTGGCATACCTTAGACCCTGTCACACCCACGTTGAAGGATGCTTCAGCCATGCCCAGCCCAGACCACTGGCTCTTGTCCTCACCAGTGTGAAATGTACTTAGTCGGAAGTACCCTTAGCTCCCCAACCAGGTCTGATCCAGCCACAGATCTTGTGCATGCCAGTGGTTGCTCTGACTTAGCTCGGCTATGTCTGTACCCATTCCCTGTCTTGACCTTTGCCATCAAACGCTGCAGCTTGTCCTGACCTAGCCCTCCCACAGTCCCAATTCTCACTGACAGGTGAGAATTCGTTCCCAACCCTGGCTCATTCAAACTTGTAAGTGTGATAGCCTAACCCAGCATGACCCCCTCCCAAGCCTGGCTCCTGCACATGCCAGAGAGCTAAAGTTGGCCCAGCTCTACCCTGTCCACCCCCCACCAGAACCAACCCATATGCTTGCCAAAGGGTGGAGCTACCTTGCCTGGCCTGACCAATGCAAGTACAGTGGGCTTGTCAATAGAAGTCCCTCAGAAGTCACTCCTCACCTGCAACACACTCCCTCAGTGGTCTTCCCTCCCACACATCCCCTGACCTCTTCCCCTATTTAATCCATGGTCCCTATGCCCAGGAGTGCCTGGGTTCTCCAGTCCAGCCTTCTGAAGCCCAGTCTTCAGGTGTATGCTGGCAAGCAGCTCTGCTGGCCCACCAAGGTCCCAAACTCCTTGCATGTGTGCTGGCCTGGGACACTAGCCCTCCACACACCCAAGATCCAGGCCTGATCAAAGTTGTCCACACCCTTTCCACCAGCACACCAAGCCAGCATGGTGACATAGGTCTCTTCCTCTCCCTTCCCCCTAACCTGGGACCAAGCACTGGAGAAATCCCAGGCTCATTCCATGGCCCCTGGGTGCAAACCCCCAGGTCTCCTCACGTCCCTGCCTCCTCCACCTCCTGTGCCACCCACAAGCCCACATTCCTGGGCCCCATTGGCTTGCTGGGCTGCCCTCCATGAGGGTGAAGAAACATGGCACACCCTTCATGTGGGTGTAGAAAGGTGGCAGGCTGCATCAACTATTTTCCCACACAACTTGTGAGAATGTATCACAGCCTTTATCATGTGTGTTTCTCTTCCTCTTCACACGCATTTCCTTGAGGGCAAAGACCACTCATCTTTGCGTTCTTAGTGTTGCTTCCATTTTGAATTTGGCACAGTGCTGCAATAATATGTGCCACACTAACTAATCACTTAGGTTACTGATCATAAACTCCAGTCATTAGTATTTTACAGATTTGTGTTTTTGTGGAATAAATCCCATTATCCTTAATAAAAGGTTCACTAACATCAGTATTTGATATTTTACAGATACTAGTCATAGCAGCTCCTCTCCATCTATGTGTTACATGTTTGAATATAGAATATACATTTCCCCTTTGATTTAGATTAGCAATGTTGTGAAACAAAGTCCATTGATTTGTTTTCATTTTTTAAAAAGATTTTTCGTTTAATTTCAAAGGCACATTTTTTTTACAGGGAGAGAAAGGGAGACACAGAGAGGTGTCTTTCATTAACTGATTCACACCTCAAATTACCCAGACGGTCAGAGTTGAGCTGATGTAAAGCTAGGAGCCGGAAGCTTCTTCTGGGTTTCCCATGTGTTGCTGGGGTCCTATGGCCCTGGGCCATCCTCCACTGCTTTATCAGGTCATATATAGAGAGCTGGACTGGAAGTAGACCAAGTGGGACATGAATTGGTACCCATGTGGGATACTAGCACTTGCAGGTAGAGGGTTAGGTTGCTATGTCACAGTTGCAGCATCCAGTGATTTGTTTTCTAATTTTCTTTTGTTTTACAGTTCAAAGTTTACTGATATCCTCCTTAAGAGTTCTCTTTTTACACTAAATGTAATCAATTGAGAACACTCTTATTGTCAGCACAATGAAAGCACAGTTATTGTAGTAAATGTTGACTTTGCATATCAAAAACAGTGATCTTAGAAATGAACTATTAATGTAACAACCATTATATTTATGATATAGTGAATCAAATTTTGTCACATGCAAGTAGGAAATATAAATTTCTCTGAAGCACTCAATAGAATAGAATGAGGCATTAGTTATATTGGTGCGTAACTGAGAAGTGATATGAAGGGTACCAGAAATGAGCAAATTGGAGCTGTTGTCATTCTTGGCTGGAAGCACACAGGAACAAAGTATGTTATGATGCCACTACACAGGTGCTGAGGCAAACATCAGAAGCAACAGAATCTGCTGGGAGCTGGAGCTGCAGGACAGAAAGGCTGAAGCAGACTTGAAGGCAAAATAGTGTCATGGTTTTTTCACTCTTTTTATCCAAAGATCTGCTGACATTCCCAGGAGGATATCTAAATCCAATTAGATTCCTAGAAAATAGAACCTGGAGGATTAATCCCTACAAAGTGGGTTAAAGAAGGGAAAGAGAAAGGAATATGTTTATGTATGAAATCAAGTAAGCCCAGAACTGGAACTTGCATTTTGTTCAGTGCTCATGTTTACATGCTGATAACTTATGAATGCTTAGGAATTATATAAACTTGCAGTGATTGGAGGTAGGACCTGGCGTGGCTGAAGTATTGGATTAGCTAGTTTCTTATGCATATATAAAACATTATTAGATTGCGTTGCTGAGATGGTTAGGGTGAGTCCTAGTCCTGTTTCCAGTGTCTACCATGAAGTTGTAATTAATAAATTTTTAAAAAGAGTTTTATTATATATTATTCACAGGCAAATCAATTCATTTGAAGTGTGAAATTCAATGATTGTTATACATGTCCAAAGCTATGTATAATTACTACCACAGTAATTTTAGCACAATTTCAAAATCTCAGAAAGAAACTCATATTCCCTGTAGATACTACCCCCATCATTCCCATCTCATAATCCTAAGGATTTTTCCAATGTATTTTCAATTTGTAGATTTACCTCAACTGTTGTTTAGGTGAAATAATATCATGCATGATCTCTTGTAACTATTTTTGTTTGATGTATGTAATGTTTTTGACATTCAGCCATGTTGTAAAAGGTATTGGTATTTATTTAATTTCTTTTTATTGCTTTTTATTTATTGGCAGATATACCGCACTTATCAGTCAGTTGATTGACATAATTCCACTTTTGACTACTATGAATAAAGCTGCCATGTACATGTATGTTAGTCTTGGTAGAAGCACACATTCTAATGTCTCTCAGGCACATACCTGTGATAACACTGTCAGGTCAGGAGGTAACTTGGTGCCTCAGTTTTCATTTCCACCAGTAGTGTATAAATATTCTAATTGGTTTTCATTTTCACCCAAACTTGTTATTATCTAACATTTGGATCATGGTCTACTTATACGGTGAAATCAGTTGATTTTTAAATAGAAATGAGACTTTTTGGGAGAAAGTATCTCTGACATGATCTAGTGCCCAAGTAGGGAAAGGAGCACCCCAGCCAGAGATACAGTCAGTTCAAGATCTTCTATTAAGTTCTGTTACATGAGTGAGGGTTCAATATAAGATGTGCTCTGTTTTGAGTTTCAGTTGCATTCCATTCTAATATTTGATAGTGCTGCTACTTATAGTGGTGTTCACAAGAGTGGACACATGCTTTTTACTTACTATCTTGTGATATTTTATGCAAAGGAATATATCTAATATATTTGGGAGTTATGAAGGGACCTGAATGTTGGCATATCAAGCTAAGCTCCCCCTGCAGTGATAGTATCCCAATTGGACAGCAGTTTGAGTGCTGGTCGTTCTGCTTCCAACCCAGCTCTTGCTTAAGGCCTGGGAGGCAGTGAAAGGTGGTTTAAAGCATGATATGGGAGACCTGCAAGAAACTCCAGGCTCCTGGTTTTGGATCAGCTCAGCTCCTACTGTTGTGGCAGATACACATTCCAGGGACAGTCAAGTATTTGTGCCTGCCTCCAAAAATTTGGGCTGGGTTCAAACCTGCTTACCACACAGAGTTAAGGCAGATAACACCTTTCTGAAAAGAGGCAGATTTAGAGAGACAGAGAGAGGGAGAGAGAGGTTGAGAGGGAGAGGAAGAGAGAATGGCAGGGGATTATGTCTGGTGTGCTATTCTCTTCTAGAGTCATTTAGCAAATAGCTTCCTTTCCTCTTTTGAGGGAAACATAAAACAAAGTTTTTATTATCTCTGATATAAGGCAACATTCATACAAAATACAAGATCAGATATATATATAACTATACACATATACATATGTATATATATATATGTTCATCTAGAGGAGCTGTATGAAGGAGATTATTAGACTCAGAAGGGAAAGATACATTGCAGTGTGTATCTCTGCTCCTGAATAAAAGATGGACTCCCAATGAAATTGTTAAATATATCTTGAAAATAGGATGCTGGACTCCACCATTGTCTGTAACTATAATGTCATGATACAATTAAATAGCAGAATGATGGACTTGTGATTGTTGCTGAAAGACTATATAATTGTTATAAGATAGGGGAAAACAGTGTGTGTTGGGGGGCAGGCAAAGTGGAAAGGCCAGGTGGGGAACCCCTGAGCCAATGGAACTGTATCATGATAAATAAAAATTTAAATAACAACAGAAACAACTATGCTTAGCAGCATGAGGACAGGAGAATATAGTAGCAGTTTGTTTCTGGAACCCACCACACTGCTTCTGTATCTTTACGAATGTTATTCCTGTCTCAAACTGTTTCTGTATTGCCTTTCCCACATCATCTGCTTATATCTGCTCTGATCCTTTACCATCAACATCCTAATTTGTACAACACTTGGTTAGACATTCCTCGGTATGTCCACCTTTGGACATTTTTCTGCATTATAACTTGCCGTTCTATATCCTTAACTGCTTTTCTTTGGATTGTCAGTTTAAGCAATTTGGTTTGTCTTTGTACACCTGATACCTATGACAATGGTGGCACATTATGGGGAATCAATAAACCTGTATTGAAGTGGAATCTGAAACTGGAATGAAATGCAATTATTGTCTTCTTAACATGAAAATAATTTCAATTAATATTCCTGAGTACATTTAAAAAAATTTTTGTGTTGGAAATGTCTCAAACTTGAATCTTTGCTTCATTATTTGCTAGTGAAGTAATTTTGTACAAATATTCAACTTCATAAAATTTCTATTTTCTCATTTATTTAGAGATGCAATAATAATATGTGTTTATGTTTTGAGGATTAAATGATATCAGTGTATGAAGCACTTAATTGTTCCTTACACATAATAGAGTCTCAACAGGATAATTAGTGCTTATTTATAAAAATACCTGAGCTGTCTTCATTTATAATCTACTAGATAAACCTATAAACACTAGATGTACTAAAACTATTCCAGGAATCAGTTACAAAAAATCCCTAGAAATCTTCAGAAACTGAACAAGTTCCAAGGAATTCAAAGCTCAAAAAAACAAATGAAATACTAAAAATATTTTAAATTCAAAATTCATCAAGCGAAACACAAATATAAAAGGCGAAATGGACAAATCTGCAGTTATTGTTGGAAATTTTAATTAGTTTTTAGAAACTGACAGACCAATTATACTGAAAATGATTAATGGCTTGCAACATGGGAAGAATCTGAGCGATTGAGTCTGACTGTATCAACATTATAGAACACACCATTCAACCACAACAGGAAACATTAATTTCAAATGGCATATTCACCAAATAGACCATATTTTGTATGAGAAATAACACAGTGTTTGGAAAATATCACGTTTTGCTAATTAAAAAATAAAAAAGGATGTTAGAAATGTATTTTAAACCATCTAATAATGAAAACAGTTATTAAAATAAATATGATGTAGCTAAAGCAGTACTTCGAAATTTATAGCCTTAAGTGTGTCTATTAGAAGAGAATGTTAATATAAATGATTTAACTCCCACTCACTGTTGAAGGACAGATAAATCCCCTTGAGTTCCAGGCTAGCAGGCATGTTTAACAGAGATAGAACGGAGGCCACTTCTGTAGCGTTTAATCTTTGTGGCACTGAAGATGTCAGCACCTACTATCAAGAAGGGATATTAGTTTTAGAGGTTTCCAGTTGTTTCTTTACATGCAGTAGTTCTCATTCCTTAGGTCAAGGAGTAAATATAGCGTTAATGTGAGTTAGCAAATATGAGTTTTACAGGAAAATGACAACCACATAGTTGTATAGATCCAGAGGATGTACCTTGAGCCTGAATGGGGCACCACTCTTATTATCTTGTCTGCATATGCCAGCACGTTAGCATTGGGACTATGATGATGATTTGGTTCTCCAGAGGTGTCAGTCGGAATTAGCAGACTTTTAAAGTACAATTACCCAAGGACATGGTCATAGGTCCTCTGGGGAAGAACTGTGGGGAGAACAGTAGTCCATCTCCCATGGTCCTCATGCGTCCTTCTTTCTGGGGCTCTAACTTTTCTTTTAGTCACCATGTCCTCAGTATGAAAGTTGCTTAGGTTTACAAATTGTGTAAGGTGGTATGACTCTTTATGGTGATGAATTCCTCAGTAGTGTGGTCATCTACATGTAATTTATGACTGTTTAGCTTTAGGATTATCCTGGCTTCCCATGTTTCCGCAGAAACACTGTTCTATTAGCCATTTGGATAACCTTTTGTTATCCAGGTATTTCTATGCAATTTTACCATATCTTAGAAAAATTGCATTTAACATGTCTTATGACTATGGCATGCCATTATTTGGGTTCTATTGTTTTGGTTAATACTGTACCCATTGCTATTGGTGAGCTCAGATTTCTGATGATCACCTCTACCGTGATCCCTGTCCGATAGAGCAGGCCATATCTGAACTTAGAGAAGGTGATACTAATTTCCACGGCCCACTTCTTGTTTGGATACAATGTATATCTTTTGGGATGAAAAAGAAAATCTAGTGACATGAATCTAGTTGGATTTCATCTGCTATGTCAACAAAGTCAGCCAACAAGTAACATCTTTAAAAAGTTCAGTGAAAAATAGAATTACTTTTATGCATTGTCTTTTCCAATATGGATTTTCATGAAATTTTTGAAAGCCCCTCATATGCACGGATTATTAAAATTTTTATACTAATATATTTATTTATTTTAAAAAGGATATATCTGAGAGAGGGAAAGCATGAGAATCTGCTCAGTCTTGTTCACTCCCCAAATGTCAGTAACACTAGAGTCCAGTCAAATCCTGGAGCCGGTAACTCAATCAGGGCCTCTCATGTAAGTACTAAGACTCCATTACTTGAACCATCCACTGCTGTCTTCCAGGAGCTACATTAGTAGTATATTAAAACTAAAAGTGGAGCCAGATCTTAAACCTAGGCATTCTGATATGAGGTGAAGGCATCCTAAGGAGTGCCTTAATCATTGAATTAAACAACTGCCCCTACACTTATCTTTAATTCTCTTTGCCACAAACTTCTAAGAAAAAAACAATTTATTTTGAAATGCAGATTTTACAGAGAGAAGAAGAGATAGAGAGAGGTTTTTCCATATGCTGGTTCAAGCCCCAAATGGCTGCAGTGGCCAGAGCTGAGCTGATCCGAAAATTGGAACCAGGATTTTCTGAATTTCCCACATGAGTGCAAAGCCCCCAGGCCTTGGGCCAACCTCTGCTGCTTTAACAGGGCAAAAGCAGAGAGCTGGAACATGAAACAGTGTTCAAATGGGATGCTGGCACCACAGGGCAGAGGATTAACTTGTTGTGCCACTGTGTCCCTCAACACAAAGTTTTCTAAAAAATATTTATTGTATTTGAAAGGCAGAGTTACTGAGAAAGAGAAAAGGCAAGTTATATACAGAGAGATCTTCCATCCACTGGTTGACTCCTTAAATGACGGTAATGGCCAGCCCATATCAGGAGTCAGGAGATTCATCCAAGTCTTGTGTGTGGATTTAGGGCCCCAAAGACTTGGGCCATATTTGCTGGAATGAGAGTGGAACAGCTGGAACTTGAAAAGGCACCCGAATGGAGTGCTGGCCTTGCAGGCAGTAGCTCAGCCAGTTTCATCACAATGCCAGCTGCAGCCTACAAACTTTTTGAAATACTTTCATTCGCATCCAAGCGGCAACAAGCTTGGTCCTATACCAAACTTCGGTGAATAGAAAAACTGCTGTTTCACTTCCTTCCTTCAAATGTCATGCAAATTTCATTTGCAGTTACTCCTAACCTGAAACCATAAAAGGAAAAGAATTTTGGAAAACATAGCTCCAGCTGAGCTAATTTGATGGAATACCAAGTGACAGCAGCTTTCACTGCCTTTGAGTCAAATCGTCTCCTTTAAAGAATAGATTCCCATTGCATGTAATTTACAGTTTCCAGCACAACGGTCAGGAGACTAGCACTGGGATCTCACTTCTCTTCTTAAGGGCTTCTGTTTTCCCCCTGACCCCTTCCCCTTTAATTTTTTTTAAAAATCTATTTGGGTTTTAGATGTTTGGACTTGGAAAGATTTTACTTTTTTAAAAAAAAATTGCATTCTGGATTTCATGAGAAAATCCTGTAGGAGGTGATTACCCCCTCACTGTATGTTCATTATTTGGTAGAACACCTACTACCCCTGAAATTTCTATTACCTGATAAAATGAAGTATTTAAGCAAAGTATCATTGATATGCCTTTTTGTATGTTTATGCTATGTGGGCTCATATTTGGTCAGATGTCTTTCTTATGTCAGAATTTTGTGAGTCAGTCTGATTGAAGAAAGCCCAGGAATGTGGAAGAAGATGAATGGCTATTTATCTTCTGTGTTCATTAATTTGATAATTCTGTACTTACATGATGACTACCCTCAATTTCTCTAGGGAAACTATTCTAGTGTTTTTATACACATGGCTCTTTGGGACACACTTCATTATTTCTAACAAATAAAATTCAGTGACACATACAATACTGTGTCTCTCTCAGACTCGCTAAGGGCAAACAAGAAATATGACTAATGGCAGCTATGACCAAAATAGTTTCTTAACATTCTCTCCCTCTCTCTGCATTCCTTCCGACAAGTAAAAATATTGTATTAGGTACTGAAAAAGCTTATATGCTTACGTTCTTGAGCTATTCATTATAATTATTAATTCCATGTTTTAAATATTAAATGTAAAATTTTAACACAAATGTTTGAATTTCTAAGCCAAATTGGTTTCAAAAGTATCTTTTGGAAGAAAATAGATTTCTGCCCTAAAATATACTTGAAAGATGAGTTTAATTAACTTCATTCTGGCCAGGCATCCCAATTAAAATTCCCTTGCAAATGATCGCAGCTTGCTATCACTTCATCACCTGTTCTGTGTGCTACATTGCTCTTCTTGGGCTGAGTAAGCTGATTGGGTTGCTTTGACATGAGTTTCAGGTTTCATTCTTGGTGTCTTTGTACCAGCTGGCCCCTGATTTCCTAGCCCCATCACCTTGGCAGTCCTAATGACAAGTCTTCATTAGTTTGACTTCTTTTTTACTGCTCTGTTTGGATAGATATCATCTAGTTGGGGATCTTGTGTTACACCAATTCTGAAAGCTATAGAATGAAGGTTGCACCATCCTACTGTCTGGAGTCTTGGCACCCAGTTCTATGGTTAGCATGCTATTAGTTCCACGAAAAGAAACCAGAGTTTAAAAGTAGAGTAAGCACCAGCATTCACTATTTCATAACGGCGATTGTAAGGATGGAACCAACTCCAGAGTTACTTAAACTAGTCAGTTCTGTGAGCTAGTCAGAATCAAGGTCCGCGATTTCCTTGGTTCTGCCCGCTTTGGCAGAAGCTCTTTCCTCAGGATGGCAGCGAATTGCAGGCTCACGCCAAGGAGAGGAAGGACACGATTTTTTTCCTTCCTTCCTCCCTCCCTCCTCTTTCTTTCTTCTTATTTATTTTATTTTTATTGGAAAGTCAGACATACAGAGAGGAGGAGAGACAGAGAGGAATATCTTCTGTCTGATAATTCACGCCCCAAGTGGCAGCAATGGACGGAGCTGAGCAGATCCGAAGCCAGGAACCTAGAGCTTCTTCTGGGTCTCCCATGTGGGTGCAGGGTCCCAAGGCTTTGGGTTGTTCCAGACCACAGGCAGGGAGCTGGATGGGAAGCAGGGCCTCCAGGACATAAATCAGAACCCATATGGGATCCTGGTGCATGCAAGACAAGGACTTTCACCATTAGGCTAATGCGCCAGGCCTGACACATGGTTTCTTGCTTGGTTCTTTCTGAAAAGGGAAATTTTTCCCCCAAAGTGTTTTCCATTCCTTACCTTTCTATGATCAGATTTCTCCTTTTCTGAAACTGGTGAACCTTCAGTCACAATTTCATCCTGAAGTTTACATGGCAAGGAGAGAGAGGGTAATTACTCTACTAGGCACACATTGGGGAGAGTATGGGACTCCATTCTCCGAACTGTGTTAACCTGTGGGAAGATGGAACCCTTAGCAACATTTGATTTTATTCATCAGGAGGAAGAGTGGAAGAAGACTGGGTCAGCAATCAGCAGGGCTTGCCACGTCCCCTTGTGCTACTGTGCCATACGCCAAAGCAGACTGGTCTGCGGAACAGGAAGGTCCGAGTTCAAGTCCTGAACGAGCCTTGGTCTTGCCAGCTGGTTTTGATCACACTACTTACTTATCTTTGAAGTGGATATAGATAACTATCAAGGTTATTAAAACAACTAAATAAAAACAAAACATCCTAAAAAACAGAAAAGGGTTTATGGAGTTCTGGTTTTAGTGAGTTCTTAATTAAAAATGTTCCCTTCTACTACCTCATTCCTGTCAAATCCCCGTCCCTGGCAAGAATCACCTCAGGCTTTCCTGACAAATATTTAACTTGAGAAGATCTATGGAGAAGTTACCCCAGACCTACCTTATGGCAGTCCATTTTGTTTCCTTTCTCCCGAATATGGAAGTGTTTATGAGGTTGGAATGCTAGGAACATTTCTATTTACAACATGAAATATTAGTGGTTACATAACCTGCCTTAGCAGAAAGACAGTGTCGTGTTGTTGTGGCTGAGGAAGCTGTAAATTATGCAAGAGGATGGTAGTCAAATACACTAGACATAAAATGTGTGCCGAGTTGTCAGCAAATGCGAAACGCACAGCGAGAGAACAGTGTCTCAGCCACAAATCTCATCTGACCTAGTTTCAAATAATGTTGTGGATCCAAGCACATCTCAGGGCAACAATGCATGATTGATAGTTGTGCAAGAAAAATCTCACACTAGCTTTCCATGGCAAATGAATTTGATGTTCCGAATATTTGATTTCACTCTTGATGAATTCAAGTTCATTGAGTGGAAGGGCATAATCTGTAATGAGGATATACTTAGGGAAGGACATCCACCTAAAGATTAAGAGCTGTATGACCTGTGTTGGTGAGTTCATTAATTGTTCATTTAACATTTTCTAAAATACATATATTAAAACTTTGTATTGCTCACCTTTCTCAGTCTCTGTGTTATCTATAGTTTCACTCCAGGCAGCCAAACATGGCAGGGCTGGGAAGTTGAATTCTGTTTTTTTCTGTTAAAGGTTATGAGGCTTTTCCTAGCAGTCCCTGCCTGTGCTGGTCATGGCAGCGTATGGCAGCGTATGGCAGCTTATCAGGCCTGTAGCTGGTCTTTGACAACTATCTTCTCCCTACTGCGGGTGTAGTTGTCTCCAGCTCAAAGCCAGGTTGTTTAGACATATGTTTGCCAGGCTTGGCCTCATTCACTGTGCCTGAACTTCTACTCTTACTTCTGTGGCTTTTGCCTGGCTGCCCATATTCTGTTCTGCAGAATATTTTCAGACTCACTTGTTTGGATATTCTGTCCTGCTTGCAGTCTCAAGTTCTCTTTACGGTGCTAACTCCCAAACACTGTCTTCACTGTGGGATGCAGTGTGGAGGCATGTCAGGATAAGGCATCCATTTGTTGCCCCAGATGGCAACCCTACAACTAAGACCCTGCTTCAGTACTCCTATCACCATAGTGGCAGTGGATCTGTCATATTGATATGATATTTAACTGAAGTGCTAGTCACCCCTCTTCTGTAAGCCTACCCTTGCTTATTTGTAAAATGCTAACGCATTGATTCACTTTACATAATCTTTATAGACAATTGCAAATAGTTCCTTAATCAGTGTCAGATGTGATGGGAAAATAGTGTGTAATATTACCCAGCTTTTAGAAAAGCACAAAATGATAATTAAATATGTTACTAATATCCAGTTAGTATCTTAGAATATGGGAATATGTCCTTGAAAAGGAGGTATTAAAATGATAGCAGCCATTCAAATGGTTCCAATAACTGGAGCTAATCCAAACCAAAGCTGAAAACCCAAAGCTTCATCCAGGTCTCTCATGTGGGTAGCAGGACCACCGAGCGCTGCTTTCCCAGGAACATAAGTAGGGAGCCGAATTGAAATGAAGCAACTGTTTAATATGGGATTTGATGTTTTGGTATGGGATTCTGATGTAACAGGTGGCCACTTAAGTCACTTAGTTCAATTCTGGCTCCCCCATGATGCTTCTCTGAATGTAAGTATCCATATTGTTTGAATCTCCATGATTGGATCTGTGTCAAGATGCACTACATGTGTGCAAGTGCACTACTGTGTCGGGTGCACTACATGCACTTCCTCTGCGTGAAGCTACAAGGTGTGGAAGGGAAAACATTTATGTTGTGTATGTTATGCTTTGCTAATGAATCAGTATTTCATGATAGAGCCATGATAGCTAAAAGATGCATCCTTCCAATGGTTTGTGTCATAAAACTCTCTGTTGTTTCATCTGTAAGAAGTTCAGGAGATAAAGATGAAGTTATTCTAATTTAACAGAACATTTCCTATGTATTGTAGAATTTCTGACTCTTGACGGAATTAATTTTTAAGCCATGAATCTAATCAGTCGTCATAACATGTGACAGGGGTTCTGTCTCTGTAGTTACCAGGACCTGTTTCCTGTCTTGGAGCATCTGCAGTTCAGTCAGAGTAGCATGTTCTAAAATGTACACTGTAACCAAATTTTTGGCGAGTGACAATGACACAGAGGGACAGATGGCTCAAAAATAGCATAAAAACAGATATTCACTCAAGTGTGAAGAATAGCTATCTGGGAGTTGTCTCAAACTTAGGCTTTCAGAAGTCATGTTATAAGATTTGGAGAATCAGTTTGTACTGATTATAGAAGGATCTGATCATGGGTTATTATTTATATTGAACGAAAATGACAAACTATTGATTAGGTAATTAGAGACCCTTGGTGTCATAATCTACAATAAGTTATTTTTTCTGAGCTTCCTGCGCAGTTGTGTTAGTTTACTGATATAAACAGTGAAAATTGTGTGATATATACTGTAGCTTAATGGTTAAAGATGTGGCCTCTGGAGCTAGACAGACAGGGTTTCACTCCTGGTTGTGTTTCACCCGTGCGCTAAAGCAAGGAGCTTAGCCTTTCTCACTAGCAGTATAAGACATAATAATAGTACTTACTGGTGGCAAAGCTCTGAAGATGAAACAAATTAATACATGCAAAATACATAGATGTGTACAATTAAAATAGTGTACTAAACATTGGATGCTACCTTAAGTGTATTATCTACTTACAACAGCTGATTTATTGTCACAGATAGTGCAAGCCAAAACACAGCTGTGTGTGTAGGGGGAAGAATACTGTGTCAAAAAATCTTTCGAAGATTAAGGCAAAAAACAAAGACTTTCAAAGACACAGAAAATCAGGAATTGACAGCAGCAGGTCTGTGTTACAAAAAATATTAGTCTTGAAGGGAAATTAAAATAGTTCTAGACAGAAATGTGGATCTACATACAAGAGTGAAGATCACTTAGAATAGTAAATGCATAGGTAAAATATTTTTTTGTTTTTTTATAACATGTCTTTAAAGATAATTCACTGATTATTCAAATCAAGAAAACAACGTATTAGATTTATAACATTTGCAGATATAAAGCATACGACAATTACAAAGATCAGGATTAGTGAACTGGAAGTCAATTTCCTAGAATATTCCTGAAGTATAAGTAAAGTGATATCATATCACTTAAATGCAGATTGTGAGAAGTTAAAGTGTATAATACTGTCTTTAAAGAGATCATACATGCATGCACACCACACACACATACGTTTAATGAGCCAATAAAAAAGCTAAAATGTAAATATTAATTTTCCATTGCTGTATAACGTGTTGCCACAACTTAACCCTTTAAATGATGTATTTTATTATTTCACAATTTCTGTGATTTAGGTGTCTGGCACTTAATACTTCACTCAGGCTCTCACACAGCTTGTATCAAAACTTTGGCTTTGCTGCCTTCTCCTCCGAAACTTCGATGGGGGAAGGCCCAATTCCAGTTCTACCCAAGTTATTGGTAGAATTCAGTTATACACTAAATTAATCTTATTTATTTATTTATTTAGCTAGCTGTCAGCCAGTGTCTTAGTTCATCAAGACTGCTTTTTAAAATTTCATAAACTGAGTGGCCTACACATAATAGGAATTTAATTTTCATACTTCCAGAAATTGGGAAGTCCAAGGTCAGGTTCCTGGCCGACTTGGTATCTGATGAGGACCCACTTTCTGGTTCATAGGTGTGTTCTTATGTGGTTGAATGGTGAGGGCTTACTCCCTGAAATTCAGCAGAAGATTCTCTTTTCCAATCACCCTGAAGGATGGTCTGGCTCCTTTTTAAAAACTCATTTGATTAGGCTAGTTCCATATTTGTTAGTCTTTTTTATTAATTCAGAATCAATTGATTAAGAAATTACAGGAAACTTTTTTCATTTTTTCCACACATTGTAATCTGTGATGGAGTGAAATTCCATCATATTTGTAAATTCTGCACACACTCAAGAAGTGAGTGTTGTATAGGCTGTGCACATTTGTACTGAGAACCACCCCATACTTCCTTCCACATGAGATTACAAAGAAGGACAATAGTTCCTAGAAAGAAGGCAGGAAAAGAAAAGGTGAACAAAGAAGATGTAGAGTGAATATAAATTAAATATCAAGAAGATCAATTACATCAACGATCACATTAAATTTAAATGGTCCAAATACCAGAATTAAATGGCAGGGATAATTAGAATAGATGTAGAAAAAAGAACCAGCTATACGCCATGTATAAGAAACTACTTTTACATAGAAAGACACAAATGACAAGAAGTGAAAGGAATAGAATAAGAGTAATCATCTTGACATCAACCAAAGGAAAGCTGGAAGTGGCAACATTCATAATGAAGTCAATTTTAAAATCCTACTAATAATGAGTAGGTTACCTTGATCAGGTTAACCTCAGACAGCATAAAATCCTAAATGTTTATCTATTAAATAATTTCAAAATACATGAAATGAAAACTGATAGAACCTCAAGAAAGTTCTATCTCTAATTATAGCTGTAGAATTCAATATGCACCTGTCAATAACTGTCAGTTCAGTAAAAAGAAAATCAGCAAGCATCAGAGACCCTTGGCAGCACTGTATTGACCAGTCTGACTGGCATTTTGAAAACATTATCCCAAAATGGAAGAACACAACTTTTTGAGGGCTGTCTTGTGAACTAAAGATAGTGAACAGTATCTTCGGTGTCTATCCACTAGATGTCAGTAACACCTTTCTCCCATTTATAAACAAAATATCTTCACGTATTGCCAAACACCTTCCAGAGGGAAAATCACTCCCAGTTGAAACTCTGGTTTAGGAGACAGTTAAGTATTTGGGGTAAAAAGGAAGACTACTGTTTCCCATCAAGGAAGCTCCTGGGCCACTGTGGCCACACGTTGTCTTGCTGAAAATCGTACACATTCCAGAATTTATTAGTAGTTTTCTCACTTTCATTTCAAAAACCTAGATTTGCACATGGTTTATTCATATTCGAATGTTTCGAAGATATGTTAGAAACTGGCAAATGATGAGATAAGAACTTTTAGTCTGGTTTTATTCATTCAAGTGAATAAATACCTATAAAGTGCCAACTATTTGTTGCTGTTTTAGCACTGAGCATGTACTAGAGGACAAAGAAAAATATTTGCCTTAATAGAGCTCATATTCTGCTACTAGTAAGAATCAAACAATATTCACAGAAATAAGTAAATGTACAAATGTTTATTTTACGCAATGATGTAACTGTGGAATAAACTGTACTGGGAGTTGAGTTGGGGTGAAGTGTTCAGCGACTTTAATAGGAATAATGTGACATCTAAGTGGTTACCAGAAAGAACTGAGGAAGTAATTCAGACATCTGTATTCTCATTTCTGGTAGAAGGAAAAGCAATTGCAGAGGCTTTGAGGCAAGACCTTGATAATTGAGACTATTCTGGGAAAAGGTATAAGGTTGGAATAGAAGAAAGACAGTAAGTTGATAGTGGTAGTAAAGAAGGTTATAGAAACAGTAGAAGGACCAGGTCATAAATATCATCTTGGTTCTTGTAAGGGAGAAATTTAAGTTATTTTGGGAGCTTCCAAGGTTTGTCTGACATTTGAAATCCTGAAATCGAGTGAGTTTTGATAGATGAGAGGTCTCAGAGACAAACGTTGGGTAAGGTCAAGATTTAGAGGTTGGGCTGATGAGTATCTTCACTCACTATGGCTTCTGCAGTAAAGTACCAAGAAGTTAATGATTCAAAACACCATTCATTTATTTTCTTGAAGTTTTGATGGTAAAAAATCTATAAACAAGGTCTTATAAGGGCTTCAGAATCAAGTTTCTTTGGATAATTCATGGGACAGTCTTGAGTTTTCAGTGGCCACCTGAACTGACTGTCATTTCTTCCTCATATTACTTTAACCTATAGCCCCATCACCACATCTCTTGTACTTGTGACCTCAGAAGACAGTGGAGAAGAGTGAGCTTCTGGCTTTATGATCCGTGCAATTGTCCAAGGTCCATTCTGAGAACCACACTCTGATGAAAGCTGTGTTGTCACTGCCTTGAAACTCTCAATAATTTTGAAAACAGGGTCTCATGTTTTAAATATATGTTGGGTTCAGCAAACTATACAGTGGGCCTACAATGGAAGAAGAAGAATTGGAGGCTGAGTTCATATATAACTCTTTCGAGGAATTAAAATGTTAATAGGATCAGAACTATGCAGCCAGAGCACAAAGTGGGATCAAAGGAGCATTTTTAAAAATGTTAAATTAATATCCTTTCTAGTATGGTGCTTACTATGTAATAGTAGAGAGTTTCTGGGCACCTGGTTTTCTTATTGTCAGATGTTGCACATGTGGTTTGTGGTTGATTTCTCTTGTGGGAGGAAATACTTCTCGTTGCTATCCTTTCCTGGGCTCATCAATGTTTGTTCCAGTATGTTTTTGGTGTCATGCATGAAAGATCAAAATTATTACAAAATCAAGCTCCAATATGCTTTCTTATCTATCAAGCCCTGTTACTCTAAATCTGAATTGGAAGAATAGATTTATTTTCCAGGCTTTGTTCTTCACAAAGCCATGCTCTTTTAGAAATATTTGCGGATTGATTTTTATCACAATTTTTTCCAAACATTTTCCCAGGCAGACCAGTTAAGCTTTCTCAGGGCCAGCATCATTCATTGCTGTCCTCAGGAAAGGCATGCTGTTGGCTTTTGTCCAAGTTGCAGGCATTTCTCCCATCTATCATATTCACTGAAAATGACTTTCCCTGTGAAAGTCTGTAAGCATATTGAGCCAGTAACTACACACAGAGCTATACTAAGCAGTCAAACATTACCCACATACATCTCCATCAAGTAAGCAAAAGGCAATGTATACCCTCTCTTGCATGTTACTCTGAAGTAATCTAACCTTGAAATTGTAGACTAGAATTTTTCAGAAATTCCTGAGATAAATGCTATTAAAGCTATTGACTAAAAAAGAAAAGCTGTCAATAGCTCAAACCATCTTTAATATTGGTACATATGTACAAGTGTTCAACTTGGAGTAAACTCTTCTGTTACAGCTTCAATTTTGTTGCAATGATTAATAATTCTCCAGTGTACTCCATGTTATCAATTACAACAGAGCTTATATAAAATGTTTTCTGACATTTGAAAACCTTAAATTTATGCAAGACTTCTTTTTATCTCTTTAATTGCAGGATTCAGCACAGTGCATCTTTTCAGGACCTAAGTTGCAAGTGCCTGGAGTCTGAGCATAGAAAAGGGGGTGAAAATATAGGGACAAATGGAGAAGACTCTTCATTGATCCAGTTGCTGCTTGCTAATTACAAGCAGCAACAAGGCTAGGAAATGTAATTCTTTCAACCCAGGTAAATTTTTTTTTTCAATTGGGGTCATACCCAGTGAACAACTAATGATAATGTCTTGTCGGAGGTGACATGAAATAAAAATCTGAGTCTTCTGGCCTACCCTTTCTTTCCAGGTTTCATTGATCTTCTCATGGCTCTTGCCTTCCTGCCTTCAATTTGTTTCTCTCACCTTTTTCTTCTTTCCTATTTTCTATCACTATTCAGCTCTTTCAGTTTTATTCCTTCCAAGTCAATTGTGAATTGATGAAAAGACACTCCTAATATGTAAGTAAGTAACTTGCCCTGTTCAGACAACATGATTAAGAAATGTTAGGTATGCATATTTCCCCTTTCAGGTTTTATTAAAAAATGACTTAACAATGAAAACACTAGTTATTTTGGTCAGTATGTGGAATCCTAACAAAAATTATAGACAGCCAGAGCCAATTAATCTTTGCTTTGAAGGCATATGCAACTTTTACATTTACAACAATCACTTTATTTATATAAGTTCTTAAATGGTCAAGAGAATTTTCAGATACATTTTATCACTTAATATTCACAAAAAGCCTATACAAATATTCATTTCATGTTACTGATGAGGAAACAAAACCAAGCCAAGATCACACAGGAAATGATAAAATCTTGGTAGGTATCTACTTTTGATTTTCCAAGACATTTTTGCTGCCTCGCCAGTTCCAAGGGCCAAGTCTCTACAAGTGTTGAGACATGTTTTTGATTTGAAAGGAAGGAAAGGAAGAACAAGGGAAGGCAGGCAGACAGGCAGGAAGGAAGAAAGAAAGGAGGGAAGGAAAGAAGGAAGAAAGGAAGCAATGAAGGAAGGAAGGAAAAAAGAAAAAGGGAGGAAGGAAGGAATGCAACAAATACTAATTGATAGCAATTAAGGAGGTAGAGATGGGAGCTGAGTCAACAGACTGAAGGTGTCCCACTGCAAGTGTGATATCCAAGAGATACTGTATACACTTTTCCTTTATTGTTATTCCCAGCAGCAAGTGCAAAATGAAATCATCCAGTATATTAAAATGTGTATTTAAGTACAAAACTTCCCTTGTCATGTTGGAGCCTGAATTCATAAATTGGAGAAGCAACAGCTGGAGAGGCATCTGTGGTTTCCTAACCCTAAGATTTCTAAAGCAGCCTGGTCTATTGATGAGACGATTAAATAGTGCTGGTACAAAAAATTTACTCTAAGCTTTTTGATGATCTTTGATCAAGGTGGAATAGCTTTAGCTCTGAAAGATAAAATTGACTTAAAGTAGGTTTAATATATTATTCATACTATAAAAAGATTAGATAAGAGGAAGAAAAATTCAGTGGTTTTGATACTAATCTATAAAGAAATTATTTTTGATCAAACTGGTCTAGACCAAGCTCTCTCCTTCTTTATATTCCATATCAGTTATTAATACACAGGAAGATTTTAGGATTTTGTTTATGGCTTTTTGTATTAGCTTCATTTCCCTGCCAAGCATTTGTCTTAATGTCAGTGACATATCAAATACTTTTTATGAATGTCTGATAACATATAGCAGAGTATTGCACATGGAAATTCAGAAGTAAGCACTTTAGTTAAAATGAATTGAAACTCTTTGTGAAAAGAATAACTTCTTTCAAGATAGAAATATCAAATCAGCTCTTATATTTTGTTTGAATTCTTGTATGGACAAGTTCAAGTAGTATTTTGTTTGAATTCTTTTATAGAAAAGTTCAAGTAAAGCTATTCATATGATCTACCTTCAGTCATTTCATCCTATCCATAAAATGCTGTATTCAATGAAACCTCTTTTTTACACTAAAATTGATATTCCATATAAGTTAAACCTGCAATAGATGATTCATAGTATTTTCCCCTCTTGCTGGTTATTCTTTTATAATATTTTTATTATTTTTCATGATGAAGTTGTATAGGCTCAGAGCTTTCCTCTTCCATTCACCATTCTCTCTCTCCTCTACTGATTTTTTTGCAATGATAAGTCCTTCAACAACAATCACAAGTCTATCATTCTGCTATTTAACTGTATCATGATATTGTAGGTAATAAATTAAAACTTTTAAAACAAATTATTTACATCTTAGTGTGATATTTATTTTTTATGCTCTTGGATTTCTATCAGTATATTTTGTTAATTTTGATTTTGGATTCACTTCCCCTCTCCATGGTATATTGTCTTCTAGGTAAATTACAGTATGTTAAATAACTATAATTATGAATTCTAAGGAAATTAGTGATTAGAGTGCTCATATTTTCTCTGAAAATTAGAAAATTAAGTCAGGTATATCTGGAAAGGCAGATATACAGAGAAGAGGAGAGACATAGAGGGAGATCTTCCGTCCTATGGTTCACTCCCCAAGTGACCGCAATGGCTGGAGCTGAGCCAATCTGAAGCCAAGAGCCAGGAGCTCTTCCGGGTCTCCCACACGGGTGCAGGGTCCCAAAGCTTTGGGTTGTCCTTGACTGCTTTCCCAGGCCACAGGCAGGGAGCTGGATGGGAAGTGGAGCCGCCAGGGCTAGAACCGGCGTCCAGATGGGTTCCTGGAGCGTTCAAGGCAAGGACTTTAACCATTACAATGTCGTGCTGGACCCAGGTATATCTGATCATCTTGCTAAAACTAAAAACGTGTGGGAAAACTCCATTTTAGGAAAATAATACTTCTTTGAACATATCTGTGTAAAATTAGAAGCTTAAAATGTGTTTTGTCAACTTGGATGTAATTCTAAATCCAAGTTGATAAATATATAAATATTGTAGGCAGAAACTTGGAACCAATGGGAGGACATTTGAGTTTGTCAAAAAAGGATCGGTAATAATGGACTCAGTTATTTATTTTTTCAATATTATCTTGTCAAATAACTATTTATCATTGCTTTGCTTTCAAAAAGTTTTGCTTTCCTGTCTCTAGAGAAAAAAAATAATATCATTCTGTGGAGTGCACCCAGTAGATTACACAAGCATAAAATGTAAATATTTTTTTTAGCATTTCTCCATTTTAGGTAACATCTCTTTTTAAGACTAATTTATTTTGTGAGTTGAAGGGCACATTTATTTTAAATAAGCTAGATTTCCAATCTTGGTGGAAACCTTTGTCATAAATTAAAAATTATTAGCAAGTAGAACATTTTTAAAACCAAACTTCTTGTGAGCAGTAATGTGGAGGAGTAAGAGGCCAGAAATGTGTGCTTCTGGACCAGTAATTCACACCTTGTGAGTGACAGGATGACAGCCACTTGGTTCCCTGATTTCACTAAGATGTGAGGATCTGTTCTGTGCCCATGGTCATGACATTAGAGCTTCATCCTTTCTTTTCTGCTTGTGTTCACTTTGGGTAGTCCACTGTGCTTTCAAGACAACTGCTGTAAATTTAACCATACTTGTAGGGTATAATAAAAGCATAGTCTTACATCTCACCACTCCCATAGAATATATTCCTGAATTTTGTCTTTATGCCTGGATGAAGTCTTTGTCCCAGGGAAGCCCCGTTCTGTTCAGGAACCTTAAGCAGCAATGCTGAGGAGTCCTGTGGACAGAAAACTGATCTGCCACCCTACTTGCAAATATACCTTCTAGGGTATATTTTGGTGAACACCTATTGCTAACGTTCTGTTTCACTGCTTTACCACAGCTGCCAGGACTGATAAATGTGATAAACTGTAGCATGCGGGTGAGGACAGAAAATTATGGCTTTATGGCTTCATTTGCCTGAGTGTTGGAGACTGATTTAGAGATGCTCTCAGTTCTTTTTATTTCTATTTCATACCCCAGGTATTTTCATACCCCGTATTTCATCTTTCTCAGTCTAGGATTCTCTTCCTACTTCCTTGAATTTCAGTCTTTTTTTTTTTTTTATATTATTATTAACCACGATGGTTCAGGACAGATAGCAGCTGTGGTGGTGGCCAAAACAAATGTTATTTCATTTTTTTTAGTTAAACAATTTTATTTCCCTATTCAGATTCAGTATGTTCCTTGTTCCTATATATTTGGGAAATCAAAGGCTATTTTGATGCAAACTATGCCCTTCAGATTCTACACCCCATTTTATATATTTAATCACAAAGTTTTATCAAGTGCATTGTGGATATATTCATATGTGAGAAACTAGAATAAATAAATGGATGTAAAACATACATGAGTATTCAAGTGGTACAATATTGGGTACTCATATCAGTGGTTATGAAAGGGTAGAGCTGAGTACAGTGTAATAAAAAGAGCATTATATTTATGGTCCTAAATGTTGCTAGGCAACATGTGATTTATGTGGGCCTGCACTGCCCGCATCGCCTGGGAGCCTGTTAGAAATTCACTCTTAGGACCAACCTATACCCACTAAAGGCAATTACGTATTTTAACAAACTTTCAACTAGACTTTGAGAAATATTACCCAAGAATATTTGCATTAAGCCCTGTTGGAGCCATTTTGTGAGTGTATGATTAAGAATAACCCAATAGTGGGAATGACTAACATCAGTTTAATGGGATTATAATTAAGCTAAAATTCCAGATGAGGGTGAAAAACCTTTCACTAAACTGCCAACCAAAATGAGAGTATCTAAACGTTTATGGAAAATTAAAATAGGGCCCGGCGGCGTGGCCTAGCGGCTAAAGTCCTCGCCTTGAATGCCCCGGGATCCCATATGGGCGCCGGTTCTAATCCCGGCAGCTCTACTTCCCATCCAGCTCCCTGCTTGTGGCCTGGGAAGGCAGTGGAGGATGGCCCAATGCCTTGGGACCCTGCACCCGTGTGGGAGACCGGGAAGAGGTTCCTGGTTCCTGGCTTCGGATCGGCGCACCGGCCCGTTGTGGCTCACTTGGGGAGTGAATCATCGGATGGAAGATCTTCCTCTCTTTCTCTCCTCCTCTGTGTATATCTGACTTTATAATAAAAATAAAATAAAATCTTTAAAAAAAAATTGGAATTAAAAGATCAACTTATTTTGATGCAAAATTGAAAATGAAGTATAATTTTTCATAAAATGCATATCAAAAGCTTTATTTTTGTTGTAAAAATTGGATTGATAACCAGTGCTTCACAAAGCTCATCTCTGATTGGAACATAGTGGGATTCTTAGAATTTGGCATATTTAGAACTTTTACTTTTTGAGAAAAAAAATTTGCATACTCTCTTCACTCTCATCTAAACTCACCCTACCTTCCCCTCCAACACCACTTAGAGAAAAACATTGACCACAAAGTGCTTAATAATCTGGAAATTATGTACTTTTAAAAAAATTCACAAAAGTGAATGCATCCTTCTGTAAGGTTTATTTTATCCAGTTGTGGTATTCAGTTATAGTATTCAGTTATAAGTTACCCCAATATAACATAAAAAATCATGTTTGACATAACATAATGTATTTGATTGGTGACATTGTTAGAAGTTATTTATGTGTTTAGACCTTTGCGATACTTTAATATCACTGAGTGATGATTGAAGCTCTCCTAGATTGGGTTACTCATATATGGAAGAACTAAGGATGAAACTCACCGGCTTTTATTTCTTAAGAGAAGTATTTACTTAAATGTTATATGTATTGAATTTCATCATTACTTTCAAAATTTTTTTTCTTGGATCTTTAAAATTTTATAACTCTGTCAACTAATAATCATGTTCTGTAGTTCATGGCACCTGTTAGGAGCCACAGACTAACGGAACTTAAATTTGGCCTGACAGCCTGCTGCATTTCAAAGCCTGCCTTGGGCAAACAGGACCACAACAAATGGATATTATGGCTAGAACATCCCGTGCAAAGTAAGTGGAACAGAACCTCCACCCTTGTTCCTGTTCAAATAAATTAGTTCCTCCCCTGTTTCAATATAGATGATTAGTTCCGTCCCTGCATCAATGAAGATAATTAGTTCCAGGAAACCCCTCCCCTTCTTCTCCTCCCCTATAAAAGAAGGTATATATATAAGGAGTAAAATAAAGGGCACGGGCACTCTTTTTCACCAAGTACGTGTGTCCGTGTGTTTCTTGGGCCAGCACCTGGGGACTAGCAGCCCAGCATTCCCACTCCACATTCAGGGTTTGAGCGTCGTGTCCTGCAGGTCGGGATAGGCACCCTTCCATTGGAGAATCTTATTGTTCATTCAGTTTTCATCATATATTGGATAGATGTGAACTGGTGAACTTCATCTTTTTTGGGTATATAAAATTTATCCAAAATACCTACTTTTTGTTCACCATCGCATTTGTGTGGCGCTTTGTGTGGCTCAATTAACTACTGTCCCAAAGGAGCCTGAATGGGGCTGATGATCAGCTTTGTCTGCCTTTGGTGAAGGTGCCAGGGAAAGCAATTAGTGAGCAGGCAGAAGCATCTGGCAAACCTGTGGATAGTGAAATACATATTTACGTATTCTGTGTATTTCATGTGATTATTGAAATCAAGAAACTGAATACTGCAGGTGTGCATCCTTTGGGATAATGGTAGGCTGAGGTGAACTACTACAGCCATCAAAAATTTTAGAACTACAGATTAATTTCAGACCTACTTGCAATCATAACCTAATTTTACATAACTAACTTCTCCAAACTCTGGGGCTTAATACAACACAAGGCCATTATTTCCGTTCTTGTATGTCACAACTTGTGGAGTTTCTCTACTGAAGAGCTCAAAAATGTGTAATGGAGGTGTTAAATGACCGTATTTACATCTGGAGGCAAATTAGAGAATAATTCACTTCTAAACCTATCCAGGTTGATGATAGAATCCTTTACTTGTGGTTGTGGGATTGTGATTGGTTGATGCCTGTTGGATAGAGACCACTGTAAGCTCCTACATGACCTTGATAATCAAGCATGGCTACTTCCCAAGAATGAATTTGCTAACATGACCTAGTCAAACATCATGAAAACAGGAGTGAGATCCTCCATCTCTGCTCTTTTCTGTTAGAAACAGTGGCAGGTCCTGACCCCGTCAAGGTCCCAGGGCATAAGAACTAGGAAGAGAAGATCATAGAGCCTCCCAGCGGTTGGCTTACTCCTTGACTGGCTATAGCCACTGAAATTAAGGAAGCAACATAGATCTTTACTTCCCTCTCACATTAAAAAAATAAAAACAAAATCTGGAGAAAGACACTCTGTGACTGTTACAGCTGCTTTGCTCATTTGGAAGCTATAATTTTCTAGTTTTGTCTTCTAGTCTGAAGGTCACTCAATGGTCAATCGGATCCTAGTACATACAGTCATCAATATAAAGGAACAGTAGAGAGAAAAAAAGTTACTCCAGCTTAAACAGCTCCTCAGAATTCCTGGATATTCCCCAGAACACACCATCACTTTGGCCAAATTTTAGTTATGTACATTTGAAGAAGGCTGAGAAATTCAACTTTTAAATGGAATCATTGTTGTTCAAAGTAAAGCCAGTGTTCTTTACTAAGAATAGAAGGAATAGATGTCAGGTAGTAACATGTTGGCATTGAAATCTCCTTACAATCTTGTCCTGGACTAAATGTTGAAACTCTGTTCTCTGCTGATCTCTTTCTGGAAACCATTCACCTGGGCCTGCCTCCAGGCCACTCATAAATGGAGAAAATATGTTGATCCCTGCTTGAACTGGCCCAGAAGTCTTCACCATGAAAAGTCCCATAGACAGGTTTTTCTGTTCTTGCTAGAGTGCTGACATTGATAACATGTGCCATGAATCAATCATATGTGGGCTGTACTTTGCTCTATTGATTATACATTTCATCTCTGGCACTCAGATCCCAATACTCTTGGGTTCAAGTCATGGATCAGTGCCTGCTGCCCTTCACCAATACCTCTTTACCTCGTTTATGGTGATTTGCTGCCTGCTTTGAAACCTCCATCTCTGTGCACTGGCTCCTTTTCAGGGCAACAGGCTATTTCATTTTATGTCCTTGGTGTCAGGTCCTGATGCTGTTCTCTGTCTCCATACCTCTGGTGACAATGCTGTTTTAACATCTATGGCTGGAACTGATCCTGGTGCCTGGCAGTCTCCTTGTTTGTACTTAGTTCACTTTTCTCTATCCCAGCCTCAATATGTTAGTCTTACAGCAATTATCTAGGCCTTGGCAGCTTAGAATAGCTGGCAATATTAGCCTACTTGCACAGTAGGTACTTGCCATTTGTACATTTGATAAATTTAAAAAATTAATGAAACTGGGCTTAACGAGCACTGTTTTTGGGAGAAGATTACGTTGATCATTCTAATCTCCCTTACATTCTCAACATACATTTCTGTATTTATGGAGAGTATTCCAGTATAAATCTGTGATCATTCAATTTTCAGATAATAGTTTTGTATTCTGACTTTCTCAATGCCAAGGATTGGGAATGTCAATCATTGATGATATAATTGGAAAGTTTTTAAGGCTTTCAGCCTATTTGACATGGATACTGAGCCTGTGATGACTATGGGGAAGGGAGTGCTGCAAATGGAGGCTTAGCCTGGTACACCACTGTGGCAACCCATTCTGCTGACACTTATATTTGCTGCTGTTACTCTAAAACTCCACTCTTGCAATCACTTAGCTGCTGCTAGAAATTTCACAAATATTTTGCTTCTCTGGGAGTTACACTCCTCTGTAAGGTGATTTCCCTAGCTCACCCCATTCATTTTCCAAACTCAATTATAACTCTAGCATCAACAACTCATTGACTTACGAGTTGCACATGTGGCACTGTCAGCACAATGGCCAGTATTGTCACCCCGCCCATGAAAGATGGCTAATATTAATGGGCCCTTTTTGGTACATGACATTCATCTAGTATGAGATAAACGTTTCTATCCAAGAAAGAACTCAAATAAGGCAGCAGAGAAAAAGTTTAACTGAAAAATGGAAAACAACATGAAAAGATATTCTCAGAAGATACACAAGCAGCCAACAAATATATGAAAAAATTAACACCATCGCTAATCATTAAGGAAGTATAAATCAAACCACAATGAGTTTAGAACTACTGTTAATGGAAAGATAGAAAATAATAAGTGTTAGTAAAAATGTAGCGAAGGGAAACTCTTATATACAAGGGGAAGGTAAAGCAGTGTATTATCATGGAAAACAGTGCGCAGTTTCTTCAGAAGGTTAATAATAGAACTACCAAATAATTCACTAATGCTGCTACTGGGCATATATCCAAGGAAGATGAAATAAGTCTGTTGAAGAGGCATCTGCACTCTCATGTTTATTGTTGCATAATTCATGATAGCCAAAAACTGGAACCACTCATTGAGGTGCCCAATGATGCCTAAATGGGTTAAGAAAATATGAAACATTTACAGATACAGTGGAGTGTTAATTCATCATAAAGAGTATAAAATCTTGTCATTTGAGACAATGTATAAGTGAATATGAATGATATATTAAGTGAAATGAGTCATACACAAAAGACCTCTTATTGTCTCTTACATATGGATCTTAGTAAGTTGATCTCATAGAGGGTACAATAGCAGTTGCCGAGGATGCAAAGGGGGTGGACGATGGAGATACATAATTGACAAATATGGGAGCACATTTGCATACAAGGGACTACTTTTAGTATCCCATAACATGGTCGGGTGATTATGATTGACAATAGTATTTGAAAGTAGCTACTAGAGTTAAGGTTGAATGTTTTCCTAAAATGTATATTTTTGAAATGCTAAATGTGCTGATTGACTTGATCTGATCATTACACATTGTGTACATGCATTGAAATATTGCATTGTACCTCATAAATATAATCATGTCTTAATGTAATTATCATGTTTTAATGTAATTACCAAGTTAGTGAAGAAATAATAATAGTAAACAGAAATAATTGAAGGCCTGGTGTCCTCAATGGCTCAGTGACTAAATCATTGACTTTCACCTACTGGGATCCCATATGGGCTTCAGTTTGTGTCCTGGCTGCTCCACTTCCCATCTAGTCCCCTGCTTGTGACCTTGGAGAGCAGTAGAGGATGGTCCAAGGCCTTGGGACCTTGCACCTGTGTGGGAGTTCCAGAAGTTCCTGGCACCTGGTTTTTAATCAATTTGGTTCCTGCTGTTGCGGCTACTAAAGGAGTGAACAAGTAGATGGAAGATCTTTCACTCTGTCTCTCCTCCTCTCTGTAAATATGCCTCTCCATTAAAAATAAAATAAATCTATAAAAAAGAGGAAGAATTGAAAATAATCTGCCTGCAAAAATTATCATTTGAAATAGTGTGATACATGCTAATCTCATTCCAATAATCTGTTTTAGAAATTTTATCAAATAGGTCAACAAGAGCTCAGTTTGAGAAAGGATGTTAGGATGTTTTAAAATTGAAATTGGTGGATGTGTGAACAAATCTCTTGCCTTCTTGGAACCTATATCCCAAAAGTGGAAAAGGCAAGTAAATAAATAAATCAGATGATAGATAAGAATAAGAAGAGGAAAGTAAAGAAAACAGAGTAATGAGATAAAAAAATTACTGTGTTCGACTTTGTATAGTGGTTATCACAGAGAGGAAATACATAAGATGATAGAAGACCCATTTGTCTGGGGCACAGCAAGCAAAGGAGAGACTGGAACAGGAGGATTAAGTTGTTGAGGCAGGAAAAACATTTGGGTGTTTCCAAGACAGTGTACCAACTAGGTATTGCTTTTTTTTTTTTTTTTTTTTTTTTTTTTTTTTTTATTGTTAATTATTTTGCATTATGTGACAGTTTCATAGGCTCTGGGAATCCCCCCCTCCCTCCCCCTCCCCTCCCCCCGGTGGATTCCTCCACCTTGATGCAGTATTACAGTTCAAATTCAATCAAGATTCTTTCATTGCAAACATATACCAAGCATAGAGTCCAGCTACTTATTGTCCAGATTGGTTGAACAGTTTCTTGGGGAGACCTTTTCTGGTCTGAAGTTTGAGCTGGCAGAATATCATCACAGTCAATTAAGAGTCCCAATATAACATCAACAGCAATTTGCAATGTTATGGAATTGACATGGTTTTGAGTAACCAGTGTATTAAAAAGAAAAAAAAAAAAAAAATAAGGAAAACAAGTCCTAGCCACAACCTATGATTAGCTCATTGACATTTCAATTTAGTTCATATACAGGACCGGCTGCTCTATACCTTAAAATGGCCATAAGGCACCATTCAGCTGTTTCGTGTCCATTTCATCTTAGTATTTAGCCATTTGTTGTGTTGAAGTAAAATTTTGCTGATCTTGGCAGATTTTAGGATAATCCAGACTGGCTTGTAACTCTAACAAGATATATGTCAACATTTTAGGTGCAGAACATTTTTTTTTTTTTTTTTTTGGGGGGGGGGAGTGTGCAGGAAAATCCTCAGCACCATGGCGAGGAGTAAAACTAATCTTTGTGACCCACCCAGCGAGGCATGAGCCAATCCATGCCAGCTCTTTCCTGTCAGATTTCAAGTTCTACTTTCTGTTGTTTATTTATTTTAGGTTTTTTTTTTTTTTTTAGTTTGTATGATTGTTTGTTTGCTGTGAGGGGTTTTCGAAGCGATCCCGATGGTCATTGCGAGGGAGGGGGGGTCCAGAGGTGGAGCCAGTCTCGGACCAGAGAAAGCTCTCCTCCCTGGTCCGAAAGGACGTTTATTGTTCTTCTGTTTCTGCAGACCACTCAGGGCTTCTGGTTGTCTTTCCGATGACGTTGGTTTCTGCACTGTAGTGTTTGGACTTCTTCCATCCCCTGTGGAAGCTCCGGTTGGGGGTGGGTGACCTCAGAGTACTCGGCCTCCGAGGGCATCCAATTCCCTGTGGCCTCCTTGGCAGTTGGGATATAGTCCTTGTTGCTCGTATTAATAGTTTGTGGTGAAGGTCTGGGAGTCTTCATGGTTGGGATCCAGGCTTTCTCCTTACCACCTGCTCCACCATAAAAAGAGTGAGAAAAAAGTACAATATAGCCTATCAAGATCAAATCTGGTAATTCATAGATAACAGACTCAAAGTGGCACTAAACAACAATAAAACTACTATACCAATGCATGAGGGGGGAATCGGGTGCGATCCTGACAACCTCTTAACAGGAGGTATTGCTTTTTAATGTTAAACCTCAAATCTAGCATGCTGTGGCTTTTTAAAATCTGAAATAAACACCTTCATGGTCATAACATTGCCTGAATTCTTCTTTTGTGATCATATACACCGGTGTTCTTACATTTTAGAATACATGCAAATCTCCTAGGGGCCTTTTAAAAACACGATCGGCAAATTCCCAGATGATAGGAATGCTGCTGCTGCATGTAACAGGCTTTGAATATTAAGGTTGTAGTCTGTGATAACAAGTTTGGAATTTGTGCTGAATTCAACAGGAAGCGTCTGAAGGATTTTTGAGAAGAGACTTAATTCAGTTTGTTAGACTATGCCTTACGTCTCCGTGAACTTCATTATGTCTTTGGTTTGGCTGTTTTCTGTCATTGTCATCAGGAATGAAGAAGTCTTCAAAATGCTCACTGAAAGTGTATGATAGTTTTTTTTTACGTTTAAAATATTTTATTTTATTTTATTTTATGATACAATTTCATAGGTTCTGTGCCCATGCCCTTCCCCAAGGTCCCTCCCCCGATTGATTTTCCCTCGAGTTTTACAATGGATGCCCTTCATCATTCTGTTGTTAAAGTGTTTCCTGGCAGTCTCGTCAGGGAGTCTGTCATCTTACTGCTAGGATGTGTTCACTTCTCTCACTGGGAGTCCATCTTTCGTCTGTATACATAGAGACATACTGCACTTTGTCTCCATCTCTGAACATATCAGTTCCCAGTATACGTCCATTGTAACTGTTAGTGCCATTTTCCACAAACCTTCTCAGTATCCAGTATTTAGTTGGAAGACCATTTCAAATCCTTCAGGTCATGCTGCAGACATTTTTTTTCTGTGTGTTGTCTTTGAGTCTTAACTCCAGGCGCTGAGCTAGGTGAACTCATCTGTATCAACCAGATAGGTCTTCTATCATTTTTGTCTAATTACTCTTTCTCTGCTCACCACGATATAATCTCAAATACAGTCATTTCTACCACATTAGTTTGCTCTGTTTATTTTTATACTCATGATTATCCAAAATAATCCAATTTGTTTGTTCATTTGTGCTCTGCCACACATTAACATTATCAATTTTCATAAAAATTTTGTTATGAAGAAAGTAATTTTCTTTTTCTTTTATTAATTATTTTGCATTATGTGACAGTTTCATAGGCTCTGGGGATCCCCCCACCCCTCCACACGCCCCTCCCCCCTGGTGGCTTCCTCCACCTTGATGCAGTATTACAGTTCAAATTCAATCAAGATTCTTTCCTCGCAAACATATACCAAGTATAAAGTCCAGCTATTTATTGTCCAGATGGGTTGAACAGTCTCTTGGGGAGACCATTTCTGGTCCATTGTTAGAGCTGGCAGAATATCATCCCATTCAACCAAGAGTCCCGACATAACATCAACAGCAATTTGCAACATTATGGAATTGACATGGTTGTGAGTAACCAGTGTGTTACAAAAAAAAAAAAGAAAGCAAGTTCTTAACCACAACCTATGATTAGCCCATTGACATTTCAGTTTTAGTTTATATACAGAACCAACTGCTATATACCTTAAAATGGCTATAAGGTACCATTCAGCTGTCTCATGTCTATTTCATTTTATTATTTAGCCATTTGTTGTGTTGAAGTATAATTTTACTGATCTTGGCAGATTTTAGGGTAATCTAGACTGACTTGTAACTCTAACAAGACATTTGTCTACAATTAAGGTGTTGAACATTTTTTTGTTTGTTTGTTTTTTGGGGGGGTGTGCAGGGAACTCCCCAACACCATGGTGAGGAGTGACTAATCTTTGTGTCCCACCCAGCGAGGCATGAGCCAATCCACGCCAGCTCTTTCCTGTCAGATTCCAGGCTCTACTTTTTGTTGTTTGTCTATTTATTTTAGGCTTTTTGAGTTTGTATGATTGTTTGTTTGCTATCAGGGGTTTTTGGAGCGATCCCGATGGTCACTGCGAGAGAGGGTCGGGGTCCAGAGGTGGAGCCAGGCTCGGACCAGAGAAAGCTCTCCTCCCTGGTCCCCAAGGACGTTTATCGTTCTTCTGTAAGAAAGTAATTTTCTAAATCATTATAAACACTAAAAATCTTAAATGGTGCTTTAACATCACTTATGAGTATTCAATGAGATTTAAATATTATTATCATTTATGGTTCCTATTATCCACTAAGTTAAAAGAATCTCCTTTATAATAGTTGCGAAGTTTACATCATTTCCTTTACTTTCTGAGCCTATAATTTCATCATGTTTATTCCAAAGACTATTGTCCTAATACAACTTATACTTAATGATTAACAGTATTTTATTGATCATATGCCTCTTATGCCTGTAATGAAATATGTAAATGAATACATTTTTTCTAAGTGTCTCGTGACTATAAAATTCTAATGGATGAATTTTTCTTCTACAATGAATTATGATAATAATTACTAGTGAAAGAAGCTAATCAAATTATTTTAGAAACCTTAATATGTTTTTTCATTTTTTGAAAAAAAATCTATTTTTCACTGTGAAGCAATTATCTGTTTAACTAAGGTATCAAAAAAATTTAAGGACAAACACAGAAAGTTGCATAGTTGAAGAAAAAAATAACCTATATAAGTAGATGACTCAATTTTTCTCTTAGCAATCAAGGATCTTGATGATGACAACATAAAGCACTAGAAATTATTTTTGATAAACTACAACCTTAACCTAAAAATAAAAAAGTATTTCATTATTTCTTATTAAGATTTTGGTTGTTTTATTAAGAGTGCAATATTCTAAGAAAAATCTGATTTAACAGAAAAAGACCATATTCTAATTTTACATTTGCATAATTTAACTTTTTTGAAATTATTATTTTACTGTTGTAACATTTTACTTTTTAAACATTCAATTCAAAAGCAGGCATTACGTACATATATAGTATTTTTTCTTGAAGTCAAAAATATTAATATCATACAGTGAGGAATTCATGACACTGAAAATAATGTGAGGAAAGAAGAATATCACTTATGTCATTTACATGGAATAATTCAGTAAAGCTATGTTTACAATTAAGCACCAAATGACATAGGATCCACCAATTTTGTATAGTATCTCAATGTTAACTTCCATAGATAACAGAAAATAATTAATAGTTGTCTGGCTTATTCCTTTTACATGATGGTTTTCAGTTGTATCATTTTGTTATATATGTCGGGATTTCATTCTTTATGCCTGAGTAGCACTCCATTATGTATATCTGCCACATTTTTAATACAAACATCAAATGGGCATCTAGGTTGTTCTGTATCTTTGCTGTTGTAGATTGACTGCTATAAACATCGGAGTGCAGATAAATAACTCTTTCATGTGTTGATTTAATTTCCTTTGCATTGATTCCCAGGAATAAAATAGTTGGGTCATATGGAGAACTCTTTTTAGTTTTGTAAGGAATCACCGCATGCTTGTTTTTTCATAATGGTTGCTCTAATTTGCATGTTCATCAACATCGTATTAGAGTCCTTTTTTCCCACAATATTTAAACACAAATTAAACAAATATTAATTAAAATGTGGGCATCTCCTGTTGGAGTGCTGGTGTGAGTCTTGGGTCCTCTGATCCAGGTACCTGGTAACACGTTCTGGCAAACAGCAGATGCTGCTTCAGGCCTTGGGTCCTGACACCTGTGTGCAGAGCCCAGTTGGTGCCCCAGCCCTTGGCCCTAGCCTGACCCAGCTCTGGCTGTTATGGGTATTTGAGGAGTGAACTGCTTCATGAAAGATCTGCTCCTCTCCCCTCCCCTCCGCTTTTCTCCTCTTTTCCTTTTTCTTCTCTCTTTCATGGAGCTAAAAATAAAATAAACATTTACATGTCAAAAGTTACTGCTAGATTGGGTATAAAGGTGAGAGAAACATCATGAAATCACAGTGAGCTTGTTTTTGGTTTGAACATATGGTCCTAGTGATATCAGAGATAACAGAGATATCAGTTACATCACAGAGATATTAGTGATATCAGTTACAGTAGAAGACAAATGAGCCACAAGTTCAGGAAATCATGTGATTGTGATTCTGACCTTTTTAGGTTTGAAACATCAGGTTCATGCTGGAATTGAAAGGAAGGCAGCTGGTCAAATGAGTCTGAGGGAGAAGAAATGCAAAGGTAGTACAGGAATAATTATCTTGTAAAAAGTTTTTATTTTAGGTGATACTTAGGAATATTTCTCTGTAACACACATTTATGAATTTAAATGAAAAGAACAATTTTAATGTATTTTATGTACAGAATTTTAGGAACCATCTCTCCTTCCTCCTTTCTTTTTTCTATTGTTTTTGTGATAGCATACTTTAACTTACTGGTACATGGAGCACAAAATAAAAAAGAACAATTGTCTTCAGTTTACTCTTCAAAGTGATAAGATGGAGAGAGATCCCGTGGAATACGGGAGAGAGGAAGCCTAGGACTAAACTTTAAGGCCTGTACTGTTTGCGAATGAATCGGGGAGGAGCCAGTGAAGGACTGCTAGAAGAACTCCTCGTTAGATAGCTGGGATGCACAAACGTGTTGTGAAATGAAAGAGCAGAAAGGGGTGACTGTGCTAATACCAGGGGATTTATGCTACCCTCTTACTTAATGCCAAACCCATCACAAGATTCTGTTAATAAATCTGTGGGGGTGAATGTTTGGCCCAGTAAGTAAGATTCCACTTGGGAAGGCATTCATACCAGATGCCTACTTTTGAGTAAAAGCTCAATTAATGTTTCTGGCTTCTTGTTAACATACACCCTGGAGACCCTGGTCCTTGCTTTCCCAATGAGAGGGTGGATTGGATTCCCAGCTCCTTGCTTCTGCCTGACAGCCCCAGATACTGCAGACATCTCAGAAGAAAGCCAGTAAATGGGCTCTGTCTGCCTCTCAAATAAATAAAAATAAGTAACAGTTTTTGACAAGTGGCTCTTTGAAATCACATCACTTATGAGAAAATCCTGGCACCGTCTCTATTACATAGACTAGCTGTTTCCTTGTGGTTTTTGTTTTTCACCTGTGCGAGGGTGTAATCATTATCCCTGACTTAACAGAACTGTTTTAAATTGAATTGAACTTACATATATAACATGGTTATGAGATATGGGCTAATAGAAAATGTTTAAATAGACTTTATTGTAACTTTCACAATTATTACATAAGGTGTAAATTTTAGGCAGAAAATGTAGCTCAAGAGTGAAGAATGCCATACCCCACAGGGGGAGTAGTTACAGGCACAGTATAACTTAAGGGTTTCTTCTTAACATTGCAAAAGCCTTAATTGTGCTTAGAATCATTGACAAGACAATTGGATCTTATAAAAATAATGCAAAATGATACATATATAATGATGTTCCTCTTCTTATCAATCAAAGGAAAGATAAAAGCTAAATGCCTACTACTTGAACATTGGTAACATGAAGTTGGGAAGAATGTGCATTCATATAATATATTGTCATGGTAAGTAATGATACAGGTGCTTATTTAGCTAGGGAGATGTATGTTCTTTCTGCATTTTGTGAGTGTGTATATGTGAGTTTGTACAATATTAATAATTATTTCTAAGTGTGAAGTTACAACTTTTTAAAGATTGATTTATGTTTATGGGAAAGGCAGATCAGATCTACAGAGAGAAGAAGAGACAGAGAGCTTCCACTCATGGCTCATTCTTTTTCAAATGTCCACAATGGCTAGAGCTGAGTTGATCTGAAGCTGGGAGCCAGGAACTTCCTCTGCGTCCCCCATGCAGATACAGGGTTCCAAGGCTTTGGGCCATCCTCCATTGCTTTCCTAAGCCATAAGCATGGAGCTAGATGGAAAGTGGAGCATGTGGGATATGAACCATTGCCCATATGGGATACTGGCGCTTGCAAGGCAAGAATTTAGCCAATGCACCACTGTGCCAGGCCAGAAGTTACATATTTTTAAAGAAGATTTATTTATTCATTCTGAAAGTCAGAGTTAATGAGATAGATACCTTCCATCCACTGGTTCGCTCCCTGGGTGGCCCCAATGGCTGGGACTTGGGGTAGGGTAGGCAGAACCAGGAACTTTATCTGGGTCTTCTATGTGGGTGGCAGGAGCTGAGACACTTGGACCATTTTTGACTTTTCCCAGACCATTGGCAGCGAGTTAGAGATGCTGGGACACAAACCAGCTTCCATACGGGTTAGTGACAAAGCAATAGGCAACTTTACACACTATGCCACAATGCTAGCCACCAAAGGGGACTTTTACTTTAAAATTTCTGTTGTAGTTTCAACTATTTTCTGGAATTTGTCAGTGTCTGAATTTTCTGCTTCTACACAATGGAAAGTAAAACAATAGAAGTATTTGATGGAGAAAGTGGCATACAGAACCAGTACCTCTAAGTATCTCCCCTCTGCAGATAGAGGCTGATGATTTTAACAGAACATGAAGAAACTTTTTCCCACTAATGTTACCCAAGCCCTTTGTGCAACAAGATTGTTCTTCTAGCATAGGTTTAATAGAGGTCCTCTGAACCAGGCAGAAGCCATGTACAGCCTGTAGTTGCAGAGAAATGGAGCTTCAGACAAATTAATGAGAGGAGAAACAAACAAGTCACTGAAGACGTCCACTTGTCACTGAGTTATAAATCATCTCTTCAATTACTTCTCTTCTGCCAGCTGTGCTACGTGACCTGGGGCTTTGCCAGGAGACCTTCCCTGTTCAATAGATTATGCTGGAGCTACAAATCACCCATGCAGAAGCATTCCTATGTACCCAAAGAGAAGCCCAGTCTAACTTTAAAAACAATATGTAGTCTACATTGTGCTGGTCTTTCTTTTTTAATATACGTATGTTTTATAAGCAAGTTCCATTGGCCAAGCAAATTTAATTAGCATGAAAGCTTAATCTTCCCTACCATTGTTCTATTTTTCCTTTTTATTATCCTCTGATAAAATTAATATCATGCCCAGATGTGCAGTCATTATGTACTGAAGTACAGCACACATTGTACTAAAATGATAATTTGCACCTTCTTTAATAGATCCATTTTAGTTTTTACAATGTACTTACTGTTCAAAGTTGGATCCAGAGCCTTTAGAAATCATCTTGTGTACTTCTGGTCTTAGTAGTGAAAGAGGAGCTTGTTTGAAAAACTGAAGAACAAGCAATAAGCAGGGCAGAAATTGTAAACGATATGACCATTAAAAGAGGAAAATTTCACACTAACAGAAGCTTACTGTGGATTTTCCCCCTTCTAATGGAACAGCCTGACTTGAAAGGCACAGAACAACTAGATGTAAGTTAGGAATTGTAATGTGCAAATTGAGGGGCCAGAGGGAAGAGTAAGGGGCTGCCTGAAAGGTGGAAAGTTCAGTGGGAAAATCCTGGCAAAAAAGGGAGCCATAGAAGGAAGAACCCCCAAATGTGTGTACAAACTTTTGAATCTTTGGCCAACTCCTTGTAAGTTTCTGGGGAGTCCAGCCGAGTGTGGCAGCTGAAAGATTCAAAGAGATTTCAATTGCTGCCCTCCAGAAGGAAGACTGAACCTGGCCACTTTAAAGGGCCTTAGTTAACTCACGATATCCATGGAAACCCTACAATGCTCATGCAGTAAAGAACACATCCCAGGATCTAAATCCAAATGATTCACACTAGCTCTAAGTATGAACCATGAGACTAATGGCAAAACGTGTGAAGTTAGACTACCACAAGTTCAATGTGATCAGCCAATAATTGCTTGTGAATATAAAAATCAACAGCATTCAGAGGTTAGTCACAGAATCTGGAATTTGTACTGACCCAACCACAATGTCTAGCACATGTTAAAAATTCAGAGGTAGGCAAAAACATCAAACTGTGACTCAAGAGAAAAATGGGTCTACAATTTTCTCCATCTCTATTGCTCTGCCTTTTAAATAAAAAAATAAATTCCTAATGAAAAATAGGAAAATGGACTGGTCTTGTGGCTCAGAGAGTTAGACTGTCACTGGCAACACAAGCATCCCACACTGAAGGGCTGACTTGGGGCTCTGCTCCCCCCATTTTTCGTCCAGCTCCCTGTTAAAGTGCCAGGAAAGGCCCGTTTGGGTCCCTGCCTGATATGCCAGAGGCCAAAAAGGAGCTCCGGGCTTCTGGCTTCAGCCTGGCCCATTCATGGCTGTGATAATGCTGGGAGTGAACTGGCAGATAGAAGATTGATTCCCCCCTCCCCCGAGACCCCCTGCCTTTCAAATGAATGAATGAATCTGAAACCTGCTCCAAGAAGATTAAATTATTGATACTAGCAGACAAGAATTGTAAGACAGCTGTTATAACTGTACTTATTGTTTCTCAGCCCCAAGCGTACCTTTCTTTTTCCTGTTTTGTGATAGTGGACTAGAGAATACAAACATTTGTTTCTGTTTTCCCAACTTGCACCATGCTAAGTTTGCTACCAAAAGTCACTAAAAGCACTTCTCTTCCTATTCTATTGTGTTTTTTTTTTTTTAAAGTTTTAAATATTCTTGGTCCTGAGTATGAGGCCATCCACACAATGTGTGACACCCAGAAGGTGACTTTCCAGTGTTTGCGGCAATACCTCAGCAGGCAGCCTCCATTAGTCCTGCCACTGGGCCTGGAAACCCAGCAGGTGAGCTCTCTTGTGCAGTCCCTCCCTAAAATACATCATAAATTTTCCTGCTGTACAGTCACACTGCACCCCCCTGGGTGAACCTCAGCCTTGGGGTGGAGGGACTTGTTTCACGCTTGTTCATTCTGCCTCATCCCTAGAGACAATGCAGTGGCTACTTTATTATTTATATACATTCTGAAGATTTCTCTTTTCCCTTAATGGTTAATAATTCTTTCTATTGTCTTTTTTTTCCTGTTAAATTTATTGGTTACGTTTTCTACTTTCTGACTCAATCCTGGCCTTTAGTTATAGAATGTGTCAAATTGAATAGGAAATCTCAGTAGAGAGTCTGAACCTCAAAAACAGACTGAAAGATGAAATAAACACAATCAAGCAGCATAAGTAATGCTGAAGATAGTCAAAATAAGAATTCATAGACCTAACAGTAGATTGAAAACCACAGTAGAAAAAGGCTGACCTTTATACCTGGGATGTAAAGACATCTGTGCGATTCTTTAAAGGCTGGAAAGAACAGAGAATGAAAAAATAGGTGTGCAGAATTTGAGAAACTTGTGGATGACCATGGCAAAAATATAACAGGCATACAATTGTAGTCCCCCCAAAAGAGGAGAAAATGAAAAAATGGGATAGACTTATTTTCCCCCACAAGAGTGGCTGAAAACAAGCTACAGATTCCAGAAGTTCAGTAAACTCTGAAGAAGAGAAGTTGTTAGTATTAGGAGTATCATAGTCAAACTGCTGAAAATCAGTGATAGAATATCTTGAAGGCAGATGAATATGATTAAAGAGAGTAGCAAGAACAAAACATTGGTGCTGACTTCTCAGCAGAATCAATGGAGACAATAGTACAGGAAACAACACCATTAAAGTACTGAAAGGGAAAGAGTCAATTCAGAATTCCGTATCCGGGAAAAACACCATTCAAAACTGAAGGAAAGAAGCACATTTTTAGATAAAAACAGAAAATTCTTTACCAGCAGGGCTTCCTAGCAAGATATACAAAAGGGATTTCAGGCTAAGAGAATTATACAACATGCAAGAATCACAACTCTATGAGAAATCTAGAAACACATTTTTCCTTTGTGGTATGTAAAATACAAAAAGTCAAATAAAGCAAAAATTATAATGTTAAAAGGCTTAAAGCATATGAAAATGATAACACAAGGAGAGAATACACAGAATGATAAGATTCTTCCATCCTGCATAAAGCAGCCCAATATTAATTCTAAGTGTATAACGACAAGTTAAATGTGCAGTATCATTTGTATGGCAGCAATAAAAAAGAAAAGACAGCAGCATGTCCAAATAGCCAAAAGGAATTAAAATGCAGCAATTAAGAACTCAGTTTGTCTTAAGGAGGAATGTAGAGAGAGGGACAAAGGGACAAATGGAAAGCTAATAGTGAAATGGTAAATTTAAACTCAGTCATATAAAAAGATATTGTTACTGGGGCTGATGCAATGATGCAAATGGTTAATTTCCATCTGCAGGTGGCAGCATCCCATATGGGCTCTGATCTGTGTCCCTGATGCTTGACTTCCCATCTAGCTCCCTGCTCATATCTTAGGAAAGGAGTTGAGGATAGTCTAAAGCCATGGGATATTAAACTTGTGTGGGATAGCTGAAGGAGCTCCTGGCTCCTGGCTTCAGGTCAGCTCAGGTTCGGTTGATGTGGCCATTTGTGGAGTGAACCAGCAGATGGAAGATTTTTGTCTCTGCCTCCTCCGTCTCTCTGCAAAATTTGTCTTTCCAATTAAAAAAATCTTTAAAAAAGTACATCGCATACAAATTAACTAGGCACCCTAATCAGAAGACAGAGATGATCAAAATGAGTAAATTAGTATTTGAATAATACAACTTTACAGACATAGGTACGTTAAAAGTAGAAATATAGGAAAATATATCACCTATAAAATAAGTATATGAAAATAGAATGGCTATGTTAATATTTACAAAATATCACTCAAGACAGCATATTAACTAGTTGCATCTCAGTGCAATAAAAGGGGAAAATACATCAGGGATGCATAATCACTTGTATTCATTCCTCAGTATGCACAGGGCATTGATCCCAAGAAATCCACCCAATTACTGAAGCCTGTGGAAGCAAAGTCCTTTGTGTAAAATGATGTCATGGTTGAACAGAACCTGTGTACAGTCTTCTGTATACTTTAAACCATCTCTAGATGATCTATACTACTTAATGCATTATGAGCTCTGTGTCAACAGTTGTTAAACTGTATTTTTCCTTTACTGTACCCGAACTCTTTTACTTGTGCTCAGTTACAATTCTTTTTCAAAATTTTTAAATTTATATAAGATGAACAGATTTCATGTATTTTACACACGCCAATGTAAGGCTACAGTGCTTCTCTCACCTTACCCTGCCTCCTGCCTACCCTGGCTCTGCAACTACCCTGTTTTCATTCCTTTCTCATTTCCCCTCTAAGTTTTACAAATGATATACCTCTTTATTTTTGTTTGCATTGCCTGTTCTTCTGTGCATGTATGTGAAATCCAAAAAGTTGTCACCTAGACTAATTTCAATGAAACTTTTCTTTATGTTTTCTCCTAAGAGTTTAAAATTTCAGGTCTCATGTTTAAGTCTTCAACCCATTTTTAATTGATGTTGTGTGTGGTATATAAAAAAGAAGGGTCTAAAATCATACTTTTGCATGTGAATATCCAGTTTTCCAAAGAGATTATCATTTTCCTATTGTGTATTTTCGGTTATTTGACCATCTATGTTTGTGTTTATTTCTGAAGCATCAATGCTGTTCCCTGATCTCTGCATCCAGTTTTATGTCGATGTAATGCTGGCATGTGCTGAATGTGCTGTGTGCCTTTAAAACAGGCATGGAGCTGTGGTCTGGAGGGTGAGAATGTAGAGAGGGCAACAGCTTTGGGCTCCAGAGCAGCAGTGGTACCAGTACCTAGGGTGAGGCTGCTTCTCCTACAGCACTGGCAAACAGTCTGCCAGGTGCAAATGCCCGTGGAGCAGCCAGGAAGGGAGGGTCTGGAGCACAGCCAGTTGAGGAGTCCAGCTGTCACTGATGTGCAGTCCTCTTTCCACAGTTGTGGAGTCTGGATCTGGAGTGCTGGTACATGTAAGGCAGCTGCAACTCCAAGCCTAGGGCCCAGGCTGGGTTAGGAGGGCAGGTAGCTCTAGACCTAGTATGGTAAATGGTTTCTTTGGAGAGGGGCTGCAGCAGGCAAGGCTGTTGAGTATCTCTGTCAAGGAAGCCGCAATGGACAGGCGTTTAGTGCAGCTGTGAAGATGTTGCTTAGGGCACTTGCATCCCCTACTTGAATGCCTAGATTTTCTTTTGCTCTCAATTTCAGCTTCCTGCTAATTGGCACCTCGAGAGCAGGCAGTGGCTCAAATACTCATGTTTCTGTCACCCATGTGGGAGATCTGTATTGAGTTCCTGGCTCCTGGATTCAATCTGGCCCAGACTCTAGCCATCGCAGCACTTGGAGAATAAACCAAAGGATAGGACTTCCTCCCTTTTTCCTTCACTGTTCCCTTTCTCTCCCTTTCCATCTTCCTTCCAAATATATAAAATACATTCTGAAGAAAATTGTCAATATTCTGTGTAGAGCAGGCTACTGGAATCTTCAGTGATGAACACTAAAGGACCTTTTATTGTGAAAGTTGTATGTTGTTTGCACCTGCCACATGAGCTGTTAAACTCCTGTTTGGCAAAGCCTGAGGGGTTCTTTGTGGAGCAGAGGTACCCCCTGCTATATGCTGATGCTGGTAGATCTACCTACCCTTTTCTCTGTTCCTAACCATTTCCAGATATTTTAGCCACACTTTTCTCCTGGAGACTCTTTTCTGAGTAGGTATTCTGCTTACTCTTTCTCTTCCCCGCCCCCTTCATCCTTCCCACCCTCCCTCTCTCTCGCCTCACTTTCTGTGCTTGTATCTAACTGGATTCTTGTGCCATCCTGTGACCACTTTTGTTCATGGACATCCATATATTGTTCTTGATGCTGTTGTTGGAAGATGAATGCTGGTAGTTCCTATTATGGTTCTGACTGATGTCATCTCTTGAACAACTACAAATTTGACCATGAATTAGGCAACTTCTTTAAATGGGAAAATTCCCTGGGAAAGAAAAACAAGTTTGCAAAATAACACAGGATGAAATAGAGACCATGGGTTTCATAGCCATCTGACAGTTTTTAATAAAAATTCCTAGCAGTTGACCAAGGTGGTTTTATAAACTGTCCCATGCATATAAGGCAGGATATTAATCATACATAAATTCTTTCAGGAAATAAAATGAGATCACATGTCTCAACTGGCTTTATGAGCCCAAAACATTCCTGATAGTGTCTTATGAAACCTACAACAACAAAAGAAAATTATAACATTATCTGATGAACAATGAGTATAGATAAAAATTTATTTTAAAAAATATTTATTTTTATTTGAAAGGCAGTTTTATAGAGAAAAGGAGATACAGAGAGAGATTCTATCTACTAAGTGACCACAACAGTTGGAGCTGAGCTGATCTGAAGCCAGGAGCTTTCTCTGGGTCTCCCATGTAGGTGTAGTGGCCCAAAGACCTTGATCTATTTTCTGCTGCTTTCCCAGGTCATAAGCAGGTTGCTGGATTGGAAGTAGAGCAGATGGGATACGAACTGTCACCCATATGGGATACTGATCTTGCATGAGGAAAATTAGCTTACTACGCCAACATGCTGGCCCCCAAACAATTCTTTTTTTTTTTTTTAGTAGTAAACAACTTGGTCTTTTATTTGCCAAGGCCAGCTGTTGCGAGGCACTGAGGCCCCAAGTCTTCCAGAAGGCATGACGCAACGAGGGGCCAAGCATTCGGCCTTCCAGGTGCTACTTGCCTAGACCCGCTCTATGTTGGACATGTATCGGGGAAGATCCAGTCCACATAGTGCCATCAAGTAGCTCCTGGTTTCTGATGCTCTAAGCATCAGCTGCTGGGGGCAGGGAAGCTGAGGTACAATGAACTCTTCCCTCCTCCAGCCTCTGTGGGCCAGGCCAAGGTTAGGGTCCCTCCCCCTTTCAGTCTGCAGCAGAAGCAGCTGTAGGGGGCCTGGGGAGGCTCTCAAGAGCCCATGTGGTGGTCTGTGTGTGGTGGAGCGCCCAGCCAGGGTCAAGGACTGGGGGTGGGAGGGACAAGAGAAGGGGTATGACTGGGACAGCAGCTACTGGGTGAGTGGGGTAAGCACTGAATACGGGACCCCAGCTGGAGTTCCATAATGATGTCAGTGGGGAACAGGCAGAGTCCTTGGCTGTCCAGAGGAGGGAACTGAGGTGAAGAAGGTGCCTTCCCTTTTTGAGAAGGGAGGGACATCCCATCAGCCACCCAGCCCTGTTCTTCTTCCCTGGCCCAGGAGTTACAGTGCTGTGTGGGCGTTCCTTGGCGTGCAGACAGAGCCTGAGAGTTGGGGAGGCATCTGGGTCACCTGGCAATGGGGCCCTTACACTTCTGACATGACTCAGGGACACTTGCCCCACGCTGGCGGCTGGCCTGGTGCCTGCCTGAGTTCTCTGGCTCACGTGTCTGCTAGCCTGAGTTCTCTGGCTCACGTGTCTGCTAGAGGCCCATTTTTAGCACCTGGCCTCTTTTTGCTGCCTGGAGGGAGCTCAGGGGAGAGAGCAGGGTTGGCAGCCCAGGGAGCTGGGGAGAAGTGGAAGCAGGGCCCACAGGGATGTCTGTCTGTTCCCACCCAGCTCCTCTGCCAAGGGGGCCAGGGCTCGGAGACTGGTGCTCAGCCGCTGTGCAGCATAGAGATGAAGAGGCCGCTGTCTTGGTCCTGCAGCTGGTAGTCCAGCTTGCCCAGCAGCTCCCAGTAGACATCGTTTATCAGCACCAGGATCTGGGTGTCCCCTCCTCTTTGGAGGCATAGCTCAGGGGTAGAACATTTGACTGCAAACAATTCTTTTTTAAAAATATGTTTGTATTTTGTTGAAATGTGGAGAGAGAGAGAGAGAGAGAGAGAGAGAGAGAGAGAGACAGAAATCTTCCATGCATTGATTCACACCTAAATGGCCATAATGGCTGTGGAGTGGTCCTAAGCCAGGAGCCAGGAGCTTCTTCTGGGTCTTCCTGGAAGGAAGGGTCCAGAGCAGCTGGAACTTTAATCGTAAGTTGAGGCTTTATCTATATACAATAGAACCACACTCCCCCCAAATTCTTAATAAAACACTAGCAAATAAAATCAATTATGATATAAAATATTATATCATAATAGATTTTGGTTGTTCCCATGAAATGCATTTGTTTTAATATTAAGCTAGACAAAAACCTAATTGATGTAATCAATCATAGCACACAGAAGGATGACATATGATTTTTATCAATGGATATAGAAAAACCATTTCACAAAATCCAATCTACTCTCCTCTGGATTTTCTGATGCTATGCTCTAGATTTTCCTTACATTTGCTGCTTACTTATTCTTTACGTCTTTTGCAGGACCCTCGTCTGTTGTCCTCTACAGGCTGTGGTTCACAAATCACCCTGCCACATCTTCTTTCTCCATGTAAGCTTCTTATATATAACTGTTCAGAATTTTTACAGCTCTAACCTGAACTCTGTGTTCCAGGCATGTGTAAACATCTGCCTATTTTGACATCTCCATGTTTATATTCTTTGAGAACATTATACTTAATATATTCAGAGAAGAACTCTTATATTCCCACATCTTTCCAATGTGTTTCTTATTTAGTTTCTTTCTTTAAAAAAAGATTTCTTTGTCACATTCGAAGGGAGGAGTTGTAGAAAGAAGGGGAGAAAAAGAGAGAGAGAGAGAGGTTGGTTTTCCATCTGCTGGTTTAACCCTCAAATGGCCATAGCTAGAACCCTGGAACATCATCAGGGTGGTAGGATACCAAGCCCTTGGGCCTTCTTCTGTTTTTCCATGCATAATCGGTGCATTACTCATGAACTGGGCCAGAAGTAGAATACCCAGGACTCGAACTGGCTCCTGTCTGTGATGCTGGTACAGATGGTAGCTGAACTCACTGAACTACAACACTGCCCCTTCCAATTTCTTCTTTCACAATGTAACTTTAATCTTGCCAACTTCTCAATGGCTCAGACATTTTGATTGATTCTTATTCACTATCCTCTTCATTCAGTTTACTGAAGAGTGATGGAATTTATGCCTCTATAAAATATCTTCAATTTAAAATCACATTTTCAAAACAGCATCATCTGCCTGATCATCACAGTCACACTCTTCTTCCTGTTATTTTTCTGATTTCCTCTAGTTTTCTCTCAGTTTGTTCTACACATAGCATTTAGAATGGTCTTATTACTCCTCAGTTTGAAACTTCTAGGGTTTTTCGGTGTATTATATATTTAACTTCCTGTCCTTGATGTTGAATAGCTACTCAGTGTGGCACCTGTTCAGCATTTTGATCTAACCTCACTTTACATAAGATCACTATCTTATATTTTCCACACAGATCCTTTTGGTCCCTCCAATGTGCCAGTTATATTATTACTTAATGTAAAATTAGATAATTCTGTCTGTCCATTCTCTGAAATGGAAATAGATACTTATGTAAGTTTTTAACCTAATATATTAGTGTGCAGCTATGTTTTGGTGATGTTTCTCCATTTTTCTTGCTGTGTCAAGTTCTCATGAGCATGAATCCTTGTTTAGAAGGAGAAATGAAGTAAGGAAGGGCCCAGTGTGATAACTTAGTTGCTAAAGTCCTCACTTTGCATAACTGGGATCCCATATGGGTGTCAGTTCTTGTCCCGGCTGTTCTACTTCCCTTCTAACTCCTTGCTTAAGGCCTGAGAAAGCAGTAGAGGACGGCCCAAAGGCTTAGGACCTCATAATTTTCAGGAGAACATGAGCTTGGTAAAAACAGACCTACCCTGTACAGAGACGTTTGATTTTAACCATAGGTGAACTCATGGAAATCTATTTTGAGAGTAGGATGAATTTATGAAAAAGGGAATTGGCAGACTATAAAGTTAGCAAGTGATAAAGCAGAGATAATTCAACAGTCAGTTCCAGGCCTAAAAAAACAGACAACACAAAAGAGTTGATTATTACTTGAGAACTGGTGGGGATGAGGTGATAAAAGACAGTTTGTGGGCCTGACGTGGTAGACTAGCGGCTAAAATCCTCCCCTTGAACGCACTGGGATCTCATATGGGTGCCGGTTCTAATCCTGGCAGAGCTGCTTCCCATCCAGCTCCCTGCTTGTGGTCTGGGAAAGCAGTTGATGATGGCCCAAAGCCTTGGGACCCTGTACCCTCATGGGGGATCTGGAAGAGGCTCTGGGCTCCTGGCTTTGGATCAGTGCAGCTATGGCTGTTGTGGCCACATGGGGAGGAATCAATGGACAGAAGATCTTCCTCTTTGTCTCTCCTCCTCTCCGTATATCTGATTTTCCAATAAAAATAAAATAAATCTTTACAAAAATAAAGAGACAGTTTGTACCAGAATAGCATGTTTTCATGGTAACATAACCAGTGAAATTCAGGTTAACACCATGGTATAACCCATAGAATCTGGATGGGTTGTTGATCAGATTTCAGGTGTTCGATGCATGTAAATTCAGACCACCCAGAGGAGGTAGCAAATTGAATGGCAAAATTTAGCACATCTCAGCCTAGATGTTGTGATCAAGACCCAAATCCAATGATGCTAATAACATATTTTGTGTGCAAACTTTTAAAAATTATATACATGTATGAGTTCTTAAGGAGTTAAAAATTCTGTAAGTTTTAGGAAAAGTGTTAGTAAACTTTGGTGTGAACATGTTTAATCATTGTATTAATTATCTATAAATGTGCAAAAAGATCCTAAACTCCAGTGGCTTCAGGCAATGCACATGTATTATCTCATATTTTCTGTTAGTCAAGTATAGGAATGCAAAACAATTTAGTGTCTCTGGCTCCAGTTGCATCAAGAATAAAAAACAGTCAAGCCATTGGCCGGCTCAGTCATCTGAAGTTTCATGGAGTTCAAGTTTTACTGTGTATTTGCTGGCAACCTTCAGTTTGTCATTGACTATTGTTTAGTTATGCAACTCTCCTTTAGTTTCCTGGCATATTGCTTCTCCAAAGAGAATCATTCTAGGAGTAAGGTGATGTGTGCAAGAGGTCGTCCAAGATGCAGGTCATAGGCTTCTGATAACCACACCTCAGACCTAACATAGTCACTTTAGTTTTCACTGCAGGGAAGACACTAAGTGCTGTCCACCCCCCGAAGTCAGGGGGAATACACAATGTGATGACCACAGCTGGGATCATCACAGGCCAGTTTAGAAGCTACCAATCGCTTACTGTATTTTAAAACGTAATGGATCTTATTCCTAAAGTGACAGGGGTCTGGCATTTTAGGTGGTAAGGCAGATAAATGAACATATCTTGTGTGATAGTGAGAGGTCACTAGTGTTGATTAATATCACCTCCGAAACGTGTCCTATAATACACACCCCTATAGAGTTATTCCAGTTGAAATGCTACTATTCTGGAAACACACTGAAATTATGGACACGATAAAATTTGAGCCTAAAATAAGCTTGTAAAACCTAAATTCTCATACCAAAATAGATCCTCAAAGATTTCATAATATATACAGATTATTTTTAAAAATAGACATAATATGTTTTATAAACAGGAGCTATAAAAATACTTCCTAGAATATAAACAACTCAGGGTATTTTGAATACATACATAACTGCCATGCTTTGTTCACCTTTTAAAAAAGATTTATTTATTTTACTTGAGAGGGAGAGAGGAGAGAGAGAGAGAGAAAGGCAAAAAGGGAAAGAGAAAAAAATCTCCATCCATTGGTTCACTATCCAAATGGCTACAATGGCCAGAACTGAACCAGTCTTGAACCACAAGCCAGGGACTTCTTCCAGGTCTCCCACATGGGTGCAGAGGCCCCAAGGACTTGAACCATCCACCACTGCCTTCCCAGTTCACAAGCAGAGAGTTGGATTGGAAGTGTATTAGCCAAGAGTCTCAGTGACAGGCATATGGGATTATGGTGCTGCAGGTGGAGGATTAGTTTGCTGTAACACTGCAATAACCCAGACATGCTTTATTCTAATATTGAATAACAATAAGGAGAATACTAACTCTAGTTTTTTTAAAAAGATTTATTTGTTATTATTTTTTTATTACAAAGTCAGATATACAGAGAGGAGGAGAGACAGAGAGGAAGATCTTCCATCCGATGATTCACTCCCCAAGTGAGCCGCAATGGCCGGTGCTATGCTGATCTGAAGCCGGGAACCTGGAACCTCTTCCAGGTCTCCCACGCGGGAGTAGGGTCCCAAAGCTTTGGGCCGTCCTCCACTGCTTTCCCAGGCCACAAGCAGGGAGCTGGATGGGAAGTGGAGCTGCCGGGATTAGAACTGGTGCCCATATGGGATCCCGGCACGTTCAAGGCGAGGACTTTTAGCCGCTAGGCCACGAAATCAATCTTCCAGTATAGTATCAGTTTAGTGGGAATTACCTCATTGTTGGTGTATCTCTGAATAAAACCACTGAAGTAAATATTCATATTTAATATTTGAGATTTAGTGATAAGTAAATAAAAGGTGATAAAATTTAGGGTAAATAAAGGGATAGTATAAGGAACCTAGCAGGGCAATGGAAACCAAAACTACAACACAAATAAGCCATCATAAAATCACTTGGTCCTGGAGATCCAAAGCAGGGGTACGAATGAAGCCAGATATAGCTTCAGAAGAATGTTGAGTATGTCATTCTCAGATAGCAAGTGGAGTGATTCAATGAAGAAATCACTTACAGTGAGAAGAGAGAATATCCAGCCCTGCTTTGTCTGTAGCTTCAGTAATGGATCGTTTTTCATATTCACTTACTGAGCACTTACTTCCCTTTGGCTTGGGTGGTAGCTATTGTAATGCTTCAGACTTGTGAAGTGCCTCCTCCTCCTTATGGCTTACGTGTATTCACTAAATACTCCTATATTCTAGCGTTAAATATCTTCCCTAAATTTTAGGAAAATAAACTACTGAACATTCCTACTGGTAGATTTAGTGTAAGTCTCAAATCCAATTAGCTATCATGAAAGTCTTTAAACATTCCTAGCTTAAAATACACCTCCCCCGCCCCACCCCCCCAACCTCCGGCTTGCTAACTCAGTGAGTCACATCATTAGCTAATCACTCAAACCAAAACCTCAGAGTTTTTCTGATCTCTCATACTCAATTTACAAGGAAGCTAGGATGTTGGCTAAGTCTCTAATGCCCCCTTTAGATGTAGGCATGTGCGGAAACCCTTGGCCAAGCCTTTGCTTCTGAGGACTTCATGAAAATGATTTGTGTGGGATTTCTGCTAAGTCTTCTGGGAAGCGCCAGGGATAAAAATGGGCTGTGAGTGCTGTCCTGACAGGCTATTCCAGGTCCAGAATGAGACACATATTTGGTGCAGTTTCTGTTTCTCTCCCTTGGTTTGATTTTCATTCCTTTAATCTTCTAAAACATTTGAATGCGTTCAAGCACTCCCAGAAGTCTAGAACTTGGCACCTGTGAGGTTATCACAAAGCTCTGTGGCCAGGCACAGATCCAGTTGGAAACTTGGATTCTAGTTTGGTGAGTGGATCTCTCCTTTTGGCCTTGGGCTTGGACTATCAGACTCATACTTGATTTATAGTAACTCTGAATGCATGTTGAACATAGAAGAAGCTGAGGTCTTGATCAACATTTTAGGCTTGTGGTGGGCCCTTGCTGTCTGTTTGCAAAGAAACCATTTCCATTCTATGGCAGCTGAAGATGCCAGGTATGAAAGATCGCTGCAGGGAATTTAGCAGATGGGATAAGTCCTTCAACGAAGGGTGACACAAACTCTCAAGCTCTGTGCGAAAGTGTGAATCAACTAACTTGGAAAAACTGTTGGACAATGGGATTGCTCTGGGAATATTCACCTCAACCTAGACTGGCACTATAGAACATGCTACGCTACAGTCCACTCTGAAACATCTACACAAATACACAAACACACAAATTGTTTCACTTTCTTGATTTTGTCTTTTGATGAGCTGAGCTTCTGTTTTCACTTTAATATCTTTTCATGAACTGTTTTATTAATTACATCTAGCTAATTATTAAATCTAGTTTAATAGAATATATCAAATTTTATTTTTTACATCTTCTCTAAGAAATATTTGCTTGTTCCCATTATTCTGAAAATTTTTATGCAGAATTTTATAGTTTTTTAGCTTGACTGGATTTACAGTCCATTTGGAATTGACTTACATCCTTAGTGTCAAGTACTAGGCAAAATTCACATTGTTTTATATAAATATTTAATTAATTCAGCATCATTTATTTCAGACGAGATCGGGCGCGTTCAGGGTGGTATGGCCGTAGACAGCATCATTTATTTCAAAGAACATCCTTTGCTGCTGATTTGCAGTAACACTTATTAAGTCCAGTCACTCCGTGTGTGTGTGTGTGTGTGTGTGTGTGTGTGTGCAGGTCTGATTTAGATTCTACGTGGGTGGAGAATGTCCACCCTGTGGGCTGTATAAGGCCACAAAATTATTTGATCTGCTCCTGACACAGCAACTGCAGGTGGAATTCAAAATTCAACAAATCTAATTTTTAAGATGATAGTTTTGCATTGCCTGCAAATAATGTTTTAAAAAATCCGAGATTTTTTTTTTTGGAAGAAATTAGATCTCCCACACCTACTAAGAGTTCCCCAGCAGGTTCCCTTTGTAACACACGCTGATCATCCATGATGGTTCCCCAGTGCAGTGAGCTTGTTAAGAATTCTAGAAGGCTCGGGCCCGGCAGTGTGGCCTAGCGGCTAAAAGTCCTCGCCTTGAATGTGCCGGGATCCCATATGGGCGCCGGTTCTAAACCCGGCAGCTCCACTTCCCATCCAGCTCCCTGCTTGTGGCCTGGGAAAGCAATCGAGGATGGCCCAAGGATTTGGGATCTTGCACCCACGTGGGAGACCTGGAAGAGGTTCCTGGTTTCCGGCTTCAGATCAGCGCACACCGGCCCGTTGAGGCTCACTTGGGGAGTGAAACATTGGATGGAAGATCTTCCTCTCTGTCTCTGCTCCTCTCTGTATATCCGGCTTTCCAATAATAATAAATCTTAAAAAAAAAAAAGAATAAAACCCAAACTGCTTACTGCAACCATGAAGGCCTCACATAACCTGACCCTTGCTTATCTTCCAGCTTTACCTAACACTGTCTTCATCTTTTACCATGCTCTTGTCACCAAGGTTTTCTTTTTGTTCTCACAATCACCAAACTGCCACCTGCTTTGAAATTTGTTTTCCTTTTTTTCTGGAGCACTCCTTCTAACGGGTGATGCATGAGGTAGTTTTGCTGTCCAGGACTCTAAGTTCATCTATTCATCTCTAAGGTCTTCCCTGACCCCTCAGAGCTGCAATACAGCACAGCTTGAGATGATATTATTTATGTTACAGCCTATGCAAATGGCACTGGAATTGTACAGTACACAACCTGACACAGCTTACACATCTACTCTAGATCATTCTACCTAATATTCCTTCTTCTCATCCCCAAATATAGACTTATCCTTATTTCAAGTTCTGCAATTTATTCCCTTATTTTAGAGAATGTATACTCAGAAGCTGCCACTATTCTTACAAGAAGGTAGAAATCTGTCTCCAGTATCTGCTGCTAACTTCATGGAGACAGGAACCTTGGGCATAGTCTGATGATTCATACATATTTGTTGACTGATTACAGTGTAGGGTATCTTCTTGCAGATCATAGGCCATGTTTCTAGATTTGATATGGCCTGCTACCATAGGAGTCCAATGACTCACACTGTATTCTTGTGCTTAATAAATACTTAAATTAGTTACTAGATAAAATTACATTGAAGATATAGAAATTGAGATGTATACTTGTCATACAAGGATGAACTCCCAGATCTGTAGAACAGAGCAGACACATAAGAAATAGAATATAAAAGTGTGGAGACTTGATTTTTGCAAAGGTTTCTCCGTAATTAAAAGCAAAATTAATGGTTTATTAATTAGTGATGCTGGAAAACGAAATCCATGTGTAGAAAAAATAACTCTCCTAACATATATCAAATATAAAGATCAGTTTGAGATGAATAAAAAATCTAAATGTGAAAGCTAAAATATAAAGTTTCTAGTAGAAAACATAAAATACTTTTAAGACTTGAGACATACGAAGACATTTTAAACAGGAATCCCAACGCACCAAACATAAAAAATGATAAATATCGTAAGATTAAAGTTAGCTCATGGAAGATACCACTTAAAAAAGTGAAAAGGCTGGAATAAAATACTAATAATACTTATATCTGACATTGAAAACATATCTTTATATAGAAAACATATGAAGAGAAATATATTTAATTTTTTCAAAATAAAAATACTTCCTAAATTAAAAATACAAAAAGTTGAAAAAGTCCTCAACATCAATGGTCCTCAGGGAAATGTGATTTAAAAAATAATATACCATTGCATATGCACTTGAAGGAGTAAAGTTGAAATAGCTGACAGAACCACATATATTTTCAAGAATTTACAGAAAGCAGAAAATTCTGAAATAACAGGTTTAAGCTAGAAGAAATATGAAATGTTCACCAACAGGATATTGGATAATGATCAGAATGTACTACAAACAAGTGATCATTCAACAGCATGGAGAAATCTTAAAACATTATATCAGGAGAAGTCAGAAGAATATTACATGTCAGTCCTTTTGTGTTAAGGTCACATATGAAGAACAGGCAAAACCGATCTTTAGGGATTGGGAAACTACACAAGGAAATAATGAAAAACATTCTTTGCAATCAAGGTACTGATGACATGGATGTATATGTAAGACACATTCATTGAGTTACACAATCTTGATACATGCATTTTCCTACATGTAAATTGCAATTACTCAACAATTAAACTAAATACAAAGAGAAAATGCAGATTGAATGGAAGGATTGGAAGATTATTTAATAAGTTAAAAAAAATCAGTGTTCAAAATATATTTTTTGTTATGACCATTTTTATCTTGGTCAATACAACTTAATCATGTTGTGTATTGCTTAACACAGTAATTCTGCATGCTCAAGGAGCAACATCAATTTCTATTCAGAATTTCAAGCCAGGACTTGGTGAACTGGCAAAAAATGAAACAAGATTATCAAATGCAGGAATTAATCAAATTATTAATTGCAGGAAATTAGCTTGTCCTATTGCAATTTCTCTCACTCCATTAGAGAGTAATCAAAGTATGGATAATTTTCAGTAGTATTACTTGGCACTGCTAATATTTTTTGTATTTTTAAGAAAGGATGGCCCAAGAGAAGGCCTCATTTCTACAGTGGTACGGGCAGATTTCTACCCTGAGTATATGCCCACAGCTCAGACATGGTAATGTGTAGCCATTGGAAGATAAATGATCACCGGAGACAATACTTCCTTTCAATGTTGTTCTTGTCAAAATCAGTTTTAAGATTGATTCTGCAAATATTTATTGGGGATTCACCATGTACCAAATACTATGTTCTGCAAGGGGATTTAAGACCAGGAAAGAATAAAAAACTCAGAGGAAAGACAGAGAAGAAGAGGATGAGAGAGAAATAGATGGGGGATCAGTCAAAAGGAAGGGATTTTTTTTTTATGATGCCACGGTCCCTCAGGGTTAAATGACATGAAAACCAAAAGACATCTATTAGATTGGAGATCCTGGGAGTTTTAAATAAGTTTTGGAAAGCAGTTTCTGCAGGGTCAAGGATAGAATGTGGCGGTTTCACAGATTCTGAGCAGCTTTCTGAGAACTTGAAGTGAAGCAAAGGGAAATGCAGGCAGTTAGCTTGGAGGAAGAAATCCAAGCAGTGGAATATGTGTATCAATTGGGTAAGATATATGAAGAGAGGAAAGCACTATCAGAGAGGGATGCACTATCAGAAAGGAAAATGTAGAAAATACAGATGAGAGATAGGATGAATGAAGTGAGCTCTTGGAGGCAGCCTGGGATGGAACTCTGAGGACAGTGCTGGATTAGATTTGGACAATGTAGTAAAAGCAGTGGTAATAACCAGTAAATGTTATCACTACTTGCTATGCCTTTCCAAGCTACATATATTTTATTTCAGCATCCTCTTGAACTTTCTTAGATGTTTATAATTATTGCCTCTCTTTTATGCTGAGTAAAACGACATGAGGAGGAAGAATGTAGTTGCAGGTAAATATATAGGTAGAGAAAGAAATCAGAACTTTTGCTATGGGAGGTCTACCTTTGGTTTTATAAAGTAGAACGTGAGGAGATCTACTGAGAACAAGGAGGAAGCTGATGAAGAAAGGACTGGTAATCATGAAATCATTGTATAGGTCAGAAACAGTTGTGATGGGTGTGGGATTTCAACTGGGAACAACAGGGGCTCCTGGAGTAGCTCCAAGGACATGTGGATTTCAATTAATTCTAATAAATTTAGCTATACATTTCCTCCAGGGGCCCTGTTCTGCTAGGAGTAGACATTATCACAGTCTGTACGTTTCAACACCCAGGGAGACCTCGGTGTTCACCTGTTGGCCCATAGTCTAACCCATCATCAAGGTCCCTAACCCTCTCTATTCCAACTACCTTCCACTCCACTCCACTCCACTCCACTCCACTCCTTCCCCTCATTCACTGCTTCTTCATGAATCTTATTATAAATGATATTTATGCAGTGCATATTATGGAACCTTAGTATAACTGCAGTGACTGTTGTGACTTTCCGTAACTTGCAAGAGTCTTCCCAGATATGATCCCAAGTTTAATCATTTCCACCATGTGTTGTTGTTTTACAAACTGATGCATCTCTGTTTCAACACATCTCTCTCTCTTTGTCTGTCTGTCTCTCTCTCTCTCTCCCTAACCCTAACCCTAACTCTTCTTATCTTGAAGTAATTTTCAGCTGTTTATCTCCCACCCACTCCTTCCCATAACACTCTGTGTAACTTTTGCCATCTTCAAAGTGCATATTAGTTTATTTTCTGGTTTACCATAGAATGAAATTATGAAACTCTTGAAGGCCAGGATTGTGTATTTACTTAAAGTCTATGTGCACATAACTAGGCATGCTGTCATAAACAGAACAATTGGTTAATGATGTCTTAATGTATATACCCAGTTTCTTCACAGTGTTCATTCAATCCTATGCATATATTCCTGCACTTAACATTTCCTGAGAACTTGAATGTGAAATTCACAATACAGATGCACATTTTATGGTAATTTAATGAGACTAGCTTAATATATGCCAATTCTTACTAACCTACAGAAGAATTTAGGAGCCTTTATGCTGTATTTTCTAGTTCTTCATGATTGGTTGGACAGTGCTATATCATATGCTGTTTCTGAGACAGTATTTCAATATTAACATGAGCACTGCTAGCACTGTACTGAGAAAGTTTCTATATGGGGTATCTCAGGGACTTCATGAAAAATACATCAAAAGATGTTTATTTTGAAATCCATACATAGTTTTTCCATAATACTCACTTCCCATGAACTTGTTGTGGACCCCTTATATTTCAAGGAAAACATTTTTAACAGGGAATTATTTTTACTTTCTAAAGCTTTGTACAAAGTTTTATAACCATAGAAAAATAATTGTGGCCTTGCAGTGCCCAGTATCATTCTCTGTGTTGCTTCTAACATGCTGTTGCTCAAATTTGTGGTTAACAGAGATAGAAAGAGTATTGTTTTTGTTATTTCACTATTTAAAAATAGTGGTAAACAACTGCCTTTAAAAGTAAAGCTTTCACTGGAGTGAAAGAGTTACATATTCTATAGAACTATATGGCAATTCTAAGGCAAAAGTAAAAGAAAAAACGATCTCGGTTAAAACTCCATAATTATATCATTTGACTATGGAAATTTTTGATGAAACTACACAATAGTCTCCTGTTTTGCTACCCAGTGGATGACAGAATGGCACTCTACTTGCTATTCCAGGCCAGGGACCCTTCTTCAAAAAGACTTACTTGACTTTTCAATTGATTGAATTTCTCCTTTTTTATGGTCCCATAGTGTATTCCTCTATCCATCCATCCACCTTGAGCTCTGTACTTAGCATATTTATTGACCTCTTTCTTAGACTATGACCTTCCTTAGGCCATCAGTCATGTATTATATTATTGTTGATCCCATGTTCTTAAAAGAGAGCTTGGCACATAGCTAATACTGAATAGCTCTGAATGGATGAGTGGATGCATTGGAAAACACAAGATCTTTGCATCCTCCCTTCAGGCAATGCAGGCATGGACGTATGTTGGTGCTAGGACATAGAATATGCCATCTTTTCTTTCACTACTGCTTATTTGCTACATTCAATAGAAATCCTAAAGCAATCAAACCCACCACACATTTCCACCATGCAAAGGATTGTGCCTCCTTCAAACCTTATTAGATAAATGACCTTTTGATACAAAAGTTCAAATCTAATGTCACTGAGAAGATGTCTCTCAGAGACAAGGCATTGGCTCTGGATGGGATATTTCCTCTCTCTCTGGCCCACTGTTTCTCAATTATAAAAAAAGAAGAGTTAAGCATTCTTTATTATGTGCTATCCCTTATGTTATGTACCTTATTTTATGTCACCTCATCTCATCCTCGAACAGACTGTAATAATGTCATTGCCTAAAATTTATAGACAAAGAAACAGTGATAACTACTGTCATTAGATACTGCAGGACACTTTGAAAGTCATACCAGTTGAAATGAAAACTTTGTTCCAACCACGTGCCAAGAAATTACCTGAAGGAAGCCAAGTACCTAATATTTGGCTTTAAAGCCCGTACATGATGATAAAAATTCCTTCCTCACAAGATTATTATGAGGTTTAGAGGTAACATACAAAACAAGTAGCAAGAGGCCATTTCTTTACTTTTGAATTTGCATTGATTTATAAAGTTATCAACTACTTAAGAATATTCCTTGTAATAGCCAACTTAATATTCTGAAGCTGATGACCCTGTCCTCTACAAGTTTAACTCACCTCCTAAAGCATACCATATCATATGGATCACGATGGTTAGCTCATTGTTGAGGTAGAAAACAGAATTAGTAATCTCAGCGCATGAAAGTCTTAACTCTGGCAGCTATAAATCTGATCTTAAACAGGTAGTTTACATTCTACAAGTTTATCTTTCCTCATTTCTAATATGTAATAATATGGGGCCAGTGTTGTGGCACAGTGGGTTGAGCTGCAGCTTGCAATGCTGAATCCCCTTTTGGAGCATTAGTACAAGTTATGGTTGCTCCACCTCCGATTCAGTTCCCACAATGCACTTGGGAGGGCAGAAGATGATGCAGGTACTTGGTGATGCACTCTGATTTTGGCCTGGCTCACACCGGCCATTACAGCTGTTTAGGGAGTCAACCAGTGGAGAAAGATTATTTCTCTTTCTTCTCTCTCTGAGCTTTGCCTCACAAATTTTAAAAAAAGATTTATTTATTTTGAAAGTCAGACTCACAGAGCAAGAGAGACAAAGGGAGAGGTCATTCATCTGCTTGTTCACTTGCCAGATGACAGCAATGGTTAGGGCAGATCAAAGCTGGGAGCCAGGAGCTTCATCCAATTCTCCCACATGAGTTACTGGGCCAAAATACTGGGACAATCTTATGCTATTTTTCCTAGGTCTTTAGAAGGAAGCTGAAATGGGAGGTTGAGCAGTTAGGACTTGAATTGGCACTCATTTGGGATGCTGGCATATTAGGGAGTATTTTTAACGGCTATGCCACAATGCCAACCTCAATGAAATAAATTTTAAAAAGATGGGATAAGGCTCAGGTGTGATAGCCTGGTAGATGGAATCTTGCCTTGTATGCCCAGGATCCCATAGGGATGACAATTTGTGTCCCAACTGCTCCATTTCCCATCCAGCTCCCTGCTTGTAGCCTGTGAAAGCAGTAGAGACTGAACCACAGCCTTTGGACCCTGCACACATGTGAAAGACCCAGAGTTCCTGGATCCTGGCTCCAGATCAGCTCAGCTCTGGCTGTTGTGGCCACTTGGGCAGTGAACCAGTGGATGGAAGATCTTTCTGTCTGTCTCTCTTTCTCTGTATATCTGCCTTCCTAATTGAAATAAGTAAATAAATAATTTTTAAAAAGATGGTGATAATATGATGAGATAATTTTTATAAGGACATCTGTAATAGCAGTATTATAGGGTCTTTGGTAAAAATTCTAACTATAATCACTACTATATTTGATTCTAAGACTGTACCAAGATCTTTTGATATATTATCTTATTTAAATCTCAGAAAATTCTTGATATAATTACCTTTGTAACACAATATTTACTAATGAAGATGTTGCAAGCTATAGAATTTACAGCACTTTCTCAAGAGGAAACAGTTGTAGAGTGGTAGAGTTGGGATTTGAATACAGATACTTCAAAACTTGAACACATATCTCTCTTGCTTATAACTCGATACAGAAATGCTCTCAACGTAAAAATAGTCTGCTAGAAGTGAGACATGGTATGATGGGAGCAGTTAATTATATTATGTAACTTAATGCTGCACACATCTGAGAAGACATTTGGAATTCACAGCAAAGCTACCTACTTCTGAATAGCAGGAGCCGTGTGTGGCTCTGAGTATCTTGCTATCACTGCCTCTGAGGGCTGTACTGCTTAGAGAGGAGGAAGACAACTGTCTCACACACACCCAGAACAGTGAGGATTCAGGCATCAGGGCAAACAATGTGAGGCACTGGAGAAGGTCCCCAATGACTCATCTGTGAATGGACCAGACCAGAAATAGTATTTTGTAACTTTAACAAGTAAGCACTTGATACCTCATTATTCCTATCAATAGAGTGGGAATAGCAATGTATCAATTCTTTCATTAACTCGGTGGCTTCCCTAACTTATAGTACTATGAGTCATAAGCTGAATGATTTCCAGGAAGAACTCCAAGGCCAGGGAGAATCTTCAAATCTTTTATTAAAAGATATTATTAGAAGAATCACTCATCTGTGGGGCCACTTAATGATCCAAATTGAACTGGGATTTGCTTCACGAAAGGCAGAAGAGACAACAGGGAAGAGCAAGCACAATCATTCGAATGGAGTTATAGAACAATTGGTTAGTTGACAACTCTCTCAAGCTGTGGTGTACTTGAGAAAGAACCATGTATTTTGGGGATGATAATTTGTCTTGTCCTGTTGTGTGACCATTTAGGTATCATTTCGGCATCATTAAAAGTTCTGCATCTGTTAACCCAAAGTGATTGATTGGATGGCTTGGGTGCTGCCTCACTGAATGCAGTGCAGAGACAGACTTTGGGAAGGAGACTTCAGACTGAACCAGTATCACCTGTTCCGAGTCAAGGTTCAAGAACAGCTATCTCAAATTCACCCGTAGTTCTGCCTAAATGGAACAAGTGTATTGACAGCAAGGTTCCTAGATATTTCTCATCTCTGAGGCTGAGATTTGCACGATTTTCCAACATCTTCCCCTGGAACTGATCCCAGGAAGGAATTGTATTTGTTTTACATATTCTGTCTTGGTAACAGCTGTTTTTCATTGACTGATGGCATCCTTTAGTAGTTTGTTGTGAGTTAGGTTTCTGGGGTCCGAGTATCTCAAATCATTGGCCCAATCAGCTCTCTAAGCCTTCATAATAGAGGAATATGTCCAGTGGCATTTTTTTTTTTACAGTGTGCTGCTTTCCCACACACACAGGCACACTGATTCCCACCCAGTGGGCATTTAATGAAGAGAAATAAATAGAGTTGGAAAACTGCTTTGGTGCCATCAAAATGATTCTTGGGTACTCAAACCAAGGAAATTGCATGAGAATTGACTCTTTAAAAAAGCCTCATTTCTGTTGTTGCTGCTCTGGGAAGGTCATGGAAAAAGTGACCTATACTGATGCTTCCCATCACCTCTTTCAGTGACCTTGCTCCCACTTCCAGATTCCACAATTATGAGTGAAAGTTCCTAATAATTTATCTTACCAAATCCAAAGGGATTTCCTCCAGCAAAACCACGGCTGACTTTGATTCTATTGATATTTCCTTCCTTCCAATTCTTTCGTTTCATGAATTTGTGAGAACTAGTAACATGAGCTTTCTGCTTTCTTAACTTTTTTGATGGGAAAGAGACAAGAAGAGGAAGTCAGTGCTTGCCAGCCAGAGGCCCAGTATGGCTTGTTTGGCAAGCAGCTGGGATGTTGGTCCCACCATCCCCAGGAGTCTCCTGAGCTTATTAGCCTGCTTTCATGATCATAGCAAAACATGTAAGATTGGGTAACTTTACAAAGCAAAGAGGTTTTTAAGCTCAACATCCTGGAAATGGAAGGACATGTTATGGTGTCACCTCTGCTCTGGTCGGGACTTTGTGGCAGTAGTGACTGTGAGAGGGAGACATTACATGGCCAGATAGCATATGAGAAGGAAGTTAAAGATCAGGCTCAGTTCTTTAACAACTCAATCTGATGAGTACTAATTCAGCATCCCATGAAAATCTATGCCTTTAATGAAGGGGTCACCACACTGAAGACAAGCCTCCAGCCATGAACCACTGGGGGGCACACTGGAACCACATCCAGGCCTAGTACATGCCAAACTTCCTTCTCTGGACCAACTAAATGATATGAATGACTGAGATCCCTGAAAGAAAGGACATTTAGTGATGCATGCAGTTCACAGCTGAATGGGTGCTTGTTAGCACCTACCCTTAGGTTTAACTTCAAACCAACTGCCATTTGCACATGGTCTTCAGACACGATGAAACTGCGTTGTGAATGATATCTACCAGTGGTTGAAAAATGCTTTATATGACTTCTTTCCTTCCAAAGGGTTCAGAAGTCTATGAGTTCTTCTTTGTGACTTACAGATATAGCTGTGTGGCCATTCCCACAGACCAGTCTTCTAGAATCCAGAATTTCTTTCTCTCTGCCTGGTCCCTGGACTCCATCAGATCTCTTGTATACAAACCAGTTGGCTGGGACTCACATTCCTCTTTCATTCCTACCCAGGGCTATGTCTCCAGACTCATCCCTATTTTGAGTATTTCATGTTTCATTTCATAAAGAGATTATCCAGGACCTGCCTCTGACATCTTGTTGGCCATTTCTATCTTTGCTTTGTCCTCTTGTATCAAACCTTTGTTTTGTTTCCTGGGCCTTGAAATGTCTGTAATTAGCCTTGGTGTCCACTTTCCTAAAATTCAACATTTCCAACTCTAATTGTCTCCTCCATGACTTCTTTTTGTGTCAGATTAGGTAAGAGAACACGAATGAGGACAAATAACTGAAATGGCGAAATCTTGCTCTTAAGAGAGAAATTTCCTGGGCTTCTTGCTCCTTCCACCACCTGGCCAGGCGGCTTCTTGTTCTTTCTACCACCCAGATGGATCGCTTACTTTCTGGGGGCCATTGAGTGTGCGCTGAGGGTTGGGCCAGCAGAGTGTGCCTAGGGAATCATGTACATGCTTTGGTTCTGTGCAGGCAGGGACAGTAGAAAGGGGGAAAATGTAAGGCCCTAGGCTAGCATGGTATGCTGGTGGATCAGGCTTGAGGACCTGTGCATGATGGCATGGGCCTGAGGATGGATATAAATGCTTGGATCCCAGATGGTCAGAGGGTAGGATCCCAGGCCAGCATGCATGCCAGGGGACTGGACTGTGAATCTGTGTATGTGCTAGGATTTGGGATGGGCAGGGCTGCAGAACAGTGCACTTCCCTGCTGGAGGACTGCTTTGGGGAGCCCATGAACTCACCAAAATGGGGACTGTGGATTGCTCAGGCAATGAGGGTATGGGATGTAGAGAAGGGGAGACCACTAAGGGAGCGCATTGCAGGTGAGGGGTGACTTCTGGGGGACTACCACCAACAAGGCCACTACACCTACAAGTGAGCAAGAGGGTTGTGACAGAGGTTTCAAGGAGGGAAGCTAGAGGAACTTTCTGGGTCAGACCAATGCATCCACCCATGTGGGGGATCTAATCTGGGCTAGTTAACATCCACACCATCCACCAGTGCATACAAAAATTAGGCCTGGGGGCCTACCTAGCAGGGCTAGACCACAGTACCCGCCAGTAAGGGTCAGAACAAGGGATGGGTCATGTTAGGCTAGGGCATGACATTAACCAGCACATGAGAGAAGCAGGTGTGAGGGCAAATTCTTTGAGGGATATATGCATTCACACCTGTGGGATAGCAAAGGTTGCTGGCTTGCTTAAGAGTTGGAGGTGATTATGGGCCAAACTAGATATTACAGTGGAACCCACTGATACTGATTGGTACTGGGGTTGGGAATAGGCTGGCTGGTCCAGGCTGCAGCACCTGTAGACACACCCAAGAATTATGTGTGGAGCAGGCTGGGCCACAACATCCACCAGCACACACGAAGGCCAAGATGGAAGGGGCAGCTATGCCTAGTAAAGGCCTAGCACTCATTGTCATGTATAAGCTCTGGGTCTGGGAGTGAGCCTGGTTGGAGAACATGGGGAACTTCCCTGGTAGGCTATAGCTCCCATTTGGAGAGCACACAATTTAGGCCTGTGCAATGGAGGTGTTGGTCAGGCAAGACAAAGTTACTCTGCTTGCCAGCAGGTGTGTGGGTTGGCTTGGGGTGGGGAGACGACCAGATAGGGCCAGGCCAAACCATAGCATACCAGCAAGTGCAGGAGCCAAGATGGGGTGTGGGCCATGCTGGGCTAGGCTATCACACCCACTGGTTTGTATAAAAACCAGAGTTTGGGGCAGGCTGGGCAAAGCTAGGCTATAGCACCCACCAGTGAGAGTTGAAACTGGTGGAGGGTTGGTCCAAGCTAGGCTACAGCATCTGATGATAAAGGTCCAGATGGGGAATGGGCTATGTTAAGCTGGATTAGAACAACTACCAGCACAGGCAAAATCTGTAACTGGGAGCAGGCCTGGTTGGGGAGTTAGGGGGTTGCCCAAGCTGGGCTGCAGTTCCCACTCAAGAGTGGGATGGAATGGGGGCAGTGAACTAGACTGGACATGATTGCAGTATGCCTTGGCGTGTGCATGGACTGGGCATGGGGTATGCCAGAATGGGCTTGACTCCAGCACCCACTGGTGCTCATGAGAGCCAGGGTGGGTATAGGAAAGGCTGATCTATATCTTGACACCTGTTGAGCCATGTGAGAGCTGGATCTTGAGGTTTATCAGGTGGGGTTGGGCTGCAGCATTAGGTCAACTGCTAGCCACACTCTTACTCCAGTAAGAGCCAGAATGGGTGTGCAACAGTCAGGCAAGGTTACTATACCTGCCATGACAAGAGGTAGGCCAAGTCAGATTGGGCCAAGAACCCACTGATATGCACGAGATCTGTCACTGGAAGGTGACCTGATAGAGCGGCTTGGGGAGCTCCTCTATTAGGATGTACTCTTTGCAGGTGAGCACAAGAACCAAGGCTTGGATCAAGTAGTATCCCCAGAACATGCTCTGCATTGAGACCATGGGATGACATAGGGTGGCAGCCCCTTATAGCTGGTTTCTGATGTAGTTGGATTTCTGGTAGTGGTCCTCTCTCCTCTCCCTACTTTCCCCAGACATGGGAGTAAAAATTAGATTGGAAATAGTTGTTTTATCCACTTTCCCTCATTCTCTACCCTTCCCCCCAACTGGTGGTCACATGGGCATACATCCTTCTTAACTATGTAAACATCATTAAAAATATAACTTAAAATAAATAAGTAAAAAGAAACCTTTCTAATGATAAATTCCTATACAGTAAATTAATCAGTATTTTTGGGCCTCTACCCGTATGTTTTTTAAAAAAGATTTATTTTATTTTTATTGGAAAGGCAGATCTATAGAGAGAAGAGACAGAGAGAAAGATCTTCCATCTGATGATTCACTTTGCAAGTGACCGCAATGGCTGGTGCTGTGCTAATCTGAAGACAGGAACCAGGAATTTCCTCCAGGTCTCCTATGCGGGTGCAGGAACCCAAGGCTTTGGGCCGTCCTGGACTGCTTTCCCAGGCCACAAGCAGGGCGCTGGATGGGAAGTGGAGCTGCTGGGATTAGAACCGGCACCCATTTGGGGTCCCAGCATGTTCAAGGTGAGGACTTTAACCGCTAGGCCACCACTCCAGGCCCTACCCATACTGTTTTTAACTGTGACATACACCATGAAGGAGACAAAATGATACTCAGACCTAAACTCTAAGAGCTTATGATCTAACTAATTAGATGAATGAGTAAGTGGAAAGTGATGGTACCTTGTCTCCAGTCTGGCCTCTAGCACTGTAAGATTTTGAGGCTTAGGCAGGACAACTTTCTCTTCTTTTCCTATAGCACATGTGCGTAAGATCTATACTTGTGGGTAATTGCAAGGAATAAGTAAGATGAATGTAAATTTCATATGTTTTGCACATGAAGAAAAACTCCATGTTTTGATTATTTTTATCAGAAAGTTCTTATCAGGTGAAGAGTATTTAAAACAGTATTTAAAACAGGAAAGAGAGTGGTCACTAGTTACACAAATTGTTGAAATTTACAAAGAGGGGCAGATGGTAAGAAACTAGCAGAGATAAAAAAGCTGCTGTCATCCTTAGGCTTCAGAGAGAGCAGAAGATGCTGTGTTATAATCAGGATTCCCTAGTGAATGATGGAGCCAGGATGAGCACATAGAATAGTGGCCATAGAGAAGTTGCCCCTGCTGCTGGGGAAGGAGAGCCTGACCAAGAGGGGAGGAAAGAAATGCTCTTGATTCTCCTTTCATCCTTTGTCTATCTACAATTTTCAGGATATGTTTCCCATGTGCTAAATCCAGCTCACTTAGAGATGAAGTGTAGCCAGAAAGGATAATCTCTTCTTCCCCCTGTTCTTTGGCATCTTCTGTGATACAGGCAAAGTCAGATGTACAGAGAGAAGGAGATACAGAGAAGAAAATCTACCATTGGATGATTCACTTCCCAAGGAGCTGTAATGGCCAGAGCTAAGCCGATCCAAAACCAGGAGCCAGGAGCTTCTTTTGGGTCTCCCACAAGGGTGCAGGGTCCCGAGGCTTTGGCCCGTCCTCGACTGCTTTCCCAGGCCACAAGCAGGGAGCTGGATGGGAAGTGGAGCCAGTGGGACATGAACTGGCACCCATATGGGATTCCATTGGATATAAGGTGAGGATTTAGCCAGTAGGTTATTGCACTGGGCCCGATGCTTATTTTTATAAGCAGTTTATTTGTTTGTATTTTTGAACATAAAGGTTTGGTCTGTTCCATAAAAGGGAAAGTCTTATGGGAGAAAGAATTATGCCCCGAGAAGTCCCTCATGTGAAAGTTTCTTTAGGGACATTGCGGATTTCCTTGTGTGTGAGTCAGCGCAGAAGTGAATGTACATCAAGACATTCTTCCTTTTGCTTCCCATGTCATCCTCATGTACAAGGACTTTCTTGCATGAAAATAAACATCTTCTAATGTCATTCATTTTTCCCACAGACATTTGTAAGTATCCTTGCCTTCTGAGACTATCTCTCTGGTTTATAAGAAAAATAGGTCAGAAGATAAAGTCCACTGGTGTTATGATTCCCTGGTGTTACCTTCTCAAACAGCCTTGTTCATATATTCTTTGCTCTGTGTTTCTCAGAGAATGCAACTTCCAGAGAGTGAGTCCTAACATGTACTCATGCTTGCTTGGGCTCGGGAATCGTCATCTGCTTCCTCGTTAGGGACATTTTAAAATAGTGTAGGGGGCACAACACTATTTAGAGAAATCACCCTAGATTAGAAAAACATCTGGGACTATCAGCAGAATGGTTTGGGACTGCACGTCGGCTTAATAGTACATTTGATTTCCTTGCCTCTGCATACACTTTGAAATGTCTCCTTTGGATGGGGGCATCCTCTTTTACCTTCTGAACGTGAGAAAGGAAGACAGCACAAGAACCCACATCATCCTTAAGCTGGCTCCCTGCCAGGGGAGTAAGGGGTGGATTGTGAATACCTGATATTCCTAGTTAGATTTAGGATAAAGAAAACAAATGAAACCCAACTTTATAAAGGTGAGTATGAAGAGAAACAAAATGAGTGGTAGAGGCTCCAAGTCCATTGAGTATTCAAACAAGGAGAGTCTTCAGAAAGAGAAGGGGACATGGCATAAAGGGAAGGGACATTTCCTGTGGACATTTCTGCTTCTCCACTGGGTTGTAGTCATACTGAACTCCTCCATGTCGCTGAGCTTTCCACGTGGCCTTTCTCATTCAGGTTATTCCCTCTTCTTGAGACGCATTCTCTCCTACTAACTTCTGGTGATGCCAGATGCTATGACAAATCATCTACTTTAAAATTGGATAAATCACCCAGTTAGGCCTCTCCACAACATTTAAGTTTTCATTCATCATAGATGCCTTCATACTGCATTCATCTTACCCGTAAGATATAAAGCAGACTAAAGTTTTTAGAGTCAAAAAATGATTTATCTTTATGTGTTTGGTACCATCAACAGTGCCAAAAACCAAATGGAGCTCTCTCTCAGTACTGTTGGGCTGAGTTCAACTTACATTTGAATTTGAAAAGGAAATAAGATATATTCAAACAAATACAATTAAAAGCCTTTCCCCCCCGCCCCAAAGCTAAGCAAACCTGAATTCTTTGTCCGATTTACACAGTTTGATTTACTCACTGAGTTGGTATCTCTCTACTGCTTGTAGAAGGCACGGTAGTTACTTCAGAGAGGGCCCCTGGAGGAAAGTTGTGTTGTGAAAATAAACTTTCCACCTATCCATTTTCCCTATGATTGACAGAAACTGCATTATCTTTGGAGCATAAAGCCTTTTAAAATGTAGTTCAGAACAATCTTAGCTTCATTAAGCTGGGAAAAAAGCAAATTTTCTCTATCCCTATTTCCCTCCAATTCCCAAGGGCCTGCTAGGACGAAAATCACAGACTGAAAATAACTGAGACTGATTTAGGTTCAGTTAGGCAAGCTGTTTCTCCTGTAGTACATAGTTTTGTCTTTTGGTTTTCGTTTGTAACTTTCCCAATGTCTGGTTATTCTATTAATGCTATGCAAGCGTCTATATGGTATGAACAAGACTGGTGAGAAACCTACACATATTTAGTCACTTCCTTGAAAGAAATTCTCAGAAATCAGCTTTCTTTGAGTGTCTATTTTTTTCCCTATAATGTTGCTTTATTGCATTTTAAGTTATGGTATAACCATCAATTGTTATCTACCTGATTATCTCAACACCTAAATGTTTTGAGCATAAAAGGAAAAAATTAGTTTTAAACATTTTTCTTTTTTTTTTTTCCAGATTTGATAGATGGTTTTATAATGAGTGTTTAACTCTACAACTTGTTTTCACATATGTGTGTTTTATTTGAATCATGATTTTTTTTTTCATTTTGCTCTTTGCACACTGTGGTCATTATTTTTATCTGTTGTGGAGTTTTGTGCTTGTGTCTTTTAAGTTTTTCCTTCAAAGTTATGGGAGGGGCTGCAAAGACACTTGGCAAAGGACACAGGGAGCGAAATGGGTGGAAATTTGAGACTCTCAGAAAGACTTTATCCAAATTGCTGTTATTCATTTAAAATAAAAATAAAAATTGTAACTGTGAGACAAATCATATTTTGTTCTTCCCCATACAGTAAATATAGGAAATCAATAATTTGATTTCAAACATTATTAAATCTTTCTTTTAGTTCCGTGGTATACTTACTTTGTCCACAAACACATTTGTTAAGGTATGTTTATATTTGGTTTATTCATATGGGTGTAGATTTCCAGAGATCCATGAATATATGGAAATAAATGAGACCAAATTGTTACCTTCTTTTCTTACCTGCCTAGTTTGTTTCATCATTGTTTTCATTGTAGAACAGTTTTACATGCTGAATCAATCTTTTAATCAGAAGATGGTAACAGTTACTATTTATTTTTGCATTATTTTGATAAGATGTATTTTCTTTTTTTGGTAAGATATGTTTTCAACTTTCATTTGGACATAACTGTGTGTATTGTATCTTTCCATTATTTATTAATGCCGGTAAGACATGCAGGATGTTAAATGATTCTGACAATAAGAAATAACTAGAGACATAGAGATTTTTAAAAATTGAAAATATTTGTGGTTGTTCATGAAATGATGATATTCCCAGAAAAACTTTGGAGAATCATTAGTAAAATTAACTAAAAAAATGAAACAATTCAGTAAAGTAGGGGATATAAAATTGACATACAGAAAATCATGACTTTTTTAAATTCTAAAAAATATTTATTTTTAGCTTTTAGTAGGTTAAATATAGTTTGTGGATACAGCTTTAAGGATATAATGACATTCTCTTGCTTCCTCCTTCCCTCTTCTCTCCCTCTACCCTTCTTGTCTCTCCATTCCTATTTCTAGCTTTTCAGATAATGTGTTTTGCATTTACATTACAGTCAAAACAAATAATATTTCACTGAATAAGTAGTTTAGCAAGAAGAATGCTATTATGGCTATCAATAACATTTAAATAGGAAAATGAAAATCTCATTCTTATACAGTAAATTTTAAAGTGATCATAAAGCATCAAAACTACAATAGTATAACATTCTTGTCCATTGGTCTGACAAAGTCTAAAGATTTCACGAAATACACTTGTATCAATACAAATAAACACAAGTATTTTTCTTTCTCTCTTTTAATTTTAATTTCTACATATAAGGGGAACATGCGATATTTGTCTTTCTTTTTACAGCTTATTTCATTCCACATGTCTTCTAGTCACATCGGTTTTACTACAAGTGGTAGAATTTCATTCTTTTTTTTTATAGCCAAGTTTAAAGAACTTTTGCACTGTTTTCCACAGTGGCTGCACTAATTTATATTACCACCACAGTATTTAAGTTTTCCCCTTTCTACACTTTCTGGCTGGCTTCTGTTACCTTGTGTTTTGGATTTTTACCTGACAATAGCGAGGTAATATCTTGCGTGGCTTTGATTTAGTTTTCTCTGATGGCTAGTGATGGTGAGCAATTTGTTGGCCATTTGTATTTCTTCTTTTGAGATATGTCTATTGAAGTTCTTTGTTTCTTAACTGGATGGGTTGTTCTTGTGTTTTGTGTTGAGTTTTTTTTTTTAAGTTGTTGATACATTCTGGATATTAATTCTTTGTCAGGTCTATAGCTTATATATTTTTTCCATTCTGTTGGATAGCCTTTCACTCTGTTGTTTCCTTTGCTGCGCAGAAGCTTCTATTCTGTTTCTGTTTTTTAAAATTTTGTCTGTGTTGCCTATGCTTTGAGTGTTTTGTCCAAGAAGTTATGTCCTAGGCTGATGTCTTGGGGTCTGTCCCCAGAATTTTCTTCATGCAGCTTCATAGTCTCAGGTGCCAAGTTTAGATTTTGGATTTGATTTGCTCTTATTTTCCTATCTTTGAGATGCATCATTAGGTCTTTGAGATATTTCTTTTTTTTTAAAATGTAAGCACATATTACTACAAATTTCCCTGTTAATGCTGCTTTGTTGTATGCCTCAGGTTTTGGTGTGTTGTGTTTTCATTTTTATTTATTTCAAGAAAATTTTAATTGAAGTTTTAATTTCTTCAGTGACCCATTGACCACTCAGTAGCATGTTCTTTAATTTTCAAGTATTGAGTTGATTTTTATACATAATGAGAAGTGTGAGTCTAATTTAGGTAGTAGAGACACCCTAATGATATTAATTCTTCCAACCTATGAGCAAAGAATTTCTTTTATCAATGTTTGATCATTTTTATTATGGAGATTTTAATTGCTTAAATTTATTCCTAAATATTTAAATTTTTGTGGCTGTTGTGAATGGGATTTCTTTCTTGATCTCTCAGTGAGGTCATCATTAACATGTAAAAAAGCTATTTTTTTTTTTTTAATTTTATTTTAAATTCATTAATTACATTGTATTATGTGACACAGTTTCATAGGTATTGGGATTCTCCCCACCCCTCCCCAAACCTTTTTTTTAGTGTTTTTTTTGTAACCTGAAATTTCACTGTATTGGTTTATCAATTCTAAGATCTTTTTAGTAGTGTTAGTTTTTCTGTGCACAACATCATGTCATCTACAACTGTAGATAATTTCACTTCCTCATTTCCAATTTTGATGCCCATGTTTTTTTCTTTGCTGCTTTCTAATTGCTCTTGCTAATACTTTCCAGAACCATACTGATCAAGAGTGACAAAAGTAGACTTCCTCATCTTGTTCTAGATCTGGTGAAAAATGCTTTCATCTTTTCTCCACTTAATATGATATTGGCTGTTGGTTTGCCATATATAGCTTTTATTATTTTGAGGTATGTTCTTTCCTTTTTGTTTCTTGTCTTTCATTCACATAAGGTGAACACATTTCATGTATTTGATATACACAGATTTGGAAGCATAATGATGCTTTCAGTTTTCTTGTCCCTGTGTACTGTGCTCCCACTGTTCATTCAGCTCTTTTATTTTTTTTAAAGATTTGTTTATTTTTTAATTACAAAGTCAAATATACAGAGAGGAGGAGAGATATAGAGGAAGATCTTCCATCTGATGATTCATTCCCCAAGTGAGCTGCAACGGCCGGTGCTGTGCCGATCCGAAGCCAGGAACCAGAAACCTCTTCCAGGTCGCCCACGCGGGTGCAGGGTCCCAAGGCTTTGGGCCATCTTCGACTGCTTTCCCAGGCCACAAGCAGGGAGCTGGATGGGAAGTGGAGCTGCCGGGATTAGAACTGGTGCCCATATGGGATCCCGGGGCGTTCAAGGCGAGGACTTCAGCCACTAGGCCACGCAGCCGGGCCCTTCTCTTTATTTTATTTTAATGGTTATAATGAAATACTCTCAGTTTATTTTAGAATGACATTTTTAGCCCTCCAGTAAATAAAGAATTTAACAATCAGTAAATAGAACAAGGACTGTTCCTCAAGAGTGAAGTCTAGGGCTGTAAACAATAATCAAATCTCAAAATGTAAGTTTCATTCATATGCAATAAACTTTTTGTATCTATATATTAGTTATCACAAATCAGGAAAACATTAACACTTGTCTTTTGAGGACTGACTTATCTTACTAAGTATAATGGTTTGTGGTTGCAAAAGACAGGATTTCATTTTTTGTGGCTAAATAGTAATCCATATTGTATATATATATATATATACCACATTTTCTATATTAAATCATCGGTTCATGGACATACATGTTGATTCCATTTCTTTTTTTTTTTTATTATATATATATATATATATATTTTTTTAAAGATTTTATTATTATTGGAAAGCAGGATATACAGAGAGGAGGAGAGACAGGAAGATCTTCCATCCGATGCTTCACTCCCCAAGTGAGCCGCAACGGGCCGATGCGCGCCGATCCGAAGCCGGGAACCAGGAACCTCTTCCAGGTCTCCCACATGCGGGAGCAGGGTCCCAATGCATTGGGCTGTCCTCAACTGCTTTCCCAGGCCACAAGCAGTGAGCTGGATGGGAAGTGGAGCTGCCGGGATTAGAACCGGCGTCCATATGGGATCCCGGGGTGTTCAAGGCGAGGATTTTAGCCGCTAGGCCACGCCGCCGGGCCCAATTCCATTTCTTGACTGTTGTGAATTAAGCTACAATAAACATGGGGTATAAGTACCACCTTCATATTTGATTTTCTTTCTTTGAGGTAAATTTCTAAGAGTAGAATGGCTCAATCATATGGTAGATCTACTTTCAGGTTTCTCAGTAATCTTCATACCATATTCCAAGATGGTTACATTAGTTTACATTTCCACAAAGAGTGGATCTTGGTACCTTATCTTATAGATTAAGCTTTTTTATCATGAAGAAATGTTGAATCTTACCAAATGCTTCCTTAGAATCTATTGAGATTTATATATATATATATATATATATTTTTTTTTTTTTTTATTTTATTTTATTTTTTTTTTTTTTACTTTAACAGGGTTCCATCTTATTCGCTACTTTGGGCCAGTTTAAAAAGTATTGGAGATAATTTTCTTTGAATGTTTTGTAGAAATCACTAGTAAAGTGATTAGGATCCAAACTTTTCCTTGATAGCAGGCTTTTGATTACTGTTTTAATCACATTGCATGTTATGGTTCTGTTTAGATTATCTGGCTTATTGATTTAATCTAGGTAGCTAATACATATTCAGGATTTAACCATTTCCTTGAGATTTTTCAGTTTATTAGCATAGAGTTCTTAAAATAGTTTCTCATATTTTTTAGATTTCAATGGAGCCAACTGTAATGTACTCTGTTTAATCTCTAGTTTTGTCTACTGGAGATTTTTTTCTTCTTTGTTCGTCTGGTTTAGGGTTTATTTTTTGTTTATCTTCTCATAAAACCAACTTTTTGTTGATCTTTTATAATTTTGAGCTTTAATTTTTTTTTCTGCTGTGACCCTTATTATTTTTTGCCTCCTGGTTATTTTGAGTTTGATTTGTTCTTGTGTTCGTATCTTTAAGATGCATTATTGAATCTTTAAAATGTTTGTCTTTTTAAATGTGTAAACACTTAATGTTATAAACTTCCTTATTAACACTGCTTTTATTGTGTCCCACAAGTTTTGCTGTATAGTGTTTTTATTTTCAATTGTTTCAAGGAAGTTTTTGTTTTCTGCTTTAATTTATTCAATGGCCCATTGATCATTCAGTAGCATGTTGTTTGATTTTGAATTATTTATGAGTGTTTATTGTTTTAGTTGCTGTTGATTTCTAACTTTGCTCCTTTCTGGTATGAGTACATCTATGGCATGATTTTGACCTTTTAAAAGTTGCTGAGACTTGATTTGTGGACTAATATGTCATCTAGCTTAGAAACTGTCCCATGTGCTGAAAAGAACTGCTCTTCGGAATGTTCTGTAAATATCTCTCAGATTCTTTTGGTTGATAGAATGGTTCCACTCTGAGATATCTGTTGATTTCCTATCTAGATAGTCTGTCCTTGGTTGAGAGTGAGCTGTTGGTCACCCATTTTTGTATTGGAATCTATTTCTGCTTTTAAGTCTATGAGTATTTGCTTTCTATATTTGGGTGGTCTTGTTTGGGTGCATATATATTTATGATTGTTATGTCTTCTTGCTCAGTTCAATCTTTTATTAAAGTATGGCTTTTAATCTCTCTTAATCATTTTTGATTTAAAGTTTGTTTTGTGTGTTATCAGAGTAGCTACCCACACTCCTTTTTGGTTTCCATTTGCCTGATACAGGCAAACTTTCGTGCAGTCTTTTAATTTCAGGGTGTGTGTATCTCTGCTCATGAAAGGAATTTATTGTAGGCAAACTATAGTGGGGTGATGGTTTTTATTCTTTCAGTTTTTGCTTATCTGAAAGATTTTTTTATTACTTTTTCACCTTTAAAGGTTAACTTTGCTGGATATCATATTCTTGATTGGAAGTTTTTTGAAGACCTTGAATATGTCGTTCTACTCTTTTCTGGCTTGAACTGACAAGTTTGATGTTTTCCTTGTATGTAATTTCTTTTTTTTTAAGATTTATTTATTGATTTTTACAAAGTCAGATATACAGAGAGGAGGAGAGACAGAGAGGAAAATCTTCCATCCGATGGTTCACTCCCCAAGTGAGCCGCAATGGCCGGTACTGCGCCAATCCGAAGCTGGGAACCAGGAACCTCTTCCAGGTCTCCCTCTCGGGTGCAGGGTCCCAAATATTTGGGCCGTCCTCGACTGCTTTCCCAGGCCACAAGCAGGGAGCTGGACGGGAAGTGGAGCTGCCGGGATTAGAACCAGCGCCCATATGGGATCCCGGGGCGTTCAAGGCGAGGACTTCAGCCGCTAGGCCAAGCCACCGGGCCCCTTAAATGTAATTTCATACTTTAGGATTTTCTCCTTGTCCTTAACTTTATAATTTTTTCTTTCTTTTTTAATACTTTGCCTTAGGAAAGATCTCTGTTAGTTAAATTGGCTTGCGGTCCTTTGAGCTTGTTATACCTGAATTTTTAAGACCTGAAAAATTTTTAACTATTATTTCATTTTTCAGGTTTCAATGACTTTTGCTTTTTTCTTGTCCTTCAGGAATGCCTTCATGTGGTAAGATGGCAGCTCACAGCCGACAGGTGGCTGTGCTGCATGGTTGCTCTGTCTTGCCTCTTTTCCCACCGTCTTTTTTCCCCCTCACTGAAAATTTCCATCTATCAGAGTCCTGGAAATGTGGTATTTTCTTATTATTTTTGTATCCCTGGGCAGCTCAAGTTAGCATGTATATATCCTTTCCGGCCATCTTGAATTCTCCAAACTTGATGACCCTAATATAACTCGGAGTCATCAGATATTGTGGAAGACAAAACTATATTTAAATGGATTGATAAATATTTGAATTTAGTAATGTATTTAATAAAATATTTGTAAAACTTATATGAAGAACACTGTAAAACATTATAAAAAGGACAAAATTAAACTTGAACAAATAAGTGTTTCTGTTATTTTTAACAGATGAGTTAGCATCTTAACACAACCCTAGAAAGTTACAAAATTTTAAAAAATATGTTTATAAAATTCATATTCAAATAAAAACACCAACAGAATTTTTTTCTTAAGTTAGGCAAGCTAATAGTAAAGTTCCTACGGAAAAATAAGCACAGAACAACTTGGAAAACACATGAATGAAATCCTGAAAGAAGGGGGTAGTCTGATGATTCTTTAAAATTCTCTATAATTAAATAAGTGTTGAACTCATAAATAAATAAATAAATGTACAAACAGAATACTAGAAATAGACTCAAATATACCTGGACATTTAAATTTATTGATTTAATTCCATTTGGAAATTTAATATGTGATAAAGATGGTATCTATAAACAATGGGACAGAGGCAAACTTTTAAACAAATGTTGTAAAGGTAAGTTAAAAGCTATTTGGAAGACATTAAAATTGAATTCATAACTCACAGTAAACAAGAACTAGCTCCAAAATGAACCAGACACAAGGATATAAAAACAAGAGCATGTAAGCACTAGGAAGTTTAACTTTTCCTACACCAAGGCTGTAGGAAAAAGTAATTTAGCCATGACTTAAAATTATGATTCAGTAAGATTTAAAGTAGATATGTCACTATCTTCTGGCTTTCAACAATGATATAGTTGGATAATTGTGTTGCTGCACCTTTTAGTATAATGTATTGTTTTCTACTGGTTTCTTTTAATATTATCTCCTTGTCTCTAGTTTTCAATACTTAACTCTCCACTCCTAATACTATAAGGCAAATTAAATTCATATAAATTCAAACCTGTGGAAAAATAAAAAAATATTATTACTTGAGCATGAATGAAAGCATGATAATTCTGAAGTAGTCCTCATGGGTGAGTCTATTCCTTTTATGACTTGTACTGGAGGAGAAATCAAAACAATCATCAAGTAAGGGCAGTAACTGTCCTGCAGAACATCTAATCTTTATAACCTGTAGACAGCAAGGCAGGATTCAGGACAATCCCAGCTGCTGGCAAGTCAGGGAAGATTCCTGAGGAAAGAGAGCTTGAGTTGGGTAATTCTGTAGTAATGTGAATAAACTTGAGCCACGTCCTTGGTTTGAACTATGATTATATGAATGTAGATTCAAAGTAGTATAACTGAAGGACTGAAATGAAATTGGAGCTGCTGACAAAAATAGATAGTTTGCAATTAAAACAATAGTTTGCCTTTTAAGTTCAATCAAGTTAATTGCTTCCAAACAAAATGCCAGAATTTCGGAATATCTAAAACATAATATCCACCCTGACCACAATGCAATTCTAAATTAATGAGCACATAAAGAATTAGGAGTATGTGACCTATTTTTAAGGGAAAAGATAAATAACTAAACAGAGATAACTCAGATGTTGAGTTAGTAGACAATTTTAATGAATTATTTATTTGAGGGAGACAGAGAGGGAGAGAGATGTTCTCTTTGGTGACCTTAAATGCCTGCAAAAAACAAGGGGGCAGAAGCCAGGAACTGGGCACTCCCACCCAAATTCCCCCAGGCTGGTAGACTCAGTTATTTGAGCCATCATTACTGTCTCTCAGGGTCCACACTAACAGGAAGCTGGAGAAAAGAGTCAGAATCAGGAATGGAAACCAGGTTAACTGATGCGGGATATGACAGTCTTAACTAGCATCTTAGCCAATAAAAAAAGTGAGGCGATTTTTGTGATTGCTTTTTCCCATAAGACTTCTTTTTCTTCCTTTCCAATTTGTATGTCTTTCACTTATGCTTCTTGCTTGATTGCCATGACTAGAACTTCTAGTAAGGTTGAAAGGAAGTATGAAAAGTGAGCATCCTTGTCTTTCTCCTTAACTTACAGAAATTTTTTTTTTAACTTTTCTTCACTAATTTTGATCCTAACTGTGGGCTTGTCATATATGGTCTTAATTGTGTTGAGGTCCCTTCCTTCCTTTAATGTGTTGTTGAATTTTGTTTGCCAGTGCTATTTTCCTTTGTTCATAAAATATATTGATCTGTAATATTCCTTCTTGTAGATTTCTTACAGAGATTTGGTTTAAACTTAATTCTGATCTTATCAAATTATTTTTGGAAGTACTCCTCTCCTCTTCAGTTTTTCAAAGAGTATTGAGAAAATTTGATATTGACTGTTTTTTAAATGTTTGATAGACTACTATAAGTGAAGCTACTTTGGCCTTTATTTGTTCGAAGGATTTGGGATACCCAACTATTGTTACTCACGATTTTCCTGTTCGGGTATTTTACTTCTATATGAGTCAGTCTTGGTAAAATATTGAGTCCAGGGATCTGTCCATCTTTCTAAGTTATCAAATTTGTCAGCATGTATTTGCTCAAAATAATCTTTCATAATTCTTTGTATTTCTATGATGTCAAATAAAATGCCTCTATTTTTATATTTTTAAAAATGTCAAATAAATATTTAATGCTTAATAGACATTAAAATGTCAAATTAGATGTACCAGGAAATTCTGGTACTTTGACAAATATTACGTCTTTCTTCTTATAAATTTAGAATTTTATTTTTTTCAATCTAAGGAACTGACAGTTTAGTTTGTATTTCTTTAACCATACTATTAAAATTACATTTTGATACTTGCAGATATACATAATGCCATTAAGAATGAATAACCTTTGCTCAGAAGTTAGAACTGTGAACTCACTCATATAGCTTTCTTCTATCAAGGTTAAGTTACTATCCTATTTCTGGTATAATTGGTTTCAGACACTTTCAATTATGGTATTTGAAAAAGTATTATGAAGAATCTGCATATAGAAGGCAGTTCAGAAACTAATGAAATAGGGCTTTTTTTTCACCTTACTCTGATTCAAAAAACATCTTCATTAGTTGAAGATATGACAGAGGCTAAAAATTCATCTTATGGTCTCAAAAATTCTCTTTTTACTTTAGTATAAAATTTTAAAAAGATTAGACTTTTATTTTTATTAGAAAGGCAGATATACAGAGAAGAGGAGAGACAGAGAAGAAGATCTTCCATCTGTTGACTCATTCCTCAAGTGGTCACAATAGCCGGAGCTGTGCCATTCCTAAGCCATGAACCAGGAACTTTCTCCAGGTCTTCCATGTAGGTGCAGGAACCCAAGGCTTTGGGCTGTCTTTGACTGCTTTGACTGCTTTTGACAAGGAGCTGGATGGGAAGTGGGGCTGCTAGAATTAGAACCAGCGCCCATATGGGATCCTGGCATGTACAAAGCGAGGACTTCTGCTGCTAGGCTATCATGCCGGGCCCTACTTTAGTACAATCTTATGGGGTACTAGTTGAAAAGAATCCCATTTTCCTACTTGGTCACTCAAAAGATAATTGTCATTTGGTAGCAATATTATAGCTAAGCCTTTATCCTAAATTCTGTGTTAGTTTTTAGTTACTCTATGCTGTGTAAGACAGACTTGATTTTAGATCGCTTTGCTAATAAAATGAAAAGATCACAGTTACAGAAACTGGTACCTTGCATCTCTGGTCAACCAATGGCAACAAGATGTCAGTAAAATACAGACTCTTTCACTTTGAAGAATTCCCTTTAGCATTTCTTAGAGGGCAGGTCAAATGGTGATACATTTTTTTCCTGTTTTTATTTGATTGGAACATCTTTATCCTTCATTGATTGATCTCTCATCTAGGGACATAATTGTTGGGTGGCAGTTTTTTTCTCCCATATTTTGAAATTTCCATCTTACTCTCCTGGCCTGTAAAGTTTCTGCCAGGAAATCAACATTCAGTTGGAATGTCATTGTATATTCATTGCTTTTCTTATGCAGCTTTGAGAATCCTCTCTTTTCCTTTAAACTTGGAGAAGTTATTTAGGGTGTCTTGAGACATACTTATTTGTGTTTTTCTGACTGATGATTTTCAAATTTTCTAGCTGAACAATTGTGTCCTTCTTCAGGTGAGGGAAATTTTCACTAGTTTGATATTTGTGAGCTCTAATCACTCATATATTTTTGTTTTCAAGGTTGTCACAAAGTTCTCATAAACATTCTTTATTTGTTATTTTATTTTCCATTTATTTCTTTTCTAACTGTATACTTTCAAATAACTAGCATTTGGGCTCATTGATTCTTCTGTTTGTTTTATACTGGTATTGATGCTTTCCATTATATTTTTAATTTAATACATTTTTCAGCTCAGCAATTTTTGTTGTAATTTCGAATTTAGAATATTGAATAACTTTTCTGATTTCTTAAATCTCGTTGTTCTTCTTTAAAAAAATGGTTGTTTTGAGTGTGTTATCCAACAGCTTACAGATACTAGTTACCAGTGTGTTGTGTCCTTTGTGGACCCGAGCCATGATGTAGGCTGAAACATGAGCTCTGCCACTGGTACACAGGCTTCCACTTGATGTGATGTTGTGTCTAAAATGCTGCCTGTGAGTGCCTGTCTGGGAATGGGGACTGAGGATGGGTTTGGTTCCTTTCTCACGGAGCAGGTCTGGCAGTGGGCTCCAAGGCACTGCCCTGTGTTTATTTTTCTTTCCTACTCTTGTTCCGCCATCTGCCCGAGAGTTTTATTTATTTATTTATTTATGATTTATTTATGATTTATTTTTTTCTATAGGAAAGGAGATGTTATATGAAGGAGGAGAGACAGAGATAAAAAATCTTCCATCTGCTGGGTCACTCCCCAGATTGCTGCAATAGCTAGAGCTGAGCTGATCTGAAGGCAGGTGCCAGGACCTTCTTCTGAGTCACCCATATGGGTGCAGAGTCCCTAGGCTTTGGATCATCCCCTGCCTTTTTTCCAGGCCACAGATAGAGAGCTAGATGGGAAGTGCAGGCGCTTGGACACAAACTGGTTCCCATATGGGTTCCTAGCTCTGGAGGGGGAGGATTAGCCAATTGAGCCATTGCACCAGGCCCTATTGGCCTGAGTTTAAAGAAGGATGGTAGAGTCAATCATGGTTGCCTAAGAAGGTTCTGGAGGTTTACTCTCTAGTGCAGGACCCTGTCCAACACTGGATTTCTCCCCAGTGGATCTGGTGCTGGGTCAAGTTCATGGCCTGGATATGAATCGTCTTTCCTTTTCAAATGGAAGGACTGCTACTTGATATAAAGCTAATTCCTTTCATTTTTTTTCACTAAATTTTTTTACTGCATTTGATATGTTTGTTCTGAAAATGTGATGTAAAGATTAGAGAAAACTTACTTTCAAATGAAAATATTAAAAAATATTACATTCTGTCCAAGCAAACTTATAAATTGAATAGCAGTATGATTAACTTATCAATAAAATGCATTATATAATCAAGCCTGATTTATTGTAAACTTGATATTAGCAAAGCTTTACAACTTTCTTTCCACAGTTTCATATATTTTGTTAAATTTGTTTCCATGTATGTTTTGTATTTATCTTTTAATATGTTTTGATTAGCTATTTCTAAAATATCAGAGAATTGCTGACTTTTAAATATTTAATTTTATTATCCAACATTGCACAAGGCGCATTATTTCTTAATTCTAACAGTTGGCTGTTAAGAATCTTGAACTGGGCCTGGTGGCGTGGCCTAGCAGCTAAAGTCCTCGCCTTGAACACCCCGGAATCCCATATGGGCGTCAGTTCTAATCCCGGCAGCTCTACCTCCCATCCAGCTCCTTGCTTGTGGCCTGGGAAAGCAGTCGAGGATGACCCAAAGCTTTGGGATCCTGCACCTGTGTGGGGGACCTGGAAGAGGTTCCTGGCTCCTGGCCTCGGATTGGCGCAGCACCGGCTGTTGCGACCACGTGGGGGAATCAATCATTGGACAGAAGATCTTCCTCTCCTCTGTCTCTCCTCCTCTCTGTCTCTCCTCCTCAATATATATCTGACTTTGTAATAAAAATAAATAAATCTTAAAAAAAACTTGAACTTATTGCTGCAGACAGTTGTATTATTGTAAATCAACAAGTCTGCACTATTCTTAGTCATATTTTTCTCTATCATGTTTTATTTCACTTATTATAATAGTACTTAGCTAATTAATAACAATAATTGTAGTAAATGTTAGTCATATGTTTCTTATATTTCTCCATGTTGGTTTTATCTAAAATAGATCATATTCATGCTAATAAAGATGTGTCTCTTATTCTGTTATTTTTACATTATCTTTTAAAAATCAGGAAAGGATTTTGAATGCTATTAGCTTTGCTTTTGTCCCATAGAGATGCTGATTAAGTGTTGAATTTTGAATTTTAGACTTTTCATAAAGGGGTCTAGTATTTATTTAATTTGCTACATATATCAATTTGTAATATGTGAAAAATTTAGGCCTGGGCTGCATTTAAAAATGCCTAGGATAGGAAATTAAAATAAACAAATGAAATCTGTGAGCTAGATCCATTTTTTTAAAAAAAAGATATTCCAAGCAAATGGTAAGGAAAAACGTGAAGGTGTAGCCATTCTTATGTCAGATGATAAAGACTTTGATGTGAAGAACTTCGAAAGAGATGAAGAAGGATACCACATAATGATCAAAGAATCCATTCAGCAAGAAGAGATCAGCATAATAAATGTATATGCGCCAAAGGCAAAATCATCTAGCTATGTGAAACAAATATTAACGAGTTTAAAGGAAGAAATAGACTCCAATACATAATAGTGGGAGACCTTAATACCCCATTAACATCAATGGACAGTTCAACAAAGCAGAAATTCAGCAAAGAAACAATAGATCTCACACAAACTCTAGAGCAAATGGACTTAGTTGACATCTATCAAACCTTTCATCCTACAGACAGAGAATACACTTTTTTTCATCAGTGCATGAAACCTTCTCTGGAATTGATCATGTTATAGATCATAAGACATGCCTCAGCAAATTTACAAAGGTCGAAATCATACCATGCATCTTCTCAGACCATCAAGCAGTGAGGTTGGAGACCAAGAAGTTGTAAACACATAGAGACTGAATAATGAGCAATGGTTTAGAGAGAAAATCAAAGGGGAAATTTAAAAATTGCTTGAAACAAATGAAGGCATCAACACAACATTTCAAAACTTATGGGGCACAATCAAGGCGGTGCTAAAAGGAAAGTTCATTTCAATCAGTGCTTATGTCAAGGAACTAGAAAAGCATCAAGTAAGTCAGCTAACCTTACAGCTGAAGGAACTAGAAAAGCAACAGCAAAATAATCCCAAGATTATTGGAAAAAAAGAAATCATCAAAATAAAGGAGGAAATAAAACAAATAGAGACCAAGAGAACTGTACATAAGATCAATGAATCAAAGAGCTGGTTCTTTGAGAAGATCAACAAAACTGATTCTGCACTAGCCCAACTAATCAAAAAACAAGGAGGGAGAAAGTACACATCAATAACATAAGAGATGAGAAAGAAGATATAACAACAGATACCTTGGAAAATACAAAGAATCATCAGGAACTTTTACTAGCAATTATATGCAAAAAAATCTGAAGACCTAGAAGAGATGGATAGATTTTTGGACACATACAATCCACCAAAATTGAATCAAGAAGCAATTAACAATCTAAATAGACAATAACATGCACTGAGATTGAATCAGCAATTAAAGCACTCCCAACCAAGAAAAGTCCTGGACCAGATGGCTTCACTGCTGAATTCTACCAAACATTTCAAGAGGAAACTTACCCCAATCCTACACAAGCGTTTCCAAACAATAGAAAGAGAAGCAATTCTTCTAAACTCTTTCTATGAAGCTAATATCACCTTAATACCAAAGCCAGACAGAGAAACAACAGCAAAAGAGAACTACAGACTGATATCCTTGATGAACATAGATGCAAAGATTCTCTATAAAATACTAACCAACAGGATCCAACAGCACATCAGGCAGATCATTCGCCTGGACATGGTGAAATTCATCCCAGGCATGCAGGGATGGTTCAACATTTGTAAATCAATAAATATGATACACCATATTAACAAATTGAAAAATAAAAACCATATGATCCTCTCAATAGATGCTGAGAAGGCAGTTGATAAAATCCAACACCACTTCATGCTGAAAACCCTAAGCAAGATAGGCATAGAAGGAATGTTCTACAACACAATCAAAGCAATTTATGAAAAACCCAATGTCAGCATCATACTAAATGGGGAAAGATTGGGAGCCTTCCTGCTAAAATCTGGAACTAGAAAGGGATGTCCACTCTCACCACTACTCTTCAATATATTATTGGAAGTCCTTGCCAGAGCTATTAGACAAGAAAAAGCAATTAAAGGAATGCAAATTGGAAATGAGGAATTGAAATAATCTCTATTTGCAGATGACACGATTCTCTACACAGGAGAACCAAAACACTCAGTCAAGAGACTATTGAAACTCATAAGAGACTTTGGCAGAGTAAACAGATACAAAATTAATGAACACAAATCGATGGCACCAGTGTAGATAAATAATGCTATGGATGAGAAAGAAATTTTAAGTACAGTCCACTTTAAAATAGAGGAGAGGAGTCTTAAATATCTAGGAATTAAGATAACTAAATATGTGAAAGACTCCTATGATGAAAACTACAAAACATTAAAAAATGAAATAGAAGATCTTGAAAAATAGAGAAACTTATCATGTTCCTGGATTGGCATGATCAACTTTATCAAAATGACCATATTATCAAAAGCAATATACAGATTCAACACAATCCCAATCAAAATCCCAACAACATTCTTCTCAGAAATAGAAAAGACGATACAAAAATTCATCTGGAATCACAAAAGACCACGAATAGCCAAAGCTATCCTGAAAAACAGAAATCAAGCTGGAGGAATCACAATTGCAGACCTCAAGACATACTACAGAGAAGTGGTTATCAAAACAGTCTGGTACTGGTACAGAAACAGAGAAGATGATCAATGAAACAGAATAGAAATACCAGAAGGGAGCTCACATATGTATAGCCAACTCATCTTTGACAAAAACAAAACAAAACAAACAAACAAACAAAAAACCAAAAAACTGAAAACAATCCAGGCAAAAAGCCTTATCTCTTCAACAAATTTTGTTGGGACAACTGGATAGCAGTTTGCAGACCCACACCTGTCACATTATACGAAAATTAGCTCTAAATGGATGAAGGACCTAAATCTACACCCAGAAACCATCAAACTACTACAGGAAAACCTAGGAAACACACTCCAAGATATAGGAATAAGGAAAAATTTCTTAGAAAAGACTCCAAAAGCAAAGGCAAGAAAGTCAAAATGAACAAATGGGACTACATCAAACTTAAAAGCTCTGTACAGCAAAGGAAGCAATTAACAAAGTGAAGAAGCAACCAACAGAATGGGAGAAAATTTTTGCACACTACACAAGTGATAGGGGACTAATATCCAGGATTAACAAAGAGCTTCAGAAACCAGGGACAGCAATAGTTAAAACAAAAAGAAAACCCAAAAATCAAAATCAAAAACAAACAAACAAACAAAAAACAACCTGTAACAAAATGGGCAAAGGAAATGAACAGACATTTTTCAAAAGAACAGATTCAAATGGCTAACAGATATGTGAAAAGATGCTTAGGCTGCCTAGCCATTAGAGAGATACGAATGAAAACTGCATTGAGGTACCACCTAACTCCAGTGAGACTGGCCAACATTCAGAACTCAACTAATAACACCTGCTGGCGTGGATGTGGGGAGAAAGGCACCCTCTTTCACTGCTGGTGGAAGTGTAGGCTAGTACAACCACCGTGGAAATCAGAATGGAGAGTGCTTGGAGAATTGCAAATAAACCTGCCATATGACCCAGCTATCCAACTCCTAGGAATATACCCAGTAGAAGTGAAATCTACATGTAAGAAGGGGATCTGTAATCCTATATTTGCAGCAGCACAATCTACAATAACAAAGACATGGAATCAATCCAGATGTGCTTCTAAAGAAGAGTGGTTAAAGAAACTGTGGTACATCTACTCCATGGAATATTATTCAGCTATTAAGAAGAATGAAATTATTCTATTTACAACCAGGTGGTCCCAACTAGAGACCATTATGCTCAGTGAAGTGAGTCAATCACAAATAACAAATACCATATGTTCTCTTTTATATAAGAAAATCAACATGGAAAGTATAACTTCAATAATCTGATCCATACTGTTTTTTTTGTTTGTTTGCTTTTTGGCTATATCCCATGTGTTTTGGTGTTTTTTATTTCAGTTTTGTTCATTCCAAATATTTCCTTTTCTCTTGCCGAATTCATCGCTGGCTCATGGATTACACGGTGACATCATTTTTCCCAAGGGACTTTTGTGTTTCCTTTTTGTCACTCATGTGTTGGTTACTCAGTGGCGCGTTTTTTTCATGGTACTGTAATTTGTTTTGGATGTTTTGTTGTTGTGGTTGTGGCTGTTCTAACTCATACCAGTTGCTGACCTGGTTTCATGGCTTCTCAATTATGAAAATGTATAGTGATGGAGTACTGGGGTCTATCATATGCAGACATGGGGGAATAATGGAACATTCATCCCTGCTTTCAGATGAAAGATAGATTCTCAATGAAACTGTTGGACATGTGCAGGCAATGGGATGCCGAACTGTCCAACATTATCTGTACCAAAAATGTTGGGGCACACTTAAATTAGAGAGTAATAGAATTATGATTCCTTATGAAGGACTACACTATTGTAATAAAATGGGGAAAATCTGTCAGTGGTGGGAGTTGGGGGAGGAAATCCCAGTCTACACGAAATTGTACCACATAATTCAAAATTCAAAAAAATGTATTTAAAAATTCATAATTATTGAGTTAACAGAATAATATATAAGGGAAAAAGCCCTGACTTAGAATAAATATGTGTGTATTGGTATTCAGACATGCCCAATATTAGCACAGATGAAGCGGGTATTGTGAGGATATGAATTGGTTTTAAATCTGTGAACTAATTTGCTGTATAAACATCACTACTGATAAAAAAAAAAAAGATTTACTCACTTAAAATCCAGATTTAGACAGAGAGACATATAAAGGTATCTTTCTGGTTCAGTCTCCAGCTGAGTGCAGAGGCCAGGGCTAGGCCAGGCCGAAGCCAAGTGACCAGGATCTTCAGCCATAGCTCTCAGATGGGTGAGAGGGCCCCAGATACTTGAGTCAATCTATTGCTTTTCCCAGGGTGGATTGGTAAGCCCAGTAGCTGGAGCTGGTGCTCATATAGAATTCCTGCATTTCAGGTAGTTGTTTTACCCCCTATGCCACAATGCTGGCTCCCCAGGCCTGTTATTGGAATATTTTCAATTACTGACTTGGGTAATATTTATAAATTACAGCAACATTCTCACCAACCTTATGACTATTTTTGAATCACTCCTCCGTTATCCATTCGAAATTTTTCAGTTGTTAACAAATGTATCATGCAGTGCTCTTGGCAAATAGTTTTACTGAAAGTCTCATCATAATTCTATCAAAAGAGAAATTAATTTAGTTCAACATGACTTGTAAATGTGAATTCACTGCAGCTGCTTGCAAACTACTCATGTGACAGCATTAGAATGTGGAACATGTATGTCAAAGCATGAATTAGGTAATAGATTATTTTAACTTTTGTCTCCACTGTGGCTGTGAGAGCGATACTGAATGTAACTGTCATAATCCCTTTACTGCAAAAATTCAGGAATTGAGGTTTATATACGTAGTAACATCTGTTCCTGTTCCGCTCAAACTGGAATTTCCCAGACCTTATTCAGTTCTTCTGAAGCTTCTGAGGCATTTTGTTTTCTCCCCGATGGATCCCATATGTGTTACAAATCAGAACTTTAAAATATCTAAAAGAATTTGTGAGTAAACTTTCCTTGCTGGCTCTGGCCAACTGACCCCACACTGCCCTTTCCAGCCATCTTCCCAAGTCATGCTTTCCCATCAGCGACAGCACTTTGCAGAGTGCACTTGTCCCGCCTCCTTGGTGTAACTCTTGTTTAGCAGCTTGAGTCATTAAGCACTGATAACATATCCTCAACCTCTTTGCCCCAAATGGCAAGATCTTCTTTCCCCTGGAGCTTCTAACTTGAATTCTTTTACAGGACAGTCTTTCTGCCCCTATTGGCTTTTGACATGCTGTGTTATGGTTGCACATTAGTTTTTGAAAAATCCATCTGTCAGTCAGTGCGGATGTGTACAATACAACAAAAGGGCTTTATTAGTGACACTGTTACCTCCACAGACACACAGCCTACCTTCGTCTCCACATCTCAGAGTTAACTACTGAAAAGTCTCTTATTTCAATAATGTAAGCTTAAAGGTATGTGGCTTAAATTGCATCCTAGTATTACCAAGTTCCTTACAACTGCAAATGTTTCATTTACCTCGTTATTTAAAAGATTTATTTATTTGAAAGGCAGAGTTATAGAGATACAGAGATATATGGAGAAACACACACACGGAGGGAGAGGGAGAGGTAGAAAGAGAAAGAGACCGAGAGGTAGAGAATGAGAGAGTCTTCCATCCACTGGCTCACTTTCCAAATGGCTGCCACATCTGTGGCTAGACCAGGTTGAAATCAGTAACCAGGGGCTTCATCTAAGTCTCCATCTGCATGTCATCCAGCGGCTAATCAATATTTCCATACATGATTCAAAAACATTTGATGGAGATGTTCTATTGCTCTTTATTGGTTTTGTTGTATTTTAATGTAAATAGTTGACATTGCTTGGGTGACTATAGCATGTGAGAAATTGGAAACTAGAAGATCTTTAGTAATTATGTATCTACCTGAAATGAATAAACTGAAGTATAGAGAGATTATACGTACTCTATGAAATCACATTACTGGTTGGGAAAATGATTGGAATGAAGTAGAGTTTTCCAGGTTTTTGGTGTTTCTAGGAAACATATCAATTTTAGCAGAATCTTCTAATCCTTGGTACTTGACCCTCTCTCCTGGAAGCTCAGTCAATGCACTGGGTTATATTGGTCTAGAAGTCACTGTAGATCAAATAGCACAGAAATGCAAGTCTTAACCTTCCAAATGGCAAATTGATGCCACTTCATAAGTTTACTGTAATCATTTTTCAGTGTGAATACTGTTACCTGTGAATGAAAAACAGTGTGATGAGAAAAGACACAAATAATTCAACTAACTGTAACAAAAACAAATTGTGTCAATTTTTGTTTTTAAGTTAGAAACTAAAACTTAAACTGATAGCACCAGTTTGAATTCATGTAGAAAATGTGATTACTCCCCCCACTGAATGGTTTCCCATATTTTGCATTCCCAGATTACATTAGAAATATTTGAACACAACCTTTATTAACTAATTTATTCAAGCATCAAAGCTGTAGAATACTTGTAGTTAGCTGTTGCCATCAACAAGTTATGAAGAATCCCCACAGCTACACACAATTACTGGGAAACAGTAAGACTGTTATAACATGGTTCCACATGTTGAGAGGACTAACAAACAAGAATTATCTAGGTTAATTTTTCTGGGTAAATGATCTTTTTATAACCAAGAATTTTAAAAAATGCTTTCTCCATCCATCCATTCTTTCTACATAGCTGTGTCAAAGCTAGTCTCCCAAGGTGTGATACTTTATCCTCTCCCTGAGCTGCAGCTTTAAGTGTACCAGCAGAGTGAAATGGTTTAAATTCGTGACTTCTGTTCCTCCTATAAAGTAGATTGTGTCTGTCTGCACTAGTAGCCTCCACCGCGTTGTTCCGAAGAGCTACAGACATCATTACAGACAGGGCTCCAGCCTTCTAGCTGTGTTCAATCCGGTTGCAATTGACTTCTCATCTTTTTTCCTGGCTGGCTCCTTGCCCTGTAGTCGCAATTTAACTAGCTCTTTCCTGCAGACTTCTTTTAACCACTTGTGTACTAGTCAGTAGTCAGTAACCAGCACAACAACCTATTTTTTTTTATTGTAGCTTTAAAGTTTCCTAAATTTTCTTGTTTAATCTCTTTGTCCTCTTTCACGAGAGCTGTGTGAGGACAGACCGATGCCTTAACTTGCTTATTTGGCCCCCTGACTTCTGTAACAGTTCTTGGCAGGCAGTTAGCATTCATTAAATACTTGTGGACTGAATGAATGGGTTGCTCCTTTACTGCCTCTGGGGCAACCCAATTACTGATACATTCCTCCCAAGAAGTCTTCACTTCTCATGTGTACGCAGATCAATCGGAATTTAAAAGCAAATCTTATAATGAAAAAATTGGAAATGTGAGACACATCCAGCAGAAAAATAATTCTGCATGGCAGGAAAATTTTTCTCTGAGGGCAGTTGGTTGTTGGTCTCTTTACCAGCGGAAAAATGCTTGCAGTGGTTGTTTGCTCGGGAACCGGGAACATCTGGTAATGGCACACAGAACGTTATTTCTTTTCAAGGCAAGGGGAGTCTTAATAAAGTCTGGCGCTGGGAGTAGAAGAGGAAACGCCCCGGAGGGAATGACTGCAGTCTGGGGAAGGTAGAGGCTTCTGCCCCTTTTAATAAACAGGTGTCCTTGATTCTTCCGTGTTACCTAAGCGAAGCTTCCTAGAAAGTCCCCAGTCCAGGATAAGTCGACCCTCAAAGCAGCGGCCTCTTTCGCGCCTCCAAATTTGTGCGTCTGGCTCCGCCTTAGTTTATGTTCCTCCAGCCCCTGAAAGTTGCAACGACAAGGGCAGGCGTTGGCTGCTTTGGGGAACGTCGCTCCCATCCCTTTAAAGGTGGGGATCCTGACGGAGGAAGCGGGGAAGAAGGCGGGATCGGAGGGCTGGAGTCGCGGTTGACATAGAAACTCCAGCGTCGTCGCCCTAGCTCCGGGCTCCGACTCCCCTGCCGTCCGCAGCTCCGTCTGCGCCCGCCCTACCCCGAGTCCCCTCCGCCCCTTCTTGGAGCTCCGCGGTCACCTGCGCTCAGTTCGCGGTCCCTTGGTGTTCCCCTAAGTGTGATTACTCCCCACGCCGGTTGGGGCATCCGGTCGTGGAGGTCGTACCGCTAAGGCGTCTGCAACACCTCCCTCACCCTCTGTCCCTTGGACAACAGTTTGCTCAGGACCAGCGTGGCGGCGGGTGACCTGGCCCCTGCGCAGTCCGTGCCCGCTGGAGGTGCCGTCACGCCTCCCTCGGGAACCGACCCCAGACGTTTCGGACGCTCCGGCCATGACCCAGAGCCCGTCGTTCGGGCCCCGGAGGGGCGGCCCTGCCGCGGCCGGAGCCGGGGCGCGGCGCAACGAGAGCCAGGACTACCTGCTCTTGGACTCGGAGCTGGGAGACGACGGCTGTCCGCAGTTCCCGCTGCCTCCCTACGCCTACTACCCCAGCTTGTAAGTGCGGGCAGTGCGGGCAGTGAGGCGGGCGGGCGGGAGGCAGTGCGCTCCTTGGGACCGCCGGGTGCGCTTTGGCACAGGCGCTGGCTGATCCGCGCCAGGCTAGGCTGGCTCTCTGTAAGTCGTAGGGTCTGTTTGCCCATGAGAAAGGTAGAGATGACAGAGTCCCAACTCCACTCCAGGTGACCAGGCTGGCCAGTTTCTTCAGCCCATGACGCCCTGAGCACCCAAGGCCCAGTCTCGCTGCGCAACAGGCGCTGGCTGGCAGGTGCCGGTCCAAGACTCAGCTTAGGCAGCAGAGATGACAGCAGCTCCGAGGTCCGAGGAACCCGCACCTTTGCCCGCCTCAGCCCTTCAGGACACGCATGGCTGCGAAGTTGGGAGATGCGCGCGGGAAAAAGCGGGGACTTCCCACTCGGGATTCTGTGGGTTAAAGATGGCGAATCAGAACCCAAAGGCTTAAGCACCAGCAGCTTGGCGCTCTTATTTTATTTGAGGGTGGTAGGGGAGAAGGTCCTTCCGGGATGAGGCCGGGGATTCTGAATTCTTGAAACCAGGGTGCTGGGTGGTTCGTAGAGTGACCTCTGAATAGCTAGAAGACTTTCTTGAAGGATCTGGACCAAAAGAATGTGGGGTGGGGAGAGGTTGGCAGAGGGTGGAATTCAGGAGAAGAAAATTCGACTCTCAGCTCAGGTCTGCAATCACAGGAGCAGTTAGCATTTCCACTTCTTTGCACCTTGACTTGACTGGACCTGTCACATCCCTCCGCCAGTGGTTTCCCAAAGTATTTCTCAGCTCTGCAGGCAGCTGTAACTGCAGGGAGGGTCCGGCCCACAGACTCCTGGAGGTCCTTGCTGGTTGGGTAGATGCGCACTTGGGGGTCCTGGTCAGGCCTGGCCCAACGGCAGGTCTGCTGTGACTCCCTTTCACAGAGAGAGAAACTTGCTTTTTTTTTTTTTTTCTCCTTTAAGACATTAGAAAAATGTTAGAAGCGGTTCCATTTGCCAACCTGCAGTGCAATTTGGAAAACATTTACTGTAACTAATCTTTTCCTCAAAAAAAATTGAGGTATAATTCACATTACCATAAAATCTATTTATTCAAGTCATACAGTGCAGTGTTGTTTAACACAACCATACACTCATTAGTAACATGGAATTCTAGCACATTTCATCACCCTCAAGAGAAATCTTATACTTGACATTAAATTGAAACGTATGTGTTTGACATTAAATGTATACTTGACGTACATATGCTTGATATTAAATGTGTGTGTGTGTGTGTGTGTGTGTATTTTGCAGTACAGACTTCTTGAAGTTTAATGGGCATGTGGATCACTTGGCGATCACATTCAAATGCTGTTGCTAATTCAAGAGGCCTTAGGTGCAGTGGGGGAATTCTGTATTTATTTCCTTCCTTCCTTTCTTTCTTCCTTCTCTCCTTTCTTCCTTCCTTGTTTTCTTCTCTCTTTCTTTTTCCTTCCTTCCTTGCTTCCTTCCTTCCAACCTTTCTCTCTTTCCTTCCTTCCTTCTTTCTTTTAATCACTTTATTTTCATTGAAAACCTGATCTACACAGAGAAGTGGAGTTCCATCTGTTGGTTCACTTCCCAAGTGGACACAATGGCTGACGCCGTTGCAGGGTCCCATGGCTTCTTACAACCTTTTCAGGCCGTAAGAAGGGAGCAGGACCAGAACTTGATCCTGTGACCATATGTGTTGCTGGTGGCTGTAGGCAGAGGATTAGCCTGTTGGCCATTGTGCTAACCTCAGATTCTGTATTTCCAAGGCCATCTCTCAGATGATGTAGAAACTGGTTGTCTAGGTAATACACTGAATAGCAAGGCATCCATGCCAGTAATAATAATAATAATAAAAACCAGTAACAACAACAAAGATTCAACTCTGGGTATTCCATATACATCTATCTATCTTTGAACATCCATTGAAAGTATATGTTAAAAACACAAATACACTTTCTTAAAATGTTGAGTTAGACTTGGGACCTGCTTATTTGGCAACATTGCTTACTGGTCGAACTAGATTGCATTACAAAATTAGACTGATCCTGCAGCAAAATATTTCTTTTTTATTTTTGTAATCTCTACATTCATATCCTGTTGTGTCTGTAGAATAAGTGTGATTACATATCAGCAGTGAGACTAAGTAAGGAATGAATTCCAAGTTTTCTGAAAATTTTCTCTAATGCCTTCTCTTATGTCTTCAAACGTGGCTCAGTGCTAAAGGGAATTATCTAGTTGTTTGCATTATCTACTATTTTTGAGAAAAATAATTTCCCATAGTTCAAGAATCCCAGCTGTTTCTTGAGGGACCGATTTTAGTATCAGAGATAAGAACAGACACATTTTAATGTGCTTCAATTAATAATACAGACCCCTCTGTCATGTGGAAGGAAGTTCTTGAATTAGAGTTGAATTTTTTTCTGAATCTATTATTTTTTAAGATGTGTTCGTTTTTATTGGAAAGTAGATTTTTAGAGAGAGGGAGAGACAAGAGAAAGATTTTCCATCCACTGTTAAGTCCTCAAATGGTTGCAGCAGCTGGAGCTGAGCTGATCCAAAGCCAGGGTCCAGGATCCACAAGTGTCTTCTGGATCTTCCATGTGGGTTCAAGGTCTAGGGGCTTGGGTCTTCTTCTGTTGCTTTCCCAGACCATAAGTAAGGAGCTTGATGAGAAGTGGGGTGGCCAGGAAACGAATTAGCACCAGACAGGATGCCAGCACTTACAGGCAGAAGATTAGTGGATTGAGCCACAGTGCCAGCCCCTGAGTCTATTATTTTTAAATGATTCCGTGGTTACTTCTCAGCTGCTGTTTTCTCTGGCAATAGTTGTCTTATCCAAACAAATAAGCAAATCGGTGAGAAACTTAAACCAGTAAAAAGAAATATTTCTTACCTGTGATATATAAGAAAGAACTAAACGAAATTACTTCTTTCTTGTGAGACTATGCAGAAGTACTATTGTGTGCTCTGACTACTGATGTAAACAATGTGGTGGGCTTTTTCTGAGTGGCAGGTCTATTTGTGGCAACCATGAGTTTGCTGTAAATATATATATTATATATATGTATATATGTATATATATGTATATATATATCCATTTTCTCACATTATTTAAATCCCAAATCTTTGTAAGTAGCCATTTTGTATGTATGTGTATGTGTGAGATAAATTCTCTGTTTCTTGCTAAAAAAAAAATGCTTAGTTTCTCAGTTTACATCTCTAGGTATGTCTTTTTGACTATTATTCAATTAGGCATGTCATAGAAGTGATTCCTCTATGGCAAGAAGATGGAAATTGGACACCCCCATGTGGACTGTGAGGCACTGGTGTGACTGCCTGGGTCCCAGCGACTGAGGAGCTTGAGGTTTAGTGTCCACATGAAACAGAAAGTAAAGCCAAGGTCCCAGAGGAATCGAAGAACTGGACCTGAGACAACCCTGAACCAGGGTCCTTACTTTACTGAAAAGTTAGGCTAGAAGTCATGCACACTGGCCGAATGAGAGTGGACATCTCCTAAGTCAGGAGGAACACACTTCCTGAGCATTGCATATCTGGGGCCTGCATGCCATGTGTTTTTGTTTTTTATGCTACCTAGTTGACCTAGAAATGCTAAGCTGGAAAATAGCCCCAGGGATCCTGGACGACTAAAACACAGAACTATGATGGAAGTGGAAGAACAGCCATCAGACTCCCTGGGGTTTTCACGAACAAGCAAGTCCTGTTAAAGATATGCACACTCTAAGTATGAGAGCCGGAAGAGGACTTAGTTCTGTGTTTAGGTCAACAGAAGATGTTACAGTGTGCTGGGTCCTTAAGAATTTGAATTATGCTGTGGTTAACAGCATGAAAAGATGTAAATATGGAAAAGTATTACCAATATAAAGGAAGACATCAAATTGTAAGAAGAGTTATTTTAAAAAGCAGGTAAATGAAACATCTATAAATGAAAACTCTGAAATTAAAAAAAAAACTTTGAATGGCAGGCTGGAAATAGCCATAATTAATGATGATCCTCAAAATGCAAAAATGTAAAGAAATGATATCTGCTAACTTATTAAGAATCCTGGAACCAGACAGAAGGACTAAAACAGGAAAAGATGGAGCAGAAGGAAGAGACAATATTTGAATACATAAGAGGGTATAATTTTGCACAGATGGTGAATTCTCATGGTCAGGAAGGAAACAATATTACTGTGATACAGAAAACATTTAAGCATACTGTTTTAACTGCAGAACACCACAAAGATGAGAGAAAATATCAAAAATTAAGCAAAATACAGGAGTTCAACAAAATGTTATAAAATTTAGTATATTTACAATGGAAATGCACTCAATATATTTAGATACATAGGTTTTATGATGTGTAGCTTATAAGAACTGTGGTTAAAATGTATCTTTTCCTCTGCAGTTATTAGTACAGTATTTCAATTAACAATCAGTGCTCTGTTACTGAAAATACCTCTTCAAACATTTGATATGCAAGAACTTTAAAAGAGGGTAACATTATTGAATCACAGTCTTAAAGAAACTGTTAATTCTGTCTCCTGTTTTTCATGATTAAAATAAAAGTGGCCTTAAAAACATGGGTTGTAGATCCTTTAAAATTTGTATTGATTTTGGAAGGATTTTACACAACCTCAAACCTATTTGTTAACCCCTGAACCCTGGTTTTAAGGTTCTGAAATATATAGTCTTCTGGATATATAGTCTTCCAGACACAGCTTTGTTTTCCTTAGTGTACCCCAACCCTCCACAATAAACCTCTGTCTTTAACAATGTACACACACACACACACACACACACACACACACACACAATTTGTGAATGAAAAAAATCAGCCTATAGGATAGACTTTGTATGTGTGTGTGTGTGTGTGTGACAGTAGCTGATTACTCTTTAAAGAAATTAAAGATGTGTTGGATCTAGGTGGGCCTAACAGGGGCTTTTTGGGGGGATCACCCTGGCTAGGCTGCAGTCCCTGCTGGTGTATGTGAGGGCCAAGTGCATAGTGGGCTGGGTTTGGCTGGGCTGCAGCATCCATTGGTTTGCATAAGAAACGGGGCTGAAGACAGAACTGACCCAGCAATTACAATTACCAGTGTGTGTGCAGGCTGATGTGGGTGACAGTCTGAGCCAAACCCTGTATGGGCAAGCACACGTAAGTATCAAGTCTGGGATCACCTCAGACAAGATCCCTGTGGGGATCCCTTCCCTCTCAACTGAACCACTAGACTCAGAACCACAATGGGGAGAACTGCAGGATTGGTGGGCTGACCATACAGTGCATGTGTCAGAGCTTGGCCTTCTCAGTGGAAAAGACAGAGCAGTGGGTGGTATGCCCAGATACACAAGGAGGACGTGGAGGTCCATTGGGGTCTATAGAGGACATCTGGTACCATAGCAGAGGAAGGAGAGCAGAACAAAATGGACAACACCACCAGCCAAGCGATGGCAGCAAATATTTGGACCAATGGGGACTCTAAGGTGGATTATGGCAGCCAATGGACCTTGGAAAAATTTCATTGGATCAGAGAGATCAACAGCATCTCTGATCCCTTGGAACATTGTGAATCTTGGGTAGATACTGGGGGGCCGTTCACCATCCCTAGGTACTTGGGGTAGTTGGGAGCCTGGATGCGGCTTCTTTACTTGTCTGCCCCCCTGCTTCAGATACCAGAGAAAGAAAAAGAAATTTTGGAAACAATAGTCTCACCCACTTTCCCCTGATCCTCAATCCTTCCCACCCTGATCAACCGTCAACCATGTAAATACCATCAATAATAATAATAAAAATAATAAAAAGATTGAAGTTAGAATATTACATTGAAATTTAAATATAAATTTAGGCCCGTGAATCACATTATCACTTTCTTGCTACCTCTCCTTAACTTTTAACTCCGTATGTCTGGCAAACATGGTTTTGTTATACTTTTTCTCACTTAATTTGTTCACGTAGCTCTTCCCAGCTGCTGGCCTGCAAACCTCTAGAGGTACCTAGGAAAGAGAAGATGTCAATTAATTTAGTCATCAACAAAGGCATCTTCTTTCTGCTCAATATTTTTTCTAATAAAAATATCGAACCCTGTAAGTAAGAAGAGCAAATGTCCAGACAGAGACACTCATATTTTATATTCCAGCCTTGGGCACTGAAATTCATTAGCCAATATTGCCCCACCAGGCCACTCTTTCTTTGGCTTTCTCACTCCTGCTCCTCCCTTTAAGTTCCCTGCAGATGCCAATGGGAAGCTCTTGTCTTCACCAGGATGTTTTAAATGTTAGGAATAGTCAAGAACTAACATTTGGAGAAAAAGTCATACTTAGCTATAACTATTCTTCCAGCTTATTGATGGAATCTCTGAGAAACTGACCTTTGCCTAAGTCAGTTTTGTTTGCTGGCAGTAAGCACACTTCCCTTTCCTGCTCAGACTAACCTCAAACAACCTAGCCCCAATAGTCCTAATCTAGATATGTGAATGATTCCCTCTCCCTTTTTGTTCAGTGGTATGCTGCCTTCAAGCTCCAGCCCTTCTTTCCTGGAATGTTGACATTGTGTGCATCCATTCCTTTAAATACAAACCTCACCACCTACCCACAGAGGTGTGACTTCACTCCCTGACCTCAAAGGGGCAGTCACATCAGGGCATGAAAGTCCCGTGGCAGTGTAACAGATTTCCAAATACAAGCAGAGGGCTCGTTTTTTTGTACAAGACATATTCATTTAATGGTAAATAAAATCAACCAGAGAAGAGTATGAAATACTATGATACCGTATACGTATGTAGTGGTCTAGTAGTCACAGGGAATCTTATTATTCTTTGAAATAACATTTATAACCATAAAATCAACACTTGCACCTTGGTTACAGGTTTGTAGTTTGTATGTCAACCCTAGAGAAGAGCAAATGTAAAATTCACTGTTGAGTCTGATTTGCTCTCTTCATTAAGAATCAACAACCTCCCATGCTCCCCCATGCCCTATCATGTAGATTCCTGGCAGGTCTCTAAGAGCTGATCACTTTGGAGGCCACCTATTTTGTTTCCCAAGTTCTGCTAGCTTGAAGTAATCAACATCTGCTGGTTACAAATTACTATCATGATGCACATTTTAGGGTACCAACATTGTGGGTTGTGGAGTGATTGCCAGATGTGCTTAAAAGCTCATGATTATTCTGCAACAGTACATTTGTTTACCTTTAGGAAGACCGTGCATATTCTTTCGCTAGATAGTTTATTCTTTGAGTTATAAGAAGCAACTCCATAAGGCAACTCATCTTTGCTTTAGAGAGTAAAGAAAAATCATAAAAGGAAAACATTTTCTTGAGTTCATTCTTATTTTTCTCCCTCTTTCATAAAAAATATGCTAAATATAATTGGATCCAGTTGGACAAAATTACCATTAGTGATTACTCTTTGTTTAGAAATCTTTCTAAAGGCATTCAGTATATGGGAAAGTACTCACCTGTAGGACAAATTTCAATGGAACTTTGACATCTGAAATTCAGTGTGCTATTGAAGATGTTTTAAGCCATTGGCATTGATTGAGTCACACCTTCTGTGGAATGTATGTTTAGGAGCAGCACAGTCACAAGAGTGTTACAGATACCCATACACCACATATGATTGCAGCATAACTATTTTCCTGTAAACTCAGCTACTGGAGCCACATATATAGGAGAAATGATGTTAACTGGAATGATATACAGTTCAGTGTAAGTAGCTGTTTCTGTAGAGGACTAGTCTAAAATATTTGGAGTGACTAACATTTTTTGAATACCTACTTTGTATCACGTTCTTTTCTAGTTGTGACAAAAATGTAGTTTGCTCTTTAGAGCAACCACTTGGTTATTTTTGATGTTCCTTTTATAAATGACAAACCATGCATTTATATAAAACAGCTAAAATTTTTATTTCAGAGGGGAGGAGAGAGGGAGGAATGGAGAAAGAGAGAGAGAGATAAAGATAAAGGGGGAAGAGAGAGAGAGAGAGAGAGAAAGAGAGAGAGAGAGAGAGAGACATGTCATCAATTTATTCACTCCACAAATGGCCACAGCAGCCAGACTAGGAAATCATAATACTTTCACATGGGCAGTAGGAGCCCAATTACTTGATCCATCACTGCTGCCTCTTAGGATCTGCTGGAACGGGAATCTAGAGCTGGTAGTCAACCCAGGTATTCCGATATGTAATGTGAGTGTCTTAACTGCTAGGCCAGATGCCTGCTCCTGACAATGCTGACATTTAAAGATGCTAAGCAATGTGTAGAAAGTTACAGAGCTGGTAAGTTGTCAAGTGGTAAAATACCAATATATCTCAGAACAGACTAGAATACATGTGCAGGAAGGCCAACAGTTTGCAGAGTCCCTTGCAGCATCAGCATCCTTTATCATCATGTCTTCAGCCAGCAAAGCTGGATGCAGGTAAGTTGTACCCTTGGAAAGTACACTCATTACTCTTTTTCCTGTCTTAATTATGGGTTTTTAGGCAGCCACAACTTTGCTCTAACTTACTGAACCAAGATTCTTTGTACTGTCTTTGAAGGTCATGAATATTTATCATCTACTTCTTTTCATTTGTTTATTAAGCTCTTTATTAATTTGTCTATTGGCATTTTTATGTTAATATGCAATAACAATTAAATAATTGGTAAATTCATTGGCAGATTTATGTGGGGATTTGTAAGTGCTGTGTAAGTATTAACTCATTTAATCCTTTTAAGAATGCTGTATTGTATGTAATCTTATAATCCTCATTTTACTGAGAAAAGAATACCATAGAAAACACTTATCAAGTGTTTCATACCTACTAGTTGGTGGAAATCATGTAAAAAAAAAGGAAATGCCAAAGATTCTGTTTTGTCACATAATAAAATGCGGATTTGAAATTTGCCACACAGTGAAGACCACAAATGTACTAAAATTGAGCGCTCTGTAGACTACTTGTGTATTTATTTTACCAAGATCCATGAATTGATCATGACTCTTGATTCTTCAATATGCTATCATGTGAATGATACTGATTCTATTCTATGACACAGTGGGTATTGGAGAAATAGAATCAAATGAACATGCAACATTGGAGATTTCACAGCAAGATGTGCATAATTTAAAAAAGTGTTTTGCATGGCATTCATCAGAAGGTGTATATTACCAGAAATCAATTACTGTGTGGGTATTCATATTAAGATTGATTGCCTATTCAAGGCAGATGTCATTTTTTAATTACAGAAACCTGGAAAATGCTCTTTTCATAGGAAAAGCTAGCAGTTATTTTTGAGAGTTATAGTAAGAATTGAAAATGACATGATTTTTAAAGGTAGCTGACAAACTATTTTAGGGAGTTGAACTTATACAAACAAAACTAAGTTTTTGTTATTGAGATGAAACTGAATGTTGCACTGTTGCATGAAGGTTGGCAGGGATGGAGATACAAATCTTATATCTAGGGGATGTGAAAATCCCCATGTTTACTGTGGGAGATAATTTCTGTAGGATTCATGCTTATGGAGGCACATTCAGGCCAGTCATTATATTTCATCTTGTGGGATTCACTAATTTAAATCAACAAAGATTTGTTTAAATCCTTTGATTGTCATGCATCATATTTGAGAACTGTGAATACCATGTTTTACTGAGTCTCAGGTTCCATTAATTGTAAGCTGAATTGATATTCTATGCACTTTCAAGACAAAGCAGAAATATTTTCTATTTAAACTGCATCCCAAACTTTTATTTACATTTACTGAAGAGACTTTTTATACTTAGATTTAGGTCACAGATAATGTTTAGATACCTATGAGAAAAAGGAAAACAAACAAACAAACAAACAGCACACTTGTTGTAATATCTCCACTGCTCATGTTACAGTATCTCTTAAGCTCACATTCAGGGGTGGACTACCATGTCACTTTGAAATTTATATTATTGACTGCTCCTGCTTCCTGCAATGTACTGCCATCCTGTGTGTCAGAAAGAACATTGGTGATGCAGTATTTCTTTCAATTGAATCCAAAGTCTCCATGATCCAAAAGGTAATACTAGCAGGAAACTAAAGTGATTTTTTTGATTATGTAAAATAACCTGTTTGACCTACATGTTCCAGAACATTTCAAAACAGATTGACTTATTACTATTCTCTATATATTCTCATTGTCCTCAATACACACACATACACGTGTGCGCACACATACACAGGATTTCTTTATAACCATTGCTATTCATTCATTCAGTCAGTCAGTGTACAGAGCTTACTGTACATGACAGGAAAGAGGAGACATGAAAAATTACAAGGTAAGATGTATCTTTTATGATCTGTCTAGAATTTAAGAAGGTCAGTTTTTTCTCCTGCTGACTTTAAAATATAGAGAAGATTATGCAAATCTTTTGCTTTATTTACATTATTTTATTGATGGGCACAGCATACCTGTGTGGTAAGTAGTATTATTTACAGTTATCAATGCAGAAACAGAAATCCAGAAAGGTAAAATTGCTTGCTTAACAAAGATGTCAAGTGTTTGAGATAGCACTTGACTCATATTTGAGGGCTACATTTACATGTTTGCTGATTTTTGCTCTTCCTCCGTTTTCATTTCTTTCTCTCCAATAGATTAACAGCTCCAGGAACACAGGGTTCCAGTAGGTGAATAATGACTGACAATTATAGGAACTAAATAAATATTATCAGATGAATTAATGCTTACCCTAACAAAAGTATTTCAGTGCATTGATCATATCCCTGTATTGGTGCCGTATGTGTCATTAAATTTGCTTTTGATGTAGCATGTTTGCATGCTAATGTGTTTTCAGAAACGCTATACTATTGATATTTTGTATTCTTTCATGTTCAGTTATTTGATAAATTTAGGAGCTTTGCAATATATGCTTAATAGTAAAATGGGGCTTTTAAGATATTTTCAAATAACCCGAAAACAAGGTAAAATAAGCACATTTCCTTACGCAGCTCTGCTGCCTAGACCATTCCTGACTCGTGTTTTGCCAGAAACATTCCTTTAGAGAATCTTTCCCTGCACTTCGGTTTGTTTCGGTGTCACAGTGTTCTGGGCTGATCTGTGCCATTGCTGTTACTACACATTGGCATAATGATTCATTTCTGTGACTGCCATCTGGTACATTTGGGTGTTTGAGGGCCTGGGCTAGGGCTTAGTGATATACTTGTGAGTCGTAGAACATTGTGTCACAATATTTTTGAACATCTAATGCATGGAAGAATGGTTGAATGAATCAGTCTTGCCAACTCAACTGACTGCACAAATAAAGAAAACAGGAATAGCAAGCTGATGTAATCGGGAGGATGGTTGGGAATGTGGTGGCCTTTAGAGGATGCCATATATGAAAGTGACAGTCTATATTCGGTCACAATCAGTCATTGCTATGAAGCACTATTCTTACATTTCTAAATCCTCTGAATTTAATAAACAGCCTTGTTTAAAATTTTATACATGAAATATCTTGATATTTTACACTTGATCTTAGCCAAAAGGCCGGGAAGCAATTATTTTGATATTTTAAACACTAACTCACTCAAAAGGATAATAGACCAGATGTAACTAAAAGACTGATAACTTTAAAAGACACTGAATGACTGAAATGTCTATTTCCACAAAATTCTAATTACGAATGGAATACATTTCTCTCATTCATATAATTACATATAAATCCCAGTACTTCTTGAGTCCATAACAAAGCAAAATTAAGTTATCATCTTTGTGTTAGATATTTTATTTTTATTCCTGAAACTAGGCTGATTTTTTTTCACACATTGGCCAGCTGTCATTTAAAAGTGAACTGTAGAAAAAGACTAAATTGAAAGTAAATGCTTTTGAGATTATGGAGAAATAAATCCTGAAGTATTACTGCAATCAAACATAGGGAACTGTATCATAAAAACTAAAAATGAAAAACCCTTTCCAATTACTGAGAAATTCCTTTAACTCTATGAAAAAAATGTTTACCTTTACGTGGAGGTATCTTATATCTTGATTAATAAGGTTTTCAGTATTTACTTTGTTAATACCTACAGTGATAACTTCATAGAAAACCATTGCCTGGGAAACACCTGGGAAGGTGCTCTTCAAAGTTTTACAAGTAATATTTTATTTACATAGCATTTGCAACATTTCATATTACTGGTGGCAGATAAAAAGATTGATAATCAGAGAATCTGATACCTAACAAATACACATTAACAGTTTTTGCAATATGAATTTATATCATATTCCATGTTCATCTGCAAATAAAGTTGTTTCTCTACCACCCATTTTCCCAAAAAGATGTGATATGTTTATCCATAACTTGGTGTGTCCTTTGGTGATGCCACAAGGGTATTATTATCACAGTGAGGGAAAGTCAATGAGTCACATTGGTGACTATGTGCAGAAAATTTGAGCTCAGCTACTCATGACCCTCAGACCATGAGCAAATCCATGGAGAACACAGGATCCTTCCTAAACAGGAAAAGGAAATTGGGCAGGCCAAGAGGAAGCCTTTTGAGGAGGGGATGGAAGCACAGTGAAACAGAAGGTAAAGTTCAATTCAGAGTGGCCCCAAAGGTAGGATTCCATGGGACAAAATTGTAAGGGGGTGTTTTGAAACCAGGAAATAGTATCAGATGTCCATATGTTCTGTGACCAGTTGACACCAAGTTGAAAGCACCTTCCTTTGAATAGTAGGTAAAGAAGGCAGGTGTCACCACAAAGAGCTGTATTATCATCGAGTAAACACCTATTTCCTGAGACCAGAAAATGAGTTCTAAAGCTTATGCGTTTCCTGTCCATTACTGTTGTCACTGTGACCTAACACAGAGTGAAGGCTCGGTGTCCATCAGATTATATTATTTTAGCACTGAAAAGTATCTAGGTAGTGAGAATAAATAACCTGGAATAACCTGAACCAGTAGAGTGGGATCTTTGTTGCTTGTTGTAAGACTTGGAGGCATACAGAACAAGACAAACGAGGGGGAAACAGAAGGAGAAGGCAGTCAAAAGGGTGATGTGCCTGCACAGAGTGGGAGAACATGGTGGGCAGGGAAACAGGCCTGGTGCTGACCAAGGCGGCATCTAGTTCTGAAGGACCAGCAGTGCTCCATCTCTGCTTTGTGTTTAGAATAACTTTCCCAGACTTTTACCTCATAAGTGATTATGTTGATTAGTTCCTTTTCATTTTGAAGCCGTTTTCCTCTCCACTATTGATGAAGCATGAAAATGGGAATCCCATGGGACGGCTGACCTGACTCTTCACTGCTTGGCTTCCTGTAGCTGTGTTCTCAAACGGCCTTGGGCTCGGAGGGGCAAGTCACTGTCTCCTTTGGAGCCAGGGAGACCCAGTGTATTCCCACTCCATGTATGTTTTACACATGGATTCATGCAAGCATAAGAAATATTATAGATACCAGCTTAATCAGATTATTACTTATTTTTTAATAGATTAATTTCTTATCGTTGTGAAATGTTGGAATAAACTTAAAATGTCTAGTGAATACATGAAGCATAACATAAAGGAAAGTAGAAGTTTAAAACTGGATATGTACACATTCACAACTTATTTAGGAGTCATCTTTCCTGTAACTTTTCCTATATTAAAAAACAAGGGTAAAAGTGGACAATGTTCATTTCCAGTTCTTTCTGTTTGACAACCCAGGATACAGTGTATTGTCTCATACAATCATTCCATTGCATGTACTGGTCCAACTGCCTGGAATAATTTTTCCTTTATTTCTACATCTCACGGTCATGCAGGAGTCATTTCTCTATGTGTCACATTTAACATAGGGAGGGATTAGTCTGTTAGTTTCTGTGGCCCCTTCTATACTGAACATTTTAAACAGTTTTTCCAGTGATCTGGGAGCACTTCACAGTATATAGTGTAGAACAGATACTTTAAAAATGATCCCTTTTGGGCCTGGTGTGATGGCCTAGAGTCTAAATCCTCACCTTGCATCTTCAGGGATCCCATGTGGGTGCTGGTTTGTTCCCAAGTGTTCCACTTCCCTTCCAGCTCTCTGCTTGTGACCTGGGAAAGCAGTAGAGGATGACCCAAGACCTTGGGACCCTGCACCCATGTGGGAGACCTGGAAGAAGCAACTGGTCTTTGGATCAGTTCAGCTGCAGCCATTGTGGCCACTTGGGGGGTGAACCAGCTGATAGGAGAGCTTTCTCTCTGTATTTCCTTCTCTCTATAAATCTGCATTTCCAATAAAAAGTAACAACTCTTTTTAAAAAATATGACTTTTTGTAATAGTCTAATTTTCATTGCATTCCTCCTGTTACTGGACTTGGTATCTGAAAACATGATAAACATAAGTGTTGCTTTAACTTTGTTTTTGTGGGTGTGTGTGTGGAGTGGGGAGGAGAATGATCGAGTCCACTTCCTCTTTTAAAAACATGAGGTACGGAAGAGATACTACTGAAATACAGAAGTTTTGGATTTTTTTTGCCCCACACTTCTTTTTTTGGTAGAAGAGTGTATAATTAATTTTATGTATTTTTGGTAGGATATGCTATAACTGTTAGCAGATGTGACACAATATTTGTGGCAATCTCAGCAGATGAGGTGGTTGGAATGGAAGAGTTGGAAAATATCAGGAACATGATTCAGGTGGATTATCGAGTTCTGATGCCAAATGATGCTGAATAAACACTGCAGGCTGAATACAAATATCTTACTGCCCTCGAACTCCCACTGCCAGTTACAATCAATATTAAGGGAGATGATCATAGAACAAATTCAAGGAGAATTAAAGTAAAAAAAAATTGAAAAGACTAGTATCAAGGTAGTCAGGTATGGGAAGATTACAGTGAAGAGTAAAGCTTCCAGTAACATTTGCTTTCTGTAACTGGTCTCTGTCAATGACCAACTTTACTGGCTTGAAAAACTTCCCTGGTAAGACTAGCTCAGGTTGATAATCTGAGTCAAGCAGGGAATGAAAGGAATTATTTTGCTTCCTTTTTGTTTGGCTTCACACTTCAGCCCAGCTTACTTCCCATTAACACTCTACTTCGTAAGTTTCTGAAAACCTGGACTTTGAGCAAACTTCTCTTTTCACATTAATCAAACACATTATATTCCTTTTCCATGATCTGAGAAAATAATGATTTCTTGGTTCTGGTATTTTCATTTTAGCTGTTTGAAACAGAAAAACCCAGTGGACCAAATTTAGCAATATTTGTCATTAATACAATATACCATCTTATAAATGCTTTCCTAGGTGTAATCAAGAACCTCATTTTGAATGATTAGAAAAATCTGCCTCATGTGGATGTTATTGTTTTTTTTTCAAGTATAAGTCATTGCATGTTTAAAATGTGATTTATGTGTTTTTTTCTCTCTTCATCACCTGTCTGTTTTGCTTCTTGCAGTTAGAGGTGACTTGCCACACAAAGCAAGATGTGCCAGAAACCTCATCCATGGAGTCAGATTTATATTCAGTGTCAGCGGAAAAACAATAATGTAGGAATTGAAGAGGAAATATTCAGAGTTTGAGACACTTATTTTCACTAGATAGCATTTCAAATTTGGAGAATCTTATAGCTAAAATATACTCTAGAAGTTGGTTTTGGAGTGTTAACTAATATTTTCCATCTCTTCTTGATTTTGAAATATGCATTTGTTTGAAAGGTAAAATGACAGGGAGTGAGAGTGAGAGGAAGGGGAGAGGAAGAAGGGAGAAAAGAAGGGTAGGGAGGGAAGGAAATAGAGGTTATCCGGCTGCCAGTTCTCTTTCTGAGTGCCTGTAACAGCTGGGACTGAACCATGTGGAAGTTGGAAATCAGGAACTCCATTAATGTCTCCATTCTGGGTGACAGAGACCTAGGTCGTTGGCCCCTAAGATGCTGCCTCCAAGGTGCATTAGCAAAAAGCTGGATCAGAAATAAGGAGTCTCCAGGACTCGAAAAGGCATTTGGATAAGAAATGCAAGTAGCCTCTTAACATGATGTGCCACAACACCCACCCCAACCACCCCCACTTATGTTCACTTTTTATTTTGGAAGCAACTTAATATAAGCAAAGAAAATGCAAAGATTGTTTCAGATAAAAATTTGGAGTCACTGACTCATCTCCTTGTCTCCTAAGGTTAGGTTCTTCTGCTTTGTTCCGTTTTGGTGTCAGTATGATTTGGTACACATGCTTTCTGGACCATTTGTTTCTTGATATATAAACCAGCAAGACAGAAGGTGATAAATATTTTGAGCCAAATAATTTTGGATTAGATGACTCTGCATCATGTGTTTCTGTTACTTATTTTTCCAAATATGGATTGATGTGTTTTTCAAATGTGGTTATACTGATTTCTTTCCCTCATTGTGTGTATATCTTAGATTTTTTACAGCTAGGGGTGACCTGCTGTCCTAGGGAAGATGTGTGTTGAACGGCCCTTTTTTTTTAAAACACCTTTATTTGCTTCAAAAACATAAGACTTCTTGTACAATAAAGCATAAGCATGTTTCATCTACAAAGTCAGAATATCTTCCTCATGGAACATGTAGGAAGAAAGGAAAAACACACACATGGCAAAGTAGTCACAGATTACCTCTAAAATAATTAAGACTTTCGGAACGGCCCTGACTTAACTTAAAGAAACTCATGTTCTAGGTCCTGAAAATAACCTGTAAATTATGTAGACTATGATCATATGGAAGTCAAGAATTGTGAGGGGGCAGTTTCAGCTTCATTCATGGGGGTGGAAGGCACAGGGTTCAGGGTAAGTGATGGAGGAGAATTTCTAATATCGAGAGCAGCATTCAGTGCATTGATTTGCAGATCATAAGCTATAGTTTTCACAGAGTGTGTTGTAGAAAGAAGAACTCTGAGCTTAGAAAGTCTATTTTGTTTTGGGCGATAGTCATGACTGGTTCTGTGTCCTGGAGAGGGATGTTCTGTTACGGAGGCTATATGTGACGCAAACATCCTTGATAATACAATTTGGGTCAAAAGGTGAGCATTGCTTTGCATGCAGGACTTTTAAGAGCCCTACGTCTATTTGTGAAGAGTTGAATTTTAGTAGTCTTTCTGAATATCTATCTATCTATCCATCTATCTATCTAATATGAATACACATAAATAATATTTATAATCATCTTGTGACAAGAATGCTAAATTCTTTTTGTAAAGACCAATTACAATCTGAGTATACTTTGTATTTACCTCTCTCACAGCACCAAGTCAACCTCACCTCAATCATTCCCCTCTGCTGTTCAGTGGCACCAGTTATGTGTTTAGGATCAAGACCTCTGGCATAGTGTCTTGATCTGTCCGCTCTATAAATCCCTTCCACTTCAGCAGGTACTCCATCTCCACATTCACTACATATTTGCCCAATAATTTTCTACCAGAATTTCAAATTCTTTAAGTTCTGTTTGTTTCTTTTCGAGTTTTTACAGTATAGTTTCATAAGAGGTCTTTTTCCAAAAATGATTTACTTATTTACTGATGTATTTATTTGACAGTCATAATTGCAGAGAGAATGTAAGATCTTCCATCAGCTGGTTCACAGACTTGCCACTATTCACCCTTGGGAGTCACTACAGATGTCTCCAGTCCTACTTACCTCAAACTCCACCAACAAGGGAGGGGATTACTGGCTGTATTGATTATTTAAATACTAAATAATCATTTCCAGGAAGTTTGAAATTGAACTATTATTTGAAGAAATAGGTTGACTTCCAAATATGACCCTTATGGAGAAACCATCTTCTGATTACTAACATATAGAATCATTTTCTCCAAGCAAATTGGGTTATATACTAAATACTTTGTCCCAAATATTTAGTGATTCTATAGTTAAATTGTTCATGATTGAAATGTGATCACATTTCTTTTAAGTGTTACAATCTAATAAAATATAGTAAATACCTTTTAGCCCACAACATATTGAGTGAACCCAATGAACATATGATAGTGTGCATATACTATTTTCAAAATACAAGCAAGACATGTCAATATGAACTAGTAATGTGCTACATTTGGAAACACATTTTCCTAAATGTATGGAGGTCATAACACCTGTTTTGCATATCACAAATATTTTTTACTTGATATCTGCTTGTGATTTATGGCATTTTACCTTACAGAGGCTATAAGGAACATTTACATATATAAATAACAAATTTCATTCAGTTGATCCACAGAAATTGGGGTAAGGTGGATGAATGCCACAGGGAAAAAAAGTAATTGGCAATTGTAGAGGAAATACACCTAGCTTGAGAGAGTTAGATTCTTATATGTAGAATTTTGATTTGTATTTATTTGAATATTAATGGATATTTTAATGAATACTGTTTTACTAATTCTATTTTATATTGTAATATATAAAATATTTTACACAAAATTTTCCTTAGTCTTTATTAGAACTGCAATTTTTCATAGTTTTATATATGGTGACTAACATTTTGCCATTTTCTTCAATATATGATTTTCCTTTGCCATTTTATTTTCATTGAATTATTGAATTTACCTTATTATAAACATAAACATTTCTCTTCATTATGGCCTCTTATAAGATCTGAAATTTTTGAACTGCCTTTTCACTATCTAATTAGCTAAGGAAAATACATGTAAATGTTTTTATTTACACATAATTTATTTTATGATATACTATGATGTGTGGACATATTTTTCATATACCTCATCAATTATCCTCATATTGTTTGAGCATGTGACTATGATATATCTTTTAACAAACTTATTGTATAAATGAGATGGGTTTTTACATTTTGAGTTATGTTCACTGAACTTAAATGTTAATTTTACATTTTACTCTTTAATCACATAATGTGATTAATGGCAAGCATGCCTAATATAGATCCTCCTAGTAGTAGGCTTTTATTCTGATCCAAATATCACAACATTTTTTAAAAACTGGGTTACCTTTTTCTAACTAGTTTTTAAATTAAAGCATAAAATTGTACTTACTTATGACAGTGGAATTTTTTCCCTTGATCTGCTTTTATTGGATCCTGAATTTTTATTTATCAGTTGCAATTCAGAATCAATAATTAATCAAAGGAGCTATAAGTGCTATATGATTTTTAAATGTAACAAACATTAAGACATTGGATGGAGCCATAATGGATATTTTGGATGCTTTAAATTTGCAAATATGGTAAAATACAGTAATATTTCATTTTCATTTTCATTTTATTTTCCTTGACTGCTGAAGAGATTAAGCATTTGTTCACGTATTTATTTTGTATTTGGTGATGTTCTTTTTTTAAAGTGTCTGACTAAAGTTTCTTCTTCTTTTTTTCCTATTAAGCTGTCTGGTTTTTACATATTGCTTCATAGAAGTTCTTTTTCATATTCTGTATGCTTTTTAAATCACGGACTTGCAATTCTGAACTATTTTGCAGTTTATCTTTTACTACTTTTATAATCAAAATAACAGATTTAGCATCCTTTGTTTGATAAGTATTTTCTCTGTAATTGATATTTTTGTGTTGAGAAACCTTATTGTTTCTTTTCTATATAGTCTTATGAAACTCATATATATACATGAGACTTTTGTCTTTATGTTTTTGTCTTGTGTACTTCTGTATTTATTTTTGGTAGGGGTATAGTTTTTCTCAATAAAGGAAGCCAGTTCAATGAGCATCAGTTTTTGGAAAATCCTGTGTTTCTTCTAAAAGCTTAAATATTATTCATTCCATGTATAATGTATCCATGAGCCTGTATTATTTCGCCCCGCATTATTAATCCATTTCCTTCTTATACATCAATATCATGCTTTATAAAGCTTTCAGTATATAATTATTTACATGAGTTGAGTCATCCTCTGGTGCTTTCTCAGGCCATAATCAGGGAGCTGAATGCGAAGTGGAGCAGGCTGGACACGAACTGGTGCCCAACTGAAATGCCAGTGTTAGCCGGTAGAGGATGAGCCTGAGTAACCACTGACCGGCTCCAGTTCTTTCTTGCTTGTTCTTTTTTTTTTTTTTTTTAAAGATTTATTTATTTTTATTGACAAGTCAGATATACAGAGAGGAGGAGAGACAGAAAGGAAGATCTTCCATCCGATGATTCACTCCCCAAGTGACCGCAACGGCCGGTACTGCGCTGATCCAAAGCCGGGAGCCAAGAGTTCTTCCAGGTCTCTCACCTGGGTGCAGAGTCCCAAGGCTTTGGGTTATCCTCGACTGCTTTCCCAGGCCACAAGCAGGGAGCTGGATGGGAAGCAGGGCTGCCGGGATTAGAACCGGCGCCCATATGAGATCCTGGTGCATTCAAGGCGAGGACTTCAGCCACTAGGCCACGCTGCCGGGCCCTCTTACTTGTTCATTTCCTTCAACAGTTTCTCAACTATTCTTGGGCCTTTGCATTTCCTAGTCTTATAACTTTGTCAGACTGGGACCACTTGTATCCTGGTTAGATAAAATGAAAAAAGAAATATCATATGCAGTGGAAATTTTATCTTTATGGGATCTACTGCTTTACAGATCTTGTGATAGACAGTTTATATACATCATATATAATCTCTCTGTTAGGTTTACAAATAAATATTATTCCCATCTTTTAAATGAAGGAGACAAGGCTTAGAAAGCTAAGCTTGTTCCAATTTCCAGGTACCAGTTGGAAGAACTGGAGCTCAAGAGCAGGTATCTCTAATCACTTTAATTCATTCACTCACCAATTTATTCATGTATTTTTTCCAGAAATTATTACTGAAGAACTTCTACTTTCCCTTGAAATCTTGGCATTTTCTGCCTTTATGCTTTTATTACCTGAGTCTGAGTACAAAGGGCTCTACAATAGGATGTTAGATCCATCAATTTTCTATTTCCTGTGAACTAATTCATCTTCACTTTTTCCTCTTCTTTTTTCGCCCTGTTCACAGAAAGGGACAAGTAGATCATTGGCAAACATATAAATAGGGACTTCATCTGTGTGAAAACTAAATGGCACAGGGATGCTACAAGGACACATAGGTCAGATAAAATCGATGTCTGGTTTAGGAGCTAATATGGAAGATAAGCTGTTTCAACAGAATAAGTCAAGTGAAGAGATAGCACAGCTAAAAAGAGAAAAAATGGATAAACACCTCCACAATATTCTTAGAAGTTATTTTAAGTAATTAGGAAAATCTGCTAATGTGTTAGCTAATCTATAAGAAATTCATTAAGGCTGAAGGTAAATGAGTATTTATCCAACTGTTTGTTTTTCATAAGAGGACTCCATGATATGTTTAAGAGAATATTGGGTTACCAGTTGAAACACCTTTACATACTAATAGTCTCAAGAAAGCTGTATTTCCAGATTATAAACAAATGAAAGTGCGCCTAGTATAATAAGAATTTTGCTCAGGACACCAATACTGGCTGCCAGAATTGCCAGAATTGCAGATGGTGGCTTTGCTCACAACCCTGCAACGCTGTTTATTACTTAAGTAGTAAGTAATTTTTACATAAGTAATTTTTAAGCTGGTCAGTCATCATATGTTCCTAAAAATCCATTTGAGAGATAGAACAAGAGTGAGAGCTAGGAAGAGAGAGAGAGAGAAAAGAGAGAGAGAGAGAGAGAGAGAGAGAGAGAGAGAGAGAGAATATGAAGGAGTGAGCTTCCAATGGCTGGTTTACTTTCAAATGTTTTCATTGTCCCAGTCCAAGCCAGGACATAAAAACTCAATCTAGGTCTCCCACGTGCATGGTAGGAACCCTATCACAAAACCTATTAGAACTGCCTCTTAGGATCTGCACTATCTGGACGCTGGAGTCAGAAGTCACAGCTGCTATTCACAAGGATAACTTGATATAGAATGCAAGTGTCCTCATCACCAGGGGCTAGAGAATCACCCCCATTTTCAGACTTTTTATGTCCTAGCTAAAAATCTGTCCAAAACAGTCACAATATTTTTCTCAAATATTGCCTTCTAAAATTCTTTTCTGTGTTAAAGTCTAGAGCCCACAGAATTTTGATTTAGAGTTAACTTTCATTTCTGCTTCCTATCATTTTAAGTGATAACACATCACATTCTCTAAACAATAATAATAGCTTATAAAAATGTAGCTATAAAACATTCAGAATTTATTTACTGATCTTCACAATGGCAAAATATATTCACTTCTTAGAAAACCTTATCCTATTTTCCATTTCCTTTTGTACTTTTCTGAATAGGGTGACTTTTTAGGCTGAAGTTTTAGATAATGAAGCAGTTATGTCTTGACCAAAAAAAAGCGTGATGAAGTATGTGATTTCTGATTGTGGGAAATTTTTTTTTAGTAGTGACTATCAGCTAGTTGAAACAAGTATTTACACAACAACTTGAAAAAAATACTCAACAGACTATCCTATTGTGGTAAAATATACTTTCGGAGTTTTCATTTCAGTAATCAATAGATCTGAATCGAGGGAACAGTTTACACTTTTCAGTCGTAAGGGGTTGGTCAGCACACAATCATTATTGATTTCATTATTCAGTTATTGTTTATTTACATAAGTGTCCCAGGCAGGTGCCCACAAGATCCTATACTTCTGTTAGCTCAACTCTTCAGTTGAGCTTATTCTTAAAATTACAATAGGCAAGCCATTACAGCTCAAACACAGTCCATAAACCAAAGACAATTATGGCTCTAATTTCAATTTTTAAACAAGTTTAGCTGGGGGTCCTTTTTCTCTTCTAGTAGAAAATGCACTAGATTTTCCAACCTGACAATTGCTGATTTCAATCTGAATTCTTCAACAGTTGCCTGATACTTCCAGGTACTCCAAGCTGCCAGATAAGGCATATTTATCAAGATAATTGAAAATACATGTATAGTTCCAAGTCAGAAAAGCTCTGTTCAATGTCCTCCCTCTGAGCTGTTTGAGAACATATTGTGATCATGAATGCTAAGCCTGCTAGCATACTGTCAGCTGCCGGAGTTGTTCAAAAGGCCAATGGAAAATGTGTATTTCAGTAAAAATACATAGATGTAAGAAGTATTCCCACAAAAATAAATATTTAAATTATGTTTTATATTAGCTTTTGAAATACCATTGTATACTTTAAAAATTATTAATAATGCTAAATAGAGTAATATCTTTTTTTCCTTTTACGTTTCATGATATTTGGAATAGATACTTTCAGACTTAACAAACACAACATGTGTTTCATTTCTTGGAAAAAGTTGGCTTGAATGGAGCCCCTAATCAGAACTGTCTTGTGCTTTTAGCTTGCCCTGACCCAAGCCTTTCGTTTCATATAGACCACAAGAAATACAGTCATTATAAGAAAAACTTCTTTGTTTAAAGCATTATAACTCCTTTGTGAAAAAAAACTCACAGAATTCAATCATGAATAACTAGCAAGCTAAAAGGTTTTGAAAATTTCTGAATTGTTTTAATCCTAGAAAAACAAAAGAATTAGCTTATCTATTAAAACGACTTATTTCTGAGATGAATACTATTAAAAACATTTTTAGCTTCATAAAAATTCCAACCAAATTTCCTCATTTGAGCATTAATATATTTTCCTACTAATTCATAAACTATGTATACCCTTATATTACACATAAATATATATTTACTGAACTTGCAAATGTTAATCCTTGTATTTTAAATAGATACATTCCTAGGCTGATTTTGTTTCACTTATAAATTATACAGCTTTCAGCACATTTTTTAAGTTAAACATTTGATCAATGAGAGGATTTACAAGTTTCCTGTAGGTTCTCTGCTGGATTGTCTGATCTGACCCTCTCAATTCCTGTGACCTTTATCTCTGCTCCATTGATGGGAAGACTATCAACAACAATCTGGGGTGGTCATTAGGAGCACAAGCAAAATATTTTTATTTTAGCTCATATTTATTTAGAGTGCATATTCAAAATAAATGGAATGTTTCAGAACAAACAATAATGATCTCTAAATTATTCTTACTCTTTAGATTGGAATTACGTTTCACACTAAGTTTTAGGCATGCATTTCCTCCACAAATTCAAATAAAGGAGATGGTTGTGATGTCTTAATTGCTTCAGATGTCCACTTTATATTACATGTGACAAAACAGTGAAAAAAGATGAATTCTGATATACTTTAAGTATGTAATGCTGTCATTTAACACTGCATAACCCAGGAAAACATGCATCATAAAATTTTTCTAAAATGCTGTGAGGAATAACACATCTTTATTTCAATGTTTTATGGATAATGAAAATTGAGAGAGTAATTCTTTGTAATATAATGCACTGAGTGCACGAGTCTACTTAATTTTCAAGTTGCCCTGAGACCTTGCACACTCTTCTGTTCTTCATGGTTCTCTCTATGCTGTGTTCTTCACGCCACAACTGGGGAGCAGAGGACTCGGCTTCCCCACTGATATTGCCTCACTTCAATGGTTGATAAGTTTGATAAGTGTTTCAGACTTTTCCAGAGAAAAAGGAAGTTGCACACATAACTATTGCTTCATGATAAGATGATTTAGGAAGTTTAGAATAGCTTTCTCATCTTACAGTTCTCAGTTCTTTGTTGCATTTTTGACATAACTGATAGTTTAAACATGATTGGTATTTTAAATGACTTAATGCTTATTCTTTGTATGATTTAATATGTCACATCTGTAATTAATCATGGATCAAAATCAATGAGCCAGTTGACACTCCCATGTTCATCTTTTCCTTTACTACTCGCCAGTTCTTCAACTCTTCAGTCAATGTGTCCAGACAGCTGGGCTTCACCTCACAAACACCCCAGATTCATCAAACAGATGGCTTAGGACATAATCAGATATAAGTGTAAGTTATTGCTAATGTTCATCCCACAAGAGGTGGGATCTGAAATATTATCTAGGAATCAAATTGATGGGCAGTTTTTCCAAAAGAGCATTTTTAAATTACGCCGAGGGTTGCAGGAAGATTGTGATAGCAGAATACAGTTTCGAAACTACCTTCAAATACCCATGTATGAGTGAAAAAGGCAACTTTTTTTTTTTTTTTTTAGCAAAACCAAAGCTCAGGACTGAGACAAAGTAAATCAACAAACTCTCAAAGTGCAGGCTGATGGACAAGCCAGCACTAGGCAGAAGACCTGTTTGTTGTGTCTGTACTAAAGAAAGCAGAGCTTTAGTTGGTACCTGAGATGTTGAGACGTGATGTGCTAACTCATATTTTAGATGTTGAAGAGAATGCCCAGACACTTGGAAGAGAGCAATTGAAACTGTGGGTTATTAACTCCCATGGCAGAATGTAAGGTGCTTATGGTAACATGTGATCATGAAAGCAGTCTGGTCTCTGAGTTAGAGCAGCCTAGCTCTGTAAAATGTCAAAACTGATCCATTAGGGTTTCTTCTTTGAACAAGACTTCACAATGACAAGCAGCATGTTCATAAGTTTGAGAAAGGAAAAGAGAGTTTAAATGAAAATCAATGTATTTGTTTTTAGATTACTAATGTAAACATTATCATATATAGTGACTTAAAATATTGTAAACAGATAATCTCACATTTCTGTAGGTCCAAAGTCTGGGTGGTCCTGACTGTCGTTTCTGTACTGGGCCCCTCAGTGTGGAAACCAGGGTATTAACTGTGTGGGCTCTAGCTGAAAGAATCCACTTCCATGTTCATCTATGCTGATCGCAGAGCTTGTTGGCATGTCCTTGGAGTCCTGACACTCCCATTTCTTTGTTATCAGTTCTGGAGTCTATTCTGAGCTTTTCATGCCTGCTGGCATTCTTTGGCTCATGGTTCTTTCCATCTTCAAGGCTAGCAAAAAGGGCTTCAACCTGTGGGTTGTAAACTTGTTAAGTCTCAAATCTCTCTAAATCACTCAATTTATCTCTTCTCTCCTGCTTCAAATGAGAAGCCAATTATCTGATTTCATGGGCTTGTGATACTAGACTGACTTAACATAAATAAGTTGAGATAATCTCCCTGGATTTTATTTTATGGTGTATAACTTTAATTACATCTGCAGAGTCCCTTTTACTATGTAACATAAACACCCAAGCATTTCAAGGATGATGATACAAACATTTCTGGAGTCCACTTGGTTTTCTACATGGGACATGGAGAACACAGAGCAAAGGAATATTGGGAAACAACATAACTACAAAAATCACAGAGGAAGTAAGATCAACAACAATAGAAAGCCAAGTTTCTGTGTCTCCTTTAACAAGCTCAAAGAAACTAATTTCACATAAAAACAGGCACCAGAGAAGCTAGAAACAGCGTTTTGTTTCAAGAACTGCATGGTTGAAAAAGAGGTGAGAGGCAGGGGAAAGAATCATATTCATCAGAATGAGAAAAAAAAATCAAAAAGGAGGTAACAGAACTAAGGAATTCAAAATAAAGGAAAAGGTCAACATAAGAGTGAAGCAGCACAAGAGTGCTTTCGGAGAAACAGAAGGTGCAAAGAGACAACTTGTTAACGTGTTAAATAGAGCATGAAACAGTGAAGAAGGAGGCTTGAGAAGGGATTACAGAAATGTTAATGTTCTTCATATTTCGCAAAGAAAAATCAGCATAATTGTAATTGAGCTCTGGGAAAAAATCGAAATAAAGCAAAAGAATAGAAAAAATACTAGCTATACTTCAAGAGAATTTGAGAAAAGTATGTATTTGAAACTACACAGTAAGAACACACTGATGGCCTAGAACAGTGGTGTATCAGGCTGATCCTCCTTCTGTAACTTCAGCATCCCATGTGGGCTCGTGTAACTGCTGTTCCACCTCCAATCCAACTCTCTGCTGATGATCTGGGAAAGCAACAGAGGATGGCTCAAATCCAGGCCCCTGAACCTGTGTGAGAGACCTGGAAGAAGCTCCAGGCTCCTGGTTTCAGAAAAGCTCAGCACCAGCCATTGTAGCCATTTGGGAAAACAACAGTGGATAGAAGATCTCTCTCTCTCTCTCTCTCACACACACACACACACACACTACACACACACACTACACACACAAAGTCTTTCCTTTGCTTTGTGATTTGGCCTTTCAAGTAAAGATGAATCAGTCTATTAAAGAGAGAGTGCACTGAGTAAGTAGAATGTCAATCCAGAATGACAAACATCAAGATATATTTTAATAAAAAAAACCCTGTATTTTAAGGAAGAAATAATTTGGCATTTAAGTAAAACCAGCAAGTGACTTGTAAGGGAAAATTATTTTCTTATCACAGTTTTTTTTTGACAGCAGTGTTTTATGCTAGCAGAAAATGGAGTACCATATTTAAAATATTCAAGAACACAAATATTGGTCCAAAATTTTATATCCAGCAAACTGACCTTCAATTATCAAGATGCAGAGTGTGAACAGGATATGAGAACTCGGGGAAATAGTTCCCATGAGCTCTCCCAGAAGAGGTTTCTAGAGAATGTGCTCTGAACAACTGAAATAACACGAGAAACACTAGCAAAAATCTTGGAACTGCATTAAACACATAATTACTCATTGAACTCAGACTCACGATATTGAAAATGAGAGACCATAGTGTATTTTATTTGTATGTACAAGCAAAATATAACATTACTATAGAAAAGAGAGGAAGAATCCATTTTCAATAACTCTGTAGGTCACAGTAGTATTAGTACTGTCATTGTATGACTCTTACATGTGTAGTGTGGGATTAAAAAATTATCCCATATAGGTATGGTATTCCTGGTTTTTTTTATGTCTTTGGAAATCAGATTTTTGGTGTGGATAAGAGATCCAGAAAAAAGCTTAAGTGAAAACCGGAGTTATGAATTTGGATTTAAATTGGAATTGTTACAATGATTTTCATCTTTTCAAAGATTTCATAAAGGAAATGACACTCAGTGATTGCATTCTTTGATCCCAAGAGTAGATGGCAATGCTATAACCAAATGTAACGCTGCTAAGTCCAGAAACTTGATAAACACACTGAATCCTTTAACTCACTCTTTCCTTTTCTTTGAGCAGCAACCGGTCTGAGAATCCTACCAATTCTACCTTTTGTGACTTCTCATCTGTCCATTTCTCACTCCACCCAAATGACACCATCATTTGTTACCTGGAGTAATGAGGTAGACTCCTAACGGTCTCTTTGTAGCTCTGTGTATCTGTCCCTGCCACGCATTCTTTCTTCCTTTGAAAAATGACACTTATGAAGCAAAATGACCTTTATGAAACAAAATGATATTTTAAACATAACAAGGCCCTCCAAAACCTTAAGAATGGTTACAGTGGTCTGCATTCTGTGGTCTTTGCCTAATGTTTCAGCCCAGGGAGACTCTGTTCCCCTCCCACAGCTCTTAATCTCCAGCCTTCCTGGACTTCTGTCCACCACACAAACACTCCAGGTCTTAATGGTGATCATACTGGTTTGTTTTTTCATCCTGGAATGCCCTTTATTTCCTTACAGTATCTTATCATTCCTTTGGATTTAACTGTTTTTTTTTTAATTTATTTATTTGACAGGCTGATTATAAAGGGCGGGGAGAGGGGAGGGGAGAGTATGGGAAGGGAAGGGAAGAGATTAACCAGAGCTGAGCTAATCTGAAACCAGGAGCCGGGAGCTTCTTCTAGGTTTCCAATGTGGATGCAGGGTTCCAAGACTTTGCGCCATCCTCTTCTGTTTTCCCAGGCCATAAGCAGAGAGCTGGTTTGGAGGTAGAGCATCTGGGACATGAACATGTATGGGATGCTGCAGGCTGAGCATTAGCCTGTTGAGCTACCACTCTAGCTCCTGGATTTCAGCTTGAAAATCACTTTTCCCACGAAGATTTTCTTGTTCTGTGTCCTAAACGAGAAAATATACTCCCAAATATGCATAGCACTCTACAGCTCTCAGTAACTTTGAGCACTTGGAATTACATTATAATTACCAATCTTCTCCATTAACCTGAAGATCCAAAAAGAAACCTGTTTGCTATTTCCCACCTTATCCAATTTCCTAGCACATAACAAATAGTAATTAAATCAACTTTTATTGACTGGATGATGAACTGACTGTCCAAATAGAATTTGGGCACAAAAATATTCTCTTTTCCTGCTCTAATTTTTGTAATTTACTACAACCAAGTGTTTTTCGTCTATTTCTATTTTATAGAAATATTAATTAAAAGATATTCTTCCATTTCACAATGAATAAGGTTGTCAACTTTTTATTATTATATTTTTGCAAATCATTTTGTTTATCAGAAATGTATTTTATACTTCACATGTGAATTTCTAAGCACAATTTGAGCTGATTAGTGCACTCAATCAGTAAAGCTTTTATGCTTTATTTTCCATTAGGTAAATCACAAAGAGGAATATGCCTACTATCACTGATTTTTACTAAAAAGAGTAAACAAAAAAGGCATCTCCTAGAATCTGAATGTTCTACATTTGGGGTGAACATAAAGATCAAAGGGCCCTAGAGCTCCTAGTGAGGAGAAAGAATGAGTTCAATCTGACAAAACGTCTTATGAAAACTTATGTAGTAGTCAAAGATTAGAGCAAAAATTATAACAAAGTTTAGAGTGAATTAAATTGATAAATTACTTGGCTACTTTCTTAATCATTCAAATAATATATATAATATAGCCTATAACTTGTGAGCATTGTGTAAAGTTTTAACTCTTTTATGTGAATGAATACCTCTTAGTGCTTTGGTTCCTCAAATGTTTTATACTTGTTTATTTTCTCATAAATTCTATACCTATGTATGAGCTGTGGGTTCTTCTGTTCAATTAAGAATCTCCTTAATTCTTGTTCAAGAAGTAAATTTTAAAATTCATTTTGGATTGAAACCTCACTTTGCTGAGAAGTGGTTGTATTGTATTATGTTATATCATATTATATAATATATGTATTATATATGGGACTTGCCAAACTTGACAGGTGAATGTGACACTGTGATGCTTCCTGCCATTTTCTTCATCCACAATCTCTTGCCAAAGTGTGAGCCCTATCTCTTGTTCATTTTCTGTGTTTTTAAGCTTCTATCCTCACCTTAATTCGAGACTCTCACGGTGCTGTTAAACTACCAGCCAGGCAGCTCAGCCAGCATAGCCATACAATCTTAAAGCTCAGGACTCAGAGATTGTTTCTCCTGGAGTTCGGAGCTGATCTGTCAACGAATATTGGAGCAACCAAGAAGGAAGATTGGAACTTGCCTCTAGCCTCAAGACCCATTGCTCTTAGAAAGCTGCTATACCTTCCCACTCACTACTATACCCCTTTCTGCCATTACTGACAATGAGCAGTGCAGATACTTCTTTCCCCTCACATGACCCTGCCATACTGGTAACTGCTCTTGGCTATTCTTTTTCCTTCTCCTCAAAGCTTGCTCATTGTCTGCTGAATTTCACTACTGTAACAATGTTCAGAAACCTGAAGAAGAACAAATTAGAGGTTCTGAAGGTTAAATTTCTTAGGTTCACTGTACACATGCCCTGGGTTCAATTGTATCACACTGCTGTTGCTTGATCTGCTCTCCAGCTTCACTTGTGCTTTGGGACCATGAGTGACTGGGTTTGTCTGGTTCCTGTCAATCCAACCACACCTGTGTCCTAGGACTCATCTTCCTCACTCTAACCTGCAGAACTGTCTTCTTGCCAAGTATGCTGGAGGACCTGTCTATATTATGGTTACATGTAGAGAGGATTGAAAACTGAGGCGCAAATCTAGTAATCTGTTGAAAGGAAGGGAAACATTATCATATTCTTGCAGTTGTAGTTATGAACTTCATGGAATCTGTTCTTCTTATATTAGTATCAATTTGAGACTGTGTTGAGGTGGTTACCATGCATTTGTTGTTACCTGGAAAATGAATGTATAATAAATTCCTATTAACAATAAATGAAAACATTTAAAACAAGGCTAAAGTGGCAGGCATGGGAGCCTAACTTCCTGATGCCAAAACCCTATTCTGCCAGTTCAGAGCTTAGAAGCTGTGCTAATGCAAAGCAAATTACTTTATAATCTTTCTCATTTTTTAAGATACACAAATATTTTATTCTTTTTAAGGGGATTGAGTTAGCTTCCTCCAGCTTCACTCAAGTATAACTGACAAATAAAAAAGTGTGTGTACTTGAGGTGGATGATCGGCCTAGTGGTTAAGACGCCCAGGACCCACATCAGATTACATGGGTCTGCTCTCAGATATCCCTCCTGATTCCAACTCACTGCTAATGCAGACCTGGGAAGACAGCAAGTAAGATCTGAGATCGATTTCCTGCCTCCCAACTTCAGCTTTGGCCCAGCCCCGTGCATTGTGAGCTTTTGGGTTTTGAACCACAGGATGGGAACTCTGTGCTTTTCTCACTGTCTCTCTCTATGGGTCTCACCTTCTCCGTTTTCTTCTTCTTCTTCTTAAATAAGTAGTGATTTGATATACATTGTATAATGATGACCATGATTGAAACAATCAACCTGTCTAATTTGTGTAGTGGTTAGGATATCACTTGGGCTAGGTCTGTCACATTGCCAGAGCCTGGGTTCATGTCCAGACTCTGCTCCCAGTTTCAGCTTCTTCCTGATGCACATTCAGAGAAGTGGCAGGTGATGTTCAATTAGTTGGGTTCTCCAAATCCATGTGGGAGGCTGATAATGACTTCTGGGTTCCTGGCTTTGGCCTGGTTTATTCCCACATATTGTGGATATTTGGAGAGTGAATCTGCTAACAGGCAGTTTGTCGTCTGCCTGTGTCTCCTCATCTCTCTGCCTTTCAAATAAAAAATTTGTGAAAGATTGAGTTTATGAATGATTCAAATTCTCCATGAACTTTTGGAAATTCCCTATGCACATTAGCAGTATTTATGTATTTTTTAAATTTCACTCATATTTTCCAAAATCATTTCTGATTGTGATGTTGTTCATGTTCATAGGACAATCTATTTTTCCCAAGCTTTATTATGGATTACTTTGCTTTCACATAATTTCTACATCAAGTGTAACAACTTTGGAATGCAGTATAAGTCCAGGCTTGTTGAAGAACAAAGAACTAGTCAGTGCACACTCACGCTTTGGTCCAGGTTATTTCGCTCGTTTAATGAAATAGCAGTGTCTACTGATTCCTTCAGGGGAGTGCTCCAAAGGCAGGAGCTTTCATGACCATGGCCTGATGCTGCTCTTGGATTTAGCTCCCAGGTCTAGTTCTTATGTGACTCTGTTCCTGCTTGCTAAAAGGCCATGTGCTGCCTTTCCCACCCTTAGGAGCAAACTGCAGTTAGAGAACTCCCTTAATCCTTTCTGACCTTTTCAGGTTTTTAGTGAAGTTGAAGCTTTTTCTCTTTGATCAAGTCTGGCATTTAAAGAGAACGCCTTAGAAAATGCACGTATTATTCCGTATTTCCTACTGAAATTCAGCTCATTAGTTGTTAGAAGAAGGCAAGTGATGCTCATTCATCTTTCAGACCTCCTGCTTGCTCCTGTGGCTGTGCACTCATTAGTTGGAATGTTAAGGAATTTACAACACGGAAAATATTAATATTTCCATGATTCCAGATGCCCAATGGCCTGGCACATATAGTTTTCTCTAAGTTATTTCTTCTTATGTACTCTTAGCTTGGTTTGACATTCTGGAAAACACTGAAAAACTTTTCAGTCTGTCAAAATTCTTTTTGGCTCAAAGAATTCTTTTGGCACAGCTATGTATCATTTAATGCTTGTGAATATATTTATATTTTTTCCTAATATGCACAGATCAGAAAGCATCGTGTGATACAAGCAATGGTTTTGTATTCACACAGAACTTTGTAACGAAAGGAAACGTTATATATAAACAGTAGTAATAGACACAGGAGCACACTGGATTCTGTTTGGAAGCACTGAGGCATTTCTTGGTGCTAAAAAGAGACCAACAATGGACACTCAGAAGGAGGTACAGCCAAAAAAGCAGTAGCCAATGATATATATCTCTGGAGAGTGTCACATCAAAAATGAAGTAAAATACAGGGATCCAATCAGATGCAGAGACTGTAGATAAAGAGTAGTGTACAAGAACAAAGTGCTTGATAAACTATGCAAATTCAGAGGAATATCTTACACTTGAATAAGCTGTTAGTGTTTCTTATTGTAATGTAGCTTTTGGTTTAGCATACTTAGTTTTTGAGCCACATGTGTTTTCATTTTTGAAGCAATGTTGTGAAGGTGGTGCTGTCTCATAGTGGGTAAAACTGATGGCTGCAGTAGATATCAATTTGTGTCTCAGTTGCTCCACTTCTAAACCAGCTGCTTGCAAATGTCCTGGGCAATCAGTGGAAGCTGACCTCTGTACTCATGAGGGAGATGCGGAAGTAGTCACTGGCTCTGCCTTTAGATCAGCTCAGCTCTGGACATTGTGACCATTTGGGGAGTGAACCAGCAGATGGAAGATCTCTCTCTCGCTAACTCTATCTGTCTCTCACTTGCCTCTCTTTTACTGTGCAGTTGAAAGAAATAAATACATTTTTTAAAAGCATATTATATTTAATGTAGATTATAAGCAGTCTGATATTAATTGTTGATTTATAGATTACATCGCATTATGCTATTGCATTGGATACAGGTCGGAAGAGATTGCAATCATATTGTAATGTACAGGTACTATCTTGCAGGTTGACATCTTTTCATCTCAAAGACCGTTTCATTCAGCTAGGTTTTCATGAGCACATTCGATGGTCTTTACCATGCGATGAGATGCATTTTTTAAACATATCATTATCATTAAATGATGTATGGCCTAGTGCAGTGGTGGGAGTGTCATCAAAACAGGCAGATTTGAAATCTGTGCTTCTTTTACTGTCAACAAGACTTGCTTGCTCAATAGAATCATTATGGGCATGAATTGACCAAAGAGAAAAACCTTTACTTATTGAATTCTGTAAGTATCCTCAAGGCCTCTGCCGTAACTGAACAGTGATCTAAACAATTAAACTTTAGTGTGATTGGGGAATACATGTGTTTCCAAGGCCGAGGCAGCAATTCAACACTTTTAAACTGAGAAAACTCACTTGGCACTTTCAGAAGAAAAACACATTTTAAGAGGAAATACATATACTGCAATAAACATAAAGCTGAAAAAATATTCTTAACCCCTATGCATGATCAATCATTAAAACTACTGTTATATTTATTGCCATCAAACTTTCCTTCTGCAGTGTCAACAGTTTGCTTTATAAAATTCTGCACAGTCCTATACTTTTACAATATCTGTTGAAAGCTGTAGCCTTTTTAATTATTTCAGTATTTATACAATATGTAGAACAACTCATTAGAAACACAAACTAATCATTTTTACTTTTAAAAATACATTTCTGCATCAGCCACACATAAATTTCCAAGACCAGACATTTAAGCAGTGTTCACGGTGTATTATAATTTCTTAGAAAAAATAGCACTGGACGTTTTGGTGAGGCCTCTCTCCGTTGGAGAAATCAATTAGATGCATCTGCACTCTATCTATTAATGGTCATTGCTAGAAGGAAACACTCAGGGTAAGAGAAATTCCTGTTTTCACTCATTCATTAATGCACATGTAGAATGCTCTGAACATGCTAGGAGTTTTGTGAGAGACTGGAAAAGGCATGGCTTTTGTACTCTGGGAATCCATGCTACTTTGAAATTACAGTACATGGTGAGAAAGCACATTGAAGCAGTGAGCATACAGGAGAAAAAGCACTGAATTCCAGTGTGTCAGTGCGAGCTGTCCTGATGTGTGCACTTGGACAGGACTGTGCGGGCTGTCCTTTTGATCTCTAGCTGCACTGTTGCAGTTGACTCTCAAAGCATACAAGTCCAAGATTTTTTTTTCCAGATCTCTGCCTTTTGCTGCCACTCTTCCTTTCACATATATAAAATGAATGTTCTCTCAGGAATGTTCTCTTCCTCCGTACTGAATCTTCACCTGGATATTCATGCAAATAGGTCTCACCTCAGAGCTGTTCATTCAAGCCAGAAACTGAATATAATCTTTGTCTCTTTACTTTGTCTTCTTTCCATTCAATCATCACCAAATCCTGAAAATTCTAAGAGTTGTTATCTTCGCTGTAGGTTATTTTAATTTTTCTGTATTTATTAAAACAGATATGCACGGTTGGTTTTCTTGCTCTTGCCATCAGTGAACTGAAGCTAAGATACTTTTTAAAGATCATACGCTTAGTACATTTTCAAGCTGGGAGTAAAGCCAAATTCCATCTGATTCCAAAGCCAAAATACATAACCACACTGTCTTTTCAAGGCAAGGGATATGCTAATGATTATTACATGCTTGTTCCAAATCAATATTACTTCAAGACATTCAACTTCATTTTGTTTCATTGTTCCTTTCATGGCTACACAAAAACCAGTTGCCAATGAAATCAGCACTAGACTTTCAAACATTTGCATCTCTAACAATTCCTTTAACAATGAGTAAGGCAATAAGATATCATAGGTTAGTACATATTTCAAAGGCATGGAAAAAGAGAAATAATTGGAAAAATGCGTGAAATATTTTTATTTATTTTTCATTCCAATTTTAGCATATGTGCTGCAGGAGCGAGCACTTTTTATTTATTTTTAAAAGAAGTAGTTGAAAAGTGTTAGAGGTACATACTAAGAAATTCATCAAATAATGGCAAAAATTGAGTGAAAAATAAAATCAACCAAGAGTTATTCCACTAATTTACTACATATTTTTCAATAAATGAAAGATGTGTGCATAATGCTGTAGATGTAATTATGATAATACTTGTTGTTCATTAGTTGAAGAAATGGAAAATAATAAAATCAAAGACTCGTGCTGGAAAAAATACATTTGTGACAAATACATTTAATTCAAAGGTTACTAAAGACCTGGTGGGTTGGAAGATCTCATCTCTTGTAAGTTTGGTAGATTCTCTGGAGTGTCTCTGGGGGGCCTATGTTGCCAAACATGAAAAAGGAAGACTATAAGAAAAAAGCATATGAGAATAAAAGATTACTTTTAAATTGGGCCAATGCTGACTAACCAGTTGGATACAGGATAGCTTCAAGTAACCTGAATTGGGCAATGCCAAAGTTTGTTCCTCTTACACAATAGATTTTCAACTGCAAGGAAGTATAGAGGCAAGAAGAGTAACAAAGGATGATAAGCTTCTTTCAAATATTGGCAGAGTAAGGAACAAAAAAATTTACATGGAATAATCATCTCCATTTTAATCATTTTATGTAATAATAGAATCTTATTAGAAGACTATTTTCTACTCACATGTACATACATTAAATGATCATTTAAGCAGGAAAGAGTGGTTTAGTAGAGATTGGATATGTTTTTATCTCAATGCTAGAACCACTTCAATGGTTTAGTTTTTTTCAATTTGTATATTCAATTTCAAGCAATAATAACTATCTGTGAAATGAATTCCCATCTAACCTCAGGGAAAATACAGGATTTTTTTGCCTTTTTACTCTCCACTGAAGATTGAAATTGGTTTCATCACAGAGTCAGTCCATAAACTGCAGTGGAATATGTTTCATTTCTGCTACTATTGATTTAAAATATTTCACAAGAAAGAAAAAAATCAGGTAGTTGAACATGGTGGAAACTGCATGGTCCTGTTTTCTAATACACACAGGAACTTGAAAAGGTCTTGGAATGTGGAATAAAGATACTGTAGGTTTTGTGTGAACATTTTGAAGACCCTTTGTAACTTAGAAAGAATGCTAAGCCAGAAAGTAGAAAACATGTCCATAATATAAAATGAAGAATGAGAACAACCAAACATTACAATGACTGTAAGGAGAAAAAGAAAAACACAACCAAGTCCTAATATAGGATTGGTTATCCTCCTGCGTTCCTTCCTCCACAAAGATTGAGAAAGACTAAAGAAAAGAAAGAAGAAAGTCAGTGAGCAGCCTCTAGATTATGTGAAAGCATTGCCAGAAAGACTAAGTTGATCCCAAGACCGAAAAAATAATTAAGAAGTGTCTTCATAGATCAGGACAAAACTTATAGGGAAGGGGCTTGAAAGTACGTATGGTTTCAAAAAGAATTCTTGGAAATATGAAACTTCCGGGTAGGGCAGGGAAGGAGGGAGATGAAGAGCCAGAAAATAAAGTAAGAAGTCTCTGGTTATTTTTCAGTGAAAGAGAAAAGAAGCTGAAGGGGAAATGTCTTTGTCGTGACAGTGACAATAGCTGTGTGGTTAATTTTAGGTGTCAGCGTGATGGGTCCACAGATTACCCAAATTACCTGGCTACCTTCTGAATGTGTCAGTGAGGGTATTTCTAGAGAGATAGACATTTGAGCTGGCTGCCGAGTAAAACAAATTCCTCTTCCCATTTCGTGTGTGTAGAAGCAAAATGCAGAAACAGAATGAATTCTTCTTGCATTTTGCCTGGTTGCTTGTGCTGAGCCACCAGTTTTCTGTGTTTGGACTGGGTTTTACCCCATCACTTCTACTGCTTCTCAGGATGTAGTACACAGACTTGAACTTTGCATTGTAGTTTCCTGATCCCCAGCATGCAAGGGCAGCTGGGTGGGATTCTCACCCTTCATAATTATAAGAGCTACTGCCTATCAGTACATTTCTTCACAACCAACATACCCACACACACATACGCACACACACACACACCACATACAGAAGTGAGCTTCAAACAGTTTGTGGAAATAAAATGAAAATGCATGCATTCTTCCTTGAACTCTGAATATTTTGTGTATGCATGTATACATGTATACATGTTGACTCTGGTTTTTTTATGGAGAACTCTAATATAATGGACAACTGAAAAATTAGAGACCACACAATTTCATCTCCCACCACCAATATGTTCAGGAATCCTCTAGAGCTGCTGAATTTTGCAGTATTGACAGAAGAGGGTGCCACTGAACTAAGAATCTTGGGTTTGCATGGCAAAGAAAGATCAGAACAAAGTTGTCCTACTCCTCACCAAAACATGATATGATCATTCGTTTTAGTTTAATGATTCTAGAATGTACACACTGGCATCTCCCGAAGATTGCATTTTGCAATTCCTGGATGTATAATAATATTGAGTAGCATTTTGTATTCTTAGCTGTCATTTTACATATTTGTGTTTTAAGTTACTGTCAAACTTGTTGCTCAGGTTTTTTGTTTCATTCTTCATGTCATTGCATGGTCTTTTGCATGTAGAACACTCAAATTTTTATTTTTGAGCTCTAAGAGTTCCTTTTTATTGTAGATGAAAGTCCTATACCATATTATCTTCTCCTAATCCATATTATCTTCCATATTATTTTCTCCTAATCTCTGCCTTTGTTTTAATTATCTTAAAAAATGCCACTTACCAATGAAAGTTATGTGTTTTTCTCTGGTCAGATTTACGTGCTTTTATAATTAATGGATTTTGCTTTTGGCATAATATCTAAAAATCTTTTGCTTATGTAAACTGTCAAATGTACAGTTATCATATTGTCATATCTTTTTAACATTTGTAGATTTTGTAATTGTGTCACATCTCTCAGTAACTTATATTTTATATATTTTTATTTCTGTCATTCTGATTAGAACTTTACAGATTTTCTTGATTTTTCTCAAAGAACTCTAATACTGGTATTGAAGCTACATTTAACATTCCCTTACATGGTGGAGAACCTTTTTAAAGCCAAGGACCATTTGGACATTTATAACATCATCTGTGGCCTCTGCAAACTTATCAATGTAAAAATCAACCTGACATAGATTTATAGAATTCCGCGTCTTTCCTGTGGTTCCCTTGGCAGGGCTGGAACAAATGATTTGTGGGCCTTATGAAGCCCATGAACTGGATGTCTCCCCACCCCCATGCACTTTGTTTCTTTGCTTATCAAGACTCATACAGCAGATATTTACTGAACACCTCTTAGAAGCAGGCACTGTTGAATACACTGGGGATATGCTGTAGGGAAAAGAAACCCAGGGCTTTGTAACCCTACATTTGTGAGAGACAAAACATTCAAATGTTGGTGCTAAGATGGGAGAAAAAAAGCAAGGGTAAAAGATTTGGAATATTAGAGACACGGCTTTTATTTTTAAGCAGTATCCAGGAGATATCATCATGAAAAGGTGATGTTGAGCAAAACCAAGTAGAACTAGGGTAGGCTTTCAGATGGAAGAGCAAAAGCTTCTAGGCAGAAAGTGGAAAAGGTACAAAAACACAGACATGCTTGGTACATAGAGGAAGAGAAGGGGCTCCTTTGACTGGAGCAAAGGGATTGAGTGGTGGGGGTCAATGAGTTCAGAAAACCAGTGCAGGGTCAGATTGTGTTGTGGTTTACAAGTCAAAGCATTTTAAATGATGTGGTCCAGCATAGGGTCATAACAAGAGGTCTTTGGATAAAGTTTGAAGTAGTATTGATGGTTTTGCAATATAAGCATAATTCTGAGATTAAATGGTTGTGTAATAAGAAGGAAAGACAGAAGTAAAGAATGACCCCAGGATTTTATTTTCTTGAATAACCAAAATATTTAAGTGTCACGAATTGATAACAGAACAAGACTGGAGAAGTAGATTATGGAGAGAAAGACATTTTGGTAAAGTTTTCCCTATTCTTCCCTGGTTCTAGTCTGCTTAGTTATCCTTAATGCTGTTGAAAATAAAAGTTAATCTGCTTATTTAAAATAAGGAACAAGAATAAAATGTTGCATTAACTTAGCGATTATTTTTAAGGCAAAGAAACACAGACTGAAGTGTGCAAAGGTTACCCTGGTTTGCTCTGAACAGCATCTGACTGATCTCATTGGCAAAGGGCTGCCATAACATACTGTGAGCAGACATGCTTAGGTCCTATATTTCCACTCAAGGATTCAGTTAAAAGCTGAAGAACATCAACTCAAACAACCATTTGACCTATGCCGATTCTGCTTTTACCTGCCGGATTTCTAAGTGAAACTTAATTTAACATCAGCAGTGGAAATATCAGATTAACATGTTGCTCTTTAAATTTGATTTTCATCATAGCAAAACCTTTCTTAATTAGACTAGAAACTAATCTCCTTTCAATAATATCTATTTTTGGGTACTAACATCTTCAAGTGAAAATAAATGAACATTTCAGGCTTGAATTGACAGTTTAGCATTGGACATCTTAATTGGAACCTAGGTTTTCTCCTGTAGAAGGTAACTACATGGGGAATCAAAATGGTAGAATAGGGTAAGGACATGTTTAAACAGAGAATCATTATCCAGGGTGAAGCGGAGATGGCACATTCCAAGAAATAGGAGAGAATAGGCTGATGGCAGAAAGGCACCTGAGACTGGCAGATACTGGAAAGCACCAGAGACAATGGTATAGTGTTGTAATGACAAGATACCCCAGTGGTAGTCAGCAGGTGGTGATCCACTAGCAGCCAGATGACAAGGAGAGTACATGGAGCTCAGTAGGTGAACTTGGGCAAAGAACTGCCCATCTTGCTAATTTGATTTAACCAGTAGCAGAAACACAGCAGCAGACCCCAAACAGATGATGCAGGAGCAGGGTGGATTTCACAGCCCAGGTGCCCACCAGAGTCCCATCAGGCTCTGTTTTGTGTAGGGAGTCAAAGGCTGTGGGACAGAATCGCACATGTACTAAGCTGAGAGCAAACTCATTTCTGCCTCAGTGAATTGACATGGCGATTCTACAGATTCTACCCAGGATAGATAAGGATAGCCATCAGACATAATGGCCAGCAGAGCCAGAACTCACATCAGGCATCATTTTGTACAGTGTAGCAAAGGCTTTGAGACTGCAGGGACAACAGTGAGCTGTGCATGGCTTGAGCTGGGAATGAGTTCACTTCCAGCTCAGTGCATTGCACTGGCCCCACAGGGAAAATAATAGTGACTTAGACACCCTATGGATCAAAATAGGTTTGGGTTGCCCTCAGACCTAATGGTGAACAGGTTCCAGCAAAATCAGCACCACCGACAACCTAATGATTTAGGACACCTGGTTGTCTCCTAACTCCTGGCAACTGCTTGAACCAGAAGTGGGAGAAAGGTTGCACACACAATGGCGCAGCCTTAGCAAGATACCACAGGAGGTGGAGAATGATGAGCCAGGAGCTGGAGCTACAGAGACTGTGGTGGAAGTCTCACACAAGAGCCCACACCTGAAACTCGCTGGAGGGAGTGGCACAAGGGACTACAAACCAAAAACCAGGTACCAATCACAATCAATCAAATCAAACTGTAGACCTATGGGTGACACAGCTTAAGAATCTACCCTAAGGAGAAGACTCTGCTAACCAGAAATACTATGACCAAGAGCAAAGGAAGAGACAGAGGCGCAATGAATATTACTGAAGACTCCCCCTGCAAAGGAGGAAAACCCTTTGTCAACCTCAGAGTTAACTGAGGAAGACATTGAGAAAATGTGGGATATAGAATTCAAAACACTTGTTATAAAGCTTCTTATCGACAATGAGAAACACATATAGGAATCCTAACAATTTAAGGAATATGTCACTCAGGGGAAATACCAACACTAAAACAAAGTCAAGCATAATTATTATAAGTGAAGTATGCAAAAGACCAATTAAAAATTCAGTGGAAAGTCTCAGTAATAAAATGAGGCCAGAAGAAAGAATCTCAAATTAGAAGAGAAGCAGAGCTGGGTCAAGCTAAAAAACTAGTATTCAAGAATTAAGAGACACTATTAAAAGGTCCAATATAGGGCTTAATGTAAGAGTTATGGGAGTGCCAGAAGGCACAGAAAGAGAAGCTGGTTTTAAAATGTATTTAATAAAATAGTAAATGAAAACTCCAATCTGGAGAATTTGGAAACAGATTCTAAGAAGAAAAAATTTCAGCCTAAGAAAACAACCAGCAAAGCTTTTCTTTGTTTTTGAAAATGAAATGAAGTTGTTTCAAAAGCATGTCTGAAAGAATACATCTGTTCCATACCTGCCCTACAAATGATACTTCAAGATGTTCTCTTGACAAAGATAAATAGCACCCACCAAAACCAAAGGCAAATGTGAAGAGCATCCCAGTAAAATAACAGCACAAGTCTAAAACAATGAACAAACCATTACTAAGATTACAGGACCAAATTATCACCTATTCACATTAACCTGAATGTAAATGGCTTACCCATCAATCAAACATCATAGACTGGATTAAAAAACAAAACCCATCTATTTGTTGCCTACAGGAGACACCTCTCGCCAACAAAGATCAGTGGAATCTGTGCCTCATGGATTTTGATGTTTTCGTTTTTATTTTCATTTCTTCGAAACACTTTTTTTTCTCATTAAGTTCTTCAGTGACTCAGGTCATACTATACCGTCATTTTGATGCATTGTTGATTTTATTTTCTATTTCTTCATCAACATATTAGTTCTTCAGTAACATGTTATTTAACTTCATGGTGTTGTAGATTTCTGTTTTATTTCCTGTTGTTGATTTTGTTTTTGTTGCTTTTAATTTAAGGGGATGTAAAGTAACTATGAAATGGAGACTATCATATCCAGATGTGAGAATTCAATGCAGTTTGCATCTCTATTTCCAGACCAAAGATGAACTGCCAACAAAATTGTTAAATATATTTTGACAATAGGGTTCTGGGCTCTCTACCGTTGTCCATGTCAGCAATGATGGACTTATGGCTGTCTAGTAAGAGCTATACTATGGTAATAAAATAGAGGAAATCAGTAGAAGAGGGAGGGTTTTGGAGAGGGGGTAAGAAAATCCCAGAGCCTATGGATCTGTATCATAAAATAATGATCAAAATAAAAATGGATAAAAATAAAATAAAAACAAGGTAACTACACAGTAAACTATTTTTAAATGAATTCTTTAATTGGAGAAACTCTAGGCAGGTTCTTAACAAGTGATAAGATTGAAATAGGCAATTTTTAACTGACCTTCTAGTACTTGCAGATTGTGGCTCTGACATTATTGCTGTACTAGATAACGTGTAGATGCAGAAATATATCCACTGCATACAAACTTCTAAACAACCAGCATTTACTCAGTGATTAATGACATTAATAAAGAATCACAGAGTAGAGTGCACAGAAGAAACATGAACTTGGGACAGAGCTATAAGTTTTAAATTTACCTGTATGATAATATAATGCAATAAATAAATTTGGTTGGGCTTTCTTTTTTTGGTGGAGATTGAAGGAGTACATTTTTTTATCAATAAAGAGAAAAGGATAACGTCTCTGATAAAAGGCAAACCTTCAATTTTTGTATGTGTGATATCAGAGCATCCAGGCATTAGTCACTTAGGCTTGTTTCATGTGATACTAGTGACTTCATTGATTTCATTGAGTTTGTGCTTTCCTTTTCACATTACGTTAGGGTAGTTATACAACTTTTGTGGATTTAATCACCTTGAAAACCTCCTGTTACAAAAAAGTACACTGACAGCATAATTAATTAACACCTGTAAAATGGTTGGCTTATTGTAAACTTTTAGTATGTTTCCAGCTCCACTTAAACTAATAAAATCAATATACACACACAGAGTTTATTCAATATTTCTATTTGAATTTTTTATTTACTTGACACATTTAGTGTGCTTAAAATAAAACTGTTATTTTTTTAAACTGAGAGTGAATAGCTACACTTGAATTTTAACTTAGAATACTTGGAGCGGGCATTTGGACTAGCAGTAACACTGAGGGCTCAAGTCTCAGCTCAGCTCCTAACTCCTATTCATGATAACACAGACAGTGGGTGGCAGCTACAGTAACTGAAGTGGCTGGACTGCTACCACTCATGTGGGTGACCTGGATTGAATTCCTGGCTCCTAGCTTTGATGCCTTCTCTCACTGTGGAAATTTGGAGAGTGAACCAGCAGATGAGAGCTAAATTATTCTCCCTCTTCTCTCTCCCCCTGCACCTCTTCAGGTAAATAAAATAAGATAAATATTGTTAAAATAACATATATGATTATATATTGAACAATAACTATTATCTTTGATTAAATTTTGATGCTCATGAGAACAGTAAAGTGTGTATTGTATAAGGTTGTTGTAAAGGTTAATTAAGATTTGCAAAATTCATGAATTTGAGCAGTATAGAGAAAAAAATGTAGCTTAAAAATCCTGATATTTTGATGACATTTTGATGTAAAGTGCAAAGCTAAAGTTCATGGGCAGCATTCACTATTTATGATACTTTGTAACTCACCCTAGTCTCAATTCTCCATCCCTTCAACGTGGGAATTGTGCTTATTGGAAGACATGCTTCTTGAGCTGATAACTCCGTATCTTTGCTCTAACTCTTGAACTTCCTAAATTGGGGTCCTTAACTCTTACGGAACTAACCAAATTTTCATCTTTCAGATCTAAATCCTAAGTGTTAAACTATGAACATCAATGGGTATTCAGGCTCCATTCCTGAGTCCTGGACTTTCTGTTAAACTGAGTCAGCAACTGCAGATACCCTTGAGAGACGGGACTTCTGCTTTCTCCAGCTGTAGGATCATTGCTCAGCTTTATCTGGAATGCTGACTTGGAAGTGTGGCTTGTCTTTGCCTGGAGGACTCCTCTTCTTTTCCTCCTCCCTGCTAGTGTCTTTCATTCTTAGAATAAGTAACATTTCCTCAGGAAGGCTTTCCCTAACCACCAGTTTAGCTTGAAAACTGCTTGTCATTCATTTACAAAGCACACCGCTTGTAACACTCACCATGCTGTGATCAAGTTTTTTTCTTTTTTTTTTTTCTGTCACACACATCTCATCTTTCTCTGCTGTGTCTATCGTATTCCTAGCTCCATACCTGGAACATGTTGATGTACCTATTCAATAAATACTTGAACTGATGAATGAATGTGCTAAGATCTTGGTGATGGAAGTAAGATTTGGCAGTACTTAAAATTATACTCCATTAGCAAAGAAGGGCTCTCCATAACACAAGTTTCAATAAAGGAAAACTGTTAACTGCAGTCACCCCCTAATCTTCTGTGGTGTAATCTGCTATACATGGCAGGTTCACATAGACTGGAGTATGTGCTGGGAGCACTTAGACTCAGTCATTGTGGTGGAGATTAGTAACATGTTTCAGATCTATTATATCAGTTTCTTTAGCTTTGCTGCTCTTTGGAATCAGCAGTTTCTGCTTGTGTTCTTCACAACCATTTAAAATGTTTCTACATCAGATCACCCGTCCTCCCACCCTCAGAAATCAGTTACTCATCCTACGCCCTATAGAACACTAGCTTAAAATTCAGGTGGATGCCCCCTGTTTACAGACTCATTTGTTTTTCCTCAGATAATGATTTGCATGAGCTTGAATGTGGGTGTCTTTCTTGACAGATAGCTTATAGAGTAGAAAAGTAAGTTCAGAAAGTTGAGAACTGATGAGACATCACTGACTCATAGTAATAATAAAAACTACTCTTCATTTTCCCTATGTACATGTTGCTGTTAGTGATTTTTGAAGAAGTTAGTATTGGCAAAGTCAAGCTCACTCATGGAGCTTGTGCTGGGTAATGCTTGCTTGGCCTTGGCTGAATCTTCACCACCTTGGCAAAGTCAAGAAGTCCTGTCAACTGGCCCGTGCCTGTAGTGACCTTCTTTAACTTTCACTAACTGCTCATCCCTGTGCCCCTTCAGTCCTAAGGCTAGGCTGTTGCCAACGTAGGCACTGCCTGATGCCATGGTAGAATCTTTTATCCCCTGCCTTCACATCTTAGCGTTTCTCTATTGAATCTCTCAATTTGTCCCATTGAAATAGCCTGTCATTTTGCTGCCTGGAATCTATCTTGTGCAGAAGTTATTTGTGGAATGGGAAAAAATGTTATGTGATACACAGGACTATAACAGTGGTTGATAATAAAAGCAAAACATTTAAACTTCTTTCTCTGATGAAATAACAGGGATGCATTTTACTTGTGTTATATATAAACATGTTAATATTCCAAAGAGTGTGCTATCAAAGAAGATAAATAATGCCTAGTTCAAAGTTCTATCAAGAGCATTTCAAAGAAGGAAATCATGATGCATGAAATAAATTAAACTGCAAACCAGAGGATAAAAAGGAAAAAATTTATTTTAGGCATAACTGTTTTATGAAAAGTCAAGCTTTTGTAGCTATTTTATAATTTACCTGTTTTCATCCACACCCTTAGGTTTCTAATTATGCAAACAAGATTCCAATTGTTGATAGAACAAGCAAACAAATCAATAAGATCTAACTTGCAAGAACTACTTTCAGTCACTTACACTGGCTCACCATCCTGAAATGATAAACTGCTTAGGTCTTTAACAATTCACTCATTTAAGCAGGCTGTGATGTGGTGTGGCTGATCAAACAGAAAGATAGCATTTGATGAAATGAGAGGCATTCATGGGGAAAATGAATGTTAATTGAGTCAAAACTAATAATAGCTACTGTCGAGGAAAACTATCTGGACATTAAAGAGGTTTGGTTGTGAACTGGGAAGATGACATAGTCATGTTCTGTGTGCAATGTCAAGGAGAAGCAGAGACAGCAGGGCACGGAGATAGGGATGGGGGTATTAGTCCTATTTTTAATGACAGAAGACTCTTCACTTCTTCATAAGAATGTGTCACAAGTGTGCCATTTAAAAAAGTTCCTTTCAACTTCCTCTGTTTCCTCTTTAGTTTGCTATTCACTGAAAATAAATATAAAATATTTTATACACTGAGCCACATGGATTCCACCTTTATTTGTGCTTTAAATATATAAAAATATATAGCCCTACATAACATAGCACGTTTCTTTCTTATGTAGGGCTATATATTGTAATCATTTGCTGTGAGATTAACAGGAAACAAACAGGCTTTGACTGTATTGCTTAAATTTTTTTTTTTTTAATTTTGTGACACAGTTCCAAATGTTCTGGAATTTTCCCCACTCCACCTCTCCAATTCCTCTCTCCCACATAATTTACCCTATATTAGTACAACAGTATAGTCCTTCAGAAACAGTCATAAGTTCACCATTCTGCTATTTAAGTGCATCCTGACATTGTAGGAAGAGACACTTTGTGTCACTTTAGCAGATTCATTCTTACAGCAGTGTGCGCTAAGTGCTTACCATGTGTCACTTCTCTAGGAATGGTAAATTCAATCGTGAAAGGGGAAAATAGCCCTTGCTCTCATGGAAGCCAAAAAAATTATTATAGTTGTTTATTGATTCCTCAGACCCAGAGGAGGGTCCTGGAATATGTGACCAGAGATTAAATGGACAGGGTAAAAAGAGACTCAGTGTTGTAAAATCAGAATAAAATGACATACACAGTTCATCCTTCTAAAGATGTTCTGCAGACGTGCTAATTGTGTTCAGTTCATTGCAAAAAATTCCAAATTCATTTTTTTTCTACAGATAATTGTGCATATAAAAAATATCTATTTTGGAAAACCTTTGTTTCTATTTCCCTCAGTTGAATATAAAAAATGTGCTCCATGGCTCTCTTGATGTCTCTGATAATTGTATATGATTCTGTCATAAAGCTTCTGTTTTAGAATTGTGATTTAATTTAAATATTTAAAGGATATTTAAAGCACAAAACAAAAGTTACAGTGAGTACATAAGCTGCCTATTAGTTGGTCTGGGAGCAGTACCATTTCATTAAGGTGCGTCATATTTGAATAGGAAGTAGAGAGAATGATTGAATATAGTCTGGATATACGCACACAGTGCACTCAGAAGCTAATTTTTGTTGCTGGCATTTTCATTAGAGATGAACTATTCCATCTCTTACTGACTGAGGCAACAGACACCACTTTGTCAGTGAAAAGAATGAAGAAGATGAGGTATGTGAAAGCTTGATTTTCATGACCAAATTTATACTTAAGTGCTGCTGAGGTCAGGAGCTAGCCATATTTTTTCCTAGAACCATATGTTTATACATTGTGATGTAACAAATTTTAAGAAGAAGATATCAAAATGTGGATTGCTACATGCATGAACAGTATTTATTGATAAAAATTGTTCTTACATAAAAGAAGCAGCTTTGCAAAAGCATTCCATTCATTTGGAGTGAAAATATCTCTGTTGCTTACATTGTCCTGAGAAACTAGTTGTTCCTCTTTAACATAGATCATTTTTTCTGCTGCATTTGCTCTTAATGTTCAGTTCTACAGTGCATCTTTATAAAATGCATTTGCAGAGGAAATGAAATCAAATAACACCTAGTCATTCTTGAAGGAGTTCTACATTTGTTACTTAAAAAGTTTCTTTGTACATTTTGCTTTTGCACTTGAGAATCAAGAATTACGTAACACCATTTGTAACCAAAAGATATACAGAACTTTTTGTTGTTCTCAAGATTGCATTTAAGACTGGAAGTGCTGCAAAGCATTCATTTAGCTCTGTCAATATGCAAGCAGCTTTCACAGCATCTCACTACCTGTATAAGAAATAATAGTATCTTCATCGGATACTCATTTGTTATCACTCTAAGAAACTCAACTATTCCTTTCTAAACTTTATCTGACTTTTCTGTGGTCAGAGGGGTGAAGAGGTGATGCTAAACTAGAACTTTTGTTTGTTTTACACATAAAATGTGTTATAAAAAGTATTATAATGGGTCACTGCAAATGATTAATATTTGCGATCATAACAAGCAAGATGAGATAAATTTAAAATGCCAAGAGTATTTTATGGCAATATCTCTGCTGTTTCTTCAGGAAAATAGAAGTGATAGGTTTAAAAATTATTTATATAAATGCCATAGAAGTTTGGAAAGATATAGGATGTAACCTTAGGATTAGTGGTATGCCCACGAAGTAAGATACCATTCTCAATCACTGGACGTTGAAATTATAGATCAATGCTTTCACATTTTAGAGTTAAAATTTCATAACTAAGTCTTATTGTAGCTTTATGTAGGCTTACAATAAATAAAATCTTTTGGAAATCAGATTAGAAATAAAGGTTTAGATACAGCTGTGCATTACATATTGCTTTCTTTAAAAAAGATAAAAGCCACTAATATCAATACCATCACAGTCTTTGCCTTTTTCATGAGTCTTCCAATTGAATAAAAGCTGAGAAATGATACAGTTTAAATTTTCTTGTTCATGTAAGTGTGTATTTTCTGTGGCTGGAAAAAAAGCCAGCGTTAAGTACTTTCTGTTATAATTTCATTGACCCTGAAACTCATTCTTTGATATAGACTGGAGTAACGGTTTCTGCCATTGCAATAAATACAAAAGACTAAGTGCCTTGCTTCTTGATATTTTATTTTTAAAAAAATTTGTCAATTTTGTGTGATTTATTTCTGTTTATGATGTTGTTTCTTTCAAATTCTCACTCCCAGTACTTTCACTTCACTTTCATCCTCCCTCATCTTACATGTTCTCTTACATATAAACTTACATAGATTTTTTCATTTCTTTTTCATTCTTCTTGTCAAAAGACAATGTTTCTGCCCCTAACCTTTGAACTTCATGTTTGCAACAGTAACTATTGAGAGTAAATAATACAGATGATGAGAAATGAAATGTTAGAGGGGTTATTAGAAATCAGAAAAGTGACAGACAGAAGGGAAAAGAGTTAAAAATTTTGGAAGCAAAATAGCCTCATGTAAAACCATTTGTGATCTCCAGTCTCTCCTACTTCATCTGTCCTGTTAAATTAGAAATAATATTGTGCTTTTGAAATTTACTCCAATTCGAGTCACCTTTGGCCAAAACTAATCTTAGATTTGGTCTAGTTCTCTAAAGGGAAAACTTCAATCTTTTAGAAAAAAATATCTATAAAAAATATTTTCATAAAAAGTGGAAAGGGTGTCCGCTAAGAGTTATGTGATATTTAAGTAAAAGCTATAACATAAAATATACAGAGATCATAGCAAACATTTATTTAAAAAGCAACTTCCAACTAAATTTTCTGAAGTTAGATCTGTGCTGTCTTTACTGCAACTATCACCTAAGAGAAGATGTTGTGTCATTGAAAGAAAAGTTGTATAAAAAGAAGTATTTTAAGAAAAGAAAGTTCTTGAAAAGCAAGATAGCAGAAAAAAATCAACAGTTACATTAGAAGGTAAAGTTGAATGTATATGCTAGATGAAATTTTAACCCAAGAAGTTGAAGACAGAAAAGATTAAAAAAAAAACTAGACAGTTCCAGAATGTGTAACATACAAAAACTGAATTCCAGGAACAGAACATTGAAATCAGGAAACAAAATTATCAGAGAAACAGGGCAATAGCATTCTCAGGAAAGAACAACCCATTCTCATTATCCCCACTCTAAAATAAATGGACTTAGTGAATGCCTAGCATGATGGAAGAAAAAGTTGTTTTAACAGGCAATCATGTAACTTTAAGACATCAGAAATAAAGAAATATCCAGAATGAAAATGTCATCATATACTTCTATAGCAGGTGCAAGAAGCAGAATTACTGTCAATCTAGAATTCTCTACCCAACCAAACTATCTTTAAGTGTGGAGGTATGAATGTTTTATTTTTAGTCAGGCAACATCTCGGATATTGACTTCCCGTACATCCATTGTGTGTCAGCTACTGCAGGATATGCTGTACTGGAACAAGGAGGTAAGAAAGCAAAGAACATGAAATGCAGAAAACAAGTTCTTCATATACAATCTTATTCGCGGGCATGGACAATGGCAGAGAGTCTAGCATCCTACTGTCAAGCTATAGGTAACAGTTTCATTGGGAGTCCATCTTTGACCTGGCAGTAGAGATGCATACTGCATTGTATCCTCACATCTGGATATGATAGTCTCCATTACACAGTTATCATACATCCCCTTAAATGAAAAGCCACAAAACAAAATCAACAATAGGAAGAAAAATAAAGGAATTAACAATACCATGAAGTTAATAACAGGTTACTGAATGACTATTGTGTTGCTGAAGAAATGAAAAAGAAAATCAAGAACCTTCTTGAAGAAAATGATGCTGCTGTGTGATCTATGAGACATTGAAGACTATATTGAGAAGAAAGCATTTTGCAGAGGTGAAACTAACAAAAAAAATCAAAATTCATGAAGTATAGTTTCCCCTGATCTTTGTTGGTGAGATGTGTCTCTTGTAGGAAACAAATAGATGGGTTTTGTTTTCTAATCTGGCCTACTAATCTGTGTGTGATGTGTTTAAGCCATTTATACTCAGGTTTAATATGAATGGGTGGTAATTTGGTCCTGTCATTTTAGCAATGGGTTGTTCATTGATTTAGTCTTCTGTTGTCATTTTACTGGGATGTTCATTGCATTTGCCTTTGATTTTGGTGGGTGCTATTTCTCTTCAGTCAAGAGATCATATTGAACTATCATTTGTAGGGCAGTTTTGGAATTGGCATATTCTTTTAACTTTTCTTTACTGTGGAAGAATTTTATTTAATTTTCAAAGATGAAGCTTTGCTGGGTACTTTATTCTGGGCCGACAATCTTTTTATTTTAGAATCTGAAATATGTTGCACCATTCTTTTCTGGCCTGTAGAGTTTCCTGTGAGAGGTCTTCTGTGAGTTTAATTGGCATTCTTTCATATGTCAGTCGATTTTTTTTTCACATGCACATTTAAGTATCTTTTCCTTTTGTTCCATTGAAGAGAGCTTGATGATCATGTGTCGTAGTGAAGATCACATTTGGTCAACCCTGTTGGGAGTTCTGTGCCCTTCCTAGATGCTGCTTCCCAATTCTTTCTCTAGATTAGGGAAATTTTTCCTTATTATTTCATCAAATACATTTTTAAACCCAGCTTCCCTTTCTGCACCTTCTGGGACTTCCATAACTCTTATGTTTGGCCTTTTAATGGTGTCTTTTAATTCTTGAATACTTTTTTAGCCTGATCCAGCTCTGCTTCCAGCTTTTTGTTTATTTCCCCTGAGTGACAGGAAATATCGTCTAATTCTGAGATTCTGTCTTCTGCTTGCTTCATTCTATTTTGGCGATTTCCCACTGTACTTTTAATTTGCTTCACTGTAGTCTTCATTTCTGATATATCAGCTTTCATTTGATTCCTCTCCTGTGTGACATGTTTCTTAAATTCCTTGAATGTCTGCTTTACGTGCTTCTCATTGTACAAAAGAAATTTTATAACAAATGTTTTGAATTCTATATTCACATTTTCTCAATGTCTTCCTCAGTTAACTCTGAGGTTGACAAAGGGTTTTCCTCCTTTGCAGGGGAAGTCTTCAGTAATATTCATTGCGCCTCTGTCTCTTCCTTTGCTCTTGGTCATAGTATTTCTGATTAGCAGAGTCTTCTCCTTAGGGTAGATTCTTAAGCTGTGTCACCCATAGGTCTACAGTTTGATTTTATTGATTGTGATTGGTACCTGGTTTTTGGTTTGTAGTCCCTTGTGCCACTCCCTCCAGCGAGTTTCAGGTGTGGGCTCTTGTGTGAGACTTCCACCACAGTCTCTGTAGCTCCAGCTCCTGGCTCATCATTCTCCACCTCCTGTGGTATCTTGCTAAGGCTGCGCCATTGTGTGTGCAACCTTTCTCCCACTTCTGGTTAGAGTAGGTCCCTACTGGTTTTCCCTATTGGTTTTGAAATCATAGAGAAATTGTATTACTTAGCTATAACTAACGTTTGCATATTTCCTAATGCAAACAGCAAAGAATTATCTAAAGAAAGTCATGATGTAATTACACTGAAATGAATAGGAACTATGCCATGTGTTTGTGTGAATGCCCATGGATGGTGTATGTAAGAAGATGTGGAGTGGAATTATGAAAATGAGTCAAATCTTTAATTTCATAATTAAGATAGTGGAAAATCTTAAAAATAAAAAATAGGAACAAGCATGACTAAATCCTGGATAAATCCTCACCTTGCACATGTTGGGATCCCACATGGGCAAGAGTTCATATCCCACCTATTCCACTGCTAATTCAGCTCCCTGCTTATATTAGGTGTTATTATCATATTAAATGTATTTTTGTAGACCCCTCATGTCATTTTTCCTTAATTAAGAAGGTTGTTTCTTTACTAAAACATCAGGTGCTTGGTTTCAAAGAAGGTTTGATAACCAAAATAATCACTCCCGAATGAAACATTTGTGAATAAGGCAGCATATTCCTCAAGCTCTTTAGAAAATCCTAATCTATTTGTGAGTCACTGAACTTTGTTTTTCTGCTGCTGTCACACTGCCATATATGTCATCTCCAGGAGTTTTGGTATCAAGATAAATAGGTGCAGGGCAAGTGATGTGGGAGGAGCTACTGACTGTGATACCTACATCCTTATGAGCACTGGTTTTGCGTTCTGATTGCTCTACTTCCAATTTAGCTCCCTGCCAATGTTTCTGGAAAAACAGCAGAAGACGGCTCAAGTGTTTAGTCTCATGCTGCCCACGGAGGGAATTGGAATGGAATTCCAAGCTTCTGAGTCCATTTGGCTCAGCCTGGGCTGTGGCCATCGTGGGAGTAAAGCAGCAAATAGAATCTCTCTCTCTCTCTCTCTCTCTGATGCTGCTGCTCTGACTTGCAAATACATTTTGTAAAAAGATGAGTAGTTTTGGTACAGAAAACAGTTTAAATTCTCTAGACCCAACTACATTGAAAGGAAGGGTGGTTTACAGTTTTTGGATCCATGTAAATCGTTTTCACTCTGGAATATTTGTTAGTCTCTAAGAAAAACGTCTTTGAAAATTTATGAGAGAACAAATGATATTCATTTTTCATCTTTTCCTTCTTTTTCAACTCTTGGATTTCTAGTTAGCGATAATCATTAAGTTTGAATGTCTTATTGTGGTGACATCCTTTAAAGCTCAAAAAGATTCTAAAGTGTAACGTTGGGAATCAAAGAAATCCCCAGTTGTAGCAGCTTGATTGGAGGAAGAGTCACTTTGTCATCAAGAGTTGAAGGCCTACACTGAGGAGAGACTGCTGCTTTGATCACTGCCTCCTTACAGGGACTGTCCTTCCCAAATGACACCTTGATCGCGCTTTTCTGAAGTTTGCAGTAAGATTTGGGACAAGAGCCTTAGCATTAACTGCACGTATTAATGAAACCTGTGGTTTAGAATATACCCAATCTCTTGCCTTCCACGTAATTTGATCTGTGTTATACTCTTCTCCCTACTCCTCAAATCACACATTCTCTCCTGAATCCTACTCATCTTCCCACTGGGCTTAATGCACCTGCAATAGATTAATCATGAGAATTAAAGAGCAGATAACCGGACAATGTTCTGATTGCTCATTTCTCCCTTTTAGACTGAGATTTGTAAGGACAGAAACTACCTACTTTCCTTCATTTGTGCTTTACCCCATATGTTATTTAATGTTAACCTTGGTGTAAGAAGGATTCAAAAAGCACTTGTTGAGTGGATTCACTGTTGTTTCTTCTTTCCTTAGAGTTTCACATTCTGTTTTATTGGTGACTAACTATGAGTAAGAGAATCTTAAGTCTGTATGTCTGTGATAGAGAGATATGTATTAATCTTTCTGTGAAAGTCAGAGAGAGAGAGAGAGAAAGAGGTTATGGCAATTATCAGAGTCTTCACCTCAAATTGGAATGTTTAAATCTGCAGAGAGCTTACTTTCTTAAAGGAAACATCCTTGAGCTCCATTAACAAGCAAATGTATTTTCATTTTGTCAGAAGCAGGTCTAGGGACATTAAGACAAGGTCTAATATACTAATGAATGCACTAGAAAATGACAGTTCATTTGGTGCACTAAAATGCTCTTAATATGGTTTGTTTACTATCTTTCTGTTTTATTGCAGCCGGGGCACAGACAACAGACTGACCCACCGGCGGCAGACAGTTCTCCGTGAGAAGGGGAGAAGGTTAGCTAATCGAGGACCAGCATACATGTTCAGTGATCGCTCCACAAGCCTATCTATTGAGGAGGAACGCTTTTTAGATGCAGCAGAATATGGAAACATCCCAGTGGTGAGGAAGATGTTAGAAGAATGCCTGTCACTCAATGTGAACTGTGTGGATTACATGGGCCAGAATGCCCTGCAGTTGGCAGTGGCCAACGAACACCTGGAAATTACAGAGCTACTTCTCAAGAAAGAAAACCTGTCTCGGGTTGGCGATGCTTTGCTTCTAGCCATTAGTAAAGGTTATGTCCGGATTGTGGAAGCAATTCTCAATCATCCAGCTTTTGCTGAAGGCAGGAGATTAGCAACTAGCCCTAGCCAGTCTGAACTTCAGCAAGATGATTTTTATGCCTATGATGAAGATGGGACCCGGTTCTCCCATGATGTGACTCCAATCATCCTGGCTGCCCATTGCCAGGAGTATGAAATAGTCCATACCCTCCTGAGAAAGGGTGCCCGGATAGAAAGACCTCATGACTACTTCTGCAAGTGCAGTGAATGCAACCAGAAACAGAAGCATGACTCCTTTAGCCACTCCAGGTCTAGGATTAATGCCTACAAGGGCCTGGCCAGTCCGGCTTACCTGTCATTGTCTAGTGAAGACCCTGTCATGACTGCTTTAGAACTTAGCAATGAGCTGGCAGTTCTGGCAAACATTGAGAAAGAGTTCAAGGTAGGTGATTAACAGTAGAGATTACCCCCAGAAGTCAAAGTTAATGTGTGAACAAATTCTATAGCTTGCTCAATACCATGCTAATTGCTGTGGGCTAGAGGTAATTTTCTATGCTAATTCCACAAGATTTTAGTGACAATTTATTTACTAGAAACTTTACATTTTACTCTGCATCCCTATCACAACTTTTAGAAGACATAATTAGTTGCTGGTACAGGGAGAGATCGGTGGCTAGGGCACAGAAGTTAAATAAGGCCCACAGTCAACAGCTAGCTGGCTGAGCTCCAAATCCAGTGGGATGCTTCCACTTTGGGCTGATCTCTAAAACTGGTGGTTCTTTCTCCTATCAGTGTTTCTGTGCTAATAATTCTGTGATACATGAAGTTGAGGTCTGAAAGATGAGTATAAGACAGGCATAGTTTGCCTTAACTGACAGAAGAATGCAAGAATAAAGCAAAATGGAAATACCAGGTAGAGTTACAGGCAATGTGCTATATACAACTTCAGAGAAAGCAATGCACAACTTCTGTTACGTTTCAGCAAAATTACATGTAAGAAGGTGTTTCAGATGTGTATGTCAGAGTTAATTGGAATTCAGAAGGTATAGAATGGTAGAAAAAAACATTTTAGGTTAGGGTAACAGGAAAACAAATGTTTTTGGTATAAATTAAGCAGACACTTAGAATTTTGAGCAGTCTTTGAATAAAAGGGATCTAAAAAAATGAGTGTCTGATGTTGCGTTTTTCCGTGGTCTGTGATACAGCTGAGGAGGATGCAAGCTCAGAATGCTCTCCAGGGCCATACCACAGACTTCTCAACTCTCTCCATGTCTTCTCCGCCTTGTAGTGCTTATCACATGGTGCCACACATTGTCATTATTTAGTGTGTGCCTTTCTCCTTTAGCAAGCTGTATGTGGCTGGCAAAATGGTGTGATTCATCAAATAGCTTTCCAAAAATAGTGCTTTATAAAAAGAGATGCTATTTTAAAAATGTTTTAACTTAGATTTATTTATTTTAAAAAGTTTGTTACATAGGTGAGGTGCAGGTTTCTGGGTGGGATGGGAAGAGAGGGGGTGAGGTGCATGAGGAAAAAAATCCTGCCCTCCCTGGAAGGGACGGGAGATGTTGTGCTATTTGCCATATCATATCAGCACCAGGGGATATAGACGGTCATCAGATTTCATCCCAGAAACCATGATAGGGGAAAATGTTATGAGAATGTTTCTTGAATAGCCTCAATCGCTCTGAAATGATGTTGGCTTCTTTGCATCAGATACGGGATACCACTTCCCATACTTGCCAGCTGTATATATTATGGTATGTCCATATCCTTAGATGTTTGGTGGAAAATTTGACCTGTACCATTGTTCAACCTGCTGTTCTTTAAAATTTTTGAATTGCTCTATTTTATATGCTTTGGAAACTCTTATCTCCTTACCTCCATACCTAGGGAGACTATAGTTCTATCTGTCCTGGAAGTGTCATGATACCACTGTCACTGCCAAGGGGGTGACCCTTTCACTGTGGGATTCAGTGTGTCTACCTAAATCCAGGTCTCCAGGGACAGGAGAAATAGATGGCTACAATCTTTTCTTGGGTCCCATGATGGAGAAAGTTGTTTTTCCACTGTCCACCTGGCAACTTGACATGCAAGATAAGGAACCTGTCCTTCCCAACCGTGCTTCAGGCTCCATCCAACTTTTCACTTGATTCTTGGGACTCAGTGATTTATGGAATTTTGTAAGATTTAAGTTAAAACACTGTCTTCAAAAGCTAATTAATCATTTTTGAAAGTTATATCTAGTTTTAGTAACTTCACTGCTTATGTTTCAGCATGGCTCTTTACTGTTTCCTTGATTATATTCTTTGACTAAATCACTGATGACTAGTGCATTTGTATTTGTTCATTTAACCACTCACCTTCATCTTCGGAGTTGTTGTCTTATACCAAGTATTGTGTGTTGGGGATAGTTGAGGATGAAGTTATCGAAACAGGACAACATACAATGACAACTGAGTTAGTAATCCTGTTCTCCACTCATTTTATAATCTCATCGCACGAGGGAATGAGATCTGTGTGTGATCTGTGTGGTGTTGTGCATGGTCTTGTGTCTTGAAAGCAGAACAGTGATTCAACAGTGGGAAGAATCACAGTTGATGAGGATGTGATCTCCTCATTGGCTGCAAGTGTATTGCAGAATGTGGAAGCTCCCATAAAGTTATGGGGACTTAAAGATCTGTGAATTCCTTTGTTTGCTCCTCAGGTGCATTCATCTGCTGGTGAAGTTGGCAGGTGGGCATAGAATATACGCTTTTCATTCATTCATGCTGTCCCTGTGAGTTTCGCTGTAGCTTACATTCTTGAAAGGGCCTTACCCTTTCCTTAACGTCCTGCCTCTAGGAGGTCTAGAGGAAAAGAAAAATCTGTTTAAGTCAGAAAGTCGTTTTAGTTGCCTGTTATCTGCAAGGTTTTTTTAAAAACCATTCAAATAATAGTTTACTATTAAAAGATGGTAGCCAATTGTCAAATATTTTAGAAGTTGTGTCCTAAAAGTTCACAGTTTGCAGTTTTTCTCATGAGAGACCTGATTCAAAGGAACAATGCTTTGCCCAAGGAGAAAGGTCAGTTCTTGGATTTTTATAAAGGCTTTTCATAAGCACAATCATAATGAACATTTTTTTTTCTTACCAAACTTCAAATCTTAAAAGAAACATGCTCTGCTCTGAGACTTGGTTGGATGGCAAAGGTAAGAAAAACCTTCTGTTTTGGTTACATATCTCTGTTTTTGTTGCTCAAATTTTGAGAAAGCTGTGTTAGATCTCTACGCATAGCAACTGTGACAACACATCTTCTCCCAGCATTTCAACCTCAGCTTATGACAGTGAGGTCCCACTTGACAGGGTTGCAGAAGTTACTGTCTTCGAGGAAGCACTCCAGTACAAAAACCATGTTGAAAATAATGGTAAAAAGATGAAGAACATTTTAAAAACATCCTCCTGAATTTGCAACAAGAAATTAGCATTGATATACTGTAAATTTATCAGCGTATATCCTTCTAGTCATTATACATATGCTTGAATATACTTATGTGTATATATATATATGTATACACACATATGTATATTCAAGTTCCTTAGAGTTGCTTGCATCCTAGGAAGCAAAGGGGAATTCCAGAGGCAGGGCCAGCCCAGGAATCATTTGATAGTGTTAACCACAGGGAAAACTCCCCGTGCTTGATGCGCAAATTCTTCTGTTCCCTTGCCACATGATTGACCTGTGAATATTGCCATTAAAATAGAACTTCTGGGCTTCTCTGAGGGTTTGATGCCCACCGACAGCTGGTTTTCAACAGTTATCAACAACCTTTGAATTAATGTTCAGATTAGTAACTCTCCTTTTTCTCCTAATCTTCTATTTCAAGTCCAACTGGCCCCCAGAAAAGTGCCTAATTTTCAATGTGCCTAATTCTATTGTAAATTCTCTTATAATCACACATGTTTTGTAAATAAAGACACAAACATATATGTTTTAAATTTTAGAGTTTATTTCCTGTGATCCATATATGTACATAATAAAACTAAATTGCTAAAAGTTACCATTACGTCTACTGTTAGTACATTTGATAAAACCGTTCAATATATATCAAATAAAGTTGCTAAAACAACAAATAAATATAAATTTTTATAAATGAGCTCAATAATAAAAGATATGAGCAGGTATTTTTCAAAAGATAAAATTCAAATAGCCAATAGACACATGAAAAAAACCACTCAAGTTTACTAGCCATCAGGAAAATGCAAATAAAAACTACAGTGAAGGTTAACCTCACCTTAATTGGAATTACTATCATCCAAAAATTAAAAACAAACAAACAGTAAGTTCTGTCGAGGATATGGGGGAAAGGTATTCTAATCCATTGTTGGTGGGAATGTAAATTACTACAGCCATTATAGAAGGCATTTTGGAGACTCCTCAGAATTCTGAAAATGGATCTACCATATGACCTAGCCAGCCTCCTCCTGGGAATTGAGCCAAAGGAAATGAAATTAGTATATGGAGTTTTCTGAATCCCCATGTTTATAGTAGCTCAGTTCACAATAGCTAAGATATAGAATCAACCCAAATGTCCATCACTTGATGACTGGATAAGGAAAAAATAGGAAAAATATATGCTATGGAGTACTACTTGGAAATTAAAAAAAATGAAATATTGTCTTTTGCAACTAAGTGGATCTAATTGGAAACCATCATGTTTAGTGAAATAAACCAATCCCCAAAAGACAAATGTTATATGTTTTCTCTTGTTTGTGGTAACTAATACACACGCTATATAAAAAAGTAATCTTTCAGACTAAAATTAGCATCTTGGGATTTTCCTGTTACAGCTTTTGTATTCCTGAGGAGTACCAATTTTTATTGCCGTTTCCTATATGCTATGTGTTGATATCTTTACCTAATTGAGTGTTAAATCTGTGATTGCAAAATGAAGTGAAAGTGTTTATTATGAAAATTAGGAAAATTTAAAGCAATAAGAAAGAAGGAGGGGAGTAAGGAATGTGAACCTGAGAGGGGGTAGGGTGGAAAATATCACAAAACTCCTAAATCTGTACAGCAGTATATTTGAAAATTGTCCACTTTATATAAATAAATAATTAAGCTAAAAAAGTAGGAAAAATTTAACTATAGCCAATTCTAATTGAAAATGAATTTTTGTGGTATTGTGTTCACAATTTTGCTATATATTTAATGAAAGAAAAATACATACTTCTATATAAAAATACTTAGCATGAAAGCCACGTTACTTGATTTTTATTACTAACATACATCAGAAATTAGTAAAGATCATATGCAATTTGAAAAGGATTGATTTTAGTTGGAATAAATATATCTTGATGTGATTTGATAGCTGTTTTCTTGAGTTATGCTCACTGAATGGAAAAGAAATCACATAAAAATGTTAGCTATACGTTTAGGTAGACAAAAATTTGATCCCTGGATGCACTCCAGATCACATTGAAGAGTCATTTTTCGCCAACCTTTTTGCCTTATCTGTTGAGAGACTGTTTTCAGCTATTGATGTGTTCAAAAGATGATTGCTAAGAACGGTTTAAAAGAATAATTTTCATTCAAAAACATGAAAAGGTGTGTTTTGTTTGCTTGTTTGGTACAGCAATTTCCCTTTCTCTAAGGGGAATATATTCCCAATGGGTGCCCAAAACTACACAGTATCAAACCCAAACATACTACGATCTTTCCTATTCATACATAGAAAAATTTAATGCCTTTTTCATCTTAATTAAACTTTTATCCTAAACTGTGGTGAAAACATTGTCTAAACGGTTTATTTATTTTTACTTGAAAGGCAAATTTTAGAGAAAGACAGAGCTTCCATCTGCTGTTTACTCCCCAAATAGCAGTAACAACTAGAGCTGGGTTCATCTCTAGCCAGGAGCTAAAAGCTGCTTCTAGGTCTCCCATGTGAGTGCAGGGGCCCATCTTCTATTACTTTTCCAGGCCATAAGCAGGAAGCTGCATTGGAAGTAGAGCAGTCAGACATGAGCAGACACCATAGGGATGCTGGAGCTTCAGGCAGATGATTAGCATATGCCATTGCGATAGCCCCTATGGTTAAAGATTTTATAGTTCTAGGTGTGACAGCAAAACTAGCACACATTTCTTTTTCCTTCTTCACAATTCTATGGACTTGTCCTTAACAGATTGTAGAAACTTTAGCATACTTCATAGCTTCTCTAAGTGAATTGTGAGTGTATTTACTGGTGTGCTTTGAGGTCATTATTAAGTAAACAAGAATTCCTTGAACCCAAGCATTGCAGTGCTGGAATGGACAATCTGGTAACATAGATGATATTAAATGATTCATGAATGAGGTGTGTGTCTAAAGCATGGATATACTGGATTCACATCCCAGGAGGGATGGAGTGAGACGGCATGAGATTTCGTCACACTTCTGAAAAAGGTGTGAAATGAAAAATCCATGAGTTGCTTATTTCTAGATTTTTCCGTTGGAAACAATATTTTCAGTTCACGATTAACTGTAGATAACTTAAGTGACAGAATACAACACCACAAAGTAGAGGGAGGGCTCACTGAATCCCCTCCAGATGGTCTCACTCTTTTGATGTTATTGGACCCTGACTCAGGATGGCTGAATTCTTGGATGATAGTTAAAAATGACCCTTGTTTCCATCATGATTCTGAATTCAGTCCAACATGAGCCAACATATTGCAGGTATGTCACTAAACTTTATCTGCAACAGAAACATATATCAACACAGGGAAATACAGAAAACTCCTCTTGGATCTTGGATTAATCAGCAGAGATATCATGTCACTTGGTGCACAGATGAGTGACCACGGAGAGTTGTTTACAAAAAAGTTGAACACATGTTCTCAAAATAATCAGTTGTAGAAAAGGTGGAGGTCTGGAAATTGCATCAAATTTGTGAATGTTCTACAGTCCCTTGAGGAGTCTTCCTGTACATCTTTTTGAAGAGAACTGATAATCTAATTTATGACAAAGAATAGGATGTTTCACAATGATTTAATAAGTTGTAACTTCCAATATGTGGTTGTTATTGGCTCTTTCCAAACTCTCTTTCATAACAACTCATAGACTATTAACAAGAGATATCAGGAGAGTTTTTGCTGAGTTTATCAATGAATTTTAGGCTTCTGTCTTGAATCTTCTAAGTCTAATAAATTGCTTTATTTCTCATGTCAACAGGTCTGTAATTGGGTCCAGATAGGACCCTAGATTACAAAAGAAAATCCCAAATGTTAGGACCATGGTAACAAGAAAAAAAATGTAGACTTTGGGAGAGCTGTTATAATCTATAAACCCTGTTCTATGCTCCACCATCAGCCACCTCTTTTTTGCTAAAAGGTTAACAGGGAAGCACCAGTTTCTAATTTATTACTCTATGGTGTAGTTGTGTGTTCCAAAGACATGACCCGAAATTAAGTCAACTCTTCAGCTTACAAAGTTTACAAAGCCTTTGAAAGATGTATCAAAGATATATTCTGCACTTAATGATGAAGTTCTGCCCTTTAAGGACATAATGTGTGTAAAGTGCTACAATCATACTGTGTAAAAAGGTTTTTTTTCTCTTGCATTAGTAGGTGAATTTGGCACAGCAAGCTTTGTTTATTTTAATAACTAAACTGTACTTTAGGTAACTTTCATTTAGGGGATGCGAAGAAAATCATCATTGACAAAATATCTTGTAGGCCTGTCCATAGAAGAGTTGAAATGCATAAAAGAACAGTGAATTAAAACTTTTATTTTGAAATATGCAATCCCTCAAGTCTGAAACACGTTGCTGTCTGGTGGAGTGAAATGTGCAGTTTTTGCATCATTGTTTTGTGCTTTGCCTTGTCTTTTCCAGAACGACTACAAAAAGCTGTCAATGCAGTGCAAAGATTTTGTTGTTGGACTCCTTGATCTGTGCAGAAATACTGAAGAAGTCGAGGCCATTCTGAATGGGGATGTGGAAACATGCCACCTTGGTGACCATGGCCGTCCAAATCTCAGCCGGTTAAAACTTGCTATTAAATACGAAGTAAAAAAAGTAAGGTCAGGCATGAAGCCAACTTGTATGACTTCAAGTCTTACTGATGCTAAGGATGAAGGATTAGTATGATTGGCTTGGGCTGTTTATCTGACTGACACCAGGGCTATGCAGACACTCAACTTGCACTAAACAATAGACTTTAAAAAATTTAGTCCTATCTACACAGAACACTGTAGTGATGGCCACTTTCCTTGACTTAACTAATGATGCTACAATTACTTTGTGCATTCAAATTATAAGACTTCTTTAAATGATGGGAACATCATTATTTCATACTTAGCTCCATTTTCCCATCTGCTGCTGTTTTCCAATTTTTGAAGGAATGCCTCAATTCCTTCTTTTGTGCATTTGAATTCCTTCCAGCTGTATTTTTACTTGCAGGATGTTTGTAATTTCTGTATTTCTTTGCAGAAGCTGCTATACCTTTGACTGGTTTCTTAGGCTGTGTGTGATCTTAAAAAATTGTAAATGTAGGTTTTTACAATAAAACTAGTACATGATGTTGGCTGTATTTTTCAAATGGTGTAGACATGTCTCCTCTGCTTCCGACTCTTCTTTAAAAACTATTTGTTCATTCAAAAGCAAGCAAGCAAGCAAGCAAGCTTTTCTCATCTGTTAGTTCACTACCCAAATTTGTAACAGCCAGAACTGGCCCAGGCAAAAGCTAGGAGCCAAGTGTTCTATTCTGTACTCTCTCGGGGGCCAGGTGCGCAACATTGTGCCAATCATTTACTGCTTGCTTGGCACATTAGACGGAAGCTGAATCAAAAGTAGAACATCTCATTCTGAAATTAGTACTCAAGTATGAGCTGCCACCATCTTAACACACTGTGCCACAGCACTGCTCCCTTAATAGAAAATAATCGATGGCCATTCTGCTTTTATTTCTACAGACGTATACTCTGGACATGTTCACCTATCATATGGTAGCACCTGTTTCATCCTTCAAAGGCTTTATTTTCACATCATTGCAGGAGTATCCCTTTAACGTGTTTACTCTTTGAGGATGTTTATTGTTATCACAGATTATTTATTTTTGTATAGTAAGCATATTTGTTTATCTTCACTTGCATGAATTTACTCTGCAAATTCCTAAATGTGAAATTACTGTAAAAATGTCTATTTTTAATTTTTTAAATATTTAATCTTTTATTGGAAAGTCTGATATGCAGGGAGGAGGACAGAAAGGAAGATCTTCCATGTGTTGATTCACTCCCCAAGCTGCCCCAATGGCCAGAGTTACACTGATCTGAAGCCAGGATCCCGAACCCTTTTCTGGGTCTCCCATACAGGTGCATGGTCCTAATGCTTTGGGCCATCCTCGACTGCTTTACCAGGCTGCAAGCAGGGAGCTGGATGGGAAAAGAACCTGAGCCCAAGTGTGCATTGGCGAGGACTGTAGCCGCTAGGCTACCATGCTGGGTCCTATTTTCAAAGTTTTAAATATTCATTTATTTGAAAAGCAGAATGGCTGTCTCTCTCACAGATACACACACACACACACACACACACACACACACACACACTGATACGTATCTGGCATTGGCTGGTTCATGTCTCGAAGGCCCATTACTTGCAACTATCCCCAGACACATGAATAGGTAGTTGGATCAGAAGTGTAGCAGCTGGGACTCAAACCCACATGCATACAAGATGCCAGCATCACAAACAGTGGCTCAAGAAGATGTGCATGAACACTGTCCCCAAAATTGTTATTTTATTAGAGCTTTTTTATGCTTTGAAGAAAGCCCACTAGTCATAAAGAATAATTTGGATAAGTTTGAATACCAAAGTTTGTTTTCTAGTTCTAAATCTTTTTTGATTAGTATTTAATACTTGTACAGTTATTTAATACATAGAATCCTGAGCAATATTTTAACACATGTGCATAATGTTAAATGATTAGACAATTAGCAGAAATTCCCCAGATTTATATAACATATATTAAAGCTTCTTGTCACCTTATTTGATTTCTGTAAAGTTTATGTTTTATCTTTTTTCTTTAACTATGGGTTCTATGAGAAGGTATAGAATTAAATCTTAGGACACATGGAAACAGTTTATGCTGAACATTTTATTAATCAAGCAGTTCTATGTTCTGTCACTTTTTGGCTAGTTTGTAGCTCATCCGAACTGCCAACAGCAGCTTCTCTCCATATGGTATGAGAATCTTTCCGGTTTACGGCAGCAGACAATGGCAGTCAAGTTTCTTGTGGTCCTTGCCGTTGCCATTGGACTGCCCTTCCTGGCTCTCATCTACTGGTTTGCTCCATGCAGCAAGGTATGTCTGTGAAGCCTCAACCTCTATTACCTGCTTCAGATGTGTCTTAACCAGGAAATAGTCCATTTCCAAAATGAAAACTTCGGTAACTTAAGTAATACCGCTGGTTTTTATGTGAAAATATGTACTTGGTTTAGTAAGTATAAGGGAAAAAATGGGAAAAAAAAATAAAAATTCACCTGAAATGTCACCCCAATTAACGTGTAAATGAAAACCTCCATTAGTCTGTTACTTATTTCCTTTTACAATTTTCTACTAGGCTTATTGCATACACCTTTATATTTCTGGTGATATCATACTATCAATGAATGGATACTTTAAGTGACATTCTAAGGATGAAAATTAATTCCTTTCTTTATTTCTCCCTTGGCAAAATTTGAGATGAGAGTTTTGTGTTTATTTTAGCTGACATGACCAGACAACTCTTAACATAAATAAGGATAACAATACAAATACTAATGTAATGTTTGTTTCAGTAAGAGATAGTTAATTTAGGGACAAAATGCATCAGAACCCAGCAATAAAATTTAAGGCCAAAATACATCAGAACCCAGCGACAAGATAGCTTCTTTTCTAAGCAGACTGTATTGCCCTGTTTTTTTTTTTTTTTTTTTTTTTTTTTGGTGAAAATAATTTCAAATGGACCCAACCTCTCATTACTATGAAAAAGTTGGAGAAACATTGATCTTTCCTTCTGTTAATAAGCATAACAATTTGTGCTCCTTATTGGCAATCATCCCAGTCATCATGTCTTTGAAATCATATTTTTGGGTCTCTTTAAGTTACAACTCCGAAAGACTGACTGAGATTAAGAGTATTATGGCTAAAATGTCTGCTGGGTCATCTGTTACTGCAGTATAGAAATCAGTTGTTCACTTGCCGTTCATAAACATGGGCATGATTCATTTTCAAACATTTGGGCAAATGCATACACCACCATTACCAGCTGGTTGTCTACTTATCACTTCAACATAATGTTATTTTTTTAGCCTTAATGTTACACTAGAAAGCTAGTGTAAAGTGTCTTACATGGTGGGAATTTCATGGTTGTTTCCACTGTTGATGGTAAGAACTCTTGGTATCTGAGAAATTTCTTGTGAACCTTTGATCTAGTATAATATTTTTTTTCCTTCAAAACACAAAGATACTTTAAACCTAAGAAAAATTGAATTCAATGACAAATTGACTTTGGTGCAAAAAATTTAAATCTGTTCACTTTATGAACCTTTTAAAGATGTTTTATTGATATGTATTTTTAAAGTGTTTTTGTACCAAAATAAATTTAACTTTGAACTCGGTTTCCACAAACTTTTTGAAATGTCTTGAAATGTAAGGCCAGGAATTGACTGTTTATAAATAAAATATGAATCAAAATCATAAAAGGAAAGCAGTGATATTCATCAGAAATGGCCTCTTTAATACATGTTTTTGTCTTGAACGATATTTTCTCCCTTTTGAGTGCGTGACAAATTACTGCTTGGAAGAAGAAATGTCTGTGTTCTCCTCACTGGAACCTAAGCTGCATCTACAATATGTAGCTCCTTGTTCTGCTTTTACTTGCATTTCCTCGTCTTGAGAGACTCAAGCTGAATTAAAAGAGAGGAAGGAAAGTTTCTGAATTATACCTGTTGTCACTGTGATCAATTCAATTATAACCTCTTTTCTAAATGGAGCAATTTTCCTTTCCTGAGCGAGTTCAAAAGCGTAATGCCATCTAGGAGGTCTGCTGTTTTCAAACAGACTATTTCTGGGATTCTTTTGAGTTACACATTTCTTAAATTTTGATGGAATCCTAATTAACCTAATTTCCTTCACTATTTATTTTTCCTGGGCCATGTTTCTTTCTGGCATCTGTTTTCCGCCCTCATTTATGAACACTTAGGCAAATAATTACATTAAAATGATGCTGTCAAGGTATTTTTTTTCTCTCCTATCCAAAACCTAAAAAAAAAAAAAAAAACCTGGATGTTGTTTGTCCTTTAAAGCATGATGCTAACATCCACTTGACTTGTTTTCCATTAGCAATGACTATGAAAATTATTTAAAAGTCACAACTGATTTTTCTCGTGAAGGAATATTGCTATGACTGAATTGATGCTGTTATTGAAAATATTTTTAAGGGAACTTAGATTTCTCTAGAAACTTCGAAATCCAGATCCAATCAAAGGACTAATGACCATGGCAGAGCCTGTGCTTCTTTGTGAATTAGGCTTGCTTCCTAAAGTGTTCTGCCTTCCTCTTTCCAGAAGTTTTTTGTTCTTGTTCTCTGTCTTCTCCAGCAACCCAAATATCAATTGTTTTATGCTCATTAAAATAAAAGTAGGACTTTCTGTGATTTGAAATACTTTGAATGTTAAAGCTATTCCAACCCTTTTCATTTCTGTCCTGGATTCTCCTGCTGCCTAGCTAAGATCTGTGCAACTCAGGTGGAAATGAATCCTATGTTAGAGAGGCATGATAGCTTTTGCTGTCCCCATTTTCATATATAGAATATGATTTTCACATAATTTTGGAAATGCCCTCCTCATGCAACTAACTAATGATGAAGTGAAACTGAGCCTGAACCAAAAATGTTGGATTTCAACATTTCAACCCACAGCCCTTCAAGGGCGTTGAGCAAGACTTTAGAAACTCTTCTGTCTTCTGGTCATTGGCTAGGCATTCTTTGCTTGGGAACTCATGGGTTTTATCCATTTACATCACCAAGACAGCAACATCTACATGAGGACAAAACACCAAGGGTCTGTATGTTGCCAAGTACACTCAGCCTAAAATTTTCATGGCTGTCTCCTTAATACATTAAGTTAGTTAATTTGTTTTGTGTTGGTGTGTGCATTCATGAATAATGCTGTTATTGTGCTCTGTCATCATTATGTAATATTTTCAGACCTAAAGTATCATGTAATTGAAAAGTTGGTTTGTGTAATTGTTAATTAAGAACATTAACATATGGTGGTGAGGAATTTGTAACCCAAATCTTATAATAGTATCAGATAATTCTATCTGCAATTATGTAAATGTACATAATTATTTTACGAAAGCATTGGAATATGCACATGTCTGTTCTTGTGTGTGTGTTATAAAGTGTATGGAACAAAGCTAAGGTTTCCTTTCGGTGTGTGTTGTGCCAGATGGGGAGGATAATGCGTGGACCATTCATGAAGTTTGTAGCACATGCAGCCTCCTTCACCATTTTTCTTGGACTACTAGTCATGAATGCAGCTGACAGATTTGAAGGCACCAAGCTCCTTCCTAATGAAACCAGCACAGATAATGCAAAACAGCTGTTCAGGATGAAAACATCCTGCTTCTCATGGATGGAGATGCTCATTATATCCTGGGTAATAGGTAAAGACTGATTTTCCGTCATCGTTTCTTTTTGCAGCCTTAGCGTTTGTACTGAATGACTCTGATTTTTTCACACATCAGTTATACAAATGTATGCATACAGCACAGCATAATACACTGCTCTCCATGATTTTCTTTGTGTTCGTAAAACACAGTTGCCTCGGGTTCATTATTGGTACCATTATCAGTCCTCTCACATGTTAGTGCTTTTTGCAATTCTGAGAACAATTCAGGAAGAAAACAACCGGATATTTAAATCCCACCATTGACACAAATTTCCATTCATATTTTGGGAGAACTTCAATTCCAAGTTTTAAAGCAACCACATTATTTTATGCAAGGTTTATTAGGCTAATAGACACTTGTATCCATTTAACATTTGTTATGTAGCAGGAATTGTTCAGAGTACGATACACTCATCAAATTGCATAATCTGTTCCTTAGTTTTAATCTGTAATATAAAATAACACATATTTTACTCATTTTATTTGAGGATCAAGTAATTTGCTATGGATCTCCCAGGTGAAAGATAAGAGAGAAGGAAATATCCTATTTATTGAATGATTTGTCTATAGAACCATACATGTGATTTACCATTAAATATAATGTAAATGATGAGGCATTTCAGCTGGATATAAATTAGTAAGTAAATTTAATGGCTATTAAGTATATGTTAGATAATAATGGTATTCAGGTGAATAGTCCCTGTACTCAAGGAAGGGACATCTGGTGGAGTCAAGGAGGCAGTGTGACAAGTAACATAATTAAGGAAATGTTAAGATATTATGTGTATACATAGACTGGGCATTTAAATGTAAGTGAAGGGGATATATAAAGGTCCAAAAAGTCCTTTCTGGAAAGTCATTGCAATTTCAGACTTTGCAGATAAGGCAATGTCAATTGCATCAAGCGTTTGGGGATATAGGGCACTGGGAGGCATGAAAGCATTGCATGCAGAGACAAGGACCAATGAGGACCTTTGCAATGCTTGAAATACTGAGCTAGGAGACCAAGAGCTCAGGCAAATTTGTGGATAAGGGTGATAGGAGAGAAGGATAGTAAAGTGGACAGTGGATAGCATTCGTCAGTTGGTGATGGATCAAATCACAGTCTGACAGATCACTGAGTTGTAAGGTACAGAGCTTAGAGTAATCAGTCCAGAGATTGAGATAACTGAAGTGATTTCTCTGCAGAGAATGAGAGTAGAAATTAAGTAGAGACTTGAGTAGAGATCAGACTCCAAAGACTTGACTGTATTGCACAGCCACAGAAAGAGTTACAGAGATGAACATTTGGTGAAGTGGTTAAGCCACTGGTTGAGATATCTTGCATTCTGTATCAGAGTTCCTAGGTTCAAATCATGGCTCTGCTTGCTATCCAAACTTCCTGCCAATGTGTATCATGGGAGGCAGAAGGTCAATTGTTCCAGCCATCCACAAGGGGGACTCAGTCCTAGTTATGATGAGTAGTTAACAAGTCAGCCATTAAATGGGAGGTTCTCTCTCTCTCTCTCTTTCATTTTATCTTTCAAATAAATGAACTAAAAAAGGGAGCAATATGGATTCTGTCTTTGATTAGTAGGTGGTGACCATAACTCCTGAAGAGAAAATATCATGCTTAGGACTGAAGAGGCAAAGGCTAATAATGAAGTATAGGGTAGAGTTAACTTTTGAGTGTCCTTGGAACATCAGGTAGAAATTTCCACTAAGCAGTAAAATTGATGACCCTGTGAGATGTCTGGGCTGTAAATAAAGTTTCATCACTCCGTAACTCTGAGGAAATTATCTACAGTGGATTTATGTGAAAAGAAAAGAGTTCCGGGGTCTTCATATAAAACCTTTGGTAGAAACATCGGTCCACACCTTCCTTCCTGTCAATTGTCTAGTGAGCTACTTACAGTTATTTGCATTACTTCAAGGGCAGAGGATTTTTTTTATCATTTTCATTTTAGAGTCCTATGGTCAATCAAAACATTATAGAGCACTGTGCAAATTACATATGAGCATTTCAGATGTATTACTGGTAGTTCAACTGCAGTTGAGTTATTCAAATTTTCTGAGTCACTTCAACTCCTGGGTATATTTCAAGTAAACACAGTGATATAGATTTAAAGTATAAATCATCTCACCAAGGTAATGATAAACCTTATAATAAAAAAGAACTTTGACTTTTTGCTATTTCATTTCTAGTTCAGTTATTAAAAGTATAACAACTAACTCCTATTTGACTACTAACACCTTGTTAAAAACAAGAAAGAAATTATCACTTGGGCTTTGCTTTTATCTTAGAATCCACTTGAAACTTATGTGCTACAGTTTTTAACATATTAGTATATGTAAAATAATACAGTGATAGGCACATAGTAAATGGTGAAAAGTTATACTTATTAAAATTTTCACTGAATGTATGTCTCTTCTTTCTACATGGGAGTATAATTTGGTCTGAAGACATGTTAAACAAGATGTATTCTTTTTAGTGTAAGATGACACTTTAAAAATATGTTTCATGCAAGAGAATTCTCATATTTGTCATATTTGTCAAATCACTCTCACACTAGTAGACTAATACACTTTTAATTCCTAAATTTCAGATTTTTTTCTTGCAAATCTTAGCCAGTAACATTAGATTAACTTTTAATCTTCTGACTAATAGCATTTCCTTTCAACTGTTCTGCCAGTGATAACAGACATTATATCACAGTACTTATTTAAAGGGAAAAACAAGAACAATTTGAAACAGACAGGTATACCTTTTCAGTTCAGATTCTGAAATTCTGACACTAGTATTTATTTTCCTTTTAAATTTACTCATTCAAGGAAGTCTTAGGGACAAGAGTTGGGTGTTGCCTTTAAGACACTTGTTGAGGCGTCCACAACCCATGTCAGAGTGCTTGACTGACTCCAGCTTCTTGCTAATCCAGATCCTGGGAAGTAGCAGGTGAGGACTCAGGGACTTGGGTTTCTGCTGCCCCAGTGGGAGATGTGGCTGGAGCTCCTAGCTCCTGGCTTCAGCCTGGCCCCATGTTAGTGCTTTCCAGCATTTGGAGAGTGAACCAGTAAATGGGAGTGCACTCTCTCTCTCTCTCTCTCGCCATCTCTCTATAAATAAAATTGGTTAGTAAGTGAAAGGAGTGAAAAACACTATTTTCAATTGTTGTAGCATTTTATGCACATATTAATAATGAGTTACCCTTCTAGATAAGATGCTGATTGTACTTGTTGATTTGAGAGAAAAGAATCACATTATTTGTCATACACAAAAAAATCAAATTATATGTCACATCAAAAAAAAAAAACTATTTGATTTTCTAATGGCAAACGATTAAGACTTGGGCAGAGAGCTACTATTCCAGGAGATTTGACAAGGCAAAATGTTGTGCCAGTAAGGGTAGGTGTAGCTGCAATACAGGTTGGGGACAAGTTATATGCACTTTATTTTAGCGAAGCTTAAAAGGGAACTTTTAACTTAACAGCCAGTGCTAGAAAATGAATACAATCTTGCATGACTTGAATATCAGGGATGGACTGGAATCCATACTGTCATTGTCACTCCAGCAAGGCTACCTCTGCAGACTGTGTGTGGTTCCAGGTACCACCTGCAGCCAATTTGCAAACTAGGGAGCATGTTATTCATGGATGCACACAAGACTGAATGGCCTCTACACACAATTGTCTTTGACAGGCCTGAGAAAATCTGCGTGAATGGTATGGTGGCATCAAAGTCATGAGGAATCTGGGGTATACTTGTTTGAAGGGCCCAACACCAGAAAAAGTAAGGCTTTAAAATAGATTTCATGAGCCCACAAGTCAGATATTTGTTGTTGTTGTTATTGTTTTGAAAAAGAAACTGAAAGGCAGAGGACTCACTCTCCTTGCTCTAGAAGGCAGAAATAAAACCAATAAGTCCACATTGAAGGAATAATCCTGAAAATTTGACAATGGCCTGAGCGGTCTTGAGAAGCAGTTAAGCACCTCTCCTCAGCACTTACTCAAGGACAGGCTTGATCCCCGTGGAGAGGTCCTCTACCCGAGAGAAAATTGAACTGGATGATGGATTGCAAACTGTGCTTAACAGGTCACAGGGATCTTGTGAGAAATCAAACAGGAGAATGGTTATGTAGGCTGAAGAGTTCACTACATTTATTTAGTTTTATATTTTTGGTAACATAGCATTGGTACCAAGAATTTTCTTCTTAAAAAAGAGATGAGAAGGAGCTGGAGGAGAGGTAGAAGGAGGCAAAGAAGCAGCTTTGTAAAACCCTGAACCACTAAAGTTCAATGTCCTTTCAGCCACAGTTTTAGTGTGTATTGGGTATGTGTGTTTACATACATGCGCAAAGTGTATGTGCACATCTATATCATCTCCTGTGATAAATTTGGTCCCCTGGAGTCCACATGAGTTCAATCCTAGACTCTCTTTAACCTGAGATAATTTAAAACACCCAATTAAGTTGTCTTTTCTTACAACTACGTTCTCCATGATTTACAAAATGCAGATTTAGAGAAAGGCTCATGAGACTGGTTCAGAATGTAGCAGCCCTCCAGGCCTTCCTTGCCATTCATCCGGTAGATTCTGTAATCGACATTTAGGATGAATGTCAGAAGAATAGGGCAAGATTATTGCTGAAAGTAAAATGAGAAGATGAATTCCAACTAGAGGTTATGGAAAACTTCCTGATGGAGATAGGTTCTAGCCAACAGTTGGACTTTGTATTGTGCTCTAGATAGCTCTAGAAGGGGGGATGCCAGTGTGTTCAGGCACCTTAGAAAGAATGCAAGAGAAGTGTCTTCTCTTTTTAAATCAAATAGTCTACAAGTTGAAAAAGCAAATATGTGCCAACCAAGGGAAATTTGAACAATGTTTGTTATTTTGTGTTCCAAGTGTCAGGTACCATAATGTGCATTTCACATAGACCTTGTTACTTACATCTCACAGCAATCCTTTTAATTAGAAACAAGATATTGCCACTCCCATTTCATAAACTGAATTTTATAAAATTTAAATAGGTTTCAAAAGGTTTCAGAGGTAAAAGTGGAAGATGATTTCAAATTCAAGTCAGTTTGATCTAAGTACTACACTACATTTTTGAAAGACTATGCAATATTATTAATCTATGAGAAGACAGTAACTACTGAAAATATAGGAACTATTCTGTAATTCCTTCTATGCTTATTTTCAATATGAAGTTATGTAAGATTTAAAACTTTTGAATTTAGCGTTAATACAGAGACTTTCCAAAGTGTCCAGCTGTTCTAATGAGGAGATGCAATGATTAAACAGTCTTATTAAAGAAAATGGTAAGTTTTGCTATAGAAAAGTATCTTGCAAGAGAAGACAGGGAGAAAGCTGGAAAGGTTGCAAAGGAAGGATACAAGTCAGGTCCCAGGGATGGAGTGAAAGAGGGAAGATTGGGACAAAGCAACACAGATTTTCACATAGCTTAATCAATGCTTCACAAAACTTTCAGAAAGTCCATGGACCAAAATCAACTTTCAAAGGTATCCATGGTCTTCCCCCAAAAAGACACAGTCACTGACTGGGAACTGCCAGGTGATGCACAACTTGAGCAAATTGGCCATTGTCTAAAGAAGGGTAAGCTGAGATGATGATCAAATAAATTCCTGAAACCAGAGGCCAGGGAGGAACATTCTCATGGTTATTGCCCAAGGATAATCAGCAAAACACCATACCAAATGGTTGCCTACTAGTCCATCTGTGTGGAAGTCTCACAACTGCTTCTATTTTGAAGGTAGATGTGTGAGTGCACGTGTAAGTTTTGGTTATTATAATGCACCCATAAAGAACACATTTTAATAGAGTTCTACATATATAATTAATGAGTCAGCAGTATGGTTTCTGTGTTAAAGCGCTAGTTGAACTTTGCCAAATTGCTTTAAATTAATGCACTGATATGATTGTTGAACTGTGGAATTTCTAGGAATGTGGGAATTATTGTTGCATATGCAGATTGTCACAAATTTTTGAAGCGTTTGAATGTCATACTGAGACTTTTAAAATTGATTTTGTTAACTGAAGACCCAGAGCTTTAGTGAAAGTAAATTAATACTGTAATCCCTTTCTGATGCAGGCATGATATGGGCTGAATGCAAAGAAATTTGGACTCAAGGCCCCAAGGAATATTTGTTTGAGTTGTGGAATATGCTTGATTTTGGTATGCTAGCAATATTTTCAGCATCATTCATTGCAAGATTCATGGCATTTTGGCATGCTTCCAAAGCTCAGAGCATCATTGATGCAAATGATACATTGAAAGACTTGACAAAAGTTACTTTGGGAGACAATGTGAAGTACTATAATTTGGGTGAGTTTACATTATGTTATTAACATGAACAAAAATGGAGAATATTCTTACAAAGGATATAGTAACAGCAGTTTAATTACTGCCAAGTTCTTATAAAGTTTCCAATACCTATAGCTAAGAGTGTGCTTTTTGCTGCTGCTTTTGCTTTTCCTGATGCTGGAAATCTCTTTAACCACAAATCTACCTCCTTGCATCTGTTGGATGGAGTACCAAAATCTATTGAGAATAGTTTATTTTGGGCTCATTTTGCTCCTTTTGTCTGTTTAAATAGTCTACATTTCAGTGATATACATACTCACAATGGATATCCTATCATTTATTGGCCATGTGCGTGATTATGGAGAGTGTTAGGTTAAGGGAATTAAGTCAGGCACAGACAAACCAAAAGCAGTGCATGATTTCACTTTTCTATGGAACCTGAAGAAGTCAAATTTATTAAAGCATCAAGTAATGGTGTTTGTAAGTAATGGTGTATGCTGTGTGGGATGAAAAAGACAATGGGTAAGAGTACAAAGTTTAACTTAGGAGACATACATTCTGCAGATCCACTGAAAAGCGCACTGACCATAGTGAATGATGACATGTGATGTGTTTACCAGAAGCACAGCATGACAGCTGGGTGAGGTTATCATTGTTGATTAGCTTCAATGAATGCTTTAAAGTGTGTGTGTGTAATATGACATTGGATCCTAAAGATATAGACAACAAAACATTAACTGTTGGGTATTTGAAGGGAAAAATATTGAGGATTCCGAATAAGTAACACCAGTATTTCTCAACCAGGTTTTGAATAATTGGAAAGTCAAACAAAAAGTTAGCATGAAGGCCAGATTGCTACTAGTAATACTGATAGACATCAGAGTGAAAGGCAATGATCTGAGTCAATCAGATAATGGGCTCACTGATATTGAACCCAAAATTAGGATGGGTTATCCTTCAATTTTTCATCAACAATGGAGCAAGGGTGGTGCTTCTTTAGTGGGATGGGGGAAGGTGGTTGGATTGAGGTGACCCCTCCATAACGAAGCAGAATGTTCAAGAGAAAAATGGGAAATGCTGAGCCACTTATGCTAAGTTATTTATCACAACTGAACAACATACATAATTTTTTTTTATTTTCCCAGGAAAAAGGTGACTAAGGGGTGGATCTATTCATTTGTTTGCTTAGAGAAAATGTCTGTTTGTAGAAACCTGTACTGAGGATAATATATTCCCTTGATACTTACTTCAAACCCACCTTCTGTTAAGACATCAGTAAATCTTCAGTTGAAGCTCTATGGATTTATTATCCATATATTAAAAGGACTCCACTTTCTTACACATATGTATATGTAATTTTAGTATTTAGTACTTGTTTTTCATTTAACAAGATTTTTAAAAAATACACAGTATTTTAAGAAGTCAAAGCCATGTCAATTTCATAGACGAGAATAGAAATGGTGGTCGCTAAAAACTAGGAAGAGGAAGAATTCAGGGAAGGAAAAGGGTTAAGCAGTAGGCACCAAAACCTAGTCAACTTGGAAGAATCAACTCTAATGTTCTCTGGTGCAGTATGTTCTCTAGTCTGTAACAATTCATGACATACTTCAAACTAACTGGAAAAGGTGAATCTGAAGTTTTTGGATATACAAGATAAATGTTTGAGGAGATATAAATCTTTATTACCTTACCATGTTCATTGAGCATTGGATACCTGAATCAAATTATTATATTGTGCATATCCCACAAATTTATAGAAATATTATGTGCCATTTGCAATTTTTACAGTCACTGATGTGTCAATTTACAGATCATACTATATTTATATGCAAGATACCATAAAAAAGAAAATGGCTCTGCTTTTTATCTTGTTATCCTTTCCTAATTCAATTTCTCAGCAAATAAGCAGAACAATTTATAATCATAGTTTTCCTTTTTATTACATATTATTGTATATTTTTCTTCATGAATTTGAGTTTGATGACCAGATACAACAACAAGAAAAATCATTATGAATAATTACAACTTTTGTGATGAAAAATTGGTTTATTTGAATGACCAATAAAAATTGCATCTAGTAAGATTAAATGACTACACTATTCCACAAGCTCCAAATTACATTATTACGTAATTATAGTTTAATATTAGACAATAAATGCTACATTTATTAGGTTTTGAAGGTGTGGAACAATTTCTAAACAATGGACATGTGCCAATTTATGAAGAGAGGTAGCCACAGTGTTATTTCATTTTGAAAGATGTGTGGAAATAAAACTAAACTTTTAGTCTTATGAAAATTTAATTTAAAGTTTTAATTTTATTTGCAAGTTCTTCCAGTTGATACATATATATGCATATATGTGTTTCTGAGAGCATTGTATGTTTACATAGATTATATATCTATGTACATATAGATATATAATTTATCAATAACATTTATTATGTTATTCTCACATAGAAATCCACCAACAAACCAGGGATATGAAGATTTTCTAAGTAAATTCAGAAATTCAAGTGTGGCCAATACTAAAGCCCTTTGAAATCAGAAACTTACATTTGAGAGCAGCACGGCTCAAATAATTATTTATTTTTCCAGAATAAACAAATTCAAGAAGCTCACCATAACTCTTGTCTTTGCTTTTTCCTAGCTAGGATAAAGTGGGACCCCTCTGATCCTCAAATTATATCTGAAGGACTTTATGCCATTGCTGTAGTGTTAAGTTTCTCCAGAATAGCTTATATTTTACCAGCGAATGAAAGCTTTGGACCTCTGCAGATATCACTTGGAAGGACAGTAAAAGACATCTTCAAGTTCATGGTCATATTCATCATGGTGTTTGTGGCTTTTATGATTGGAATGTTCAACCTCTACTCCTACTACACTGGTGCAAAACTAAATGAAGCTTTTACAACGTATGTGATCGCAGATATGTTTATGATGGAAGTTGCAGATGAAATAAGTATTTCTTTAGCAATGCTTATAATAAATAATACTTGGCAAAGACTTCATCTCCACTTTGTCTTCATAAAACATGGAACTTTTTAAAAAGTTGGAAAAACTCTAAAATATAAGACTCTTTTAGACGTTAGATTATAATAGCCAACACTTTGGAGCCATTATTTATGTACTTTCTTATTTTCTTTCTTTTTCTCCAGAGTTGAGGAAAGTTTTAAGACACTGTTCTGGGCTATATTTGGACTTTCTGAGGTGAAATCAGTGGTGATCAACTGCAATCACAAATTCATTGAAAACATCGGTTATGTTCTTTATGGAGTCTATAATGTTACAATGGTCATTGTTTTGTTAAATATGTTAATTGCAATGATCAACAGTTCATTCCAGGAAATTGAGGTATGAACTCTCTACTGTTTATGGTCTGTGCCCACATGTTCTAAGTATTCCAAGTCAGGAAAGTATAAACTACCATCCTTCCCTTGTTCCATCTCCACTTTACGGCCTTATGTTAAGTGATTTAGAAAAGGACGATTCTGCTTCCAAACACAGTATCAATGGGGTATTGTGGGGTGATAAGGTTGAAAGAGAAGAAATATATAAATAATTGTTATCAAAAAGAAACAACTTCAGAAATGCCTTATCAACACAGACTTATATTTTTCTCAAAAATTATTGCTAAGGAATATCACTGTAATCAACTTTTCTTCATGAGGTTGAGTGTGACAACATTAACTTGATGCCAGAAATCTTGACCTGTATACTGAACTAATGCATGCTCTATTACACAATAAAATAATAATTTTTCATATTGTCTTTTGAGAATGTAGGAAAGACATTTATATGCTTAAATATATGTACAAATATTTGCAAATTTTAAGGTTTGTAGTGTGGTAAATCTCATAAAACTTTAGAAAGACTTAGGAAAGATTATGAGAATGCAACATTAATATTTTGAAAAATCTTAGAATAATCTTTGGGGTCTGGGGTGAGCATCTGAAAAAGTCATTGCTTCCAACTAACTACACAATGTTAGAAGCACCTTGGTAGTTCTGTATATGCATTTCCTTACTGAACTGCTGTGTGTATTTTGCAGGACGATGCTGATGTTGAGTGGAAGTTTGCAAGGGCCAAACTTTGGTTTTCCTATTTTGAAGAGGGGAGAACACTTCCTGTTCCCTTCAACCTGGTGCCAAGTCCAAAGTCCCTGCTTTACCTCTTGCTGAAGTTTAAAAAGTGGGTGTCTGAGCTGTTCCAGGGTCATAAAAAAGGTTTTAAAGAGGATGCAGAGATGAACAAGGTATTTTGACTTGATGATGTATCATCACATTCTTCAGTCCAGTGACTATTATAACCACTTGGCCATTTAGAAGAAATAGTCCAAGATGACATAACTAACTCAATTCAGTCTCTTCTCAGCAATCCCCTTGTGTTGTATCTTTTTACCATGAGAAAATTGGACATTTCCTATTTTAAAGTTTAAGAAAAACTCACAAAAATAATGTAGTACACAGCCTACAGTAAATGCTGCAAGGAGAGCCTGATCTAGGGCTCATTCTTGCTCACAGGGCTAAACATTATTCATTTCATTCACAACATTTAGAACCAGGTAAAGCATCATCAGCTCATCATGACTGTGGCAGTTGAGCAGACTCTTAACTTTGACACTGAGAAGTTCAGCAATCAATTGCTCACGTGAAGTATGCAGGTCCAGGCTTGGCATTAAGTAATCCAAGTAAGAAAGATCTAAGAATAGAAATTAGAAACTGTAATTCCTGAGCAATAAAGGCTCAAGGAAAAAATAGATACAGATGTTATTTGAGAGGCTGCTAAGACATGTTTAGAACACATGTGGCATGTTGTGTATAACTAGGGAAGCTGCCAGGCCTTTGCAAGAATATGTGTTGGATGGAGATACTACACACAAGCGGAGCATTGAGACACGAGGTGCATCTGAAGAGGGGGAAACAGGATGGAGGAAGAAATGGGTATAGTGCAATCTGAAGGAAAATTGATGAGCTGTGTCTTTGGAATAAAGAATTTTGAAGAGTTGTATCTCCCACCTTTAATAAAGGGTTACAGTTTATTGTCCCTTCTAAAAAAACTGCAATGGGCAAAAGTGGTAAAAAAAATTATTTTTTTCTATGTAACAACAAACTTATACCAGCAAGATTCGCTAAAAGAACCGAGGACTGCCAGAGGAGGAAGTGAGCTTTCCAGTTTTGCAAATAACAAATCAGTTTCAATTTAATATTTGGTGATTGACAGAAGAACTTCCTATATTGAATGGTCAATTACCAAAAGAGTATGAAATTTCCTTGCAATAATGATTCTATAATTTATAAGCAGGAAAACTGTTCTAATTCCTGTTCTCTTGAACACTTACTAATTGGAATTATCAAGTTAGTAACTGGATTCTAATTTTCTTAGCTAACACGTGAAATAAAAATTATTTCTACATTGTAATGGTCAAATAAATGCATGAGAGTTCTTGGAGAATTCCAAGGCTCTGTTTAACAGTAGTCATCATCATTATTTTTCCTCAGATACATTTTGGAAGAATAGTCTATTTATTGAAACCTTTTGAAAGATGATTTCCAAAATTAATAGTTTAGTGGCAAAAATTTCCTAATCTTAGTGTAATTAAGTGTGTAGTTTACAGGTTTGATAAGAACTTCAGCCTGAGAGGATTTGACCATCAAAAGAAACACCCAATCACTTTTCAAAGGGAATTTATTTCCTTTATTAAAACTTGCTGGAAGTTGGAGGAACAGAGCTGCATTATGGTAGAGCAAGTTAAGCCAGCATTTGTGACATCAGGATCCTTTATAAGAGCTCTGACTCCAGTTCAGGCTGCTCTGCTTCTGATCTGGCTCCCTGCTAAAGTGCCTGTGAAGCAGAAAGTGACCCAATTATATGGAGCCCTGCCCAACTATGGCAAAAACCAGGATGTAGTTTCTGGCTTCTAGCTTCATCCTGTCTGAGACCAGTGATCAACTGAAGAGTCAACCAGATGATGGAAGCTCTCTTTGTCTCTCTCTTCCTCTCTTTGTCTTTAAGATTAAGAAATAAATCTTATAAAAACACCCAGAGAATTAAACTACTTGGCTTTTAAAATATGAAATGAAGAATGAGTGAAAATGCATTTATATTCAGTTTTCTACTTATTTTTAATAGAGAAATGAAGAAAAGAAACTTGGAATTTTAGGAAGTCATGAAGATCTCTCCAAATTATCAATTGACAAAAAACAGGTAAGCTTTACTTGAAAATATGAATTTATACAAATGAGTAAATAAAAGATAATTTATTTTAATAGATAATATATTGTGGGGCCACTGTGGTGCTGGCAGCCCTATGGGTACTAGTTTGAGACCTGGCTGCTTCACTTGTGATCAAGCTTTGTGCTCGTAGTTGGGAGGGAAGCAGAGGATGGCCCAAGTCCTCAGGCCCCTGTGGCTATCTGCAAGACCCAGAAGAAGCTCTTGGCTCCCAGCTTCATGTCAGTTCATCTCTGGCCATCACAACCATTTGGGGAGTGTACCAGAGGAAGATTCTCTCTCTCTCTCTCTCTCTCTCTCTCTCTCTCTCTCTTTGTCCCTATAACTCTGACTTTCAAGCAAAATAAATATTTTTTTAAAATAAGTAATCTGTTGAGAACTAAAAATAATCCCCCTGTACAATTAGCAAAAAAGTATGTGTATATTTAAGACATATATTAAGATGTGTACCTGGTACAATGGTTTTGACACTATTGTGACTCCTGCATCCCTTACTGGAGTGCCTTGGTCCAAGTTCTGGCTCCATTCACAGTACAAGGTTGCTGTCAATGCACACTTTCAGAAACAGCAGTGATGGCTCAAGTAGTTGAGTACCTGCTAACCCATGTGGAAGACATGAATTGGGGTCCCAGCTCTTGTCCTCGCCCCCATCCACCTCAGTTGTTCTGGGCATTAAGAGATGGGAGGATCTCTCTCTTTCTCTTCCTGGCTTTCACATGAAGTTCTTTGAAATTTCTGTACCTTTGGTGGAAGGTACACATAGACTAGATGCCTCCATGTTTGTCAGTAATGGAGAAGCTGTCACAAAGGGCACTGTGGGGATACAACTACTCTTGTAATTGGCACAGTTCCTAATTAACAGTGTATCCCAGGAATGCATCAGTTCTATATTTTGGAGTAGTGAAGCACTCGATACTGAAGACATTGGCTTCCTTTCTGAGAGTACGCACACAGTAGGAAAATAGTACGTATTTGTGACTGGAGATGTTCCTAACACAGCAGTGAAGAAGCCCACATCCCAAATCAGGGTGTCTGGGTTCAAACCCTGGCTCTTCTGATTCTTACTTTCTGCTAATGCACACTCTGGGGGGCAGCTGCTGATCTCTCAAGTAGCTGGACTGCTGCCATCCAGACAGGAGGCCTGGATGGAGTTCCCAGCTCTCAGGCACTTCTGAAACATACCAACCGATGGGAGGTCTGTCTGACTGTCATCCATTTCTATCTTTGTCTTTCTGCATCTCTCAGTAAAGAAATACAAAAACAGAAATAAATGATTATTGCTGAGGAGAAAGGATAAATGAGAAGGATGATGTATAGGAAGACATTGTATTCAATGACATATAATAATAATATATAAGCTCCATAAACTTGGTGGTTTTTGACAATGCAGTTATTTTGCTTCTGTCATGTAGCTGTGTAGAGACTGCGAGACTGTGGCTAGGGGTGAGACTCCATGAGTTTCTAGGGTTTTCATCACAGTTAAATGTAAGAGAACAACTTCAGTTCCTGCCATTACACCAATTTTCAAACATTAATAGTAGTAAGGACAGAGGAAAAGTAAGCCATGTCGAGTGAATTTGCTCTTACCCGCAGAAGCATTGCTCACTGAGCTCCTTTAATCAGTCTTTTAATGTCCAGATTCCTACTACTTGCATATTCAACTCATGGGACACAAAAGCTCAGGAGGGAGGGACGTTCTGCTTTTAAGTTGAGTACTTTTTCTCTCCCCCCAAATAGGGATACTCTTAAGATATATCTAATCTCTAATTTCCAAAATTCCTTTTAAGCATCTCTGCCAAAAGTAGGTCAACACATCTCCATTTCAAGTCTGAACAATCTGGGATAAGGGAAAAGCTGGACCTTGAGTCTCAGTAAGATTGGGAAGACTCAGTAAGACTGCCAAATAAATAAACAAATAAATAAATAAATAGCATGACCGAAAGGGCTGAGGAAGGGGTGACACAAAGGTATGAGACCTATGGGGAAATTCCCCGAGACTTGCCACATTCAAACTCAGTCACAACAGTGTCACTGTGTGGATATGAAATGAAATAGATAGAAGGAAAAAAAAAAGAATCTCGTTTCGCAAGGGAGAGTATTGGTATTGAGGTTGTTGAAAGTTGAAAGAATCTTGCTGTCATACAAGCCTAATTTGGCTTGCTTATATGGATGCCATGTGAATCTAGAGTGTCATTAAAAATGGTACAGATAAGGGAAGTTTATGAGATAGAAAATAATGCATACAACAGATTTACGAAGTTGGGTTCACTGTTGTTGAGAAGATGGTGTAGTAGTTAGCAAGCTACTGCAGGGAATCAATAAAGTATGGCTCTTTGGTCTTCAGCCTAGTTTGTTCAGTTAAGAGCTGTAACAATAATATGATATTCCCTATGTTATTCCATAATGGGCCGGGAGAGCAGAGAAATCTTCCACCTTCTTAGAATGTGTGAGGAAGATGTTAAGTATAACCTATCCAGAATATAACAGGTAACTTATAGACAGCAGAATCGAATCTGCATTAGACATTAGCAAAACTGTAAAGGAAAACAGTGGGAATCAGGAGCAATCCTGACAGCCTCTTAACAGCAGGTCATATGCACAGGGCAGGTGGGGACCCCAGAGCGGAGCAGGAGGAGGCTTGTACCCCAACCCTGGAGACTCCTGGATCCTCACATAGGACTATCAGCACAGACACCAAGGGCTATATCCCAACTGCCAAGGAGACTACTGGGAAATGGAATGCCCTCGTAGGCCAAGAACTCTGAGGTCATCCACTCCCTTTTGGAACTCCCACATGGGATGGAAGCAGCCCAGATCCTTCCTCACAGGATCTAATGTCATCAGAACAACAGCCGGGAGCCCTAAGCGGTCCTCAGAAACAGAAGAACAGTAAACTTCCTTTGGGACTGGGGAGAGATTTCTCTAGTCCTTAGTAAGTTCCCACTTTGGCTCCCCACCCTCTCTTGCAGTGACCATCAAGGTCGTTCCAGAAGCCCCCTACCCCCACAAAAAAATTAGATTAGGTAGACAGAGCAAAGCTTAAAACAGACAAGAAACGGTCAGCTTGGGCTCACATATACCTTACTAGGTAGAACGCAAAGATTAGTTACTCTTCACTAAGGTACTGAAGATTTCTCTGCACAGCCCTCCTAAAACTGTTCTGTGCCCCAATCGTTAACTTATGGCCTCGTTGAGTTATAAGCCTGTTTGGACTATCCTAAAATTCACCAAGTTCAGTAAAAATCATGCTTCAATACTATAAGCTGCTAAATATAAAAATGAAAATAGACACGAGACAGCTGAATAATACCCTATAACCATTTTAAGGTGCATAGCAGCCAGTTGTGTATAAAGTAAAATTGAAATGTCAATGAAGTAGTCACAGGAAGAGGTTAAGAGCTTGCATTTTCTAACATATTGATCAATCAATACCATGCAATTAACTCCATAATGTTGTAAATTGTTGTTGATGTTGTGTTGTGGCTTTTCATTGGATGGGATGATATTCTGCCAGCTCTAGTTTCAGACGAGGGATGGTCTACCAATGAAACTGTTGAACTGATCTGGACAATAAGATGCTGGACTCTATGTATGGTACATGCCCGCGATGAAGGAATCATGACTGGATATGAACTGTAATACTGTAACAATGTGGAGGAATCCAACATGGGGGGAGGGCTTGGGGAAGGGTTGGAGGAATCCCAGAGCCTATGAAATTGTGTCATAAAATGAAATAATAATAAAAAAGAACAATATGGTATTCTATATGAGGTACACAACCAAAGATATTTATCACCAAACTTTTTGGATAAAAAAACCAATCACCCTGTGACTCAGGATGATGGCTACCATGAGCAGAACACTTAAAAACCACAATCAAGGTCAGATATTCTGGAAGTGATTTTTGTCATTGGATTCATGTCTCTGTGCATTATTCTTAGAATGTTGCCTCCTTAGGATACTCCGATCGTTTGTAGAGTGCAGGCAGTAATCCTGTTAATGGTGAAACGTTTTTTGAATATTGAATTAGTAGTTCATAATAAAGTCCTTATAACGGTGTCTGACCCATGGTAGGTACATAATGGCTATTTGTGACTTTTTTATTGCTACTAGAGAAGAGGAAGAACAATATAATGACATAGTTTGGCAGTGCTGCTAATACAATGAGAACTGATAAATGAAATTATATCAAAAAGTCCTAGCAAAAGAATGGAAACAGGTAATGAGAGAAGTTAAGACTTATAAGCAGTTGTTATATGGACACATATTTTAAAATAAATGAATTGTAAGAGGAAGAAATACCAACAGTGATGGAAAGTCATAATGTCATCACAAACTTGAAAATCAGCATAAGTTAATCACCAAGAGGCAACAAAATTAGTATTTTTAGGGTGTGCTTGCAAATAACTCTCCATCATACACACACATGCATACATTACGGTAGCTTCCTATTCACCTATCAACTATGGGCTTGGACAAATTGCACAGACCCTTCAGGCCTTAGTTTCGTCACTTTGTACTTCATCCTCTACAAAATCATTAAAGTAAATGAAATAGCATTACTCGGAAGGTTTTTTTCCTTCCTCTTACGTGTCAATTTCTTTCTCCTAATCCACTTCTTTTGTGAAATGTTGGTCATGCTGTGTTAACCAATCCCTGGACCAACAAGAGGCAAACTAACGGATGACAGTATGGAACTTGGAGGACAAAGTCCAAACATTAGTTCAACTCTGATCTTTGATATTTCCATATCATTGATACTCCTAAATACCTGTGGAAAAAAAGAATCAGAGGATGGAAGAAAAGATGGATGGATAGAGGTGAAAAGATGCTCTACAGATCGTGGATAGCGGTCTTCAAAGAGTACGCAACACAAAAGACAGTACAATTTGATAGGTCACTGTAATAAAATATTTTATTTATCAGTTAAATCATTTGCACACATTGCAAAGAATTCTGCAGCAAAGCAAAATGATTTAATGATTTTTCAAAGGCATCGCTAGTAGGTGGATACATTCAAAATTGAGTACAACTGTGCTGGTCCTTTACTGCATGATCCCAATCACTTGCAACATGTGTATCAAGTAATTTATAACTGATAGTATTTGAACAAGGTTTAAAAATTCATGAATGATGTGGTTCATCTTAATTTGTTTAACTTCTCTCTATGTATTATAAATTATACTTAAAAGAAGCATATTAGAGTTTTTTTCACAATAAGTTAAAAATACTTTATGATAAACTACAGTATCTAGCAAGTAAAATATTTTCCTTGTGATTTGCCAAAAAAAATGTTTAACATTGACATGCAGCATTTTATCATCTGTAAAGTGTGTTATATCTTTCAAATGAGACTTGAATCACAAAACACTTCTCAACAGTATACATTTTAATCCTTAGTTAAACTCCAGGAGCAGTGTCTGATGTGTCAGTGTCAGTTGTGAAGTATGGCATAGAGTGGTGATTCTAATGTTCCATTTCGCCATTTAAAGAGCCTTCTGAACAGTTTTAAATTGTGGCTGCCAGGAGCTGCTGCTGCTCTTATCCTCTTCCAAGAGAGAACTTGTTGCTGGGAGCCCTGTGCACTGACAGCCTCACAGCAGCTGGGACAATGTCCGTGGCTTCCTGGCTGTGCTGTTGTGCTCACTAGGTCCTGGCCATTTATCTTGAGCGCCGAGCTTGTCTTGTGCAGAGTTTTCTCCAGAGCTCCCCACTAGGCTGACTTGCTTGGACAATCTTCTTACCTTTCCCTTTGTCGCAAATGAACTGAGCCTCACTGTCTAGACACGTCATCTGCCTTGTCCTGCATCCGCTCTGGTCTTTCAAGTTGAAGTCATGAGCATATTTCATACTTCTGACTCTGTCTCGGCATTGGAATCTTCAAAGTTGGAAAAAAGACAAGTATCTTTTCCCTTGCCAGGTGAGCCTGTTGCAACCAAAACTTGAGGCCCTTTTCACAGTGGATTTTACTTGAGACATTAACTGTACACATGAGGGGGAAATGATTTTTAAGGTGACTATTTCTCGTACCAGTTTTGCCTCTTATTACTAAAGTAGGCTCGTATTGGATCAAGTTTGGTCTTGATATGTACTAGGAAAAATTCTCATGGTTCATTCTTCCTTAATAAATTCTAGTGGGTTTTCATATCTTTTTTTCATAAAGTCTGCACTGACATAACAAGTTGCTGTTTTATTCCCTTCTGACTCCCAGGGGGTTAAACTGTATAGTTAGCCACAAAAACTCAACCTTCATATTTTCTTCAGTTATAGCATAGAAATCAGTTTAATGAGCTGCCATATAAGAATACCTTTGAAACCAATATAAGCAGATCTATTCATTATCTTTGATCATGTCTTTCCACTCTGGGGCTCCCTGACTTTTGTATTTGCTAGCATTAGATTTGCAACTGTAGAGGCTGAAAGAATAGCATAAATGAAATGATATCTCTGCCATACACTGTTACATGTGTTACCCTAAAAATGCCAGATGGCTTCTGGGATAATTGCTCTGTTCAAGCTTCAGAGTCAATTTCTCTCAAGCTTTTGGTTTCAGAGTGTGACTTCCTGAACAGATCTGGGCAGCAATGGATTGAGAAAGATGTTAAGAATTGATGATACAACCAGAAATTCTGTATTGTAGCCATTACTGCCAGCCAAAGCTGAGACTTCAGTCATCTGATGAAATGATGGCCTGTAACAGTGGCTCCAGCTAATTCAGTTTCACCAGAGTTACTTCTCTATGCAGTTCTGTAAGATTTTCAAACCTCTTTTCCAGATCTACAGTCAGAATATCTGACAGCAGGACCTGGAAACAGGTCTTTCTTAAATAAGACATTAGGAGAATGTAACGTTCATCAGTGTGTGGGTCTCACTGAATGTGTCGTTCCCTGAGTGATGGAGTCATGAATTGAGCACATTGTTAGAACTCAATGTTTGGACCAAGTATCTCCAGAAGATATCAACTATGTTAAAGCTCACATGAAACACAGCTAAGTAGTGGGGATGTGTGTATGTTCGAACAATAACAGCTACTGGCAGCTCTATATTGCCTTCTTGTGAAACTGTAATTTATAGACCTAATCTCTTTCATATTTCCACTAGCCCTAGGAGGTGAGAATGTTTGTCCTATCTCATTCTTTGTTTTTTTTTAATATTTATTTATTTTCATTTGAAAGGCAGATTTTTACAGAGAGAAGCAAAGACAGAGGTAGAAGGTGTTCCATCTGCTGGTTCACTTTCCAAATGGCTATGACAGCCAAAGCTGGGCTGATCCAAAGCTGCAAGTGAGGGCTTCTTCCCAGTTTCCTACTTGGGGCAGGGTCTCCACTACGTGAGCCATCCTCCACTGCTTTCCAGGTTATAAGCAGAGAACTCGATTGGAAGTGGAGCAACCTGGATAGAATAGACACCTGTATGGGATGCTGGCAGTGCAGGCACAGGATTAAAGTGCTGCATCGTTGTGCCTGCTTTCTCGTCTCCCCCTGCTTTATTCCATTCTTAAGGAACCTGGGGATAATTTGCCCAAAATCCCACATCAGCCATCTGAGACAGAGTGAATTAAAGCTCACATCTTCACAACTCCCAAGCATGAGATTTATAAGCACTTGCAAGGCCTTATTTCCCAACTGCATTCCCTGATGACTGGATATTTTGCCCAAACATCCTTAGCTTTGGATCACTAGGACTGTGGAAAATCTAATTTTCCCACAGTCACTTAAAGCTGGTATTTTGTTTGGCATACATATTTCTTTTCATTATTAATAAATTATTTGGTCTCCCTTATTCTACACTTACAATGAAATTACAAGATGAGAAATGCTACTATGAATCTAATTATTAGAAAATAATAACAAGCATAAAAATGCAGGAAATTTGTACAAGGCATAGAAAAAAGGACAGTGTTTCATTGGAGAGAGTACATTATGTGCTGGTTACGAACAAAGCTTATGTGCAGTTCTGCTTTCAGTTAACAGATTTCTAACTCCTCATTACTGTGGAGTTATGCATGTCCATAAGATCCAGAAATACTCAAATCCATAATATTTAAATCCTGTTCATTTTGTAATTAAAGTTCCTTTATGTCTGTGCAAGTATTAGGAATGTGACTTTGCAGGCTTTAAACTGGTTTAGGAGCTATAATGGAAACGATATATTAGGATAGTCTGCCCCCAAGTGGTAGTAATGCATCTTTGCACCATCAGGTAAGTTCCTCTTGCTAGTTTTTAAATATGGGTACTTGTTGAATTCCTATGTAAAAGAAATGGTCTAGAAATATTTTTGAAGAAATATATTTTAATGTAAACTTGAGATTTCTGACTTAGAGTAGTAATAGCTATATAAAATGATTCAAATGGGTTTATAGCTACTTAATCTTATACCATGATACTACAACAGTAGTTCTCAGCCAGGGGTGATTTTTCTTTTCATTGTCTTCCCCAGGATGTATTTGATAACATCTAGAACCATACTTGCCTACAGCAGCAGCAATGGGGAGCTGCCACTGGTCCCTAGTGTTTTGAGGGTAGGGGCATAAAGTGAAGCAGTACATAGGGTATTTCCACCCAGCACACTAGAGTCATCCAGTCCCCAGTGCCACTAGCCTTACTGCTAAGAAGCTCTGGACTTCAACGTTGCGCATGTGCTCAGAGAAGAACCGATGGTTGTACTGAAGCTGCACCAATGCACTGTCATCGCTTCCTAATATCTATATTCTGAGAACTCCACAACCATACACAGAATGCCATATCTGTCTTTCCCAACAGTGTTACTTCTTGTATACTACCCTGTCTGTCAAGGTCCTTGAGACATCAGCCTCACACCTTCATACCAATTTCCCTTTGGTTCCTGGCCTGTAATCCGGGGTGTACATCGCTTGTACAGCAAGATGAAGAGCAGCCAAGCACAGCTCACTAGTGGCATGCTTCCTGCCTTCATTTTACCAATCAACGATTTTTGAGCATTTTCCACTTGCCAGTACTAGCATGGGGAACACTGGGTTGAACTAAACAAAGTTTCTCCCTCCATTATTTAGAAAAGTATGGACAATAAGCAAGTAACCAAACCACTGTCACCATTGTCATTTTTATGTTCTAAAGGAAACAAAAGGCCTAGCTTTCTCAAGGTCAGCTTCTCATAGAGGGAGCAGGAAAACTCTCTGAAGAAACTGTTTTCAACTAAAATCCAAAAGAAGACGACACAGTCCACCAGGATATGATGCTGAAAAGTGTTTTTTTTTAAACATTTTGATTAATACACAGAGAACAGATTTGATAGTTACAGTTCCAAGATGACCACACTTCCCTCACTCCCAACTCTTCATCAGTTCTTGCAGATATATCTTTCATGCACTTCATATTCCCAGGCTTACTTTGCATGTGATTATAACATTTCTCAAACAAAAAGTAGAAAGATCAGTTCCACTGCAGTATAAACACAAGCTCATATCCCAAAGAGAGCATGTTGTTTTATGAACTGGAAATGGCAGTGTAAAGGTCTTCAAAACGAAAAGAGAAAATAAAAGAATGCCTATGTGATGTTAATCAGTTATTAGGATTAAAGAAAAAAACAAACAACACCTCCACGAGTGCAGTATAGTGTGGAACTGACTGCCCTAACTGAGTACAACTGGCATATCCAGGAGTTAATGTCCCAAAGAAGCACATTTTCACCTTACTGTATCAGTGAGCACGTTTTGGATGCAGACAAATCGAAGGCATTTTTTCCCCTGTCGTGTTGAGCCTGTGTTCAACTTCTAAACTTTTTCATAAGTAGGTAATTTAGTCTTCACATCAAGCGATGGCCTTAAGGCATAAGTCATAGTTTAGAAGTTAGAGATCTCAGTATATTATTGAAAACATCATTTTGAAATTCCCACACATTTCATGAATTCACAAGCTAGTAAAACTTACAGGATGACAGAAGGCAAGCAGATTTCCCCTTTAGTTGTCGTAAGTGTGTAGAAAAGTGAAGCATCTTGCCTCGTGCTCCAGACGTAGCTTGTGGCAGAAACAGATTGTAAGCTGTTCTGGGTTTTCATCAAGTGTTCTTTTTGAAAATCTAACTTGACTTTCTTTGATTAACTTGATGACTTGGATAATGTTATATAATGATTTTTAAAGTCATATGAGTGAAAATACAAACAATTTGCTGACACTTTTAGAAGCAATGAAACGAAAGGATAGTTACATGTAAAGGATGCTGTCGTCAAATGCAGTGTATTATTTTTATCAATTTTATCAGCCATGTCATGTTTATGTTGTTGCCACAACTCTGCCAGACCGTAATTGTTAGTGTTCTTCATCGAACATCCCAAACCCAGCCCAGCATCTTCCTTGTAGAAGACCCTCAATATCTACTTGTTTAATGGGAGAATATTTTAAATGAGAATGTGGCCATTGGTACCATTAAAGCAGATTGGATTTTAGGTCTCACTGAGCTTCACTCACAACAACTTGCATGCCATTGGGAAATGCATATCACAGGTGTCTCCAAAAAGCCTTATAGTTTCCTACCTACACCCCAGAAGACAATTTTCCATCAAAAATACATGTTTGGAACTACCTTGTTCTTATTTTTATCTTTGTAAACTCAGTTTTTGCCTTTACAGAAGGAATTAAGAATTTTTTGATCATCCTATTAGCATATTGATATGGTATGTCATCACTGTTATTTCATATTGCTTTAATTCTTTATCATTTGCCTTCTCAGGTAAATTAGTATTTGAAATGTGCTTTCAAAATGAGATACTATATAGATACTAAATCCAAATGGGTTAACTGGTGCTTTCTTGGCAGCTGAGCTCTGTCCCATAAGAGAGTCACCATGGTATCCCTTTGGGTCCCCATCAGACCACCTGCAGGTATGCTGTCTTGGATTGCCGGGCTGTTGGATTCCTCAGCATGTGGCTTCTGAGATCACCACCATCCCGTCTACAGACTGTCTGCCTCTTCCTTCACCAAAGATGATTCTGCAGGCGTGTTAAGGCATGACTCTCACGACAGCCTCAGAGGCACCTCAGGCAGTGTCTACAAGCCTTTAAACACTGGGCACACTACAGTGTCGATGGTTTGTCCTGGCAGAGAGTTTTAAGCAAGTTAAAAATTATGCTACACAAATAGAAATTATTAATTTCATATGAGGCTGTTAGCTTATATATATATATATAGCTAATACATAAGCCCATAGTTAATTTCTGATTATTTTCTAATTATAGCTTGCACAAGACAAAGAGTCAAGTATACAAAGTTCAGAAGATTTCCACTTGAATAGTTTCAATAATCCTCCAAGGCAGTATCAGGTAAGGCTGTAATTTTAAAGAGTTAAGGCTAGATCTTTGGAAAATTTGAATTCTTAAATATTCAAAAAATTCAGTTTCTCAAATATCAAATATCTTTAAATAACATGAAATATTAGGATATTTCTCAGTATAAAAATAATGCATCAACTCAGCAAATATGTCTTTAGTAACTATGACATGTCAAATACTGGATTTATAAAGAAAAAAATAAAATGCTTAGAGTCATGAAACTATGTTTATATATTTATTGCAAAAATCATCCTGCCTTTAAACAACATGAAGAGAGTGAATAATCTCTGGTCCTACCACTATTAAAGTTGACCTTTGGTGACTGTCCAGCCAGATGATTGTATGTATTTATATGTTGAACTTGACATATTTTAACACAAAATGAACATAATATGGTATAAACAAGATAAAGTATTTAAATAATGAGTACTGATTTTGTAGACTGTATTTTTCACTCTAAAAATATATGTTCCTGTTAATTCTTAGGGTGTGTAATATTCACATTTACATAAAAATATGAGAATTTATTAGCATAACCTATTAATGCAAAGTTGGTGTTCTTTCCAACACAATTATGAGTAGTACTACTATGAAAACGATATACAAGAAGTGTGTCATTGTGACAAGTGTTGGACATGGAAATTTATTGTTCACCATGTAACTCTGGCCTTGGTAAGCCAGGACATTCTGCATGCAAGCAAAGTCTTCTGATTTTAAAAACTGGCTATTTGTTTTTCAAAGGGTGAAACTGAAGGAAATCAATTAGGAAAGCCCACATCTATATTTTATAGCAAAGGCAATATTTACACAGTAGAAACCCAGGTGCTAGAGAAACCAACTATTCCTAAATTGATAGCACATACAAAATGAAAAGTGGCCATATTTTTCAGAGGGACAGTAGATAATTTTTCACAAGCAGTGCTTGCGTCTCTTCAACCAGCCCTATAAGAAGGCTTTGTTTTGATCTAACACTTTTCAATTAAGATATGAAACAATAACCATTAAAGAGTAGATTTCTTTTTCCCAAAACTTACTCCGTTCTTAAGAAGTAAGGTTTAAGTCATTAACCCAGGTGATGTGAAAACTACTTCAAAAGAAAAAAAAATCAGAACTATACATTCCCCGCTAGATGAATCACCTCACTTTTGATAGCTATGGCTTCCAAAGCGAAAGGGAGGAAGATTTGGAAACTTCTGGCAAGTGAGACTTGTGTGTGTGTGTGTGTGTATGTGTGTGTACACAAACTGAGATGATTTCTCCTTTCTCTTTCTAGAAAATAATGAAGAGGCTCATTAAGAGATATGTTCTGAAAGCCCAGATAGACAAGGAGAGTGACGAAGTGAATGAAGGTGAGTGGAACACGTGAGAAGACCGGTCCTCGAGTAGGAGCAGGTCGTAGGATCTGATGCAGAGCCAAGAGAGAGCTAGGACATTGGATGTGGTAAGGGAAGCTTCAAGAGGACTGCCAGACCAGGAGCTCACTAACCATCAGTTCTGTTAAAGCAGTGGGCAGTGGGCTGTTTGCTCCACAGTGGGGACAGAGCTGGGGAGGCAGGAGAAAGATGAAGAGCCACTATTCCAACTCCTGCCATACTCTCCACCATTGCCTTTTATTTCACTTTAGGAGCACTTCACTATACCTCTACTAAATCTCTTTGCTTACCAAAGTAGCTCTAAAAGATGACAGAATCCTACTCTATTAGTAAGTTGTTTCCTTTGTAACAGGTTAAAATGTAGATCTGCGCAGAACTAGAACTAATATCATCCTGTCCCATAATCACTGGTCTCCTTCTATGACACATTAGTAATTCTTATAATTCTTATTTTTTCCAAAGGGGAACTGAAGGAAATTAAGCAAGACATCTCAAGTCTCCGCTATGAACTCCTTGAAGAAAAATCTCAGAATACAGAAGATCTAGCAGAACTCATTAGAAAACTTGGGGAGAAGTTATCCTTGGAACCAAATCAAGACGAAAGCAACAGATAGTGCAAAGACTTCCTTAGCAATCTGTATTTATTTGTTCACTTGAAGCCATATTATTTTCTGATTTATTTTTTTAAATGCCAGTTGTCTGCCTTTTCAACTAGAAAAAGGTTACGGATAACTTGGGTCAGCCTGTCATCTGGAACCCTAATAGCTAATATTTTCAGTGATTAAACTTTTTGTTCAGGATGAGGCTCTCTGATTATGTTGGAGATCATTCCCGGATGCTTGGTGCCTGTTTGATAAATTGCTTTCTGGATATGACTGTAGTGATAATGTGATTGTCATGCAGTATCTCTCAGGGAATGGGCGAGAGATAGTGGGTGGTGGGCCCAGGTGTGACTCCCTGCTGGTGACTTCCAGGCCTCAGCTATTACTAATCAATAACCGATGAAAGGATTCCGGTTACTGATCAGTTAACCTTACTAAACCTTGAAAGAATAAGATCAAAACTCTCTGGGCAGAATGGGATTACGTTTATGTTAAATTTTCTGAGTCATCTCTTTAAAATATTACACCTAGAAATGAGAATGTATTTCATCAACAAACCCTGAACACATGGTCCAAGTGTGTATGTGAGTGTGTGTACACATAAATTACTTGACCTGTATTTTTTGTTGTTGCTAACACACACACACACACACACACACACACTCCAAAGCTCTGTCTTTGTGCTATATTTTTGCTGAGACTGAAGAATTATTGTCCATGTAAGTATTCAAATGAGTATTTGTTAGACAAGTATTGAAGTCACATACAGTTTTTTTGGTTTAATGATAGCACAAATTTTTCTATTTCTGAGGGCATTTAGGGCAATTCTCACATTTGGCTATTGGATGTAAAGGGGTATATAATGTGGAAAATTCTGATTGTTCATTTTTTTCAACATTTTCTGTCCTTTTCCCAAAATACATAAAGTAGGAACTGGAAATTAAGTGCACTCACTGGAAGGTTGTTACGGCTTAGTGATGATGTCAAGTGGTATCTTAAGTAACAGAGGGAAACGAAGGTTCATTCCTTTTTGCTAGTACAATTGACATTCAGAGAACACTGCACATTACCTGGAAAAGCTGCCTTAAATTCAACAGGGGAAATAATCAAATGCAAACTTTCTGAAAAAACTTTAATCAGCACAGAAAATATTTTTAGCCACAACTGTAGTTTAACTAACTTAAAACAAATTTTTTTAAGAACCACTATCAGAAAATACAGACAAAAAATTATAATCTGTTATTTTTGTAGTTGTGTATTGTCAACTTAGTGATATGAATTAGTGATACAAAAAGTCCATTTAAATGAGAATAATTGAATCAGTAGCTGTGAAAAAATTTACCAAATTCCAAATGCACTGTCAGCAAATTAAAATAAGGGACCAGCCATCAAGTCTGCGTGCTGTGCCATGCTGGAGACTGGCCTCCCCGTCACGTACTGCTTTAGGCAGGCCCACTCTAGAAAAGACATGCAGACGCCTGAGCGTGTCTTAATTTGGCTTAACTTGACAAGCTAACAGTTTTGGGGAAAAAACAACAAACAGAAACAACCATGGATGTCTTAGTAAAGGATTGCCTGTCACCAAGAGGCCCCTCAATGAAGCCAGCGGATTTTTTTCAAAGTGCAGATGAGTTTGACACCTTTCTTAACTTTTTTCCATTGCAACATGAAAGATAAACCAAATGTGTGTTGAGGAAAAATTATATAATGAGCTTAATTACTGGCATATTTACAAGGGACGGTCATGAGCCTTTAGACCTCCGGCTTTAAATCCTGTATTAGCATTACACAGTCAGTATCATATTTTAAAATAGAGTGATTAGTAAGCTGAAGTGCATTTATCCCAGTTTCTCCCTCATCTGTGAGTTGATGTTCCCTGGAGATTTGGGGATGAAGAGGAGGATAGTACAGAAAGTTTTTCACTCACAGATCCTTCCTGCAGGTCAAGCCTTGGCCACTCCTCTCCCATCACCTCTGCACAACAGATCCATCACCAACAAACAGGACAAAAACACTGGGTTTCTATGTCAATGCTTGTTTTTATTCTCTGTTGCTCTTTACTGGGAAACTCAGAAATATCACAGATTTGATCTGGTTTTACTGTTCAGATCAAACAAAAGACTACAGTCTACTTAAAAGTGCCAGGGATTGAAAGGAGTAGAAAATGAGGGTCTGAACTCACGGTTCTTGCAAACAAATGAAACAATGGGGCTTACTCCACCTGTGAGGGATGTTTGCTGGGCACTGCCACGTGCCAGGCATTGTGGTCAATGTGTCTTGTGCATAGTTAAATTTAATTCATGTTGATAATACTTGTGCAATCGTATCATTATGTGCCAGATACTATCATCATCCCCTTTTAGAAACGACACAATGTAGATTTGTAGAGGCTAATATCTTATGCATGGAGTACATGGCAAAGCCAGGCATGACACCTATGCCTGCCTTGTAATACCTGCTCGTTTTGATTTGCCCTAGTGGAGGTGGTTGTATCCTTGTGTAGTTTATATTAGGTTTCTAGGTGAGGGAAAAGGGTCTATATTTGAACACCAGACCTTCCACTATGTATCCAGTCAAGTGACTGACAATAGCATTAAGCAAGGAAGCTTGCAGACACAGAAATTTGGCTCCCAAAGGCCTGAAGATATGATAAGAAAGCGTATCTTTCTATCATTCATCTTAGGTCCATGACTAAAGCCCCTAAATTGAGAGATGCATGCACATTTGATGAATACAAGTTTTATGCGACATGGCAGCTTTCAGAAATGAATTCAGAAAGTCCTTCCTTACTTTTACAGCCTGCTTCCAGGCAAAAGGGTAAAGGAAAGAATAATGTGACCTTAATTTTGTGATTTTCAAAATGCCTTCAGCTTCAAAGATCCTATAAGCTCAAATATGGTTTTACTCCACGACTGTCATCATTCTGAAATTTAGGAATACATCTTAGCAGATGATGCTTCCTTAGCCAGACAGATGACTTCACAACTGTGTACTCTTCCTCAAGCACAGTGTAAAACTTCATTCATTTGAACCTTGATTTCTGAAGGCTGTCATGTCATATAAAACTTGTCTTAGTTAAATGTGCATGTTTTTCTCTTCTCAGTTGAACAAATGAGCAGAACCTGGTTCAAGCTACTGGGGACTTAAAGAAAAGGAACATGCGTGTCTGAGCCCGTCTGTATATGATGGAGAGTGGGTCCTGAACCCAACGGTAGTCATAAAACAAGAGTGATAGATGGAGACATTGATGTTGGGGTGGGTGTGAACTGAGTAATGGTAAGACCTCAGCAGGAGGTCCATGTGCTGAGGTCGTCCGCAGGAGCAACAGCAAGTACAGCGAGTGAGTCAAGGGGCGAAAGGACGCCCTTGGGAGCAAATGTTTTGACTTTATTTGGATCGTCTCAATTGACGATTGAGTTTGAAAAAAAAAATCTTACTGTCATGTCAAGAGTGAAATCAGACCTTCAATTAAAGTGGAAAGTCTTTACGTTAGCATTGGCCAACCAGGCAGACAGGCCCTTCGGTCCCCTAATGGAATCACTGTCAGGCCTGATTATCAGCTGCGGGCCAAGGAAGAGTCCCAGACACAGATGTTATCTCTCCAGGTGCAGGTGCCCAGCATGCTCTGCCTCAGTTCAAAGTCAGCTGCAGGTGGCCTCTCACTTCTGACAGCTGCCTTCAGAGCTGTGTGCCAACGCGGGCTTACGGGCACCATGCCAGTCCTTAGCGCAGCTCTGCACAATGGTGCTGGATGCAGTGCCCACATCTGAGCGACTCGGCCCTTGGATGTAGGAAGCACAGATTGCCAAGTGAGCGAGTTAATTAAAAGCCACCCAGGAGTACAGTCCAGCATCCTAAAATGGATGGATATTGAAAATTCAGAAACAGTGATGGAACAAAATGCTGATCCATAGTCTGAGTCTCTTGCTTTATGAGTGAGGTGTGAGATACACCCTGAATGCTGAATACTCCTGTAACTAAGGAAGAACACATTTTTGTGTGTGAATCACTTATGATGATTTTTTGAATTTTCTCCCTGATTCTATGTTTATAGCTATAGCTATGTAAAATTTTCCTGAAGCACATTTTTAAAAAAAATATTTTTTTTTATTGGAAAGGCAAATTTACAGAGACAGAAAGATCTTCTGTTTGCAAGTTCACTCCCCAAGTGGTCGCAACAGCTAGAGCTGAGCTGATCCGAAGCCAGGAGCCAGGAGCCTCTTCCAGGTCTCCCATGCATATGCAGGGTTCCAAGGCTTTAGGCTATTCTCTGCTTTCCCAGGCCACAAGCAGGGAGCTGTATGAGAAGTGGAGCAGCCGGGATTTGAACCGACTCCTATATGGAATCTCAGCTGTGGCAAGGCAAAGATTTTAACCATTAGGCTGTCGCAACAGGCCCTTTCATAGATTTTTTTGAACAACTGATTAAACAGTGACAGCGACCACTATGATATATATTGTTCAAAATAAGGCCATTTCATGGATACTCAACAGCTTAAGTGGATGATAGGGGGAGTAACCTATTTTGTGAACTCTCGGAGAAATAATTTATCAAAAGCCATCTTACTGAATGGTAGGGGTGATCTTATCCATGAAAGTGACTATATATTTATGACAACCATGACATTTCTTTAATAACTGTTATGCTAATCTGAAACTGTGAAGGAAAAATAGGGAGAAAACTTGGTTCTAGACTATTTGGGCTGTTACAAGAAAAACCCATAGGATCTGACGTGATAGCCTGTTAGCTAAATTCTCGTATTGCATTCATCGGGATCTCAGATGGGCACTGGTGCAAACCCTGCTTGCTCCACTTCCCTGCTTGTGACCTGGGAAAGCAGTAGATGTTGGGTCAAAGCCTTCGGACCCCGCATCCACATGGGAGACCTTGAAAAGGCTCGTGGCTCCTGCATACAGATCGGCTCAGCTCTGGCCATTGCGGCTACTTAAAGCGTGCACCAGCAGATGCAAGATCTTTTTGCCTCTTCTTTCTGTTTATCTGCCTTTCCAAAATAAATAAATAGATAAATAAATAAATAATTTTTAAAAAGAAAGAAAAACTCCTGAACTGAACAGCTAACCCCATAGCTCAGGTCTATTCATCGTTCTGGAAGCTGGGACATGCGAGATTACAGCATTGGGAAGCGTGCTGTCTGGGGAGGGCCGGCTTCTTAAGTCCTCGGTGGAGACTTGCAGCTGCCTTCTCCCCCGGGAGGGAGGAAGGGAGCCTCTAAACTAACCCTTCCCAAGGGTACCACTGCCACCTTTGTGCCATCACCTCTGTGACTAGGATTTCAATAAGCACATTTGGGAATGGGAGCTATAAACACTCAGGCCATGCTAACTGATATGCATAGAACTAAATATTTTTTTTTTACTTTTTTTCTAATGCCCACTGGGCAAACATAAGGCTTTTTTCATTTCCTATTGTTTACCTGCAAGGACAGCTTATGTCTGCGGAATACACAAACATCACAATTCTTTTTCCTCAATCATCAGAGAAGACTTTAATGCTGGCATTCAGGAACTGAATCTTGAACTTTATTTCCTTGCATTTTTGTTCTAATTATTGTCCAAGAACATAGACTCTCATATCACCATAAGAATGATCTTTTCAAAATAAATTAGGTTTACTTGTTGTCATGGCTCGGGCTAGGAGAACTATGGCAGTACTCCGCATTTGGCTTAACCTTTTCAGTAGCTGGTGATTCAGCCACATGACATTCACCCTTCTCTCTTCCTCAGAAAATGGACTTGCATCGGAATAATTGGAAAAGGTCAGATTTTATAGCATTTGCTTGTATTTAAAAAAACATGAATGTGTTGCCATAATTGCTATAATTTATTAGCATGTAGAATATGCAAACACATGCATATCTATTGTGTGCCATGAGCTATAACCACATAATACATACATAGGAGAGTATATCAAAGAATTTCTGGAAACAGAATTAAAAGACCAAGTGTATTTTGGTGCAAAAACAAAAGAGAGATTTTCCAAAAGTGTATGGATGTATTATAAAAATTATACGTGGATTTTAAAATGTTTGTACCCACAAAGTTACCTTTAATTCCATTTCCATGAACTTTTTAAAGTGTCTTTCTGTATGCATATTTGATCAGAGACATTTTTCAAAGCAAAGATATCAAAGATGTTAGAAATATGATTGTGTTTACAAATTTTTCTTTCTTCTTCTTTTTTTCCCCCCCTCAGCTGTCCTTTCATTATTTTTCATTTTCTTTCACCCTTTTCCTGGTCTCGGCATGTTATCACCTATCTCTTCTGAATTATTTTCAGCCTAGTGCCTCATCATGTAGAATCAGGAGCCAGAATGTGTGGACTTAAACTCCAGAAGTGACAGTTACTAGTTGTGTATCCTTGGCCAAGTTACTTCAGTTTCCTGAAAGTCATTATTCCAATTCTACACATGAAAACTGAACATCTTCCACACTGAATTTTTGTGAGGATGAAATGAGTTAGCACATTTTAAGCTTAGAGAACAGTATGAGACACCTGGTAACTATTAAGTTAGTGTCATCTATGCTAGAGAAAGGATGTAGCTTGTGGCTCTGCAGTTCCCTTTCCTGCCATGTCTTAAGTCATCCTCTTTAACCCCTATTAGAAGTAACGGCACTTGGATTCCTACTCAGTTCTTTCTAAAAGTTTGTATACCTTCTCTGGAGCATCACACTGATATCTCTAATGCTAAAGTCAGAATCCACAGGATGTAAAGCTGTAGAATTAACAATGCTTGTCATGAAATGGCAAGTTAGCGTGAAGGCCACACCATGTATTTGTCATTTTGCCAAGGGAATTCACATTTGAGCAAGATGTGGACAAATGTGGCACCTTTATTACTTTATCAAAAATATTTCTATGAATTTTTACTTCTTTTTTTTTTAAAGAAAGATTTATTTTTAGTGGAAAGGCAGACCAGATTTATGGAGAAAAAGAGAGACAGAAAGATCATACGTCCACTGCGTCATTCCCCAAATGGTCACAACAGCTGGAGCTGAGCTGTCCAAAGTCAGGAGCCAGGAATTTCTTCTGGGTCTCCCACAACGGTACAGGGTTCCAAGGTTTTGGGCTGCCCTCCTCTGCTTTCCCAGGTCAAAAGCAGGGAGCTGGGTGGGAAGTGGAGCACCTGGGCACAAGCCGGTGCCAATACAGGATCCCAGTGCTTGCAAGCCAAGGATTTAGCCAATTGAGTCATTGAGTCGAGCCCCTTTCTTGCTTTTGATTGCAATTATTTTGTATCATTTTATAATACCATCATACGTTGTTCGGGACATGTGCCATATTAGATCCTTCTCATGATGTTTATGTTTGAAATTTCTGATATTTACTGCAATATTCCGAGTGCTGTTTTCAACAGACATACTAGAAAAAAACCCACAAATAATCCACGTACAACTAACAGACCTAATCAATACACGTTATTTGACAGCTACTTGAATTTATTTATTTTAGATGGTCATATAATATTCATTTCAGAAAGCTGGAGTTTGACAAATTTCATCAACATCCTTAAAACAAAAAAGGAACTCTGGAGTGATTTGTGTTAGGCTGGCTTTACCTGTTATAGCTCATGGTTTCATTTTATTCTGTTCATATCAAGCCATATAAGGAAACCTTGATGCTGTCCAGTCACCGACTGAGTGGTTCCTAATTTATTTCTGTCTTCCTCTCAACTCTTGACTCATTCACATCAAACATTCTGTTCAATAAGGGAGTTCTCTTCTGGTCAAGGAGTAGGGATAAAGCCCTTTCCTTTACGGACCCAGCCTCTCAGGTTGCATAAGAGCCAAGATCCATAAACGGGAGACCCCTGACCCGTCACAGCTGTTAGGGGTTTACTCAACATCCAGCCTTACTTATTATCAGGAAGCAAACAGCTCAGCTCAGTTGGCTGCTTCTGTTGACACTGTCCATCCTGGGACCCACTTGCATATCCTCATAAATCCACAGCACTGTTAGGTCTGACCTCTAGATATGTTCAAGGTTTTCTCTCTTAAACCACTGACATTCTGCAGATGGCTCAAGAGGTCATAGAGGCTTTTGAAAGAAAACTTCAGTGTCAGAAAAGTTCAAGTACTTCCGTAACATTTTGGATGGCCATCAATCAGAGGTCTTTCAATATTGCTTGTGGTTTGAAGATGGATTTAATATGCCACAACATTAGAAGGTTTTTTTATAAAGCAAACCTTTCCCTCTAAGCAATGTGACCTGAGGTTAAGATATTATGAAGATATAAAGGTTACTTTTCTGGCAATTCAATTATGCGTAGTGCGTAGGCATAATCTAGGCATTAATTGTCAACTATCTGCTTGCAACCATTACCATTAAGATAACCTACATGATTCCCAATTCCTCTTTGTTGAAGCAGGCACCAGGCCTGTAGCCTTTAATATTTTAAAACATTTTGAGAATAGAAAAAAAAATCCATAAAAATGCACCTTCAGAAAGTAAAAATAATACAGCACTCGGGTGTCTTTGCAAAGAGGTTTGAATACTACTTCCATCCCAACACGGTCTATGAGCTCCAGACTAATGGAACTCCTGGGGCTTTGTGTGTGCAGTGCAACATGGGATTCGTTCTGTCTTTTCACTGAGAGCCGACGCACCTCTGCCTCACGGGTTCTCAATCAAACTTGCAGCCTTTTGAGTGCTGTGAACGCCCCCAAGAAGGACCCACAGGAGTTCATGGAGGCTGGGCAGGGGAGGGGGGTGATACTTCAGTTCCAAGAGGCTTCTGGTTTTGGAGAAGCCTGCATGCAGACTGAGTCATGGTTAATCTCAGAAGATCCTAAAAGAAGGATTCGTGTACAAGTGATTTGTGAAGAAACATGGTCAGGAAAAAAACTGACGTAGAAGGGCAAAAGCACAACCCCGGAAGAGCATACAGCAAAACCCTGCTCACGATCACTGCAGCCTGTTCCCAAAGGAATACATCCGAGCCGGATTCCTGGACCGCTTTCCCATCAGAGCTGCTTCAGAGAAGGTAAAGTTCAAGGCCTTCTCTGCAAAGCCCAAGAGCAGGCTTTTAGCGAGAGCGGCTAGCGCAGGCCTTGCCAGCACACACAGACAACGGTGAGAGGGGCACGGGCAGTGTCCACTCCAGCCGAGGCACAGAGGCAAGGACAAGGTCCTTTGGGATCATCAAGTGCATCACATTTTAAAATGCTATTTCATTTTTGTTGAAGGAATGCTATTTCGTTTCTATGGAAGGAATCTGAAAATCAATATCTGGTTTTGAGTCCACTAAATAGATGGACTGCATCCTCTTGATACAAAGGAACACCTGAGTTACTTGGGGGTGAAACCAAGTGATGTCTGATCCCCCCAGGGTCATGAGGCTCTTTGCACAGTGACTGTTCACTCCATTAAAAAAAAAAAAATGAACATTTGAGAGGTAATCTGGACTCACAATGCTTTCAGGGGCTGACTAGTCCCTTTCTGTTGCCCAGCAGGAGTCCTTTCGAGAAGTCCAAGTGGAGCATGGTGCTGTGAAATGCAGTTCTAAAGGGGCTTCTGTGTTTATAAATTATCAACATTCACCTGAATCAACTTCTCTGGACCTCTGTAGAATGAGAACCAAGAGTGGGGATGCGGCCTGATGGCTATGACACAAATGGGAACCCTGCTATGGCTCCTGCCTCCCCTTTCCTGGTGAAGTCATGGTGTTGACACACATAGTCTGAGCTCCTGCCATCAGTGAAGAACACACGGACTGACCTCTCAGAGCCAAAAATTGATCTGATAGCCCAGGTTATCAGATATTCTCGGGGAGAGAACCAGCAGATGAAATCTCTCACTATTCACCCAGGCCCCTTCTCTCTCTCTCATTCTCTCTCTCTCTCTCCCTCCCTCGTAAACACACACACTCACACACACATACACACACATTTTTAAAAAAGATTTATTTTATCTTTATTGGAAAGGCAGATATACAGAGAGAAGGAGAGACAGAGAGGAGGATCTTCTGTCCGATGATTCACTCCCCTAGTGACAGCAACGGCTGGTGCTGCGCTGATCCGAAGCCAGGAGCTTGGAGCTCATGTGGGTGCAGGATCCCAAGGCTTTGGGCCGTCCTCGACTGCTTTCCCAGGCCACAAGCAGGGAGCTGGATGGGAAGTGGAGCTGCCACGATTAGATATGGGATTCCGGGGCGTTCAAGGTGAGGACTTTAGCAACTAGGCCACCGTGCAGGGCCCCCCACATACACATTTTTGAATAAACCCAGAATTGGAAACTTTATGTGAGTGTATGTCCAAGTGAAGATTCCGAGAATAGGCTCATTTTGTTAGGCCACTTTGTAACTTCCTAACAAGGACACCCAAGCCCTGCCCTTGACTTGCAGAGCAGTAGCCATAGCCTAGCTAGGCATGGAGAATGCAAGCGTTGAGTTCAGTCTTAATAAATTAAGACAGACAGAACCAATGACTCACCTGCTTGCAGGTGGCTTTGCCAACAGTTGTCAGGTTCCTGCCTCTACTAAAACCAGACCTTGCCAAAATCCCAGGAACCCAGCTCCCAGGGAGTTAAGTAATGCAGCTCCAGAGGTCCTGGCTCACAATGGGTGCTCCAAAACTGATGATATTTGTTGGGTGAATCTGCTGGTGCCACTTGAAACCCCAGTGAGCTTGGCAGCTGCAGCCTGGGAGGAAAAAAGCAGGAACAGGCCCCTGGCCAAGACAAACTCCCAAGGGAGACCATGTCAACATGTACCGGGCAAACTCGGGGGCACCGTCTCATGCCTTCTCCACGACCATTGCGCACCCTGACTCAGTGAGGGGCCTGGCTCTCTGCTGCCTGGGGAGCTGGGTTTGTAACAGCCCCAGGCGTCTGCCTGGAGACAGCCACAGGGAGCCCAGGCGCCCAGCTGGACATGGGCTCTCTTTGTTTCTTTTCTATCTGGACACTGGCCAAACCACATGGTACTCTATCCCGAGGGGAAGGTCACACTGACATGGTTCAGGCAGGCTGGTGACAGGCCGCTGGAGGAACTGGGCAGGAAATAGCCCAGCCCGTGGGCGCCGCTTCCTGTGGCAGTGTGGTTACGGGGGACACACACGGTGTCGGAGGCATCTCTGGAGGCACATCCTCCTCTTCCTGTGTACAACCTGCCACAGCCACCTCCTCTGGGAGTCTGGGCTGACGGTGAGCCTTCCTGACGTTCCTCTGCAAGCTGCTGCAGGAGTCGGCCTCCCTCAGGAAGAGGAAGCAAGGATGAAATACAGACATGTATGCTCAGCACTTGCTCTCTGAGGGTCTCACCTTGAAGCCTTCTCTACCTCCTCCATCATGTCTGCCCCCACATCTGACTCAACTTTGACGTGCTACTCAGTACGTAGCAAGGCTCAGGGTGTGTGCCCAGCCTGAGATGTGAGCAAACCACTTTGGGGGGCGGCGAGGGGGAACTCTGGCAAGGCTGACACACATGTTCTTGTCTACACTCTTCAGTTCACTTGGGTCCTGAGTGCGTCTCCTGCAGACGCCACACCAAGGTCACCTTCTGTATGCAGGTGGGCTCCCTGGTGAGGCTGTAGTTTCATCCTGGACTTCATTCTCCGACTCCCATGATCCTGCCACGAGGTTGCTCCATCACTAGGTCTCTTGGTCAGCTGGGTTCCCACCCCTGGCAGAACTCCGGTTCCAAGTGTCAGCCACATAGGCACGCTCACGCTGGCTTGGATCAGGACCCTGACCTCATTACCTCTGTGTGTGCCTCCTGAGCTCCAGATCCAAGTTCCCCCTGTGTCGCGGTGCCAAAGGCGACTTGGTGCTGTGAGCAGCCAATCCAGGGTTCAGCCACTCTCCCAGAGCCTCGCAGGTTTGGGGACACTTTTTGTTGCCAAGGATCATTTGGATGCTTATAATATCATTCATGGACCACACAAAATGATCAAAATCAAACTGCTACAGATGAGCTGAATTTTGAAAGCCACTGTGCTTGCCTTGGCAGAGCCACATCAAATGCTCCCCGGGGCCTTACGTGGCCTGTAGGACAGTCATTTCCCACTCCCAACGTGTATGCTCAGGGCGCCTTCAAGTGACGAAGACTGCAGGGATAAACTGCCTCCCCGCGAAACTGGCATTCGGGAGGGGAAATTAAGGCAAGACAACAAATAAGATACACAGCGTGTTAAAAGGAGCTATGTGAATTACCATGGTTAAAAAGGGCCTCACAAGGAGTGTTAGCAGAGGTGGGGAGAGGGTGCCAAGCAGCCTTATGGGAACGGCATTTGGGGGCGCGGGAGCCTGAAAACAGGAGGCCAGAGCATGTGATGGACGTGAGAAATAGCCAGGAGGAGGGCAGAGGGAAGGCAGGCAAGATGAGAGGAGGCAAGAGGGTGCGGGCAAGGGAGCGCCAGGAAGGCTGAGGAGGAATGCTGCTCCGCCCTCTTCCTGGGGCTCATCCCGGAGGCCCAGCCCTGCCCTGCCTCACCTTGCCTGCCATCAACGCTTGCATGGGTGTGTGATGTCCGCAGTAGTAGGACTGAGTGGCTCAGAGGCTTCCAGATGAGTTTACTGTTGTCGTATCTATCAGACCTGGTCACACACCCCTATGGGTCCTGCGTCTTCCCACCCTCACGTCCCTACCCTTCCTTGTTCCTGCTACTGTCCGCAGGGTGCCTCAACCCTGCCTCTCCATCCTTTCCCAGTCATCTCTGGAAAAGAATTGCATTTACCATTAATATGCCATGAAACTGGTGCTAACCTGAGGACTTAGTAAACATCAATTAGAAGCTCACCCGGGCATGTACGGGGTGAGTGGTGCCCAACGGGAAAACCTCGCCTCCATCCTCTGAATATTCCCATTGAGAAATGGCAATCCAATCAGAACAGTGCCCATCTCAGGAATAATAGACCACAAAGCAAATTGATTTTTAAGAGCACGTTGGAAAATCTCTCCTTTTTCTTCTTAAAATTGATGCACTTTAGCGCACACTGCCAGTGGTTCCTGGGCCCCAGAATCACTCTATAGCGCCGTCCTGTGGAGGCGGAGGGCTATGGTGCCCTTCTACTTTGGGCAGGACTGGCTCCCAGGCCAGGAGCCGCCAGGCCTCAGGCAGCGTGTGCTTCTGCGCTGGAGCCTTCTGCCAGGCGACCTAGAGCACCGTGACACAGACTGCTACGGCTTTATTAGGTCATCCGTGAGCTCTAATGGCTGCCCATAACTGTGGCGTTTGATATGGTAGCCCGAAGGCCATCTGATGAGCAACTCACTCCATGACATCATCACCTTCCCCAGCCAAGAGTGGCACTGGGCTGCAATAGTTGGAGTGTGCAAGCAACTACATTCAAGCATATCTAAAAATAATTTTAAAAATGGCCAAACTGAGAAAATATCTCATATCTATTTTATCTATTTTAATTATTTCTATCCAGAAGATCTCATTGTGGAGGACCTAGCCACAGCAATCAGCAATATCTGTCCGGCTCTGGGCCTTGCAGCTGCCTTATCTCACGGAGTAGTCACGGTGACTGTAAGACGTTAATATTGCTGTAGCTTATCAGAGATGAGAACGCTCAGGACAGACAGATCAGATGGGTTTCTCAGAGCCTGACAAACAGTAGGTGGTGCGATGATGGCTGAGATGCCCAGAGGTTTGGGGAAAAGAGTCAGGGACAAAGTGCAAATGCAGGAGTTAAAATGCTTTAATCCCACGCTGCGGTTGCTTGATGATGAAAGATGTTGCATCAGATCTGTTACAGCTTTGCAAAAACGAAAGTATTTCAACGCCACTGCAGTTCCTCCTTTGAGAAGAACACCTGCTCAGGCCGCGTGAATCATGGATCAGGTGGCTAAGAGGCAAGATAACAGCCTGGGGTCTGTAAGAGTTCCCGCTTATGGAGTCTCCCCTCGTCATGGCCAGAATGAACAAACACAGAAGAATTACTTTCGGTTGTTTACAAAGGTCTAAAACCCTGAAACTAGCCGAAGGAGGGCGCTGTTCTTACGAGACTAGTTTTGCTCCTAGTTTATGTCGAATTCTGTGTTTCTTCATCACATGCATGAAAACAAGCGTCTGCTCTTCGGTAAGAGGAACTTGCGGTCTGAGCTGTGAAAATCCTGCAGAGCAATACAGAAGGTTCTGACAAATGTATAACCTAAGTGTGAAATAGTTGGATGTGTTACTTTATAAGGAAGATGAAAAGATGGGCTGAGAATCACTGTGCCACTCCGGTTCCTCCCACGGAAGGATCTGAATTCCATCTGACTGTTAAAATCACACTTTTGACACTCCAAGTAAGAAAACGAGCGAACAGCTCCCGACCTGTACAGAATGTTGATTTCAGGTGTCCCTTTTCTCTCTGAGCATGCTTTATCTTACACGCTAACACGTTGTCTGATTTATCCTCACAGTGTGCTTCATGTTGAGGCTCACGGGTGGTAATCGTTGTTCTTGTTTAAAATCGCCATCCTAATCTCAGCTCTTGTAAGGCCAAGGGCAGTACTTTATGCACAAAAACTTGTAATGGCAACAGAATAGCCTCGTTCCAAGAGGAAGAGTGTTGAAGTAGTCCTCCATTCAGGTCAAGTTGCTCCTGTCAGCAGCAAAGTTAGGAAAAGAACAAAGTGTCTTTCAATTTGCAGTGCAAGGATGTAAACTAAAAGCATCCTGACGAAAGCGCACCGCCAGAGGGCGCCCACGCCCCTTCTTGTAGCTGTGAGTCCACATGCTCACAAATGTTCACCTGTCTGGCCTAAAGGAAGGCAAGGTCTGGTGGGCGGTCACTCTTCATAAAACTTCTGCATCTGCTTCTCAAAGAATGTAGAAGATCAGTAATATTTTTCCCCACAAGCAGAAAGCTGAGCTCTATGGATACAAATAACCTGATACTACACTATACTCTCTTGAAAGGATTTTAAAGAACTCACTAAACGTATTTTTTTCAAAGATTTGTTTGTTTATCTGCAAGGCAGAGTTATACAGAAAAAAAGACACACACACACAGAGAGAGAGAGAAGGAGGGAGGGAGAGAGGGAGAGAGAGAGACTCTTCTATCTGCTGGTTTACTCCTTAAATGGCTGTCATGACGGGGAATGGGCCAGGGAAGACATCAGCTTCTTCCCAGTCTCCACACGGAAGGGACTTGGGCCATCCTCCATTACCTTCCCAGGTGCAATAGTAGGCAGGAGGCTCAGAAGTGGAGCAGCTGGGACCTGAACTGGAGCCTGTAGGAGATGTTGGCACTGCAGATGGCAGCTTAACTTGTTGTGTCAGAGTGCTGGCCCATAAAAGGGTTTTGCAAATGACTCAGTGAGACACAAGCAAATCTGAATAACCAACCCTGTTCTGTTCTGCCAAGAAAAAAGAAGTTTACACCGATACAGAATTTCCTCAGCCCATAGCTCAGACACCACCAATTCTGAATTCTCATCTGTTCATCTTCCTTGGCATGGGACTTAACCGACGGACAGCATGGGTGTTTCTGTCTACGTGGAACACTTAGGCCATAGCGGTTGAGTGAGTGAGTGAAGCCTCGTGTCAACACCCCACAGTGGCCACAAGATGATCTCCCCACTCCACAGCCACCCCTCCTTTTGCTGTCTCCAACTGCCTGCCTGTGTGTAATGGCAGCAAGCACTTTGAACTTGAAAAATCCGGGATGTGTAGATTTGTCTTCCCCTGCTAGTGGTTACGGATATCACCTTGCTCATAATTACCCGATGAACTGTGAAGTAGGCTCTGGCTCTAATGAGACTTAACAGAGGAAGCTGAGCCATGGAGAATGGACCAAGGAGCAGGTAAGAGGCGGTACTGGTGAGCTCTGCTCGTGTGTGTAATTGCTGCCCATCTACAGAGCTGCCTTTCCCTTTCTTAATTAACCCAGGGAAAGAAATCGGTAGGCCCTGAGGCCTTCCTTCAGGATGTAACAAGAGGATGAAGGAGGCTGGGGAAAGAGCAGCAAAGATGCTGTAATGGGTTTTCCAAATCTAGGTTGATGTTTGAGGCAAGAAAGAACAGCTTGTTCTATGCTGGGTAGCATGAGCACGGTAATTTGTGACAGCTATAGGTCATGGATCTATGTTTTTGTTGTTGTTGTTGGTCTGATGAGAACGAGGAGCAGCTCAGCTGGTGCAAACAGATGGGCTTGTTCAGGCTGTACACTCCGGGGTGGAGCCTTGGGATTCTGTGTGAAGCATAAAGGAGGAGTGTTTATGGCTAATGCGTGTGTAGCTGTAAAAACTTCACTGGGTTTCTCACTCCAGGTAGAAGAGCTAAGCTTGACGATTCTAAACAGTGTGCTTAATCTCATCATGAAACAAAAATATGGTAAGTTTACTGTGCTGTCACTTTGCTTTGTTTTCTCTATGGCCTCCTTCAGTTTGGCGAAGTCTAACATTGAGTTCTTATTCTATATCTGGCACCATGCTAGGCACTGAAACACGGAGATGAAGGGGCATACTCTCAGTTCCTGCAGGGAATGTGTAACACAGAAGTCAGACAAGCCCTCAGCCGGAGTGAACATAGGCTTCTGCACAGGACTGCAAAGATGCGCTATGGAGTGTGAGTGATTTACTCTGTAGGGACTTCTCATCAGACAGGCAGCAGAATACCATACTGTGGCTTTCCAACACACAGTTTGAAATTTTCCCTTCAGCAACTTGATTTTAAAAGTGTTGATGGCTGCAAAGAGCGTCTTATCACAGGTAAAGGCTCTCGGGCATGTGCAGTTCCCTGGGCCAGGAGCTGAGCCTGCTGCTTTGTGCCCCAAATGGAAACATCAGCCTCATCATGGCCTTGGGGTCTGTGGTCTGTGCACTTCCCTACAGTCCCCGATTATTGTTTTTAATATTGCAGTTTTTCTGCAATGCTTATTATATTTCCTTTGTTTATCCAAAGATGTTGGCAATACACTTAGCTAAAACATTCCTGTCTTTGTGGGACAGCAGTGGTAATATTTCCCCGAGCAAAAATACATTGCCAGAGCTCCGTGTGGCAAAGCCATGGTCTGACTGCCAGAGTTAAGCTGGAGAGTCCTTTAAGTCTAACACACGGGGTTCCCTGGCATCTCTCATTTCTTCACACGTGCACTAATTCTGCCCTCATTCTCCTAGCCCTTCCTAATCACACCTTCAGCCCCTCTCACTTTAGACCCCTGCTTTGCGTCTCCGTGATGCCACAGCAAACAGGCTTCTCCCCACTCACTGTCACGTTGCTCTAGGAGGCAGGGGGGAGACAGCCACGGGAGGAAGGAAGGCTGTGATGTCTTATCTCATCCCTAGAAGAGTGGCAACTGGCACTGTGGTTTCCTTTCTTGGGAACTGATGTGGAATAAGTAGCATAGAGATAGAAAATAAAAGCCCTGCGCGTTGGGAACATTCATCTTGTTGGCCTGAAGCCATGCCCGCAGCTCCTTCGTGGAGTGAAGTGAGCAGCAGATGCTTAGATTTGAAATCAACCCTCAAAGGCAGAGGGAGACAATTCACGGAATCTGTTTCAGAAATATCAGGTAACAGTTTCTAGGTCCCCAGGATCTGCTGTATCAGGTGAGCACTTCCATCTTTCCCATTTGATTCAGGCTGTTTTCCCTGCTCCTGTTTGTCATGCTGATGTGCTTGGAAAGGGCCCCATAGCCCAGACAGTCCTTGACGAAAGTATTCACTCAACAGCCGTCCGGACTGTGTTCATCCGGGCTGTGTGCAACACCTGCCAGGAGACTTCTGAATGTGTATGCTTCCAGGAGAGGTTGGCCGAGTCCCTGGACTGTAAAGAGATGAACTACGATGTAGGCAGGAAGCCTGCTGGCATGAGGGCACTGTGCCCTCACGGCCTAAGGGATGTCACATACACGGGAACAGTTTCATTTAGCAAAAGCTTGAACATTTTCTTAGTGTGGCCCAAGGAGACGATTAGGGACCTAATCCTCTTCTCCTTCTTTTTCCTAAGGAAACCACATTGAATTTGAGGTGGTTGGCCGCAGGGAGGAATGAAAACAATGTACCACATACCTTCTAGTCTGGACCTGCCACCGGGCAGGCCATTGAAGGTAGGAATGAAACTCTCAGTTGCCACAGACGCATCCAGCACTTAAAAATGCAACTATGTGGGGCCTGTGGCAGAGTAAGCTATTCCTGCTTCTACAGGGCTGGCTTCCCATATGGGTGCCAGTTCAAGTCCCAGATGCTCCACTTCTTATCCAGCTCACTGTTAATGTTATGAGCAAACAATAGAGGTTGGCCCAAGACCTTGGGCCCCTGTACCCACATTGGGGTTCAAGAAGAAGCTCTTGGCTCCTTCCTTCAAACCAGTCCAGCTCTGGCTGTTGCAGTTATTTTGGAACCAGCAGATGGAAGATCTCTCTCTGTGACTATGCCTTTCAAGTAAAATAAATACATTTATTTGTTTTTCTCTCCAAGCATTATTTTCAACAACAAGGTTTTTTTTTAATTTACTTTTTCATTTTTAAGTGACACATTGGTCATTCAGTAGCATGTTATTTGGCTTCATGACATTGTAAAATTTTAAATTTTTTCCTGTTGTTGATTTTGCTTTATGATTTTTCATTTGAGGGAATATATAGTAACTAGATAATAGAGATGATCATCTCCAGATAAGAAGATGCAATGCAGTGTGCATCTCTACTTCCAAATCAAAGATGCACTCCCAATGAAACTCTTAAATTTATTTTGACAATAGGATGCTGATCTCTCTGCCACTGTCTGTATCTGCAATGTCAGGATACACTTAAATAGCAGAATGATGGACTTATGACTGCTTATGAGGGACTACACTACTGTAATAATATAAGGAAAATTAAGCCAGGGAGCTTAGGGAGGGAATAAGGGAAATCCTGGAGTCTATGGAATTGTATCATAAAATTAAAAAAAAATTAAATACCTATTGCTGTTGGTGCTGGTTGTAGGAATCTCCATGGAGGACCCACATGGATCACTGCTCCCGCTCTCTGCTGAGTCCCAGAAGGCAGGCACAGTGCCCTCCGCCTCCATAGTAACAGGCTAGTTCCTAAGGCTGGGCTGGTGGAAAGTAACCCCGCAGGAATCGGTACAGAGTCTGTGAGACTTGTGGTAAGGACACTGGGGAGAGTCACAGTCCTCTTAAGCATCTGAAAGCCCCTGAGAAGCCCCAATGTCGACAGCTTTTTCTTCATTTCTGCCTTCCTTTGAGTGTGTAGGCACATACACTCAATCCAAACTTTTCTGAATCTATTGTTCACAGACCGTGTCTAACACCCCCCGAGGAATCAGTGTTTCATGATACACACTTCGAAACAGGCAGAGCAAAGCGGTGTGCACCTTGCTCTGGTGAGGAGGGCCTTGGGTTGAGGAGGATGTTGGGGAAGCGACAGCAGTGCTTGCTAGAGGAGCTGCATGCCATGTTGCAGGCAAGCATTGCATGGATACTGTTCAGGTGGACTCCTTGCCGCCATGGAAGAGGGCGTGTGATAAAAGTGATTACCAATGGTGGCTCGGATGGAAGCAAGACACTTTTCAGGGACTCTTGCTTCTTGATGTTTCCATGGCAGCTCTCCCAAGTCAAATGCTTAAAGCCCTGGAGAGAGTGGATCCTGAAATCCTATTGGAACCACTCAGGCATTCATCCAGGGTGGGTTCTATGTGGAAGCAGGTTTTATGGCTCCCTAGAAAGTCACTAGAACATTCAGAAAAAACAGCACAGGGAAGGAGTGAGATGGAGCTCTGGGCACAGAGACCACACAGGACCGCAATATGTAGGCTCCCTTGTGCTTTCATAATTACCAGCTGAAAACTGATTTGGAATGGGAGCCCTGGGGAGAGAATTGGAGCCCTCTGGTCTCAGATACCTAACCTGGATCTTGCAATTTTCAATCCCTCATGTACTCTGGGGTTACAGTATATCTTATGCTGTGCAGGGGAGTTGCTTGGAAATAAAATTCTACATCTGAGAGTAAAAAGACAGTTTGGGGACAAACAATTCATTACATGAAGTGGTTCCCAGAAATTCAGTGCTGGGAGGAGGGACAGGATCCATTAAGAAGAACAAGCCCTTAAGTTTGTTTTTGGTTTTGGTTCGGGAACTCCCCCAACCCCCTGCCTCTTTTTGGCTTTTATCCATCTAGACTGATGACAAAGGGTCCTGTGTTAATTTGGACACTCCAAAAAGCAGTCTTCAAAATGAGATTTTACGTACAAGAAATGTCTTAGGGGGAAAGGCCATCAAGGTTATAGCAGAGGGAAACCGAGAGACCATCAACTGCTAGAAAGAGGGGACAAGAAGGACAATTAGGTGGGAGGGGACTGAACACACAGCAGACCATGAGCAGCTCTGCAAATGTTTCTGCCAAGTCAAGGGTGAGTGCTGTAGCCAAAGCTGCCTGCTGAAATTCTGCAGCCCAAACAGCCCCTCCTCACAGGAATGAGCTTGTACCCACTGCACTTGGCTCAGTCATTGATTGGATAGCCCTCCCGTGCAGCCAAACCCAATTTCCAATTTGGCAGGTAAGAAAGAACCATGCTCCTAACCGGCAATGGCAGAGTGAGCCCTTGGCCAAGACTTCCCTGATGGGAGCTGTTTCTCTCCAGTTGGGTAATTAGTTCTCACTCTGCAGTCATAGAAAGCCAAGGCCCACCTCATGCTTCTCCCACTGGGGCAGACCACCAGATGCACTCCGAGTCGTTTCCCACCGTAGCTGGAGTGCCTGGTCATGGAGTCTGTGAGCTCGAATGGGCATGGCTGCTTGCACGGCAATGTGGAGCTGGTCTAGACCCCAAGCTGACAGCTTCTGGGTCTTCCATTATGGGTGAAATCAGGGCTCCTAGGAGTGGAATGAGTGGCCTCCAGATCTCAAAAAGCGTCCAAGAATTTGTGTTCCCTTCTTTGCGGTAAAAGTTGCATGGTGCACCACTCTGTTTTATACTCTGGAAGGAATACTCCAGCATGCCCCTAAAATTGTCACTGAAATGGCAGATCCCTGAATCCCATAGGATTTCTTTTCCATATTTTGAAGTAGCTGCAGTGTTTTAGCCACCTCTTTCTTGTCTTATTTGATAATCCTGTGCCATTGATGCAAAGCATAGCATGGAATATCCAGGTGGTCCTAGACCTCTGTACTGTTTTGTAAAACAAATGGGGAGGATTTACATCACTCAGAGTTTTGTTCCTCCAATGGGAATAAGGACTCATTCTACCTCCCCTTTTCTTCCTGGAATAGCAAAGCTGTATTTGCCAAATAAATATCTTCATACTGTATACCTAATGGCCTGCACATCTGCTCTAGGAGTGTTTCCACATCTGGCCTAGCAGCAGGGTTAGGGCTGCTGCAGTGGTAACTCTGTGCAGTCCATCTTCAGGACTCATGTAGAGGCAGCTTGAGGCATCCAAGAGACATATCACAGGGTACCTCCCTGAAGTCTACAGATGCTTAATGATGGCACTGCCTGCTAGGAGGGGACGTCAGTCAGGTCCACTGTGAAATTTGACTCATGCCTGGAAATGATCAGGGACAAATCTTGGAGTGATTGTTTGCAGTTTTCTGATCCTCCAGTTTCCCTATTTCTATCTATAGTTAAAAAAAAAAGCTATTTTATTTCAAAAGTGAAAAAGAGGGCCTCGCGTGGTATAGTGGCTCAGGTCCTCCCCTTACATGCGCTGGGATCCCATATGGGCATTGGTTTGTGTCCCAGTTGCTCCACTTCCTATCCAGCTCCCTGCTTGTGGCCTGGAAAATCAGTCGAGGATGGTCCAAAGCCTTGGGACCCTGCACCCACGTGGGAGACCCAGAAGAAGCCCCTGGCTCCTGGCTTCGGATTGACTCAGCGCTGGCTTTTGCGGCCACTGGGAGAGTAAACCAGTGGAAGGCGGATCTTTCTGTCTCTCCTTCTCTTTGTAAATGTCACTTTCCAATAAAAATAAATCTTAAAGAAAAAAAGAAAAGGAAAAAGGAACAGAGAGAGGAGTTCTCCCATCTTCCATCTCACTCCCTAAATTCCACAACATCTGTAGCTGAGCCAGGTGAAATCTTGAACTCAATCCATAACCTTCTTCCTGGGCATCAGGGACACTGATGTGTGAGCAGCTCCTGCTGCCTGGTGCCCAGATGTGCATTACCATGAAACTGAATCAGGGATTAGAATCAGGACTCAGATGCAAGCACTCTGATACTGGGTGCCAGTACCCCAAGTAGTACCTTAACTGCTAAAACAAATGCCCACGGGTGTATGTAGTTTTTATGGTACTCTTTTCCATTCCCATTGATTTTCCCTCCTAGAAATCATATGTTCAATGACTATCTCTCAAACTCCCCTAAACTCAAGCTCCCTGGACTGTCCTCTGTCATTGCCAGTTATTACAGTAATGAAGGTCTTACAGCCTCTCACAGTTAGGTGACAATACCTAACTTCAACTACTTGAAGATTTCATCACATCCAGCAATATCCACCATGACTGCCTCTCCCACTGTTAGCCCTGACCTGCCAAGGAGAGCCATCGAGACTGTCCTTTCCAGTGGTCACTGTCATTGGGGGCGTCGTGATGGTTTTCCTTAGAGGTGTGTCCTGTGATGCACAGGTAGGCAGATCCTCTGTTGATTTTTTTCGGTTCACATAGTGTATACGCATCTTATGCTCATCCCCTGGCCTCTCTAATCCTTCTTCCATTATTTGACAAGGTAACACTGACACTTTCTTCAGATTACTAGTGGCTGCCATAGAAGTGAATTTGCCTCATTTCTTAGAATCCTTGCCAGGATAATTAGAGACCCTCCAAATCAGTGAATTTTGTGCATGCAGTCTTACATCTTGTGCCCTTGACCAAACATCCTTGAAAGCCAATACTAGTATAGGCTAAATGGGTTTTATACCTACTGACACATAATATCTTCCTACCCTTACCACATCTATTATATCTTATGCTGGCTAACAGCCTGAAATCCAAATGAGAAAACTGGGGAAGGTTTTCAGAGTGGCACCTCTTAATTTGCTGATGGGTCTTTTAGCACGGCAGCGTTAGCTCTGACGAGAGACGCATAACCAAGCACTGCCAATTCTGAGGATTGTCAGACAGGCGTGTTTATAAAGCCAACATCCTCACAGCACCCATGCCGATGTAACTACACCATCTTTCAGGGTGTCCAGTTTTTTCAATCTCTTCCAACATTGCTCCTCATTTAAAGATTGTCGGAATTCCAACTTTTAAAAATAATTTTCCATTTACTTATTTGAGAGAAACAGAGATGTCTTTCATCCACTGACTCATTCCCTAAATGCCTTCAACAGCTTGAGCCTGAAGACAGAAGCCTGAACTTGCATCTGGCTCTTTCATATGACTGGCAGGGACCCAAGTACTTGAGCCAACACTGCTGCCTTCCAGGGTGCACTGTAAGGCTGGGAGGGGAAGCAGAGCCAGGAGTCTCTCTCCCAGACATTCTGAGGTGGGTTGTGGGCACAACAAGGAGCATTTTAACTGATGTACAAAACACCAACCTTTAACATTCAGAGCTTCAGTCTTCTCCCCAGTTGTGTTAGCACTGCTGTTGCAAGGGATGGGCATTAGAGACACCTCTGGCTCTTGTGCCTAGCCTCCCTGTGTTACTCTGGCCAGCGTCATATTGGTCAACATTACTGATAGGCAGGGAGATGATCAGCAAGAAGGAACTGACACTGCAGCTCCCCACTGCAGCACTGCCTGCACGGTAGCCCTTCTTGCACTGCCCCAACTGTGTAACGTAAGACTGCAGGTTCAATAGTTCTGCTGCTCAGAACTGGCGGCTGCCTAAAAGAACCAGCATGACTGCTACCTACATTTCTGAAATGAAATTTAGCTGATTAGATAGTCATTATAATAAAAATACAACCCTCTTATAATGAAACAGCCATTCTCATCATGCACTCATTCTATGGCATTGCTATGTTTTCCAGAAAAAAACAAAGAAACGAGTTAAACTCAAAGCCTTGACAAAAAATCTGCCCCCACATCCTACCCAAACATATAAAGGGATGGCCTCAACCTTTATTGGGTGCAGCCCTCACTTTTGAATGTACCTATGTGGCTTATTTAGTGTGTGCCTTCACTTTGCATGCAAACGTGGACCCAGCCACCCTGACAAAACGGATAATGAACAAGGCAGTTCCAAATTGCTGTATACCTCCTTTTTCTTTAGATTAATCATTGCACCTCTTACATTAGTTCAATTCCCTGGTGAGTAAATGATGAGATTTTTTTTGAAGGGAAGACAACAATGGAGAGTGAAGGAACTTGAAGCAGAGAAGGCAGGAAATGCTGGTCCTAAACCAGTGATGACAAGGGAAAGGGAGGAGAATTGAGGATTGCATGGTTCTAAGAATGTTCAAATGCAGTTGTCAAGTCGTCATTTAAGGAGAGCTGCATTTCTCATGCAGAGGCCTGCTTTGATGCCCATTCCAGGCCCCTACACCAGCTGGGAGGAATCCATGGGAAGCATGGTCCTAGTCTAGGGATTTGGAACCAGGATGGTATTGGAGGCTACCAGTGGATTGTGCTGAGGAAGGAGGCAGAGAGGTGTAGCTCATGGCTGTCATAGCCTCACTGGCATTGTGTGACTGCCCTCAAGGCCTGCCCAGCACCAAAGAAGCCCTCTGGGGAAGTCTATCTACAGCTGAAGGGGCCTGTCCCATAGACCACCAACTACCCCTGTGGTCAGCTCCTGCCAACTTGTCTCCAAATGAGAGAGAGAGGCAAAAGCAGAAAGAAAACATAGGATAAGATGGTAGAAACAAGAAAACAAAAAAACTGTTAAAATAATAATTCATTAAAAAAGCAACCAGAAAATAAAGCAGAATTGCTAGCATACAATACTGGAAACAGTAGGAGGGAAGGCTGCTTCTCTGCAGGACTGACTCCTGGACTCAGCTTGGAAGAGACGCCTTCACAAGACCTCCTTGCCCTTTCTGACTCCCTAACAACATCTGCCATTTGGTTTACGCTGTCATGTGATCTTCATTTCCATGTAGTTCCCCTTCTTCTATCTGGAATTTCCTTTCCAATCATCTCTAATAGATTTCTTGTGGAAAACATAATATGGGAGAAATTCTCAATTAATGTAGTAACTCTTAGTTCTCAATGAGAGGTTTATAATACACACACACACACACACACACACACACACACACACACACGTGTACACACAAGGGATGGTTTTCTTCGGTTCCCAAAAGGCTATTAGAACTTAATGTTCTAAAAATTTTGGGTCTCTTCCTATACTGAGAAGGGTTACAGTAGCAGTATTTCTTTCAAAAATGTGAGCTGGGTGGCAGTATTGTGGTATAGTTGATAAAGCCGCTGCTACCATGCTGGCATCCATATGGACACCAGTTCAAGTCCTGGCTGCTCCACTTCCAAGCCTGCTCCCTGCTAATGCACTTGCATAAGTAGTGGATGATGGCCCATGTGGGAGGTCTGGAAGAAGCTCATGGTTCCTGTCTTTGGACGGATCCAACGCCGGCCTTTGCTGCCATTTGAGGAGTGAGTCAATCAGAAGATGGAAAATCCCTCTCTTCCCACCTCCTCGCACCCATAACTGGTTTTCAAATAAATAAATGAATTTTTAAAAAATCATTTAAAAGTGAAGTGAAGTGAAGATGGTATATCAATGATAGAAGCAGGGGAACCTAAAAAGCAGGAAGCAGAATATAATAACAATGAAGCCACATTTGTGACCCAGGCTGGTGGTTGTTTTGTACCTCATTGAATTAAATGGGCTACACTGGAGAGGTATACAATTTCAGAAGGATGGTGAAGAGGAAGTGACACAGGAAATAAGTCCTATAAGTTGAGTGGTGTCAGCAGCTGATTGGAAAAAGAATGATTTATGCAGCCACAGCTGGACAGCTGCTTATACAGTCAATTTGTAGGTTTTTCCTGCACACATCCAAACGGGGAAGAGGGAAATATGTGATAAAGAGGTTGTGGTGAAGTACTCTGTACCCCATTGCTTTATTTGGCCATTCTACATACATTTTCCATCCTGTTTTGTTAGCACCCTTATGAGAGGTGATTGGAAAGCAAGAAAATACATTAGGAAGATGTTGCTGAGTGGGAATCACAAGGAGTGGGAGCTGAAAGGGGGTGGAAAAGGCTGATGGGGAGCTGGGTGTATCTAGGAATGCAGTAATGCCATCCCTCTCCAACTGCTGGGGCACTCTAAGATACACACAGCCATTCCCCCAGCCCACCTCTAATAGCAGAGGCAGCCTTTAAATGCTGGCAACACTAGGAGGGGTCCACAGGTTCAGCCAGAGAAGCAGCAGCCATCACAGGCAGTGAGGATGGCAGAACCACCAGCACAGTTTAGGGAGAGATAGAAGCCGTCACTCCTTCCCTGTCCTGGCATAGGCCTGTAGGGAGAATTTTGAAAGGACAGGAAAAGGAAGTGTCCCAGAGACCTATCATTTCCCCCAGCCCCTCCTAGTTGAGGGCTTCCTCCCCCATGTCCACATATCTGAAGGACAGTGGGAATAATGGAGGAGGTTGGATTAATCATTAATAAGATACGAACATTTAAACTTCAACAAGTTTTTTTTTTCATAGCCAAACATTACTGTTTCTTTATTTTCTATGAACATTTAGTTTGTTCCTTAAAAGGCTACAATTTATCCCATCACAAGCAAGTCTATTTGCATTATATGTATCTCTCAAACAAAACACATTACACATTTTCTGACATTTGATATCCCCTTTAAAACAAAAATGATGAAGCAAACTCTGATCAACAAGCTTTTTAATAGATACGAATCTGCCCCCAAAGCTGTGGAAGACCTCACTTCAGAACAGGGAGAGGAGAGCCAATACTGGCCATCGGCAGTGAATGGAGAAAATAAAAATTATATCAGGGTTATACCCAAACAAAGTGAGATGCAAGAAGAATCTAGTTGAAAAGGTTGAAGTCTCCTCAAGAATTTGATGAGGAAAGTCACGTTTTTTCCCACAGAGACTGGGGTCTAAGCACTTCTGCATTTTTGAACTATTACCTGGTGCAATACGAAGAAAGAGTCGTGTGTGACTGCATCTGTGTGTGCAGATGGCAGGGCGAGGAAGGGTTTGAAAAACCCAAATGGGAGCAGGCTGACCAGTAGGTAGGTAAAGTAGTGTTAGTGAATACAGAAACATGTAGGTGAATTTTGACAAAAGAAACACACAGAATCACAAGTCTTTGAAGTTAGTTAGATATTGGAGAGAAAAGAGAGTAGTCAGTACCAAATGGGTATTGGGAAGCTATTATTTTGGAGGGAAGAAGAAGATATTCTTCTTAAGGTAAGGTAAATTTAAGCTTATATAAATACAGTTAAACCAAAGGCTGAAGAAACCAGGGATTCGTAAAGCAGGAAAGCAAGTTACTTGCATAAATAAGGGGATGGGTGGGGATACGGTTGGGAAACTTATTCTTAGGCAAGAAGACAATGCCTTTTTTTTTTTTAAAAAAAAAAAGCAGGAGAGAAAGATGAAAGTAAATAGATGTGGATTCTGTAACTGAGGCTCACACAGCTGATAATCGCCTCATAACTTTGCCCATTACTACGCAATCCTGTGATCATACATTAGAATTTAATCTTATCTAAAATTGTTGTATTCAGAAATTTTAAGCTATGAGTTTTCCAAGATGTTAACCATTTTACAAAATCCTTCTAACCTTCCAGCTATCGCAGCTTTTCTTCATCACCAGGGCTTAACATTCTTTACCAGAGTAGATCTGGTTTTCATCAGACTGATGATTGCAAGCACATGCAACTCACACAAAAATTGAGCAAATATGAAATCATTACACAGCTCAGTAATTTGTTCATTGAAGTAGAAATTATCTCATCAAAATACAACTAAATAGCCTGAAAATAAAAATATGATACTTCAATTAAAATTATCTGTAACAATTAATTGCTCCAGAAGAGTAACAACAGAATTGTAAGAACATGTAAGAGGTGCTACTATTGAATATTTTCTGGTTATAATTATAAATAAACCTGCAAAGTATGATTGAATTTAAACAGCAACAAAAGGAATCTACAAAAAGCAACAAGATGAAAATAAAATTAGGAGCATATTAAAAGCTAATGAGTTAAAAAGTTGAAAAATGGTAGACTTGATCATGTTGATATTACATGCACAAAAAAGATACTGGTTAACTTATCAAGAAGAAATAAAGACTCAATAAATAAAATTGTAAATACTGAAAGATAAAGTGTATTCTACCAAAAATAAGTAACAATACTTTCTATGCAAATAGACTAACTAAATGAAACAAAGGATTCCTACGGAAATGTAAATTATCTCTCTCTTTCTAGGTTATTTTGATACATTTATTTCCTACAATGCACACTAATCTATTTGAGTTTTGTAAGAGTTAAATTCCATGGGCCCGACGGCGTGGCCTAGCGGCTAAAGTCCTCGCCTTGAAAGCCCCGGGATCCCATATGGGCGCCGGTTCTAATCCCGGAAGCTCCACTTCCCATCCAGCTCCCTGCTTGTGGCCTGGGAAAGCAGTTGAGGACGGCCCAATGCATTGGGACCCTGCACCCGCGTGGGAGACCCGGAAGAGGTTCCTGGTTCCCGGCATCGGATCAGCGTGCATCGGCCCGTTGCGGCTCACTTGGGGAGTGAATCATCGGACAGAAGATCTTCCTCTCTGTCTCTCCTCTGTATATATCTGGCTGTAATAAAATGAATAAATCTTTAAAAAAAAAAAAGAGTTAAATTCCATAACATGCTCACGTAGTCATCAAAGGTTTTAAGCAGAGGAGTACAGTGAGCAGGACTGAATTTGAAGAGATCCTGCTTGCCTTATTTGTACCTCATTATTCTGTAGCCAGGAAGAATGTTGAGAGACCGATTCCCAAACTATTTGTAGACACCAGCAAAGGATGTTGATGGCATTGTTTGGGGTAGTGGTTTTGAAAGCAAAGAGTTGTCCAGAGGTATGGGGCCACACCAATATAAGAGAAGGGATGAGGATAAGTCATATCCATTCTTTCACTCTCTTGTTACCCTTAAGTGTCTTTGCTGCTTCAGCACCCACTGATGCAACTGTTTCCTATGAACTGCCCATCAGGTCAGTCAACACATAGCAACAATGCCGAAGAAATGCTGACTTTCATTCTGAATGTTGCTACTAAGGTCCTAAAGACTCTTGGTAAGGAAATGAAGAGATAAGTATAAATAGACCACAGCTTTAACTTTCGTTAGAAAGGCTTGTTGTGGTTGACTTATCTAAATTCAAAGAAATTACATGGTGTAGTAGGTAATGGTAAGGTGAATGTTTCCATTTAAAGAAAAAAAAGCTATTAATTCATCTTTGAGCCTTTTCATGAAGACTGTAGAGAACATCTTTCATTTTTTCATTGCTTGACAAAAGCACAAGTCCATGTGAATGAATTCAAGATGAATAGTGGAATTTTAAAAGTACCCAGTGACTAAGCGCATTATAAATCCAACAGAGACTCTACAAGCACACCATAAGTCTCAAACTGTAGTCAAACATTCTAATATCCAAAATACTTTTTAAAATTATAAGTAAAAGCCTGCTCTGACCCAGACAGAGTTTGTTGACCCTTGCTTGTAAGACTAGCATTCCACAGAAATGACTTGTTTTTTTTCTGAAAGTGTTCTCCCATTTATATTTGCACTTGCTAAGCACAGCAGTTGTGTCTTACTGATTTTTATGTCTTCATGTATGATATTTGGCATACACTGAGGCATAATGAGTGATGAATAAGTAGAAATCTATGTTTATTCATTTGAAATGTCAAAAATAAGTGACTTAAAAATGATAGGGAGTTTTGAAGGCCTCTGTTCTTTTTCTCAAGTTGAGCTCATTTTTCCACCAATTTATGACATTTTTTTCATGGCTTAACTACACAATTTGCTCTTTTTGCCCAAGATTTCTCAACCTCATCCCTGTTAGCCTTTTTGGAGAGGATAATTTTTTTGCTGCGTGTGGCTTTCTTGTACATGATAGGATGTGTGGCCGCGCCTTTAGTCTGTAGTCCCTGGATGCCATAGCTCCCTTCTTATAACAGTAAAAAATGCTTCAGGCGTTGCTAAATGTTCTACATGGGGTAAAACCACCCTACCTTGAGGACTATTGCTTGCTCCTACCGGGGATTTTACAGTGCAGAGGGGTAATGAAAATAGAGCAAAATCTCTGCCTAAGACTACTAAGTTGGTACAGACAAATTCAGGACTCAAAAGAAACGAGAACCAGGTCCCAGTCACAGATGGTATGACCCAGGCCTACTACAAAGATCTTTAGTGTAAATAAAGTGTGATCAAATCTGTAGGGCATCCTGGGTGTAATTCCCAGCATACACCAGGTATTGGTAACACTTGATAAATCTGAATGTGGATGTAAATGACATTGGATACACATAACTAGTAGCATGCAACAGAAAATATTCTGAGTTTGCTACCTGCAGATTCACATAGTTTAGCAATGGTTTTTGTGCTCTAATATTCCTACACCTATCCTCTAAATGTTTTATTAGATACTTTACTTCTATTATTGCATCCATGTTCCACGCAGAAAATCACAGGTATCTACCAACATACACTCAGCATAAACTTCCTAAGTGTAGTGAGCAATAGATTCCTATTAACAAGCGAAGCACTGCATTACAACATTACAATATCTGTAATAATAGAGTTCCCTTAATAATCCTCTTAATCCTCAAAAATATCTTTTAACTCCTTAGCAATAGTATAAGGCAGACATGTTAGTCTTCATTTATAGGACAAATCCCAACTAAAAGATTGTGATAATTGTGTTAACAGAAGTTTGCTGACAACACAGACTGAAAGAGAACATGTGAAGGGTTATCTTTGGAGTTTGGGATTCCCTCTTGCACCTATTTATCTGTGTCACAATATATAACAAACAGAATAATAGCTTTAATAATTTTAGTTGAATTTTTTGCTAAGTTTAAATTTTATTAAGATATTTTCCTTTAAAACTCATTTTTGTATAAACAGGGACTATTATCAAAATAAACACTTGACAAATTACATAAGTCTGAACACAACACATCTTCTGGAATGCTTTAATCATTTGTTTGCTTTGACTTTGACATAAAAGTGAAAGTAGCAAGAAAAATTTAGTATCATTCTACATTTATTTTGATAATTCATTGAAGAAGACATTAAATTATTAAATTAAAAAATTGTTCTCTAAATTGTACCTTTCAAAACTTATACGTTTGGGCCTCGTGCAGTAGCTTAGTGATAAAGTTCTCAACTAGCATGCACTGGGGTCCAATATGGGCACTGGTTCAAATCCTGGCTGCTCCAATTCCCATTCAGCACCTGTTTGTGGCCTGGGAAGCAGTAGAGGGTGGCCCAAAGCCATGGGACCCACGTGGGAGACCCAGAAGAAGCTCCTAGTTCCTGGGTTCAGATCAGCTCAGCTCTGGCCATTGCTGGCAGTTGGGAGTGAACCAGCAGATGGAAGATCTTCCTCTCTCCTCTCTGTAAATTTAACTTTCCAGTAAAAATAAACAAATCTTCAATAAACAACACACACACACAAAACGCTACAATTTTACCTCAAATCTTAAAAAAATATGATAAGTGTACAAGGTGGCATTTTTAGAAACCTTAATTTAAAACAGTTTCATGATCCGATATATTGATTAAATGGCAGATTTTGATTGATGTTTGGGCCCAGACTGGAATGTGAAGGGTCACAGTGCCCTGAAGAACAGGTCTCCATGGCCTTGAGCATGCTTTTGTTTTGCTGTAAGAGGAAGAATAAAGTTTTCCCCTCCTTTTGGGCAGAGGCAGCTCATCCTTGGCAAACTGGCTGCATTCCTCTGCTTTTGGAAGAAGCCCACACATGAGCCTGGAAATCTTAACCGCTTCCGACTTCTCCATGAATCTGAAAAGCTTCTGAGCTTCTATTTGAGACAAGAACACTATCTCTTCTGAAAGACAACTACCCACTCTTGTTGGGGGGCAGGTGGTTCAGAAGTCACCTCTGTCACTCCATCAGGACCTCATGGGGACCTCCTTTCACTGCAGCACTATAAATCTGGTCCCTGTTGTCTGCTGGCCCCATCAACATGATTTCTTGCTTCCTATCTTCTCATTGCCATTCCTATGAGGAAGCCTCTTCCTTCCTTCCTTCCTTCCTCCCTTCCTTCCTTCCTTCCTTTCTTTCTTTCTTTCTTTCTTTCTTTCTTTCTTTCTTTCCTTCTTTCTTTTTCTTTCTTTCTTTCTTCCTCCTTCTCTTGCTTCTCTTTCTTCTCTCCCAACTGCCTCTTATTTCTTTTTTTCCTGCAAGCTCAAAAACTTCCCATGGTATGGTTGAAGATCACTCCTGTGTATTTGTAAGAGTTTTTGTAAGAATTTGATATAACTATATAAGGAATTTCTGAAAGCTTCCTTAGCAAGCAGTGATAATCTAATACTTTGCTTTATAGTAACCGATATTGAAAGTTAGAGACATATTGATCTAAGCTTAAAGGATGAGCCAACTACCATTCTTGTTTTGTGATGTCACTTTAGGAGAAAGTGCTGTTCCTTGCAGTGTGAGGTGGAATAACACCACAGAGATCTGCAGAGGTACCCTAGATGATGGTGACCTGCTAGCTTGCTGACAGTTGGACTGAAGCTACTTTCTGATGTAGATCTGAGAATAGTACAGAGAGACTACAACAGCCAGCATGAAAATCTTCTTCAGTCCCTCCAAATGTAATCATCTTGCTATTTCATGCAAAAACATGGAATGCTTAAGAAACATGTTGATTGGGCCTGACACGATGGCCTAGTGGCTAAAATCCTTGCGTTGAATGCACCGGGATCCCATATGGGCACCTGTTCTTATTCTGGCAGCTCCATTTCCCATCCAGCTCCCTGCTTGTGGCCTGGGAAAGTAGTCGAGGACGGCCCAAAGCCTTGGGACCCTGCACCTGCATGGGAAGCCTGGAAAAAGTTCCTGGCTCCTGGCTTCAGATAGGCGCAGCACTGGCTGTTGGGGTCATTTGGGGAGTGATTCATCGAATGGAAGATCCTCCTCTCTGTCTCTCCTCCTCTCTGTGTATCTGACTTTGCAATAAAAATAAATAAATCTTAAAGAAAAAGAATCATGTTGATTATCGTTCATTTTATAAGTAATGAAAGACTGACTGAAATGTAACTGCCTGATTCCAACACGGTGTGTTTTCCATTAGGCTCTCCAGATGACCTAATCTCATGCACATTCTAGCCCAGAATCTAATGTTACTGATATTGCTTGATCTCCATTATGGAATTTGCTAAGAGAATGTCTCTCAAGTTTCCTCACAACAAGCCACACACATTTACACACACACACACACACACACACACAATCATACCACACTTCTTAAAATGGCTGATGATGGATCCGTGAATCAATTTGTCTTAATCACTTTATATGTATACATGTATCAGATATTGAAGTTGTATATCATAAATAGCTACAATGTAACCAGTTCCATAAGATGAAAAAATAAATGCATTTTAAAGGATATAGCCAATATCTACTCGGAGAAGCACTTTGGAGTGATAATGATAATCATTTTAGAAGTGAAGCTTTCAGATTGTAGGACACAACACTTATGAAAAAAGATGATATGGTAGTACTGTGGCGTGGCAGACACTTTTCATAATTGAATTTGATAGCATGTGTCTCTCTCTTTGTACCGTGATCTTACAAGAAACGTATTTGGATTACATAATATTTTGTGGCAGTATTGAGTTTAAAAACAAAATACACCTTGACCGGGGCCTTGACAGCCTGTTTTCATAACCACTTTTTTTCTCTGATCGTCAGAGAGGAAGCTGTAAGGGTGGAACAACACCTGGTTCATTTGTCATGGGAAATCATGATGAAAACAAGCTTGGGCTTGAGTCAAGGTCTATATTTGGAGACAGAACCAAAACATGCTTTTTAATAGCCTTCCAAGAAATTGGGTACTGATGCTTTATGAAAGGTTTATGAAAGCTTCCGTGGATTCTGCAAAAACCACCAGCCCCTGAAACTATAGGATGACCAATCCCTAAGGGAAATAAAATGCAGAATAAAAGTGGTTGAAGAAACGGACATGCTTGATCAGACTGGCTGTGGTGGTTCACGCTGAGGAATGCTACTGCAGCCTCATCCCCTCGGTGGTCACAGGGATTGCTGGTCAGGAAACCCCTGAGACCAGGCCCAGTTCTGAGCCTGAAACAATGAATGGCCCCTCGGAGGGTACCTGGCCTTGCTGCACCCCAATCCTGGCCTCTAGAACCATGAGGGAACACTTTTCTTTTGCTTTAAGTCCTTAAGCAGTGGTTTGTACAATCATCTGTAATGGCTTTCCTAGGAAACCAGTCTAGATATTTTATTCCCACTTTCCAGATGAGGAAAGAAAGACTTGAGAAAATGAACAACAATAAAAGGTGATTAAAGAGAGATGACATTCAAGAGTTTGTGGGTATCATGTAAAAAAAACATTTTCATGGGCACAGAAACTTTTCCTTTAATATATTTACCTGTGAAAGTTATTCTAATAACTTTTAAGATTCTTCGATACTTTTTACGTGGTCTGAAAATCACTCTTTCACTTCTCTTCTTTTTTCAAAGAAAGGTTTTTACGTATGGCAGCTGCAGGGTTCCCAGCACCTGAACAATTTGTTCAGTGTCTCAGATTATTTTCTAGAGAAGTATCTTACTGTGGAAATAGAACTTAATCTTTTTTAAAAAATAAAAAAATAAATTTGACTCTGTAAATATTAAACTAATATGGGTTCATTCAGTTACAACTACTAATAAACTTTCATGAATCTACCTAAGCTTTAATGTTGTTTATCATTACATAATTACCTGATAAAAATCTAGGTAAAGGGCCCAGTGTGGTAGCAAAGTCCTAGCCTTGCATGCACCAGGATCCTATATGGGTGCTGTTTCTAATCCCAGCAGCCCCACTTCTCATCCAGCTCCCTGCTTGTGGCCAGGAAAAGCGGTAGATGGCCTAAAGCCTTGGGACCCTGCATCCATGTGGGAGATCCAGAAGAAGCTCTTGGCTCCTGGCTTTGGATTGGCTAGCTCTGGCCGTTGCAGCCACTTGGAGAGTGAACCAGCAGATGGGTGATCTTCCTCTCTGAGTTTCTCTCTGTAAATCTAACTTTCCAAGTTAAAAAAAAAATCTTTAAAAAAAAATAAAAACAGAAATAAAAAGTCAGTGTGATGGCATAGCACATTAATCCTGTTTGTGGTGCCAGCATTCTATACAGGTGGGATTCAAATTCCTGATGCGCCACTTCCTATCCAGCTCCCTGATAATGCATTAGAAAAGCAGCAGAGCGTCTCTAAGGCTTTGGGCCAATGTACTCATGTGGGAGATGCTGAAGAAGCTCTTAGCTCCCAGCTTCAAAGTAGCCCAGCTCTGGCCTTTATAGCTATTAGGAGAGTGAACCAGCACATGGAAAATTTCTCTGTCCTCTCCTTTCTCTCTCTTCTCTCTTCTCTCTCTCTCTCTCTCTCATAAAATGAATAACTCTTTTGAAAATGTATTAAGTCAAATAGCAGTTTTTTGGTACAAAGTCATGCACATATATACATTAATCATGACATACTGGGCCCAGCGCAACAGCTCAGTGGCTAAATCCTTACCTTGTGAGCTCTAGAATCCCATATGGGCTTCAGTTGGTGTCCTGGCTGCTCCATGTCCCACTCAGTTCCTTGCTTGTGCCCTGGGAAAGCAGTAGAGGATGGCCCGAAGCTTTTTGACCCTGCACCTGTAAGTTCCTGGTTTCTGGCTTCAAATCAGCTTAGCTCTAGCCATTGTGGCCATCTGGGGTTTGAACCAACAGATGGAAGATCTTTCTGTCTCTTCTTCTCTAAATTTGCCTTTCCAATTAAAAAATAAATAAATAGGGCCCGGCGGCGTGGCATAGTGGCTAAAGTCCTCGCCTTGAACGCGTCAGGATCCCGGCAGCTCCACTTCCCATCCAGCTCCCTGCTTGTGGCCTGGGAAAGCAGAGGAGGACGGCCCAAAGCCTTGGGACCCTGCACCCAGGTGCGAGACCCGGAGGAGGTTCCAGGTTCCCAGCTTCGGATCGGCGCGCACCGGCCCGTTGCGGCTCACTTGGGGAGTGAAACATCGGATGGAAGATCTTTCTCTCTGTCTCTCCTCCTCTCTATATATCCGGCTTTCCAATAATAATAAATCTTTAAAAATAAATAAATAAATAAATCTTAGAAGAAAATTATGGCATGCTTATAATAGTGAACTGCAAATTCTATTGATTTAAAATTTATGACAGTTGTACTATAGGACAAGAAAATTAATATTTTTATAAGAATAGCAGTTATAAATTTCATCATATAGTCAAATTTTTATGTTTTTTTTTATTCTCTTTCTATTTGTAATAGAAAACCTAAAATGCATTTTTCTATTTTTACTGCATTCTCTTCTGTATTCCACTGAGCACATTTAACCCAACTGGACGGTTGCAAGGCTCAGAGGAAGCTGTAACTTAATTTTGAGGATTTTTATAGAGTTGACTTAGTGACCTGACCCAGAATGCAATTGAGTCAAGATTTTTGACCAGACTATATTTCTGACGACAGCAAAAAGGAAAATTGGAAATGATTCTGAAAGGAAGCACTATTCTTTAAATCTGGCAGTTTAACAATTTTCTTCTAGCCGTACATCAATAATGTCCTTCCAGATTTATCTGTTCATGAAGTTTTGCCTCATTTTGATTTGTTGATTTTGTTATGTTCATTCTTGAAAGATATATCATCTAGCCAAATTCCTAAGTAACAGGACTTGGTTCTAAACATCTTTTCTTACCCCAATATATTCTTTATGCTTCATATGCTTTTTTATTTTCTGCCCTCACATCAATCTGAAATTTACAGTTCTTTCATCTTATTCTAGGAAAATCGTGTTCCGTTTTCCCAGGAAAATCACACCTCTGTGTATTTGAATGCTCATGGTCCAGCAAGTTCTCAACATGTGGGTCATTGCTCACTATGTGTTAAATCCTTAATTCCAGAAATCCAAGAGGTTGGTCTACAGGGCCAAAAATCAGGTTGAAAGATAATTATTCATGCATTTTAAGTGTGTATGAATTTTTTTCTGCATGAAGGCATTGTGCTGCTTACCAAAATTTCTCTTTTTTGAAAAATAGAAACAGTAAAATTCCCAATCTAACTATGTTAAGTCTACAGTGCCTACATAGATGCTTCTATGTTTAAGCAACTTACAATTTTTAAGGAAAAATATTAGCATAACTCTAGTAGAATGCTTAATATGCAGCAGCTCTTGTAGGCCGCAACTGCTGAACGTGTTTTTCCTCCTAATTTAAGCAGTTAACAAATGAACATTCTCACCGAGTTTGTTGCCATTATTATTACATTCTGGGTTGAGTGCATCATAATACATAAGCATTATTCATGTTACCCAACGTAATAATATTCATATTATACATAATACATAACATTCACATCAGACTTTTTGATGTAATATTTTCTTCATGCTTCCATTAAAGACAATGAGGTTCAAAAGGGTTAAGTAACCTGCCAGAGGTTACAGAATAAGAAGTCAGTAGCAATCAACTAAGACAGTGAACCCCTGATGATCCTCCAGGAAGACTGTGATCTTCCTGGAAGTCGGTACTCGGGACACCTAGGATCATAGATAATGAAGGCTGTTCTTGTTCATGAGACCCTGTATTCATGGCGTCGCAGTTTCTTCTATGTGTCTTCAGTGCATCAGTATAGTGCTAAAACTTTTCCCATTTGACTGGAATCAGTTTTCATTCTCAACAGGTTCAAATCAGATCCAAGATACATTCCTCAGGTCCATATTCATTTGGTCTATTCAAGTTCAAGCCAAAATTAAATATGCTTCAATAAGATGACAACTTGGTTCATAGCTTTGTTCAACAAGTTCTGTTATTAAGAGGCCTAAGGGCTCCCTTATTTTTTTGTACACAGTGTGCACATCAATTAGGATATTTGTCAAGTATCAAGAGACATAGAAACAATGCGGATTCCAAGGTTAGTTATTTGGTCCCTCACAATGTCTCCAGGGACATGGACTCATTACCTTTATTTTGTAATTAGCTTAATGGCAGGAGTAAGCTTAGGAATCGCCTCTAGCATCATTCTCTTTCTCGTTTTATGTGAATGAAACTTTTAGAAATGGGTAGTAGACTATCTCATTATTGTTCATGGAGGAATGGTTGCCAATAACTAATCCTGGGGTGGATATTGTGGCATAACAAGTTAGACTAACACCTGTGATGCCAGAATCCCACGTGGGTTCTAGATCAAGTCCCAGATCCTCCGTTTCTCATCAAGATCCCTGCTAATGTGCCTGGAAATGTGTCGGAAGCTGGCCTAAGTGCTAACACCATTACTACCCACATGGAAGACCCAGAAGCTGCTCTGGGCTCCTGGCTTTGCCATGGCACAGCTGCAGCCATTGTAGCCATTTTGGAAGTGAGCTGGCAGATGAAAGATATCCCTCACCCTCTCTCCCTGTCTTCAATAACTCTGCCTTTCAAATAAATAGATAAAACTATTTATATGACTGTTTTTAAAGAACTATACTATAGTGATAGTATAGGGGAACTCAAAGGGGGGAGGGGAAATGGGGAGGAGGTACGGGAAATGCCAAGGCCTATGGAACTGTATCATAAAATGATGATAATAATAAAAAAGTAAAAAATAATAATTAAAAAAGAGCATTTCCCAAAGAGCATTAAAAGATAAAAGAAGTAACTGAAGTAAAGAGATCCAAAGGTTCTTACGGGATACCATAAACAGAACAGTAGATATTTTGTGGCAATTCCAGTAAGATGAGTGAGAGGGAAAAGGAAAAGGAGAGAGAGAGAAAATTTGAAGAAATAATGAGTGGCATTTGACTTTTCCTAAACTTGAATTTGGACGTGGACATACACATCTAAGAATCTCTATGAAGTCCAAAGAGAACATACCAACACAAATTCAGATTAGACTATAAGAAGTCACTGAGCAACTTATTAAAACAGCAAGAACAACTTGACTCATCACATACTCATTGCATAAGCTGCTATTGAACTGGCAGCAAATTCTCAAATCCAGGGTGCCTTGACCTTTCCATGCTCAGGCCACACATCAGTTGAAGTTAGAATCTTCGGTGGTGAAATCCAACCCTTAGAATTTTAACATTTGCCTAGGAGGGTTTCATATAAAGGACTAATGATTCAGCATCCTCCCAGATAACCAAATCAAGTAGGTTTTGAATGCATATGGATGTGTGAATGAAAAGTACATATGAATAATCGGAAAGATGTGAATTTTAAATAACAAAAGAGCACATTTCATCTTCCTGGGAGACCTGGATCATCAATGATGAACTTCAGAAAGTATCATAGCTACAATAAGAATCAGATGTCTATGGTTAGCATATACAAAGGATCTATACTACTTCCCATTAGGAAATATCAAAAGGGTAAATACTCAATTCCCAAACAAAGCAGAAGAAAGTCATGCATGAGAACCTCAAGTGGGGTGTGATGAAAGGTGAGATCTTCAGGACTAGTTGCTTTGTTTTTCTGGCTTTTCCAAGCTATGCTCCAAATCGGTCACTGGCCAAAAACTCTCCACATGGCCCTCTTGATGTCCCTGTTTCTCAGGCTGCAGATAACGGAGTTGAGCATGGGGTGACCACAGTGTACACCACTGAAGGCCATGCACCCTTCCTAGTAGAAAGTGAGAAGGTTGAGCTGAGATACACATCAATGTCTGTTCCATAACATAAGTAAACCACTGTCAGGTGAGAGCTACATGTGAAGAAAGCGTTACACCTGCCACCTGGTGATGAGACCCTCAGAACGAAAGAAATGATTTTACAGTAAGAATGAAGGATCCCTTGGGCCCAATGTGGTAGCACATAGGCTAAAGTTTTCGCCTTGCATGTGTCAAGATCCCATGTGGGCACTGGTTCTAATCCCGGTGGCCCCACTTCCAATACCACTCCCTGCTTATGGCCTGGAAAAGGAGTAAAGGACAAACCAAAGTCTTGAGATCCTGCACTCACATGGGAGACCCTGAAGAGGTTCTGGGCTCCTGGCTTCGGATTGTCGCAGCTCCAGACATTGCAGCCACTTGGGGAGTGAATCAATAGATGGAAGATCTTCTTGTCTCTCCTCTCTATATATCTGACTTTCCAATAAAAAATAAAATAACTATTTAAGAAAAGAGTAAAGGATTCCTGAGATAGGGAAAAAGCCATGTACGATGCCAAAAACATGTATCACTATGTTATAAGTGAAAGTGTCAGAGCAAGAAAGCATGAGAAGTTGGGAAGGTTCACAGAAGGAAATAGAGATGTCAACACCTTTGAAGCATGGAGCTTGTGAGATGAGCAAATTCTGCAGCAGAAATTCCGAATGGCTGGCCACAAAGGACACCAAAACCAAGAAGCCACAGTGGTGGTGGTTCATGATGACCTAGTAATGCAGAGGGTGACAAGAAACTGGTCATAGGCTATTGTTGTCAGAAGCAAACCATCCATGCAGGCAAAGATGAGAAAAGCAGACATCCATGTTGAGGCAGCCCACATAGGAGATAATTGTACTGTTGTGGATGTCCACTATCATCTTGCGAACCATGGTGGAGGTGAAACCTATGTCAGCCAAGGACAGGTGGCAGAGGAAGAAGTACACAGTGGTGTACGGGTGAGGGTCTGAAGTGACAGCCATGATGATGAGCACATTTCCAAGCACTGAGACCAGATACATGGGCAGGAATGTCCCCAAGGGGAGGGGCTTCAGCTTTGGATCCTTTGAGCAGCCCAAGAGGTGGAACTCTGAGACACCTGCATGGTTTTGAATCTCACAATAACCTGGGCTGATTCGGGAAAGGAAAACAGGTTTGATAAAAGGAAATGGATAAACAGGCACCCAGTTCTCTGTCTTCAATTCTAGTATGCAAGGATATTGTATAAGGATAACTCTAATGTGCTTAAAATGAACAGAATTTAAATATTTAAATTCATATTTTTATTTTTCAACATAATGAAATCTTTTTCAACTTGTCAACTACTTCTACTTAGGAAATAACTCATACTTGACTTGATGTGTAATGCCTTACAACTATGCTGTTGCACAGATGCTGTTAGATTCCAGCTCTACAACTAGAACCACTGTGGCCCAGAGAGAGGGTGCATCTATATTGAAAATATTAACACTGTACTAGACTGAATTTCATGCTCTTTCCTGCTCAAAGGAAAAGAATCTTTTGACCCATGGGTGAAAACACTGAATGAAGGACCATATGCCATATCCCATACTGAAGTGTCTGGATTCACATCTTAGCTCTTGATTCCGGTTTTATACTAACATACATGTTGGGCTGCAGCAGGTAATGGCTCATATGCTGAGATGTTTTCCTTCATGCAAGAGACCTGAAATGAACTGCTGACTCCTGCCTTAGGCCTGGCTCAGCCATGGCTTGTGGGGACATTTGATTTGTTATCTCCCAAGTATGTGTATGTATGTATGTGTGTGTGTGTATATATATATATGTATATATATATATGTATATATATATGTGTGTGTATGTATGTATATATATATATATATATAACAAGAATTATTAAATGTGAGGAACTGATTCCTACACCTGAGACAACTAGACCTTGATGTATAGCTGACTTTCAAAACTCTTTTTCCTGTTGCTCCAAAATCTCAGTTCTGTATTTCAACATATACCACCTACTCTATAGGAAAACAATACACGAGGGAATATCCAGTTATGGTTTACATTAATAGATCCCATGAAATTAATCCTTTTTGCTGTACTGCATGATGTGTCATCCCTTTAGATTTGCACCTTGACAAAGTTGATTCAGTTTGAGATGATATATTGAGTTTTTGCCTTGTTTTGTAGTCTTCTTGTCAAAGATAGGTTAGAAGAATGAAAATCCACTAATTTCTCCACATACAGTTTTAATATAAATGTGTCTGTGATAAGGGTTCACTTGTCTTTCAGTGTAACCACAAATCAATGACTCCTTCCAGTTACAACTTAGTCATCCAACAACCTTCTTTTCTTCTTTCACCAATTAAACACAAAATGCCTGTCAGATTTTCTAGCCTAACCCAATCCTGAAATATGATAGACAAGAACACAGTGAACTTTTATCAAATTGCTATACTGGCAACAGCCTGATCTTCTTTCCAAGGGATAGATTTTTATTTTTCCATTTGCTTTAGGAGAGCTGTCAGAGAGTACAACATTGTCCTGCTAAGATGGAGTGACAGACAGCAAGAACATTCTGATTACACAGAGGTGAATTATACAATAAAGAAACATGCCCCAACATGGTTTCTTTTAAAAAGAGGGATGGTCATAAGAGAAGCCTTGAGAGAATGAAACCATAATTAAAAACAAGTATTTATTTAAAAATTAATAAGTTAATTCCATAAACATTTATCAAGTATTGCTTAAGTGCTAGAAATAAGATGTGCCAAGAATAACTAGATAAATAAAACACTGTTTTCTCTCTCCTTTTAAAAAAGACTGATTCATTTTTATTGGAAAGCAAGATTTACAGAGAGGAGAGATTTTTCATCTGCTGGTTCACTCTCCAAATGGCCACAATGGCCAGAGCTAGCCAATCCAAAGCCAAGAGCCAGTAGCTTCTTTCATGTCTCCCACATGGATGCAGAGTCCCAAGGCTTTGGGCCATCTTTGGATGTGTTCCCAAGCTATAAGAGTTTGATGGGAAGTGAAACAGCTGTGACATGAACCGGCATCCAAATGAAATCCTGGTATTTGCAGAGGAAGGATTAGCTAATTGAGCCATTGCTCTGGGCCTCACTAGTCTCTTTCTTTTTATTATTATTATTAATTACGTTGCATTATGTGACACGGTTTCATAGGCTCTGGGATTCCCCCAACCCCTCCCCGTGCCCTCCCCCGATGGTGGATTCCTCCACCGTGTTGCAGTATTACAGTTCAAATTGAGTCAAGATTCTTTCGTTGCAAACATATACCAAGCATAGAGTCCAGCATAAGGTGTATAGCAGCCGGTTCTATGTACAAACACTATTCTCATGCTTAAAAAGCCATTAAGTTCATTACAGGAGACAACAATTTCACTGTATTGGTACATGATCTTTGTTATTTTTTTGCATATGTAAATGAAAAATGGGAAAAGTCAGCATATAGTTACGATTTTTATTCATTGAGAAGTTAAGAAAGGCATTCTAGAGGATATTATACCTCAGCTGTTAAGCAAAAGGCTTAACGAAAATTTACTAATTAGCTATGGTGGGAGACAAATGTTTGCTGAGCAAGCATTTCAGGTAAAAAAAAAGGACAGATATAAGAGCAGTTTCAAAGCTGTGGCAAATGGAATTATATTCTAGTTGTTGAAAATGAGAAGAAAATAAAATATTTTCCTTTACTGGGGATTTGTAAGACAATATTTAAAGAATTCCACAAATAAGTGTTTTCAGTGTGTACAGTGAAACGAAAGCACAGTAAAGAGACAGTGAGATGTAAGAGAGTTACTAAGCTGGAGAGGCCCGAAAGATTGGGATGGTTTAAACAATCAAGAGTCAGGGGTGGTGGTGAAGAACACAGGCTGGAGGTAGGGTAGGGTGGAAAGTCCCACTATGCTCCCAAATCTATACTGTTAAATACACGCAGTATGTTCATTTCATATAAATAAGCTTGACAAAAAGGAAAAAAACGTCAACATATCATTAAAATGAAAAGACTAATGAAGAATTATTAGGGATGGGAGTTTGGTCTAGCACATAGGACCACAGTTGGGACATCTGTATCCCCAGAGAGGAGTACCTGGGTTCTAGTCTGCAGCTCTGCCATCTTTGACTTCCTGCCTTTGAAATAAATAAGAATTGTTTAAAACCATAAAGAATTATTTTAGCTTAGTAAATGAAGAAGCACCATTTTGTACAATTGTCTCCCTTTATGTCTCTTTCTGCCTCTCAAATGCATTTTTGAAATAAATTAAAAATAAAATTATACATAGTGATTAAAAAATATATATCCAGAAACTTGCATGGTTTAGCTGTAAAGCGACAATGAGAAAGCCTGAGTCATGTTAAAAATCCTTGGCAGAGAGAGACGTGTCAACCACCCACTTCCTCTCATCCACTACCCCTGAAATCACTGTAAATAGAAGATAACACTGGCCAAGGTAAGGGGCTGGTGGAAACGATTTGCCAAGTCATCACCAGGTGAAGGAAAACTGGTTCTCATGCTGTTCCCACCTTTTACTGCTGTGAAGAGTGTGAAAACCAAAATCTGAGGCTTAATGGCACAGAAAGGGAGACCATTTTCTGGTTCCACAGTTTTACCATCTAGATATAAACAAGGTGAAAAGAAAGTATATCAGTCATGATGTCTTAAGCAGTGACATTAGTGATAAAATATAAATAAAACCATTACACAAACTTTTGAGTTATATAAAATACTGATAATAGTATCTGACACTATATTAACATAAAATTCATCACAATCAAGTAAGATTTCAAAAACACATAATGTATCAAATGACACATAGATTATTTCCCAACTGTCTTTTCCTTTTAGTTTGAGTTAATATTCAGATAAGCCCAGCTCTATCTTATTTTTTACAAAGGCATAAAATTGCAAAGTAATATCACTGGCAAACAGGATAAACAATCAGGATTTGCTGTGTACATATTAAATACATTCATAATAAAATAGATGAAGAAGAATAAATCTAATCCAATTGACTTAAGAGTTATTAGAAAATCTAAATGATAGACATTTTCAATTTCTTCTGCAGTTTTCAAAAGGTCCTCTGAAAGTCAAAACCATACTCAATAGCATCTTCATGAAGATGATACATTTTTTCAAATTATTTTATTTTGATAATCTTTACATAGTTGATTAGGGCTTAAAGGGTCAAGGGCTACAGTGAAGTGGTAAGACCATTGTTTCCACATTCTCTTTCGATTTCTCTCTCTCTCTTTTTCTGTATCTGGGGTAAGTGAGGAGATAAAGAGAGAAGCCCCACCCAGCCTACCACCCATCCCAGGCTTCCTGACATGGGGCATGCTCCGAGGGCTCTGCTCAAGCGGTTTTGATAGTTCAACAGTTCTGAATTGCTACCAATCTTGCCATTCCAAGCACGATGAAATCTCTCCAGAATCCACTGGCTGACATAGTCCACGTTAGAGTCTCTGTTTGCCCAGATTTTCACTGCCAACATGTACATGAGGTAGTTCATCGATTTGTTCCATCCTCCGTCCTCTTTTGTGGTACCAGGTGTCCTCTGCAGACTCCAACATAGTGCCATATCCTCCATGCGCACCTGGATATTCTGTCCACTACTCCGTCTGAGCCACTGCAGGGACAAACACTTAGCCTAGCCTGTCCTACACCTACTCTAGTCCTCCAGAGCACCAGTTGGTGCTGGAATCTAGCCCAGCGCGGTGTGCCCAGCCCCAGTCCACACTTGTACCGAGGGACACTGAAGCCATATCCAGATCAGAATGCAGCTTCCACTCTGGCTCCTGCATTCACCAGTGGGAACCCCAACCCAGCCAGCTCCCAACCAGGCCTGTTCCCATCCATAGCTCGTGTGTGTGCCAGTGTTGCTCTAACCCAGTTGGCATAGCCCCACCTGTCTTTGCCTTTGCCTTAGATGCTGTATCCTGGCCTGACCCAGCCTGCCCACGTACTGATTCTCACTGGTGGGTGATGGAACCTGGCCCTGCTCTGTCTACTCCCATCCCTGGCTCATGCAAACCAACAGATGTGAGAGCCTAGCTCGGCATGACCTGTGCTCCAGCCTGGTTTCGTTCTTGTTGGTGAGCTAAGGTTTGCTTGGCCCTGCCCGGTCCACCCCTTCGATAACCAACCCACACATTAGCCAACAGTTGGAGCTACTTTGCCCAGCTTGCCCAACCCCCAGGCCTGGACCATGTGATCACCAGTGGGAGTTATGACCCTCTAGGGGAGTTTCCCACCTCTCCCCATTCGGCCCACTCCTGGACCTAGATCTCATACATGCCAGTGGGTGTAAGACCCTTGCCTGGCATAGTCTGCCCTTCCATCTTGGCTTTGTATGAGCTGGTCTACATTGTGCTCTGACCTGCCCCACACCCTGTTTTAGGATGCGCATGTGGGTGCTGCAGCCTGGACCTGCCCAGACTTTATTGGTCCCTGCACCTGTGAGTGATGGCAGGTTCCATGGCCACACCTAGCTCAGCCCATTGACGATGACACATTGAGCACATATATTCACCAAAGTGCCCATAAAGTGGAAAAATGGGAAGGAATATGAGACTAAGATAAAGGAAATGAGCAAAACAAATAAGGGTGCCATCAACTGGAAAGATGTATCTAGCTTTTTTTCTGAAAAGCAGATTCAATAGAGTATATCTTACGCAACGTGACTATGTATTTTAGGTCTTCAAATAGTTCATGGGAAATTGTGTAACTTTTAATTTCATTTCCATTAATTTTTATGAATACTCTGAATAAATATTACATGTATAATCTGCTATTTCCTATCATATACATGTAGGCTTGAGTGATTGGGAAAACTGCAAAATTAAAAATCTGCCATTCAGGCCAGCAGGTTGAAACTCAGAATGAGTCCATGTTGCAGCTTAAGTTTGAAGTCAGTCTGTTTCTGGAATTTCCTCTTCAAAGAGGGCAGTTTCTTTACATTAAGATCTTCAACTGATTGTATGAGGCTCACTCATATTGTGAAGAGTAATACATGCTTCACTCAAAGTCTACCTATTTAAAAAATATTTCATATGTATATATACATAATGCACAAAAATTCCTCTGGGTATTATGCGATAGGCAAGTTGACATGAAATTAACCATCACACTGAAACTGGCATTTGGCTTAGTGGTTAAGCTGCTGCACAGGAGGCCTGTATCCCATAACAGAGTAACTGGTGTATGTCTCAGCTACTCCAGCTGGTCCAACTTCCTTGTAAACCTGCTACGCAGCAGCTGGCTTGAGTACTTGAGTCCTTACCACTCATAGGGAAGACCTTAATTGGTCCAGGTCCCTGACTTTAGTCTGAGACCCTGGCTGATGCAGGAGTTTGGGGAATGAATCAGCTGATGGAAGATCCCTGTCTGTCTTTGTGTTGGTTTCTATCTCTTGGCCTCTAAAATAAAATAAACATATGGAATCATGGTTTACTATGTAAGGGGAAAGGAATGAGCTCAAATTTGTTCCTGAATCCAATTCATTATTCCACTATAATGCAAACACTAGGAAGAATAGTGAGCAGTTGAGCCACAGCTGTTGGGACTATCAGTCTCCATATTCAGAGTAGGTGAACCAGTTGGCTCCTGGCTCTTTCTAGCTTGAACTGCACATGGATAGCTGCAATGTGCCATGTTTCCCAAACAGGTTACATTCAGCTAAACACTAGGGTGGAAGGTATGCCACAGAGCAGTAGTATGATCTGACTACTAGAGAGATAAAGACAGTGTACCAATAGAAGTCAGAGTGCTGCACACCACACTGAGCAGCACGCCCTATAATTTACTATGATCATGTAAACAGTACCCACACAGGGAAAACAGAAATTCTTATACTCAGAGATGAACTCATAATCAGCGTCACCAGCTATCTGCATGAGGCATGCAAAGAACTTGAAAAAGATAAGTTTGATCCAAGTGCAGGTCAAGGATATTGTGGTATAAGATGACACCAGAGCATCAAAAATGTAGATCAACCAGGGCTTTATAAACCAAGTTGTTGTTCTGATTTTATCTTAAGGGAATCCATTAAAGGTATTTTGCCTTTACTGTAATGTGAAAACAGTAAAACAGTAAAACTGAAAACAAAAACAAAAAGTGAGTAATATACTCACTTACTGTAAAACTGAAAACAAAAACTTACTGTAAAATATACTTACAAAAATATACTTACAAAATATACTTACAAAAATATACTTACTATAATATTAGATACTTATTATAATATAATCACAAAAATATACTTACTATACAAAAATATACTTACAAAAAATACTGCAAAACTGAAAACAAAAAGAAAGTGCGTAATATAGCTAGGTAAAATGTAAAAATTCAAATCAAGTGAAAAACTATATGGAATATGGATGTTAAAATCCACATTAAAGTAGGAGCCCATGTAGTTAAAAGTACAGAAATATTAGTTTTGCCTGGGTTCAGCTTAGGTTGTTCTGCCATTTGCACTGGTTGGGTACAGGAAAAATGAGAAATAGTGCAGAGCTAACCAAAGCACCTTCATTTCATAAAACTAGAATCTCCAAAGTGTGATTTAATAGCAGGGTGAATTAGAAAATCACTATTTATTAACTCTTCTCCTGCCAAGGAAAACCACCTGTTTAAATGATAAAATCAAGCAGTGTGTGTGTGTGTGTGTGTGTGTGTGTGTGTGTGTGTATGTGTGTGTTTGAGGGTGGGAGGAATATGCCTGAGAAATGTGACATAATGTGGTTCTCTCTCCTTTTAAAATTTATTTGTTGTATTATCTCACAATACGGTTCTATAGCCTCTGGGATTCCTCTTTTCTTTTTCCCGAATCCTATCCCCCACACATGAGTCCTCCTATATTATTACATAGCACAGTCCTTCAAATGAATTCACAGTCAAATTCACATTGACTAGGTGAAGAAAAACACCTTCAGTGAAGAGTATAACTGAAGTGGTTCTAAATAGGTAGGGCTTCTAGTTACCATAACTGTAAAGTAAGTCAGTGTAGAAGGAAATTACTGAGCCACTGGGCTTCAAAGAATTCTCAGAAATAAACCCATAAGCAAAAGGATCAGCTTACAGTGAAAAATATGAGATAAACAAATCATTATCTACTATACAAAATAAGACATCATCAGTGAAAATCAGCAAAAAGCACAGACAAGTAAAACATAACCCATAGAGAATATATAATATAAATGCTTATTAAAGTAATTTGAAAAACTCCGAAGTAAATCCAGAGAAAAGGAGTAATGGGGTCTAAGCCACTGACAAGTGATACCCGGATGGAGTTCCTGGGCCTTAGTTCTGACCCCGGTTTGGCCCTGGTGATTGTGAGTTTCTGGGTAATGAGCCAGAGGATGAGAGCTCTCTGTCTTTGTCCTTCAGATAAATTTCAAAATATTCAAAGAAATAGAATTCATTATCTTGATGACATGTAAAGAAAATAAATATATAATGAAGCAAGGGAGACAAATTATATGAAAAATAGGAAATAGATTACTCATGGGGAGGATAATGTGTGCCAGATTGCCAGAAAAGGAAGAAGACAGAGAAAATATTTTAAAGCAATAATCACTGAGAGTTTTTCCAACTTTTAAAAAATACTTTAATGGAAATTCTAAGATCTTAAATCTGATAACAACTTATTTAAAAGTGTATTTAGAATTTTCATAATGAAAGTAATGAAGCCCAAACATAAAGATAATATAACATATAAAAATATAGTGCAGAATAGTTACTTTGGCTGGTTTTAGCCACATAATAAAACAACACATAAAAGTGAAAATATGATGGAATAAAAATCTTTACTCCGTTAAAAGAAAATAGCAATCTAAAATAGTTAAAATGAAGCTTCCGGTAAGTGCAAACTAGTTTGTTGCAGATCAATACTTCTTTCAAAGAATAAAATGAATAACATAAGTACCTTAGTTTAAAACAGAAAAACATAGATTGAATAATACACAAACAAAACCTAGTAATAAATTCAGCACAAAAATATTTATAGAAAAGTTAAAAGTGATATGATGGTCAGATATTAACCAAAATAATGCAGTGGAAAAATTAAGTAAATATCATATAATATGGAGTTTGAGGCAGTGGTATTAAGAGAAAAAAAAGACAGTAACATGATAAGAAGTACAAGCTTAATTATCTGAGAATTTACTATTCTTAAAATCTTTTATTACAATGTAAGATTTTTTTAAAAGATTTATTTTATTTTTATTACAAAGTCAGATATAAAGAGAAAAGGAGAGACAGAGAGGAAGATCTTCCATCCAATGATTTACTCCCCAATCAGCTGCAGTGGCTGGAGCTGAGCCAATTCAAAGCCAGGAGCCAGGAGCCTCTTCCAGGTCTCCCATGTGGATGCAGGTTCCCAAGATTTTAGGCTGTTTTCTACTGCTTTTCCAGGCTTCAGGCAGGGAACTGGTTGGGAAGTGGAGCTGCCAGAATTAGAAATGGCACCCAGATGGGATCCCAGTGCATACAACTTAGCCAGTTGGCTACAGAGCCGGGTCCCAATGTAAGGTTTTTAATATAAATATCTATTTCCTAGTATCTTGTGCATTTTTATTCCATATCTGTTAATCACAAGGATACATATTTGACTTAGTAATCAATACATTATGCAAATAAATTCATAACATAATACAGTATTTAAGATGCTGAAAGACAAAATAGCAGTATGCATGTTTGATTTTATTTAGGTTACCAAGAACATTTAGAAAAATGGATTGGAAACTGGACAATACAACTAGATATATTTCTAGAAAGGAGGAATAGAGATTTTTTTTTCTGATCTCAATAACGTTGAAGTAAAAACAAAAAGACAAAAATAACTAAATTGTATGTTTGAAAATTTAGAAACATAATTAAAATTTTTAGGTATTTCAAACTCAACAAACATTACATATCAAAAGTTGGGGGTTACAGTTAAAGCAATGGCTTTCTACCTCAAAAGATTCTTTTAGAAAAGAAAAATAATATATATTTAGCTAAGCATTCATTATTAGAAAAAGTAATAAAATGGATATGCAGAAGTGAATAATGGAAGGGAATACAGGAAAACACATTAAACACCATTGAAACGATCCACTGGAGGAGGAGTTTTAGTGATACTGAACATGGAGGAAAGCTAATTCTAAACACAGCAGTCAGGGAAGTCCATCTCTATGAATTGGTTGACATAGCAAAATGAGGAGAAGATAAGTTATAGGGTTTATTCACCAATTATGGACTCAATTATAATTATTTTCCAACTTGGCCAAATGCAGCAAATGCAGGTGAACTTAACCATCTATAAACTTGTCCAAAGCCATAGAGCTGTGTATGAGTGACTGAGATTTCAATTTAGATCTTCTATGTTCAAAATCCATATTACTTTCATATTTTGTCTCAGTTTTGTTCAATTTAAATTATCAGAGAATCCCCTAAGAAATCTGGGAAGACTGCATATGATGTGATTATCCAAAAAATCATATAGTTTGAAGATATATTTCTAATGGACAAACTCACTCGGCATATTACTGATTTGCATCTACAATGGGTTTTCTTTCCATGAATCTTTTGTGTTCCACATAACAGTACTTCTTTATGTGACAATAATTATAATGCAAAAAAAAGAGCATGGGAAATAGTCTCAGAACCTATAAACTCTGATTCCATTGTGTTCTTTTCATTGGTATACAATCACGTTTAGAATTGATTACGACTTGTGGAAGCCAAAATTAATGAATTAAATTGAAATTCAATGTCCTGAAAGTTTCCCAAACCAAAACGAACTGTCTTTTGACAAATAAATTTAAGGGTTCTGTTGGAGGGAACACAAGCCTTTATAGAGAATAGTCTTCGTAATTGAAGCAAATCGTCTTGAAAGATAAATTTATCAGGAGAAAATAGAATTGTTTCAGGGAAGTTCCTGTGGATAATTCTACCTGAATAATCGGTTTTTTTTTCCACCCTCATGGATTCTTTCATGCCTGTCTAATTCTCCACAATGAGGAAATAAGTCAATGAAAAGCATAATTCTGTCGTGCTAATTTTAGACAGCAGAATTGCCTGGTATTTCCTGAAGAATATCTTTTCACACATGGCTACTTCTTCCTGATGAAATCACAAAGGTGATTGTTTGAGAAAAGAAGCAAGTCCAGAAAGATCCAAGAGGAGGAGGACTTTATAAAAAGTCCTTTCTAGAACCAGAGGTTGATTTTCAGAACACATTGGTAAACTTAAAGACAGAAATCTTCCTACAGTTGATTCTCTAATACTCAAGAACAAAAACAGAGCAAATGTTATTACAAGAGGAAGCCACTTGTCTCCACCAAAAACAGAAGGCATTTGAGGCCTGTCATCAAGAGGTAGAGAAAATGTTGCTCTTATTTCATAAAGTTTAGTGATGGTGAAATCCTTCCAGCGTGGTAATATGGAGCAGTAGTTAAAAGAAAATGGACACATTGTGGAAAAAATGAGTATATAAAGTGCTGCCTTATAGTCCATCTTAGGAGGACAAGCAGCCGTATAACACAATGTAGGTAGCTTTACTGCAGTATGTGAACTTCATTATGCTTATCCACCTGAGTGGAAATGTCTATACAAAACCAAATGTTTGCTAATAAAACTTTTGTATCACAGTTAAGACCAGTTATTTATGACAGTCAATTCAATTTAAACCTGCTATTTCCAAATAAATAACTTCATATAGCACTTAAATATGGTTGATCTTAAAGCAGAAATTCATTTGGTTAGAAAGCTAATTAAATGTCAAGTTTGCTCAAATAGAATTGCAAAAATGAAATACTGTGTTTTTCACAGGATACAGCTTCCAGGAAACACCAACACTGGATAACTATTACAATATTTGGATTCCTGAGACAGGAAGGATTCCAGACACGTGCTAGACATTCTTCTGTTTATCTTTCCTCCCAAGTAAAGACTTGTGGACATGTGGAAAGACACTACAACTTAGCAATTGTAGCCTAGATGGGAGTCCAATTCTTTATCTCCATGAACATCAAGTTGCAAGTGACAAGGAGTAATATAGCTTTGCCTTCAGGTCATTTGATGTGTTTTCCTGCTGGTTCAAGAACCTCTGTGCTGAGGTATTCCAGCATGGATACAGCAAGATGGATATCCACAAGTTCATGGGTGTTGGTGTTAGGTTCCAGCTGTCCACAGATGTAGCCCACTGGGAATCACAAGGCAGCTCCCTGTGAGTGGGAAACCACCTGTGTCTTGGCTTCGCTGGAGTCCCTCCCAGCCTTTCCATCAGTCGTTTTGAATTCTGCTGAAGCTCAGATAAGCAAGGCAGAGAAAAGGTTAATCAGACACACCCTGAGATCTCACCACTGAATTCTTCACTGTATCACAATTCAAGCTGTGCTCTGATCTTTTCTATACATCTTTTTAGAAACAGTGTTAAAGTGGAAAGAGCAATAGACCTTGAGTTAGAACACTGGGGTCCAATTTTGGCTTTACTGCTGAGGCCAACACTGTAGCCTGTTAACAGCCATTCTGTATCACCCGATGCTTCCCCAATGTCTGTCTCAAAGTCTGTATTTTAGTTATTTATATGCACAGTGCTTTTACTAAGTAAAACTAATGCACAGTCAGCATTCAGTGGCTCAGGTCACTAATGCATTTATTAAATAATTGTGAAAAATCTGGCCTCGACCAGGTGACAAATTTTGCAAAATAATCATGGATAAAATATGCCTCCAAGTAGCTGTGTGTTGCAAACATATTCTTCATGTTCCTTATTTATAAATCATACTGACTTCCATTTTTATTTATGTCAACATTGAGGATCTCTATTTTTTAGTTAGGAAGTTTAGGCCATGACACATATTAGAATAACAGATCTATTCAGATTTCTGCTTTTTTTTTTTCTCTTTGAGATGCTTTCATCTTATTTTGTCCTTTCCATTGATCAGTGCTCTTCAGCGTAAGTCACTAGGAAGCTAAAATGTCAGGACCACGTCATAATAGAATAACATGGGTTCAAAACTTCTTGCAATAAGAAAAGCCACTTGCTGTGAGGAAATATGAGAAATCATATTACTATTATATTAATAAATTAAATAACTACAGAATTTAAGTTCATTATTAGGTGGTTTTGGGTAGTGTTTAAGAAAGTGAAGGTTTTTTCTGCATTGGATGATATCATGAGTTATTAATTCTGTGACTGTGTTCCAATCAATCTTAGCAGATAGATATGACTTAGAGTGAAGCTAATAATTGGTAAAAATTCAATTTTTCTGTCATATTAGCAGGAAATAGAGTGTTTTACCATAATGCCTATGGTTTTATCTAGATTTAGACACCATTACAAAGTAAATGCTTTTGGCTACAGTCTATCATGGCTACAGAATGGCCTTGTTGGAACAAGTGTCCAAGCAAAGCAAATGCCAGCAACATGAAGGCTGGTCCTATCAGTTCCTAACTGGTGAAGGCTGCTTTTCTCTTCCTCATATTGACAGCGATTTTTCCATATTTGTTTGTTATTTTTCTTTTCTTTCTTTTCTTTCATGTTTTACTTATGAAAAAAATTTTAAAGATTTACTTATTTTTATTAGAAAGGCAGATTTACAGAGAGACAGAGAGAAGAAAAAAAATCTTCTACCTGCTCATTCTCTCTTCTTTTTAACAACTCATTGATTTTTTTTTTAAAGATTTATTTATTTTATTACAAAGTCAGATAGACAGAGAGGAGGAGAGATAGAGAGGAAGATCTTTCATCCATTGATTCACTCCCCAAGTGAGCCACAACGGGCCGGTGCGCACCGATCCGAACCCGGGAGCCAGGAACCTCCTCCAGGTCTCCCATGCGGGTGCAGGGTCCCAAAGCTTTGGGCCGTCCTCAACTGCTTTCCCAGGCCACAAGCAGGGAGCTGGATGGAAGTGGAGCTGCCGGGATTAGAACCGGCGTCCTTATAGGATCATTCAAGGCGAGGACTTTAGCCACTAGGCCACGCCGCCGGGCCCAAAACTCATTGATTTTTATTGGAAAGATAGATATATATGACATTCAGCATTAGTGTTCCAAAAATATTTTTAAACAATACTTTTAACAGTAAATTGCATTAATATCACATCTACCAAGCCAATTCTCAAGCTTCAGTTTATTTTACTTAGTTTTAGTTTTTAAAATTTTTTATCTTTAAAAAAAAAATATTTGAAAGGCAGACTAAAAGACTTAGACACAAGGGACTAAGAGCAAAGGTTCTTGGCTCACTTCCCAAATGCCTGCAACAACTCAGGCAATACCAAATGGAAATTAGGAGCCAGGCCTCAATTTGGGTCTCCCATGTGGGTGGCAGGGACCCAATACATGTGTCACCATATGCTGCCGCCCAAAGTGCACGTCGCCTGGAGCCTAGAGTTGATAGCACAGCCAACACATGAATGCAGTGATCTGAGGGATGTGGCTGGTCCACTCGGTGTTCTAACTCCTGCATCAAGCATTCATCATTGTTTAGTTTTTAACTCTGGTTTTTCTCATTTCATTAATTGCACTGTATAACTATACTACTTTTACATTATATTTATATATTTATACTCTCTTTAATCATGCTTGTGCCCGATACTTTTCTTTAAGGATCACGCCCCTTCTTTAAGAAAGCTCTTTTAAAATTGATATACATCTCATGTAACATAATTCAAAACTTTAACATGTACATTTAAGTGATTTTAAGATATGCTCTGTGTTAGGTAATCATCGCCACTGTCTAATGTCAGAACATTTTCATTATCCCCAGAAATAAACCTGTACCTATTATTTTATTTTATGCTTTTAGCTCTCTGTCAAGATTCCCCATTTCTTGGGACATTGGTGTCATGCTTTCCTTCAATTGTTTAGACATTGTTGACTTTTGCTCAGTAAACATATTTAAAACATCTGATGTTTAGTAATTACAGAAAGTGAGATATCTCTACTTTCTCTGGATTTATTGCTTTCCTACATTTGAGCACATTTTTTTGTTCCTCTTTATATCTTGTGACTTTTTATTCGAGACCAAACATTTAGAGGATAGCAATGTAGAAATTCCGGAAAGTAGAATCCCTTCTCTCCAGAGGATTTGGCATTGTTACCTCCTCTTGAGGTTTTCATTGTTGGTAGAACTTCATTGAACAAATCTGCCTGCTACTGGGGATGAGGGTGCTTATTTTCATGCCTTCTGCTATTGGAAGAGTGGGGATAAGATCAGAAGGAATAAGTTAAAATATCTTAAATTTATTTATTCTGTTATTCAATTGCCTTGGTTTTGTTATTTATTTTGCTATGTTTTGTTTTGAATGAGCATTTCTTGGACTGTTGCAAGCTTTTGCTCAATTTTCCAAAAGGTTGAGACTACTTTTGCCCATTTTATCATTGCTTTTGTTTTATGAGATGCTTTTATGTAGGAGAAGAATGGGAGTTTATTCTCATACTGTTTTCACTGATGTTACTTCTTTCCCATTTTTTGGAAAAGGTTGATAAAATTCTATCAGAGCTATATTTCATTATTTTATTTGGAATATGGTACTTCTATTTACATTGTTTTTTTCTGATTCCCATTATAATTGTTTAAAATTTGTATCATATTTCTTTTAAAATAATAATTATTATGATTTTCCATGGTTGTTTTTAATGTCTCTCTCACATGATTTCTGTTGTTTTCACAATGTTCACCTTGGTGGAGTTTCCTTTTATTCCCTTATTTATTATATGTTGTATTTTCTATCTGTGATGATTTATGTCTCTCACCAGTTAAATTTTTAATCACTCTCCAGGTATTTTCTCCAGCCCCTACTTCCCCTTAAAATTTTGATTAACAATAATAATGTTTATACAGAGCTCAATTTTTCAATGATCAGTTTTTATACTGCAAGTATACATACATTATGTATATATACAAGTGTATGCACAGATATTGTGGGATGTATATATGTATGTGCATGTGTGGAAACCTATTCATATATATATAAGCAACCTTTTCCATTTGCCTACTGTATTTCTTTTCCTCCATTTCTTATTTCTTGCATTGTTTCCCATGTGGTTTTCTAGGAATTTAGGCTTACATTATTAATTTAGTGACTTCGTTTTCACCTATGAATTACATTATTTTTAACTAAGAATTTAAGTTAAATAATTGATATACTATGAAACTTACATATTATAACTTACATTCAACCTAAACAAAAAATGTTCCCTATCAAATCTACATGTAACTAACTATAAGGTATAATATGATGAATGTTTTTTCAATCAGAACATATTATCTCAGTTGGATTAACAGCTCTCTCTGCCTTGAAATAATCCAATTATACCTCCCAGAATCTCTTTTATCTGCAACAACATTGCTTATTTGTGAGATGATTTCCCAGTATGTATTTGATGAGGCAGAGTTAAAATTTGATGTAGGTCTAATATTTTAGAGTAATGGTGCAATAAATCAATTTATGATAAATTGAAGCAGATCATTTTTTCATTATTTGCTTTAATGGGAGGTAAACAAATACTGGATACTTTTTAAAATTGGAGATAACCACAAAATTACTTATCTTTGATAGTATATTGGGTTTTTAATTATATTGGGATGTGAATGGTGTTAATATATTCTCACAAAAAAATGCACTTTAAATAAAACAAGACCATCCTGTAATGACTCACTAGATTGTGCCCAGTAGACATTAATTGAATAAGAAAATTATCTATTTTTCTTGTTTTGCCCACTGTTAAGTGCTCAATAAGCATTCAACTAACATACTGACTAGAAGGGAGGTGAGAAGAGACAGCTCTCTCCTGGATGTCTGGTGTAATTGGAATTCATGCGGGGGGAAAAGAGGCTAAAAAGTCAACTATATGTGATATAGAAGTAATACACTCAGAGACCAGTAAAACAGAACTCTATGGAGTATTCCAGTTGCAGTTTGACCTATTGCTATTAGAGAGACTTCCGCTAGGGCAAGGTCTTCCAGTCCATCCATATCTGGAATTATAAAATCTTGTTTGGTTGTCATCAAAATTGGCTTTGTGATCTCCATCTTTTGTAACCTCAGCTTGTCTGTCTGTCAGTCACCTTCAAGTGGAAAACTTCCTTGGGCTCTGTCTGATTTGGACTCTTGGGATCTCCCCATGAAAGCTCTATTTCATTTTGACTTTCACTTTTTTGTCCTGATTCTGCAAAGCATCCTTGGCATCATGAACATCCTCAAATTGAACATAAACAAATATTGGTCTGCAAGGGTAGACATCAAGTACATTATATACATTAGCCAGAAAACCACTGGGATCAAATGCAGACCACAATCTTCAGACCTGGTGCTTTCCACCATGTCTCTGAGGAACAGGGGTGTTTGGGAAGCACAATGAGACACTGCAGCAGAGTCTCAGCCCAGGGCAGTAACAAGCTCAGCAAACCATCTGTTTCTGAACCTCAGGCACACAGGCATACCACACACACACACACACACACACACACACACACACACGGTCAGAGTTCTCTGCTATAGAAACTGCTTTAAAGATTACTTTCTACTTCTAAAATTCCAATTTAATTATTTTTCAAATATGCTTAACAACGGGGATCCTTATTTGTTGATTATTTTTCACTTTCTATGTATATCTTGAGATTTCAGGGGCGTGTATACCTTTTATGTGTAATCTGATAGCTCCAATACTCCAAGTGCTTAGGTGTCCAAATATATTATTTATTGATTTTGATGACTTTATATACTAATCTGTTATATTTGGGTTTGGAAATGTTTTGTTGCAAGTTCATAAACTATTGAACTTAGGCTGTGAAACTCATAAGAAACTGCAACCAAATGTCTTCTTCCAGGAAAATGTTAGTATTGTTCTATGTAGCATCATGATATAGTACCATTTTTAAAAGATCTGCTTATTTATCTGAAATTCAGGGTTAGAGAAACAGGGAGAAAAAGAGAAAGGGGAAATATTTTGTTCACTGTTTCACCCCCCAGATGGCTGCAGCCGCCAGGGAAAGCAAGAAGCCGAGCACTTGAGACATTCTCCACCGCCTTTCCAGAGTCATTAACAAGGGAGCTGGATTTGAGCTGGAGCAGCCAGGACATGGGGGATGCTGGCATTGAAAGCAGTGGCTTTTACCCTTTGTACCACAATGCTGGCTCCAATTTGCCATCATTTTTAACACTACTAATTGTCTACACCTTAACTTTCCTTTTATATCACTATTTATTAGAGCTCCCTTATCTTTCTAGTTTACTGTTTCACCTAGGCAAGACAAGGGGATGGATGCAACCTTACAGATTACCTTCTGAAAACCAAGAATTAACGGAAAAATTTCCTTTCTGCAACATGCATTTAGCTGTATGAATCTAGCTGTATTTTCAGCATGAGCACCATTCTTAAAAATGTTCTTTCATAACACCAGCAAAACCAGTCCTCTATTTTTCTAATTAAGCAGACTGGAGCTGGGGTATAGCATCAACCATCACTAAGCACCACTCATTGCCACACACTAAAGCTAAGGCTGGGGTCTACCATTGACAGTAGAAAGAGGGGATGAGTGATGTTAGAATGGGCCATGACAATAACTAGCATGTGAGAGAATCAGGTCTGGTAGAAGAATCTGTGGGGACTATGGGGGATCCATACAAAGATTGTGTAACTGCAATCTTTGTTGGCATGCCCAAGAGCTGTGGATGGGACTAGGCTTGGCTGAGTAGCTAAGGGGATGCCCCAAAGGGTTTGCAGTATCCACTGTTGAGGACAGTTGCCAGATTGCGGGGACAGGCTGGGCTGGACATGGCTACAGCCTCCCAAGCATCGGTGTGAATGGGGTCTGGGAAGCCACAGATTTGGCTACACTCCAGCACCCACTGGTACTCGTGAGAGCCAAGTTGGGTGCAGAATAGGATGGGTTAGGTCTTGACTCCTGCTGAACCATGTGAAAGCTGTCTGAGCATGGGCCAGGTGTGGCTGGGCTACAACACCCAAAAGTAAGAAAGAGATTAGGTGTGGCCCAGTTGAGCAAGGCCATTGTTTATGCCAGGAGAAGAGGTGGACAAAGCCAGTCTGGGCCAAGGACCCATTGTTGTGCAATATATCTGCCACTGGAAGGAGACCTTGCAAAATTCCTTCATTGGGATGCAGCCCCTGCAGTTGAGCACAAGAATCAAAGCAAGGAGCAGCCCAGACCATGCTGGGTTCCAGTACCAACTGGCATACATGTGGCTCACACCAGGCTGAGCCAGTTTATAATATCCACCAGCAGATCTGAGAACCAGGATAGGGTGCGGGAGGGGCCAGGAAGGGCCGTAATACCAGTCAGTTCACCTTAGGGCAGGGTGAGGGATCTGCCTGGGCCATGCTAGGCTGCAGCACCAACGAGCAGGAGCTGGAAGTGGGCAGACTAGGCTGAGCCAGGCTGTGCAAAGTGATAGTGGATGCTGAGGTGAGGCAAACCATGCCAGCCTTGGGTCAGTGCGTGCAGGGATCATGAGGCCTGGCTGGGGGGGTCGGTGATCCAGTGGGGCATGGGTCACCTGACCCAGGTCCTGGGGCTCACCTACAAGGTATTGTCAGGTTCTTGAATTCCTGGAGTGGGGGGATCTAGCAGGGCTCAGGTTCCCTGGCCCGAGGCCCTGTGCCCATCTATGAGGTGGGTGCTGAGTTTGTGAGCCCTGAGGGTAGGGGAACTGACAGGGTTCGTGTTGCCTGGTTCTGGTCCTTGGGCCCACCAGTGAGGGGGATGCTGGATTTGGGAGATCCAGTGGGGCTCAGGTCACCTATCTCAGGTCTTTGAGCTCATCTGCAAGGGGGTACCAGGTTTGTGAAGCCCCGGGGTGGGGGATGTGGTGGGGCTCGAGTAATCTGGCTTGGGTCCTTGGGCCAGCCTGCATGGTGTGTACCGGCTTTGTGAGCCCTGGGGGCGGGGGATCCAGCAGGACTCCGGTTGCCTAGCCCAGGTTCTTGGGCCCGTCTGCAAGAACTTGTCCTCCTCAGTGAAAAAGGCGGAGCAGTGCAAGCAGACCCTGACGCTCATGGAGGCTATGGCAACTCATTTAGTACCACAGCAGAAGGAGACCAGGACAAACTGGAAAACTACCCCAGCCAAATGATGACTGCCAAAATTTGGCTGAATCTTGAGGTTGACTAGGTCAGCCAATGGAGAGGACAGCCATTGAGTGGACTACATCATCCTTGGATCAGTGAAATTGATGGCATACAGAACTATCCAAACCACTTGGAATATGTAGCACATAGGGACCCGGGCTTGATATCGTGTGGCAATTCCCTCTTCCCGGGTACTGAAACATTTGGCAGGCCTGATGTGGCTTCCTCCTTTATCTCTCCCTTTCCCCCTGAAACAAGAAGCATGCAAATTTTGAAACAATGTTTTTACCCACTTTTCCCTAACCTTGGTCCTTCTCACCCTGATCCACCATGTAATCTATCTTATCTATCTATCTATCTATCTGATATGTACTGGAACAATATTAAAAAAAAAATCACAGCTAGGGCCCAGAGCGATGGCCTAGCAGCTAAAGTCCTCGCCTTGAGTGCATCAGGATCCCATATGGGCACTGGTTCTAATCCCAGCGGCTCCACTTCCCATCCAGCTCCCTGCTTGTGGCCTGGGAAAGCAGTCGAGGGCGGCCCAAAGCCTTGGGACCCTGTACCCATGTGGGAGACCCGGAGGAGGTTCCTGGCTCCTGGCTTCAGATCGGCACAGTACCGGCCGTTGCAGCCACTTGGGGAGTGAGTCATCAGACAGAAGATTTCCCTCTGTGTCTCTCCTCCTCTCTGTATATCTGACTTTGCAATTAAAAAACTAATAAATCTTTTTAAAAAAATCACAGCTAAAAAAGAGAGAGAGAGAAGGGGAGACGGAAACAGAGACATGCTCTATCCACTGGTTCACTCTCTACATGGCCACAATAGCAAGGGCTGGGCCTGGTTTAAGTCAGGAGCCAGGAGCTTCATCTGGGTCTCCGCAGTGATTGGCAGTAGCCCAAGGATTTGGGCCATCTTGTGCTGCTCTCACAGGCCATTATCAGAGTACTGGCTAAGGAGTGGAGCAGACGGTACTCCAATAAGCACCTATATGGTTTAACCTGGCTTACCTAGGTGTTCCACAGGGCTGACTCAGTTAAGTTGTTTTAATTGAGTATGTGGCATTTATAGGTTACTCATTATTTCTCATTTTGTGGAAGAGTCAAAAGGGGAAGCAAATGATTTGTTCAAAGTCATAGGATAAAGCCAACACCAAGCCCCATGATGCCACCACAAATGGCCATTTGTGACCTTATGAAGAATAATAAATTAGAGCAGAGTGGTATACCAGATATTTGGAAAGCTTTCCTTCTTAAAATTTCCTTGATTGGAACAAGCATCAAAACTGCTCCCCATTTTCCACAGTGAAAATTGCCACTCTTGAAGCAGTTTTTAAAGGGTTGTGTTACAGGACACTCCCTGTGAAACAAATATGTTTTAGGTTGTCTGTGTTTCTAACAACCACTTGCATTCAAAATCTCAGGGTAGCATTTCTATTTCACTTAAGATATGTGATTCAACAACTGGAAAATAAACAGAAACTCTGTGAATTGAGAGCTCTTTTGAAATATAATGCGGAAAACAGAATCAACCAAAATATATCAATAACATGGAGATCTTAACTGGAGGGTTTGTTTAAATACACTACAAAATTGGTAGCCTGAATAGGTAGTAGAGAAAGGATCTGACTTTAGAAACCAACTTCATTCATTGTTTATACATTCCTCCTACACACCTTAATGGACACAGAAGAGTCAGGAGAGCTATTGATATGGACTAAGAGCCAAAGAATTAGACATACATTACCCAATCAGCCACCCACCAACTCTGGGACTTCAAGTCATTGTACCCCTCTGAGCCTCAGGTAATTGGTAGGGTTAAACATAAATGGTCATACAACGTTGTTTCTGGTTTCAAAAATCTAAAACTTTACTCTTCAACAAAGTGTTTACCCTGGACACCATCATGTCCTTCAACTGCAGCTATTACACACAGCGTAAAGCCTCACACAACTGGGTCAATGATAGTGCTGGAAAACACTCCATTTCTGAGATCAGAATGATCGTCTCACAAACCTAATTGTGTCATTCTTTAGATTAGTTACACCTTATCTAAATAGTTAACATGTATGGAATGCTTAATATGTACCTGAGAGCTCTCTAAGTACCTTACATAATTTAAGTTGCTGAATTCTTTCAACAGTCTCACGGGCAAGTTTTTCTCATTATCTTCCCCATTTTGCAGATAAGGACACCAAGGCACAAACCTAACATTTACAAGCATTCTAATTTGCAGCTTTTTCTCATAGGATTGCTAAAAATACATAGCCCTCACTCTCCCTGGGATAAAATTCAATTCCTAACAAAGCTGTCCCAGGTCTTAATACCAAGAGCCTCTCATTTCTGGTCCTACCTTACTGCAATTATGTGAGACACATTGCAGCTCTCCTTAATTGCAGCCTGGGAGACAGCTAGGGAGTGCATGCTGCTGCTTCCGCCTAAGCTATGCTCTTTGTTTGAATAACGGAAATGTCATAGTTTAAAATTCTCCCCTTTCATCAAGAAAAGGCTAGGGCCTCCTCTCTTCTGCTTCTATACCTTTCTGTGCTCCTTGCAACAGAGTACCCCAGCAGGGTTGGGCAAGTTGGTGCATGACACTGAACAAATATACACCAAACTAATTTTAAGTTCATAATTTTGTATGACCTGTATACAGATATTATAAATTATCTGAATGCACATTGACAGAAAAAATATTTTCTTACCTCAGCCTAATAAGATATTGAAATTGACTGCTACTGTATGCTTTCTTACCATGGCAGTTATGTGATTCTAGAGCCTAGCACCATGCTTCTACTCTTCATTATTTATTGAATAATGAAAAGAACTAAGAAAGATTCGCTTTTTTTCCTCTCCTTTTTACACTTTCAATGCTAACAACTTTTGTGATAATGTGGTGGATATCGTATATCTACAAATCATTTTTTCTTCCAACTGAAAGTATTCCATTCCCTGATCTTTTCTATTAGTCTTAATCTACTTGGCCATTCATCTTACAAGGTTCACATTTCACCAACATTTTCCCAAAAGAGTGACTACAGATATTATAGGCATTGAGACAGATGAGATAGTTGGGACCCAGTCATGGCAATGAAGAGCCTTTATTAATAATAATAACATTCTTTAATCTTCTGCTAATTAGAATGATCACCCTTAATTCCTAGGGGTAATTCAGGATATTATCTCTAATTCAAACAAGGATTATTTTAAATAGGTGTATTTCCTAAAATTTTTAGATTTGGATAAATACTTCTTAAAGTTACACAAAGATTTTTTTTTGTAGCCACAACTTTGACAATTATACATAGAGTAAATGACATAAAATAGATTTGGCATAAGAAAGCCAAACTGTTTTTGAGAAAGTATTAAAAAATTGGAGAAAATGTAAAAAAAAAAAAAAAACTGTTGGTAAGAAAACTCTTCTTGCCATAGTGGTCCCATGGCCATTTAAAGTCAGGACTACTTGATATCTCATGCTTCTATGTTGACTGCCTCACATAATTTCTTGGAATAAAGGTTGGAGGTTTCTGAATTATAAACACAGATAAAGGACAGAATGAGATTATGGCAGCTAATAATGTTTATTATGGCTTTGAACAATTCTAAGGTTCTGTAAACTTTCAAATAATATTTGCAAGAAACTGAAGAAAACCGGTTGCCAGTTGGGAACAAGCCAGGCAAGCACAGATGACTGGGGCTCTGTTCTGAGTGAGGCAAATACATCAGGAGATTCTCCAGTTTAGTGGCAATAAATTAGCATCTGAGAGGTCTCTTTTGGGGCTAGCCATTTAAGCTTTAGTTTTTCCTAGAATGAAAATGCATTTGACAGCATCTGGAGTATAAGAAGGCAGAATCTGCGATGACACACTTATTTGCTTATATCACATTAGCAAATTTTAATTTTAACTTTTGGAGTCTGTGAACGCATCCTCTTTGATGCTTAGTTGAGTTTGACTTTTAGGATTTTGCAAGTAAGATAACTCCAGCAACAAAGAGCAAGCAGCCTGCAAGATCTTTTTCTCCTGTCTGCTTCTCACTTGATTATTCATTTTATTTTTACTAGAAAGTCAGATTTACAGAGAGAAGCAGAGAGAGAAAGATCTTCCATCCACTGGTTCACTCCTCTAGTGGCCACAGTGTCGGGAGCTGAGCTGATCTGAAGCTCAGGAGCTTCTTTTGGGTCTGCCATACAGCTGCGGGGTCTGAAGGCTTTGGGCAATCCTCCACTGATTTCCCACACCACAAGCAGGGAGCTGAAGGGGGAGTGTAGCAGCCAGGACTCCAACCAGCATCCATACGGGATCCCAGGGAATGCAAGGGAAGGACTTTCGCCACTAGGTTGCTGTGCCCTCTCGCCTGATCACTCTTAGAGGGGATGTCTTGGCTTACGGAAGCATTTTCTCCCTTCCTACCCTTGATCCTGGATTATTATCAACAGTAACAGTTGGCACTTTACCTAGAAGATTTACATGCCTTACCTTGGTCCTTTCAATACTTTCCAAATGAAACAAGGCCATTGTTAGCATTCCATATTAGGACCACATAAGGAAAGTACTGGAAAAATTACATGATTTAACCAAATTTGTAAAGCTAACGAACAATGACATTTAGATTATATTCCTGAACTTCTGTCTGCGAGCTTATCATTGTTTCATCAGTGTCTTACCCAATTATTAAGATCCTGATAAATGCAATTATTTAAATATCATTGAGTACATAGTGCCTGCCAATAAATATTTGTGGGATCAGTGAGTGACTGTTATAAAGAGGGTAAAGGAAACCTGCTGTATGTATGCAGAATTGAAACTCACCTACCACACAGAACTTCATCCAATCCTCATAGTCACCCCATGAGGCAACTTCTATTTAAATCAGAATGGTAGCATAGAGGCTTATCTTCTGCCTGTGATGCCAGCATCCCATAAGGGTGCTGGTTTGTGCCCCAGATGTTCCACTTCTGAGCCAGATCCCTGCCTATTGCCTGGGAAAGCAGTGGAGGATGGCTGAAGTTCCATGCACCCACGCAGGAGACCTCAAAGAAACTCCTGACTCCTGGCTTTGAATCAGCTGAGCTCCAGCCATTGAGATCATTGGAAGAGTGAATCAAGCGGTGGAAGATCTCTCTCAGGCTTTCTCTCTGAAAATCTGCCTCCGACATATAAATAAACATTTCTTTTTAAAACCCGCAATTCACAGGAGCAAAAGATTAGCTTTTGAGATGCTTAAGTACGTAAGTTATAAGGATATTATTATAAGACTGGAACTGTATAAATCACATGATTGTTCCATTTGATCTTCACAAGTTGGCATTATTTTAATTTTTCCTGTTATATATAAAACTGCTTCTTAGAGACAGCAAGCAACTTGCCCTAAAGTAGGCAGAGGTGAACTGAATCTAGCCTCTGAAATCTTGATGCTTTATCATTGCACAACTTGGATTGCCTTGATTGTAGCAGTTCTGGTCTGTTAGGTCTGTGAAGACTGGAGTCAGGATTTAAACACAGACTTGGCAACCCATTCAGTTTCACCATGAGCCTACTGGCACCTGACTTGCTGGGCTCACCTTTAGCATTAAAATGTATTAACAATTGAACATTCTTAAAATCTCTGCTTTGTGTTGAATGTTTCAAAGGAATCACATGTGCTACATAAATAAAGCAGAATTTCAAAACAGGTCTTGAAGAAATTCTCTACACGAAAACAAGCTACATCCTGCTTTCTGGAGCTGTATTTGTTTGCATGTTTTATTGTGATTAAAATTTACAGAGAATCAAAAATTCCCATTCACATCAAAGCATCAGTTGCTATATAGCAAATTTACTTTATTGTGTAGGAAAAAATCACCCAAAGTTTCTACTTATTTTTTTTTTAGAGAACTCTGAGACAATAGCAAAAACCTTGCAAAAGAGATTGGGGTCTCAAGATTATTATGGAAATTACAAATTTCTAATTTAACCAAATTTCTTTTAACCTTTTCTCTAGCAGTTAGGAATATCACACTCACAAATATTTATAATTGCAAAATCTTGTAGATTTTTTTATATTTCAAATCATGTATGACTTTCACTTTCTAAAGCAAAATGGAATATGTGCAAGTATTCTAAATTTAGAGTGGGTTTTATGTTAAGATATATTTTTTTAAGATTTATTTATTTTTATTGCAAAGTCAGATATACAGAGAGATGTACAGATATACAGAGAGGAGGAGAGACAAAGAACAAGATTTTCTGTCCGATGATTCACTCCCCAAGTAACTGCAATGGCTGGAGCTGCGCTGATCTGAAGCCAGGAGCCAGGAGCCTCTTTGGGTCTCCTACGCGGGTGCAAGATACCAAGGCTTTGGGCGGTCCTCGACTGCTTTCCCTGACCACAGTCAGGGAGCTGGATGGGAAGCAGGGCCACCAGGATTAGAACCAGCGCCCATATGGAATCCCTGTGCATGCAAGGCGAGGACTTTTCTGCAAGGCTGCCATGCTGGGCCCAAGATATTTTTAAATATTTACCAAGACTACCTGAGATAGTTGTGTCATTTTGCAAAGCAAGAATTTAGAATCACTAGTTGAATGTTAGCAGAATCCCTAGACTTAATTTCAGTAAGAAAGGATTTATGGAAAAATTGGCCAAAATGCCAAAAGCATTACTTTACAAGCTAAAGGCTATTCCAAGAACATTCAGTCAGATTGCATACATGGAAACACAAAAGCATACATTAATTTTTTTATTAAAAATAGGTCTGGAATCTCAGGATCTATTTACTAATAAACTATTTTATTTCCAAGAATTATATGGAATTGTCTGATTCAATGATGGATAATTTTGGGTTCTTGCCTCCTTATAATTCACAGACTAGCAGAAGAGATGAAGTATGGCTTACAGTTAAGAAAAGGTGGAGTTGTAATAACATGTTGTGGGAATACTGGAGTGAAAGCATTAAATTCTAGGAAAGAATATCTGAAATATATCCTTGCGGCACATTATATTAGATATGCTTACTATTCACTGCCAAAACAACAGGAAAGATACAGGGACTCCTTGGCCAGGATATCAATCCAGTGGAATACTTACCTGCTCAATCCTACTTTACTATTGTGAAGCATTTCACACTCTCAGCTACTCTACTACTCTTCCTCTCATTTCCCTACTGGTTTTTCTTCCCCCACCCCAATTTCTTCTTGTTGTCCTTACCCATGAATTTTCCTACAATGCATACCACAAGCTTCTCACATCATATCATGTATTCTCCCTGCTGACAACATTGTTTGCCTACCATATGCTGCTGTCTTCAGATTGAGATCTCCCACTCTTCCGACTGCCTGAGTTTTGTATCTATATTGTCAAACTATGTTTTGTTATCCCAATGATCCCTAAACTCAACATGTTCAAAACCATGTTTCGTTTCCTTGACACTGCTCCAGAAATCCCCGTTTAGAGATGCCATCACAGTCTTCAGGTTTAGGGACAAAACTTTGTACATTCTGCTTAGTATCCATTTCCTTGGTTCTACCCTGCTTATAACCTTGGAATAGCTTCAGTTGGACTTTGCTGCCTTTCACAAAAGACGTTTTGTATCCACCTTATCTGTTTTTGCTGCAAATTACAACCTTTACATTACAAATTGAATATTTATCTCAAATGTTATATGAAAAAGTAGAAGATTTCACTCTGGGTAACTTTGCCTGTCTATTGAGGTCCCCACACAATTTTCCCCTTCTGATTCTTCATCAGTTTTCTCTCCTCAATTATACAAAATTACTTTTGAGGACTCAAAAGCATTGCACATGGGCATCCTTTTATGCCTATCAATAAAATTTTACCTGGGATTTAGTTCTTGTGTAGTTATCCAGTCTACAAAGTAAGTTCACTTACAAACTATTCCTTCACTGCCCAGTTTCGCTTACACGAACTCACTGCCGCTATAGAACAAAGCATTCCTTCACCAAAACTTTCTTCATTACTATGCCTTGCTCTCTCACTAAAATAAAATTTTAAATTTTTTAGAGGTGAGTCACTCAGGCTTTAAATATATATATATATTTATATATATTTTTATAAATATCAAATTTAATTGAAAGGTAGAGTCATAGAGAAAAAGATTTCACATCTACTGATTCATTACTTTTTTTTTTTAAAGATTTATTTATTTTATTACAAAGTCAGATATACAGAGAGGAAGATCTTCCGTCCAATGATTCACTCCCCAAGTGAGCCGCAACGGGCAGATGCGAAGCCGGGAACCTGGAACCTCTTCCAGGTCTCCCACATGGGTGCAGGTTCCCAATGCATTGGGCCGTCCTCGACTGCTTTCCCAGGCCACAAGCAGGGAGCTGGATGGGAAGTGGAGCTGCCGGGATTAGAACCGGTGCCCATATGGGATCCCGGCATGTTCAAGGCGAGGACTTTAGCCGCTAGGCCACGCCGCCGGGCCCTACTGATTCACTCTTAAAAGATACTGACAGTTGGGATTGGGTCAGGATAACCCAGGAGCTAAGGTTTCTTCTGAGTTTCCCTGGTGACTGACAGGGTTCCTGGTACTTGGGCCATTGCCTGTGTCTTCCCAGGTACATAAGGAGGGAGCTGGATGAGGGGAGAAGCAGGTACTACAGTGCTCCAGTATGAAATGAAGCTTGAGCCATGCCACAACACTAGCCCCAAATCACTGAGATTTTAAAAAATACTTCACACCTACTTTAAAAGAAACTATAATTCACAAAAAGTTTTATGACAATTTCAAAAAACATGCAGATACCTATCCAAGGCTTTTCTGAAGAGCAAGTATACCCGAACAGACAAAAAATTTCTTAGAAGCCATAGGACTTCTTTAGTTGATTTTCTTTCACCAATATTTAGCATAAATGTAGCCCAGAACAGTATCTCAAGTAACATTTCATCAATGAATGAAAGAGAAATCGTTGATATTTGGATATGGCAGAGGGCTGCTGAAAGCAAAGATACCTGAAACAACTTGATGGACAAGTTCATAAAAGAGTTTTTAAATATGTAGACAAAATGTCCTTAATATGCCTTGTAAGGATTTAAAACAATAAAGATAAAATTTAGAGCAGAACTATTATTTTCCTATAATGCTGACAAAGTAAACCAGAGACTTTTTAAGCATAAAACAGCACATATCTGAAAATCATTGAATGGATAAAGTCTAAGAATACCTAACTTTAGATTACTCACCCTGAACTGTTTGGCTTTGATGCCTTCAAATGAAGGTAGACCATATGTAATTAAACAACAATGGAATTAAGGATTTATTACATTTCCAGCTTCACATAATAGTGTGTTGCATCATCCTAGATCTGATTCCAAGAGTATGTGAATTTTCACGTGGTTTAATAGTCATGGGTAATTGTGTAATAATCATTCTCACTTTTCCAAGAGAAGAAAGATTAGATTACAATAAGTGATATAAGAGAATGTGTCATAAGAGTTGAATGCGGTGGCATAAGAATTTAGTTCAAAAAATGTACTCAAACTAGCTTTTCCCATACTTCTAATCCTTAGAAGTTTATTGTAAAATTGTTCTTGTTAATGGGAAGTAAACAGTAAAAGTGGTCAGTTAGTTGAAAATACATTAACACCCCCTTGCTACTGACTGCTTGAATTCCACTTAACATTAAACTAAATACATAATACTATTATATAAAATCACTATTATATTAAATATGTAATCTTTAGCTAAATATATAATTTATGTATACATACATCTGAAAATTTCTAGGTCTAGAAATCACATTTAAAGGAGATCTGCTGTATAAGCCATAATTGTTAAATACTAGGATAAATTTGTAATATTTAGAAAAGATAATTTTTGCATGTGTTATATAAGGAAAGCTGTTTCTTTCCATCTCGACATGTGTTGCCTTTTAAACAAAAATGCAGGTGATAAAATTGGCTTTGTATCAGTTCACAAGTATAGCAGTCAGTGGACATATAGACAAGAGAAGAGAAATAACATCAGTACATGAACAACAGGAGCTCTCTGCTCTCAGCAATATCACACTGTCTACTCCTTAGAAGACAGGACAGTTTGCTGTGACCTCATGGTTGGTGCCTGGGAATGCTCATGAAGGGACACATTAACCAGCACTGATTGCTGGCCCATCCCCTTTGATTCATCTAGTGCATAAACCTGGAAAATGCTTAGTACGCAGATCAGGTCAACAGTCTACACTATTTTAAATTGAATTCTTAGATATTCTAAATACCAGCACACATCTGTTTTCATTCTTCATTTTTTGTGTTTTAGTAGAATGACGAATGCATAGCCACTGCAAAGCAGTAGATCACAAAGGGGAAACATGGTACACAGATGAGAGGATATTGACTTTCTGCAGTCAATAAGCCTAGTAACTAGTGAATCTTAGATCAAATCCAGACACCTCTGCTTTCAATGCTTGCGTATGAGTCTAATGGATAGATTGGGCAGTCTAATCCCACCTCAAAATACTGGGAGGAGTTTCCATTAACGAATTAAAACCAACATTTTCCTATTTAGATCCCAATGAAAAAAAAAATAAATACCTGTTACACCTAAAGTGCCATTTTAGGTTTACTAGTGCTTCTCTGTCTTGGTCCAGCTGCAATCACAGTTACCATTTTACAGAATGTGAGGAAATCTGAACTCGCCTTGTTTCACACTGGCACAGAGGTGGCATGTGGAAAGTAGTGCAACCCCACATTCAGCTCACATGCAAAACCTAGAAAAACAGAAATATCCATGTCCTGCAGAACAAACTTTTAATCAGTGGGCAACGGGGGCTTATTTAATTCTTTACCCTTTCTTCCAGCCAGCGTACTATTCTAAAAAGCAGTTCAAAGGACGTCTTTAGGTCTTTTTGGCGTCCAACATTCTTCTATTCCCCCTTAGTCTCCCCTGCATCACTATCCACAGTGTGATGGGGGAAAAAAAGGATACGATATCACTAAAATTAAAGTAGTTCAATAGGTGTCATCCAAAAAGTCACTCCAATAGAGTTAGCATAAATTACGTTAAAGTCGAACATGAAGTCTACTGATTTTAAGAAAAAGTGTTACTGTAATTAAAATGTCACAATGAAAAGATTTTTTGAATGAAAAAGTGAAAATACAGGCTATCACCCATGGATCTATCCAAATATGTTATCTTTGTCAAACACTTAATAATCAGGGTTTTGCCATATGGGAAACTCCAGACAGAGAAACTAGTGATCTATCTGTTGACTCATCCAAGTCCTTTGGCTGTGAAGCTTGGGTGACATCCTGGGTCTTGACACTATGCTTGTGTTGTGTCATAATACTAAATCCTGACAAGTGCCTTCACCAGTCTGTCCACAGGGCAGTTTTGGCACAGAGAATAACAAACGAGTCCCTGGATCTGAAAGCATGATCACCCACCAAGGGCTCTAGGTTGTCATTCTTGGTTCTTGTCACCATTTAACTTGTTCACTACTTTTTTCAGCTGCTCTGATTTCAGAAAGAAGTAGCTGTGATTATTGTAATAAATATTCAGGGTGCTGAATACCTAAACACCCAAATGTAAATTATTTTAAATCAGTTCCCTGGGCCTGATAAAATCCTGTTTTTCAAGTTGCAGAAAGGACAAGATTTCAGAGTGTATAACAACAGTATCTTCTGAGCATGTGCTTCAAACAGAAGCTAGACGCAAGTCCCTAAGGTTTTCTTTTCTTCTTTGGTTCCAATTCATGAAGGAAAATCTGCCCCAAAATACATGTCAGTTCAATTTAGGAAGTATCTCTTGAGGATCCCTTATGTGCGAGGTGCTGAGGCAATGGAAATCCAGGCATTCTTCTGACAAGCTGCATGTTCTTTCAGGTCCACAGAAAATGTCCCCTGATACTGTATAGCTCTCTTCCTGAAGCCAAAAGCACTTAGCCAAATTGCATGTGTAGCAGGGAAAACTGTGTGCGGTATTCAGCACTGTAGTTGTATCCTTCGAGGTAAAGATTTCAATTCCATAAGGGCAGAAGCTGTGAATGTTATGTTTGGCTCACTGGTCTAATCTCCACTGTGTACTACAGTGCACTGAGTGAATTTGGACATTTAATACACATTTGTTGAGTTAATTTTTCCTGCTCCTGGCCCTATCAGATAAACATTATGTATGACCTTGTCAAAGACTTTCCTGGATTTTCATGAAACTCTGCATCCTAGGAAAACCCTTCTGTCCCAAACAAATGTAGAAGCTTGGTTATTCTCCTTTAGGGGCTGAATAGCTGTTCAACTTGTGGAAAATTGTCTTCTAAAAGTAGGCACTTAGATTCTGCTGCGCATGTTTGCCTTCTGGTTTTTCCACCAAGACACTAATTGGAACTCTTTCAAAAAGGCTGTTTTCCCAGACCATTGCCAAAAACTACTAATATTACCCTCATATGGCTAGAATTAACTTGGAGAATCTTTTCTCTGGCAAAAAATAAATTTCTTGTCATTAAATCTGACTCACAGAGATATTCAAGTGACCAGGGATTAGAGCAGTTCAGCAGGAAGAAGAGAGCAGAGTGACCCAGCAAGTCCTTGTGAAGGTCCATGCAAGTCTCACAGAACATCAAAGTGATGACAGGCCATTTCCCTTAGTTATTGGTTAAGGGCTTCACTTCATAACCCCTCTTTGATGCAGCAGAACTGGCAGTTCCTTTTCTTGTTTGCTTGTTTGTTTCACATCCTGGAGGTATGGTAATAAAAACTGTAGAAGGTATTCTTTGTTACTTTACTATTTGATATTAACTTTTTAAATTTCCCCTTTTTCTTATATCTCAGACAATTAGTTCAATGAATAGGTGCTAAATGTATTAAACACAGAAAAATATGCTAAGTAAACAAATTTAAATAGTGTCTCCACTCCACACCCAACTCTACCAAAATGTTTTCCCCCATATACGGAATGCCTGTAAATGGCTTAGTGTGACTGTCTTCTAAAGTTAAAGCATGCATTATCTAGATCCATATTTTTTCAGAAACAATAATTATGCAGCTTCTTTTTTATCTTCATGTATTTATATTTTATTTACATCAGAGTTAATAGGTCTGTAACAACAAGATACCAAAGTCTGTCCCTTAAAAATCATGGGCCCCATGCCTGGCACGATGGCCTAGTGGCTAAAGTCCTCACCTTGAACGCGTCAGGATCCCATATGGGCGCCAGTTCTAATCCCGGCAGTTCCACTTCCCATCCAGCTCCCTGCTTGTGGCCTGGGAAAGCAGTCGAGGACAGCCCAAATCCTTGGGACCCTGCACCCGCTTGGGAGACCTGGAAGAAGCTCCTGGCTCCTGGCTTCAGATAGGCGCAGCACTGGCCATTGCGGCCGCTTGGAGAGTGAACCATTAGAAGGAAGATCTTCCTCTCTGTCTCTCCTCTTCTCTGTATATCTGACTTGGCAATAAAAATAAATAAATCTTTTTTAAAAAATCATGGGCCTCTTATGTCAGTGCATCAGCACACTTTCCTTTTTCACAGTTTTGTGACTATATTTTTGAATATTGAATATCGTAACTTTTTTCTGTTCTAATTATTCTACAAGTTTGTTTTCTTTCTCAGAAGTAAGAATAATTTCTATTTTTTCATCCAAATAATACTGAAAGCTGAATGATGGTATATATCATCTGACTCCAGAAACGGGAAACTGAATAAATCATGATTATTTTTTGTAAGAGTTGGTTGTCTGAGGAGCATAATTTGGTTCTCTGTGTACTCTCCTTAATAGAATATATCTTACTAATTCACAGAGATCATAAAAAGAACAGCAAACCTAACAAGCAGAAGAATAGCCTTTATTAAATCCCTATACTAGAAAGATTGTATGAAACGAGAGTGCTTGGGAAATAAAATATGTATGAGAATCCAGATAGCAGAACACTTAAATAAAAGGGTTTCTTTTGGAAAGATCATATCTGAAGATGTGGGATAAACACGGCAGACAGGCAAAGGACATGGTTCCAGGCAGACTTCTTTATTTTTATGACCCTACAAAATCATTGTAGGAGTATGTCATTCCAAGACCAATTACAAGATAGAAAAATACTATCCTTTGCCGTAATGTCCAAACAACTACAAAACCAAGTTTATGATTCTTTTAGGAATCCATGATTCATTTTGGGCAAATGGGAGGTCAATGCAAGCTGTCAGGGCTTCTGAGCCACATTGAGACAGAGCAGCCCACATTTTCAGACCTCCATCTGAGAAACTCTGTTCCACAAAACTCATGCTGAGTACAGTTGGATTCTTATCTGGTTTCCCCATCACCCGCTTCCTCTTTGTCTGTCCTGCCTTAGTGTCTGCTGGATCCCCTATTTTTGTGTTTGAGAAATACTGACCAAAGATACCAGCAGAAGTACCCACATTTTGTTCTCCTCTCAGTTTTCCAAGGAATCCGTATGACTGGACAATATTATATGATCAAAATAACGGAGACAAAGGGAGAAAAAAGCTGAACTTTGGTAGATCAGAACCAGTCAGTTATGCTCCCAACAACATGCTTTATGCCAGATTGATTGTTACAGGAACCAAAACAGCAGGCCTCTTCCTTAGGCAGCAGTGCCAGCTCTGCAATGAGTCCTGAATTCTAGCTCTGCTTCTACAGAGCCCAAGTGGACATAACGTCTCTAAATGACTTGCGGAATTCTGTATGTGTGCTGCCACTTACCAAGATTCCAAGCATTTTTGGTACTAACATTTTGTTTCGTTTGACAATGTCACTAGGTGGAAAAGGCCTTTATGGCAAAAGCAAGAAGGATCATGTTATTCTTGAGATTTGTCAATTATATTGTTGTCCTCTTCCCTCTTCAGATAGCCTTACTTGTTCTTTCATAATTTCAGGATAATTTTGACCTTATTTATAGTTAGGCAACTCTAACTGATTCTCCACTCACATTCCTCCAAAATGTCTTCTCTGATGTCTCTTCAGCCTGACTTCCTAAATCTGAGTTAGATATGTATCTTTCATGCAGTTGCATAGCACTGTGTACATTCTCATGTTTTGATGGAGGATGATCTAAGAGACAACACATTATAAGTCTACTTTGGTCATTTTTGGACCCCTGATTTTAGCATTATGCCTGACACAAAATATACATTTTTAAGGTTTAAAAGGGATGGACTTTAATTGTTGATGCAATGGGAGATATTATGTATAGTATTATTTATTATGTGACACACAGGACATAATATAAGCTTGCAATAATTTTCCTTAACAAATGAACAACTATTATCTGTGTCATCTTTAACCTCTTCCAATGTTTCTAACTTGCTTTCCAAACAGTGTTGTTGGTGTTTGGCAGGGTTATGTGCCCCTCACTGTGTTCAGAAATATCTTGAACTATGATCACTAGAGTGAATTATGCTTAATGGTATGGACTCCATCTTACTAATCTCTTTATTCGAAAGCATTAACACAGTGTTTGGCAAAAAAAGATATTTAGGAAATGGTGAATGCAAAAACTTTACTTTTCTGGAGTGTAGCCTATTGGCATATGAATTAAGAATATATTTTTGAATCTGACTTTGATACCTACCTTTTATTGTTAATTTTTACTACTGTACTAACTTTCCTCAGGGATAAACTTATTCTTTTCGGGGCCCGGCGGCGTGGCCTAGTGGCTAAAGTCCTCGCCTTGAACGCGTCAGGATCCCATATGGACGCTGGTTCTAATCCCGGCGGCTCCACTTCCCATCCAGCTCCCTGCTTGTGGCCTGGGAAAGCAGTCGAGGATGGCCCAAAGCCTTGGGACCCTGCACCCATGTGGGAGACCCGGAGGAGGTTCCAGGTTCCCAGCTTCGGATCGGCGCGCACCGGCCCGTTGCGGCTCACTTGAGGAGTGAAACATCGGATGGAAGATCTTCCTCTCTGTCTCTCCTCCTCTCTGTATATCCGGCTTTCCAATAATAATAAATCTTTAACAACAACAAAAAAAACTTCTTCTTTTCTTCTGTTGCCAGGTGTATCTCCATCTCTCCCCATTCACTCTGCTCTTTGGGGTGCACACCTCCCTGTCTCCTCAACCAGAACCCACAATTGGCAATTTGCTCAGTTGATTCTTGAGGCTTTCCCAGGCTCTTCCATCTCTTGTTGACATTCTTCATTGGATTTCATCAAAGCAAAACCACAGAAATTTTGTTGTCTCCTCCAGGGCGAAAGTTCTGTCTTTAATATTGGGCATGCTGAGACAAATAATTCAATGCCCAGAGCATAACTGGCATTCAGCAAATGCTTCTAATAAGTTTCTAATAAGTCAGAATGATGCAGTGAGAGGGAGCCAAGAAACTACTCATCACATCTTGCAGTCCAAAGCTACCTTTCAGATTAAGCAGCTTGAGTGGAAGGGTGGGATGCGGGGCCATTCATTGCAGTTAATGTAAAGCAGGTTGCAAATCCACCTAATTAAAGTGAGAAGGATAATGCACCATTTCTTTTAACAAGTCAAAAAGCCAGATTGGTTTGATCTCAAGCAAGGATGTCAACTAGGATCAATGAGAACTTTAGAAAGTAAATAATTTGTGTTGTGCTCAAATGTGTTTGATTTTTGGAAACTGTAGGAAAAGGACCACTGTTGCCTAGAGTTGAAGTAATCTCATTCTTTCATGTTCATATGACTCCCCATTCCTTCTCAAAATAATAAGCAACTAGACCAGAACCCACCCTGTGATTATTTGGCATCAGGACCCAACAAGGAAAGTGGAGAGAAATAGTGGCTACTGAGATAAGAAAATAAAGTGCTTATTTGGAGAAAAGTTGATCGGGTAAAGATTAAAACTGAAAAATGCTAGAGATGAAACACTGTCCAGAGGTGAAAGCCAGTTCATATATAAAATCTATGACTTCAGTGTCAGGCATCACAACTCAAACATCTGTAAGAAACAGAAAAGTCCTGGCCCCTTTATCAAAAAGAAGGCTTGCATGACTCACATCACTCAGGTTTAAAAATTCTGACCACAAATTTGCAACTTAAAGCTCAGCCAATGAAACATGGGTTGTCTTACTCAGGGAAACACACTCAGTCTTAAGCTTCAACAAAACTATCTAAACCTCTAGGTGAATACTATGAAAATCCAGGTGTGAAAACAGGCAAAGTATTGTCTGGAATAAGAAAAGATAACCTCAACACATGTGCCATTTTTATTCATCCAAGAAGTATTAATAACACCTTGATTTTATATTACTGAGTGGTGAGAAAATAGCATCCAATAGGAAATACTGGTGAGGAGATGTGAATATCTATAATTCAACTTCCCTCTTGCCAGATGATAAGCTTCAAATGCATTTGGTAACCAAAAACTTGGGGTCACATCTCAGCTGATATCCATTAATTTTGTGCCTTCCCACAACTCACTGGACTTCTGTTAGCCTGAGTTTTCAGTTATCATGTAAATATTTGGATGAGAATGTTCTTCAAATTTTAAACCACAAAACTAACATTTTGAAGAAAGTTTGATTAATATAAGGTTGTTGATAATCAGTAGAATCTTGACTATGACTTTTAATATTCTGTGTTGTCTTTAAAAGTGGAACGTGTGTTAGTCATTTGCCAACCTAATATTATTACATTTTCCAAGTTAAAGATTTTTCACCCAAGGATGTCATCGCTATTCTCATAAGGAGAGCAGTAAAGATTATCAGGAGACTCCACTGTTATCCAAACATATCTGCAAAATGCTCTTACATAAACAATGCAAAAGCCTTTCTACCCCCAAAAAACTAAGAGGAACATGTTCTTATGCAATGGAAGTAATTGTTAGTGGATGTATCCCCTGGTAGCAATCAGTTTTATTTTACTATTGCTAATACTAAAAAGAAGAATACCTAATCTACTAGAGCACTTACTATGTAGCTTGAGCCTTCTACATGACTTACAAGGAGGCAATGGTCACAAGATTTTAATTTTTTAAGTTTTATCCAAGGATTTATTTATTTGAAGCTACAGTTACAGAGAAAGACACTGAAAAATCTTCCATCTACTGGTTCACTCTACAAATAGCTACAACAGCCATGGGTAAGCCACGTGAAAGCCAGGCTTCAGGAGTTTCATCCCACATAAGAACTTGAGTCATATTCTGCTGCTTTTCCAAGTGCATTAGCAGGGAGCTGAACCAAAAGTGGAGTATCTAGGCTTGAAACAATGCCTATAGGGGATTCCGGGGCTCAGACAGCAGCTTTATTCATTGTGCCACAGTGCTGACCCCATAAGATTCTTATAAGCAAAGTAATAAAGAGTATTGCAATTTTAAAGCCAGGGAAATTGAGGTACAGCGCGGTTATATAATACTGAAATTGAGGTAGCTGTTGCTAGAGCTAGCATTCAGCGGAGTCAGTTTGACTTTGCCTAATCCTCCATTCTAGAATTGTGCTGAATGTTAGTAGTTTGGGTGTTTAAGCCACACCGTTTAGTTTCTAGAATTCATTTTATTCAGGTAACTGTTTAGTATCTTCACATGTCTAGTAGTCTGGCATTTCTGCTTTAGTGTGATGTTTCAAACTTTTAGAAAAAACTGTTAGAAATTTTATTAAACTCCCATTTCTTCTGGTCTTTGTTACCTTTTTGAATTTTAGTAGCGTTTACTACTGATCATTAAACAAATATTTCTTGAATGTAGTCACTATAGCAGTCTTGTGGATCAAAGATGAAAATAAGGCCCCTAATCTTCAAGGGCTTATGGCTGTGTAATGGACAAAAGCAATTTAGAAAACAATGATGATTGCATATAGAATGTTTTATATTTTACAGGCTAAATACAGGTAAATTTTAGTCCTGCAGGAAACTCACTTCCAAGTCCATCCTAATTTCCTTCCTTTATAATTGTTATCCCTCCTCCCATCTAAGCTCCTACACACACACACACAAACACACACACATATTATATTTTTTTAAGAATTTATTTATCTTTATTGGAAAGGTAGATTTACAGAGAGGAGAGACAGAAATTCCATCTGCTAGTTTACTTCCCAAATGGCTACAATGGCCAGAGTTGAGCTGATCTGAAGCCAGGAGCCAGTAGCTTCTTCCAGGCCTTCCATGTGGATGCAGGATCCCAAGGCTTTGGGCCATTTTCTACTGCTTTTCCAGGCTACATGGAGGTAGCTGTATCCGAAATGGAGCAGCAAGGACGCAAGCCTTTATGGGATTCTTCACTGGCAGTTGGAGGATTAGCTAGTATAGCCATCACAATGGCCTCTAAGTATTGAGACAGATGAACTATCTGAATATAATTATAAAGATTTTACTTCTTCTTTATAATATTCTGTACTTACAGTGTTATCAGTATTTTTTAACAGCGTGTGCAGGCCTTTGAACATCTCTGAGCCTTTCCTGTTCACTGTTTATCTGGCCTAGACAACATTCTCTTCTTCACGCAGAACGTGATGTCAAGAAGCCATATTGAATTGCCTCCCTTGGTGATTCATATTTCTGGCAAAGGCCAAATTCATGCTACCGATTTCTCTGTGGACTAAAACCAGGTTATGTGGAGTTTTGGGGATTTTTTTAATACAGTTTTCAATGAGCTCATTCTGCCATTGGCTGACATCTTTCCATTAGTTCATTTCTTTCACTATTTTGTATTATCTGCTTACTTGCTAAGTATAACTCAGTTTTTAACATAATAGATTACATTCATAGTATCACTGTGCTATACAATCATAACAGATATATCTGGTTTTTAATTGAACTGTTTTTTCATTATTACAGTCCCTTGGAAATTCTAAATTCTGGTGCTGTTAACCAAATGTTTATAATAGCAATGATATAGAAATAACAAAAGGTAATCAATAAAATAACTTTATGTACTGTTTTCTTTAGGTTTTACTGAACTCTGTTTTTAATGGAATAGTAAGCCTTTGACTGTATGTAAATAAAATTTGTCAACATTTAAAAAGCAGGAAAGAAGGAAGCTAGGCAAGGAGGAAGGAAAAGGGCAACCAGAGAGTGAGGAAAGAGGGTGGGTGGGAAGTGTCACGATTCTTAGAGTATTGCTGTTCAGTTGTATTCATATTACATTAACATGTGAATTGATACGGGAAAAAGGCTGAGCACTGTGAGTTCAACATCCACCTGACCCTTCTAAGACTGCATCTGTCCCTTGATTTTTCCTAAGTCTAGTGACATGAAAGTACAGAGCTATTCTTGGGCCTCCTGTTTTATTTTCAGGGAGCTCATATTAAATTCATAAAATATCTGAGTGAGAAAATTTCCTTCTACCCATTTCCATGTCATAGTTTTAATTTTTTTAACATGAGAAAGTAATGAAAATATTTTTAAAATGTTATTTTCTTTTCTTTTGGCTTTCATGCACTTCAGCTGAAAAAACTCCAACAAGTCTGTCCTTCAATTTGCCTTTTCTCAGGCTTTTATATTTGTCACTTCTTTTGGAAAAAATTATCAGCAAAGCTACAACCATAAAAGATTTGCTGTTTTAATTTTCTTTTTAATTTTATTTTTTACATAGCAACAACAATAAACAAACATAGATCAGTAACAGTAGACGGATCTTTGAAGGTCCTCTGGTCCAAACCACTGTGGAAACTGAAGCCAAAGCAGGAATGGAAGCAGAACTGGCTTCTTGGTAGACTTGCCCTCACTCACAGAGTACGGGAAACCCAGTCAAAGTCCTGTGCTTCAGTCTCATTCCACAGTGATCAGCATATAACTTAACAATGAATGCAGAGTTAGTCTCCTGTTATTTTAAAATTTAATTTAAAACAATAAAATGGTATATTCATGGTCGTCATATGTAACCTGATGTTTTGAAATACTTACACATAGTGAGTTTATAAATTGACCTAATTATATACAACAGATTAAGGCAATGCTTGGGATGTCTGCATCCTATATGTGAGAGCTGGTTTGAGATTTTGAGTTCTAGCTATTTAGCTTCTAATCCAATTCCCTTCGTAATTTCCTTGGGAGGGAGCAGATGGTGATAACCCAAGGGCTTGGGCCCCACCCATGTAGGTGGTTGGGTGGACTTTCTGAATTCATCCTGGCCCCATCTAGCTATTGAGACCATTTGCTGAATGACAGACTGGAAGCAACTTTTCTCTTTCTGTCTCTCTGTTTTACAAATAAAAAATAAATCTTAAAAAATAACTGAGTTAATAACTGTACTATTATTTTGATAACCCCTATATATTTATATATGTACGCATAAATGTGTGTGCATATGCCTGCATACTTATTTGTTTCATAGATTACAGCTCCAATGCCAAGAAAATGTATTATGTTTATTAATGAACCAGAAGGAGAAAAATGAAAACTTAAAGCAACATTTAAGAAAAGCCAAAAATGTTAGACGAAATTTAAAGAAAAGAAAAGAAAAACCAGAAAGAAATGAACTGCAGGGAAGATTTTAAGCCAGTAGATTGTGGGACTGAAGGAGGAAAAATGACTTGCAATGCTCTGTTCTTTTTCTATTAGAAAATGATATTAGGTGCTTTAGGTAGCAAGATAACAATCTATCACAAAGCAGATTTAGATGGAATTACTTTTTTCTAGGCATCCATTCATGTCATACTCCTTTCTGCGGCCCAGTGTGATAAAAAAAATTGATCTAAGCTGCTTTTTATTATGGGATCCTGCCTATCAAAAGCATGCTGTGAAATTGCAAAAAATGTAAAACCTTGGAATTTTCTATCACCTATCTCTCCTCTGGAGATTGAGAAATTGAGGGGGAAGATTAGTTAAGCCTTTTAAAATTGAGGTCTCCAAAGTTCCACATGGCAGGATAAAAGAAGGATATCTAAAATGTTAAAATATTTGGAAATTTAGAATTTGAGCTCCTAAAAATTCTGATAGTAAAAGACCACAAATTGAGAATTACGAATTTTTGTGATCACCATGCCTGTCTCTAGTCTCATTTCATCACATAGCTATTCCCTTAACCAACCACATACATATCTCCAATGCAATTTCTCTGGACTATATCATCCTTAGGAGACAGAGGGAGGAATGGAGCAAGGGAGAGAGGAAGAGAGAAAGAAAGAGATGCAGAGAGATTGGGAGAGATCAAGAGATCTTTTGTTTCCTGATTCACTTTAGCTTGGCTGGGTCAGATGAAGCCAGACTCCTACCTCCCATTCAGCCTCTTTGTATGCTGATAGCAAATACCAAGCTAAATCACAAATTCAATAAAGATTTTAATGCTTAAAATAACTATGTTTCTCTGTGATAAAATATTAGATATCTCATATGGATTTTCAGGCCCTCAACATGGCTTGCACTCTCACTATAAACCTTTTTGTTTCTAGGTTTACACATCAATAAAATGGCAATGTTAAGGGCCCAACGTGATAGCATAATGGTTGAAGTCCTCGCCTTGCATGCCTGGGATCCCATATGGGCACCGGTTCTAATCCCGGCGGCCCCACTTCTCATCCAACTCCCTGCTTGTGGCCTGGGAAAGCAGTTGAGGACGGCCCAAAGCTTTGGGACCCTGCACCCGCGTGGGAGACGTGGAAAAAGCTCCTGGCTCCTGGCTTCAGATCGGCACAGCACTGGCCGTTGTGGCCACTTGGGTAGTGAACCATAGGATGGAAGCTCTTCCTCTCTGTCTCTCCTCCTCTCTGTATATCTGACTTTCCAATAAAAATAAAATAAATCTTTTTTAAAAAATGGCAATACTAATATCTGCCCCATAAGATGATTAAAGATCCAAAGAATTAATCTTTGAAAGCACTTTAACCTGTCCCAGGCACAGGGTAAATGCTATATACACAGTGAAAAAACCAACCAACCAATGCATCTCATCTTTAACTATTTTTGCCTTGGCTTTTCTCAACCACATTGACTCCTTTTTAGTTCCTGGACTGCTTCAAGATGTTCCGCCTTTAGTACCTGCATTCAATTTACTTTCTCTACTAGGAATGCTTCAATCACTCATTCTTGTTATCTATATTGACCCTTTACTTCTAACTTTAAAAATGGAACCTTTCATTGGCATTCCATTCTCTAGTAAAAAATATGCTCCCATCCTAGATTCTTTTAGCATCATCACTATTTACTATACAGTATTTCCATTTTTCTTTAGATTTTTTTGGTGGGGGGCTTGCCTCTCATGCACTTAGCTGGACTAGAAATCCTGGAAGTGAATATTATGATTACATTTGTGTTTTTTTAAATATCAGATTCAATTACAGTATATAGCATATGCTAGGTTCTCTGAAAATATCCAATAGGTAAACACAGAAATGGACAATGAAATCCCAGCTCTTATGTATATAACTCTCTTCCCTTTGGGTTTCGCAGACACCATGGAGAAAAAGGGTAGTGCAGTCTTGTCAATTAATAAAAGACAGGTGTGTCAAATTTGCGCACTGAATATTCAACTAAGTGGTATTTCCAGTGTGACTATCTGTTTTAAAGATGGCTAAGCATGAATACCTACACCCAGGGAGTGTTATTCTCCCTAAAGATTTGTCTCAAAAAGGTGTAGCAAAGGTAGTAAATTCCTAGCGACAATTTTTCTTTTCAAAAAGAAGAAGGATGTTAAATAAGATCATTATGGGGCTCACACTGTGATACAGCAGGTTAAAGCAGCCACCTGCAGAATCCCGCATGGGTGTCAGTTTATGTCTCTGCTGCTCCACTTCTGATCCAGCAATATCTACTGATCTGGGAAAAGTGGAAGATAGTTCAAGTGTTTGGACCCATGTTACCCATATCAGAGACCCATATGAAACTCATTGCGTTAGCCTGGCTCAGTCCTTGCTGTAGCACCCATGTGGGTAATGACTCCACAATTGAAAGACTATCTCTTCCTCTTCTGCTATAATTATTCCTTTCAAATAAATATTTTTTTTTAAAAAATAGGCCATTCTACTTAGAGCATCCTAGCTTTTGCAGTCATTTTTTCAGGCAACTGAAAAACTTCTAAACAAATGGGCTTGTCCCATGTCTGTCTCAACACTTCCTCACTGCTAGATACAGGATTGCAAAACAACAAATGAGGAACTCATTTCTATAACATTTTGGCTTATACAGAACTGGTCCGGATCAGTGAGAAAAGTTTTCTTTCCTTTTAACCATTTTAGAATTTTAAAAAGATGGTTTCCAAGGGAACAACGCAGTTAAATCACAACCAATGGAAATACGAAAAATTATATTCCTAACCACCTAGTGGAAGGAAAAAAGCACCTATTCATTTGTGCACTTGCTTGTATGTTCTGAAACATCTCAGCCTTGGATTGGCTGATTTATGAAGGGATCAGCTTGACTATAGCCAAGTACTCTTCTTGTAGTAGCAAGGGATATAACCACTTTTGTGGCAGCAGGGTGTCTTGACATTATGAGGTAAATTACCTCCTCCTGGATACCAAGTGGTACCAGGAAAAAGTAATTTACCTTCTTCAGGTTACACACGCACAGAGTATAAAGCACTCACCTAGATGAGCAAATTGCTTTTCCTTATCATTATGAAATGCTGTCCTGACACTGTGTTCTCTTTGCCTTGATCCATCAGAGGCTTGCCTTTTATCCACCATCTTCTATTTAGTGTACAGCAAAGGAAAGATCTCAGGGACCCCATGAAACATCCTGCTTCCCCCGGCAATCAAAGGGCACCTCTCCATGGCAAAACATTGGTTGTTATTCTTCAGATTTTATTCCTAAAACATACAGTGCATGTGCATTGGAGAAAACATCTATTTACAAAAATGAAGCAGAACAGAAATGTACAAACATGTTCCATTTAGCTCATTTGCCGTCGTGGAGGAACAGCCTTGAGAATCAGCATGCTGACTTGTATTTCTTGTATCTTGACTGACAGTTACTTTACTAACCTCTACAGATCTTAGTCTATGGTTTAGTTTGGCAATGCTCTGCATCCCCTTAGTAAGAAGAAGGAGATGACCTCTTTCAGTAGTAGATCCATGAGTTCTTTTCCATCATGAGGGCATCGTGTTATGTACTCAAAAACTCAATTTCATAAATTATCCTTTGTAACTTCCAAAAGTTAATGTGACCGCCTTCCTCACAAATGAGTCACTCTCTTTTCATCCGCTGAGACAGGTGTGCCATGGATTTGATTGCATCAAAAATAAGCACTCACTAAGGATAGAATGTTTACAGAATTACAGGCAGGAGAAAATATTAGATATATATCAAGATGGGCAGGTATAAAAATACACAAGGGTGTCCTGACCCATCATTGGTTTCATGGAAGAATTAATCTCCAAAAGGCAGTGATTTTTGTGGTTTGTTTTATTTTGTTTTCTGGGAACACTGCTATATTAATTGAGAGAAATAAAACATAGACCACAGGCCTTCATATGCACAATTATTATTTTCATAATATGATTTTGCCCATAAGCTTTATTTATTTTTAAGTAAGGTCTGAGTTTGCAGCCATGGAAAATGAACACTTAAAAAGTAACAGATACAGCATTTAAAATGTACATGCTCTTAAACTAGTAACATTTCAAATTAAAACAATCCTTGAGAGGAACACCAAATTAAGAGAAAAATTATGTGAAATTATGTGCTGTAAACAGTGAATGAAACAGAGGTCTCACAGTGTCGTACAAAGCATCATTCACTTCCAGCTAGATCCCCCAAGTAATCAGAAGCACAGTTATAAGGGGTATTAGAAATTACCTGTCCAGTTTTCAACTACAGATAGCACTTCTACCTTTGTTTGGCTCATACTCCACCTGTCTCAAAACCCTACTGACAAAATTTTTTTGGCTTGTGGATTTCAGACTCCTTACTTATAGCAAAAGTAATATTAGTGTATGTAACCCCTTTCCCATAGGAATGAGCAGTGGTCAGGTGGCAATTTCTGAGAATGTGGTCCATAGGATGCTGTATTTTTTTTAAGGAGATTCAGATTTCCTTTTGACCTTTAATCAAGAACTAACAATCTAAGCAAATCTTCTGAATTTCCTGTCTGCTTTCCCCTCTTCACTTCTTTTTCATTTTTGTTGTATGAAAGGAATTTAAAATTAATATGTAGTACATGAGCATCTTATTCCCACACATAACTGGGATTTTGTATATTTGTTTATTTTCTCATTTATTTAATTGGACACTTAGAGTAAATATAATCTCCTGAAAATTGTATAATGCATTATAATAATGTATAATACTCCCTTGTTTCAATATATGAAGGCACTACAGATAGAATAGAACATGGAATGATACCAAAGGCAAAAAGGAGGGCACTTTATTTTCTGAGGATCTTCCGAGTCAAACAATAAAAGAATAAGAGGTATCACCTTCTGGTCAAGATGAAATTATTTGAGCCATTTTTATTTCCTTACCTGAAGCAGCCAAAAGCTTGAAGAATGTATTAAACAATGACATTGTGCACTGACTATAAGGCAATGAATGTCAGAGACTGGAGGTAAATGAAATTAGTTGGAAATTCCACATCTCACCACCTTCAGATACCTGCTGAGATGTAGTAGAGTGGAAGGGAATCTTGGCAGAGTCCCCTAAACTCTCAGGTTTGAGAAGAAACATTGTTATAGCTAGAATTGGCCAGAAGGGGCCTAGGGAAGAGAAAGATTCCGAAGGCAAGAACTTAATATGTCTCTACTGGATCCCTTTGAACACTCAGCAGAGCAGCGATAAACTCATTAGAAAAATCTCTAAGTCAATTGAATAAAATCAACAAAAGACTTAAAGGTAACAGTACTGAGCATGCACACAAAGATAGAGAAAGTCTGTTTTCCTATCAGCCAGACCAGAAAGGCTTCCCATTCATGGGACATTGGGTGGGGTCTCCATTATGAACATAACTGGCACAAAATGAATCACTGCTCTGAGCCTGGATGAAAATGGGCAGCTGTTGTGGCACAGTGGGTTAAGCTGTGGGTTGGACACCTGCAAAGGCATATTGAGTGCCTGATTGGATTCCCCCTCAATGCTTCCTATCTATTTCCATACATGAGCAGGAAGGTACCAGATGATGATGTAAGTACTCAGATTCTAGTCTCCCAGTTAGCCCTGCCCCAGTGATGTGGGCATTTGAGGAATGAAGCTGTAGATAGAAAACTCCATGCGTCTCTCCCTACTTCTCTGTCACTCTCTGCATTTTAAACAAATAAATAAACAAAAACTTCTTTAGAAAAATCGGCAATAAGGAGTCAGCACAATTGCATTGTATGTAAAGCCTGCAGTGCCAACGTCCCATTTAGGCACAGATTAATCCTGGCTGCTCCACTTTCTATCCAACACCCTGCTAATATGCTTAAGATGCAGCACATTGGATGGCCTGAGTGAGTTGGCCCCTTCATTTCTGTGGGAGATCTGGAAGACTCTTCTGGCTTCAGACCAGCCCAGCTTCAGTGATTACAGATATTTGGGGAGTGAACCAGAAGATGGAAGACCTCTCTCAATCTCTCCCTCTTGTTCTATAACTCTGCCTATCAAAAAAATAAATAACTGAGGCAAGACAAAAAGAATCAGTTGGATTCCAATTAATGGGACATAAAGCAACTCTTAATAGTTACAGCAATATAACAAACTTGGACATTCAAATTGCAAAAATTATAGTGTCAGATATCCAGATAAAATTGTAAAGAAATAAGGTAATGCACATCATGTAGAAGAGAAGATTCAATCAATCAAAACAACCAGAATTTGCAAAGTTGCAAAAGCAACACTAAATGGTTCCTTGTGAACCTATTTCCTGTGTGCAAAGGTTAAGTGGTGATACAGAAAACATAAAAATTACAAATTCAGCTTCTACAACTTCCAAAATAGATATCACACTGGATTAAAATAATAGCAAAATAGACATTTCAGGGGAACTATGGAACCTACAGGTGGAGTTGTAGAAACTATTGAAAAATCAAACAAAAAATTATAAACAAATGAAAAGGCACTATGAATTATGAGGATAATTCTTTCAGTCGAAAATTGTGTGAAGGAGAGGAAGGGGAGAACAACACTCAAAGCTATCATGGCCATTGCCTCCATATTTAACGGAAATGATAAGAAAGCTCAAAGAATTTCAGCAACACAAAACACAATACAAAGTACACTAAAGTATATCAGAATCAAATCTCTCAAAACTAGTGATAAGAAGAAAGTGTGAAAAGCAATTAGAGTTAGAAAAAAAAACCTTCTTAAATAAAAGAAAATAAAAGTGCTCAAAGAGCATCCATTCTGTCGAAAAAAAAAAAAAAAACAAGCAGACACTAAAGAACTTCTAAATTAATTATAAAAGAACTTCCTAATAAGACTTCTTTGTTCATTAAAAAATGTTTTGAATGACAGATAAAATTATGTGATTCCATTTATTTTGGAAGATCTTTAAATTTATATTAATCTGCAGGAACAGAAAGATTAATGCTTGTCTAGGCATGCAGAGATAAGAAAAATGAGAGCTAAACTAAGGCACATGTTGAAAGCTTTTGAGATGTCTGTATTCATTCCCTTTACTGTGATAGTTTCACAGATCATCTCATCTGTTTGTCTACCTACCTATCTAATCAATCATCTGTAACACTTACCAAATTGGGCATCTGAAATGTGCAGTGTTTCGGTTGTCCATTATTCCTCAATATAATTGTGAAAATAATAGTTTAAAAATAAGTTAATTATACCAGAACTGAAAAAAATGTAGCTGTTGGGTTTGAGTCCTAGCTATAAAATAGCAAAGTGGGAGAAACAAGAACCCCAAATCTAATTCTTTATTTATACATAGTTAATCGCACTGTCCAATTTACAGGATTAGCCCTGGATTAAATGTGTTACTAATATGTGAAATAGGAACTTGTGAATTATAAACCATTACTGTTGTGGGCTAGGGAGTTGATTAGCGTTCGCTGAGCTGGGCAGTAACAGGAACAGGAACTGGGCTTGTGGCTAAAAACACCGAGACTAATTGGACTCATCTGTATCCAATATCCTGCTAAATGAGGATGGGGGGGGGGGAAGAGTATAGAAGGAGAGGTGAAGGGACAATGAAGAGAGACTTCGCAGAGACTTGTAGCATCATTGGTCTCCTGTCAGTTCTTCACCCCCAGACCCTCTGCCTGTCCATGTTACTGGCTCTGCTGGTGGAGCACATTACAAAGCAAAAGAAACAATAGGTTATTATTAGATAACGTGAGTCACAGATAGATTGATAACCAACTGACTAGATAATGTGTATTTGTACTGTTACTATAGAAACAGTAAAAAGTTTAATGCACTTTATTTTTTGTAAGATTTATTTATTTTTATTGTAGAGGTAGATTTATAGAGAGCAGGATAAATAGAAAAAGATCTTCCGTCTGCCGCTTCACTCCCCAAATGACCAAATTGGCTGGAGCGGAGCCAATCCAAAGCCAGGATCCAGGAACTTCTACTGGGTCTCCCAAGTGGATGCAGGGTCACAAGACTTGAGCCATCTGCTGCTGATTTCCCAGGATATAAGCAGGGAGCTGGATGGGAAGTGGAGTAGCCAGGTCATGAACTGGTGCCCATATGAGATATGAGTGCTTACAGGCCAAGGATTAGCCAGTTGAGCTATCATATTAGCCCCTAAACCATTTTAACTGGTACTCTTTTCCAATTGTTATTATGCTACTAACACAAGCATAAACTACTCTTTGATTTTAATGTATTTACAAAACGGGTACATTTGCATTTGGTTATTCTTAACCTTTTTCATATTATAAATCTGATTTTAAAAGCTATGATTTTTGTTCCCAGAAAATCAGAGTTATACAACCACATAGTTCATATAGTATATTGGGGGTTAATGGATTCCAAGAAGCTCACTCAATTTAGAAACTTTAACATCGTAATATAGTAGTTTAATATAATTTTATGTTGCCTGTGCATGTCTTTTAAATATAAATTAGAACTTCTCATACTCAAAGCAAATCTTAGTCACCTTTGATACATTTTGAAATTCTCTACTTCTTCCCACTTCTTGTAGTGATCAAGTTAGATGTCTGCCTCATACAACACTTCCTGTTGACCGATGTCTTATGGGGTATCCAAAGACAGCCTATGTGACATTACCCATTGATGGTTACTCCATATGGACCCCTCTCCCTCACAAGTGAAGCCACTGAATTTGTGTATGCTTGCTGGAAGCTCACCAGTTAGAACGCCCCTCAGAAAACCTTCAGTAACCCTCTAGGAAGGCTTTGGTCCACAGAGTCCTCATTCTTGCTTGCTCTCCAAGCAACGGTTGAGTGTAAATTTTCCAGATGGTTTTGTTTCCCCTTTCCTGTTTTCTCTATAGGCAATCTTCTCCCTTCCCTCTAGGATCTCTCACAATATATGCATCTCACTCCGTGTGCTGTCTCATATTGTCTCACTTGACTGACACATCCTAATATAGCTTTCCTCTAATTCAGAGCTGCCCTAGCAAATGATCTTTTTGGTAAGAATAACATTGACAATGGTCTGAAAAGAATCACAAAAACATTTTTTCAATATAAATAAGCTCCATGAGTAACTTAGGCATGAAACCTTCCAAGATAAATAAATATTCCATAAAAGGCGTATTGGAAACTTCCGTAAACACCATCACTGGGGCGGCATCAAGGCAGCATTAGAGTTCATAGTTACTCACAGGAGACTTCAAGAACAAATTGGAGAATACAGCAAGTACAAGAATGGTGCATTAAAATTAAACCTAGACCATCTAACTCCAAATTCATGGCCACTATAGGAGTAACTTTACCACACTTCAACTGGTGGTCTCTCAACCTCTGCGGTACATTTTCAATGCCAGGAATTCTGGGTGACATTGAGTAGTCTTGAAGGTTTATTATTCTAAGAAAATGGGTACTTTTTGGAATACTACACTTTTCATGATGGACAACAGTGGCATAGATCCAGAGCTTCCTAGGTTCAAATCCTGATCTCTGTCACAGGAAACTTAGCTATTTGCTAGGTCGCCATAGCTTACCCTGAAGGACACAAATAAAAATTTCTCAGATTAATGCAAAAACTTTGCTATAAAAGTATTTGAGGCCAAGATAAAACAGGCACAGATGCAGTATCAGATAACTCTTTTTGATGAAAAAGAACTCTTTCAATAGTTACTGACCCCTTCATTATCTGTCAGTGATGTACAGTTTCATCTCTCCTCCCCTAAAAAGTTGGAGGCAGCCCAGCCAGCCTCAGAGAGGAAATCTGTTTTTGCTCCTTTGAGATTTTCAAAGCATTCCTTAAAAACAAAACAAGGCACAAACTTCATTCTTCCTATGAAAAACTGCAATGAATAAAATGTTCTGCTTGTTGCTAAATTTATAAATACTAGGTGTTTAAATAAACCAAAGATAATCAGGAAATCACAAATGAGTGAACAAAGTCTCCTATTATAGCTGGGCATGAGCTGCACAAACACTGCAGTCCTGGTGCTCTGCAAACAGTGATTGCTCAGTTCACAAGCACAGGCCCCATACTGGAATTTCTAGCTTGACACCAATAGTTTGATTGCAATAATCCTCACTTTGAGCACAGACTGGGAATAATAACAACAACCACTTTGCCATATTTAATGACAATCAGTTGAGGCAGCAGGCAACCCTGGCACTTATCATTTCAACTACATACTACATCTAAGCATATAACATAACTTGTAATTCATAGAGGTTGATCTTTTTCTAAAAGGCATTTTACGATTTAATCATCTTAAACAAATAATGAATAGACAATAAGTTTTGATGTGACTTTAAGTATCACTTGTCTCCAAAGATACTGTAAGAAAATTACTGTTTACTCTGATTCCAGACTAAGTTTCTTTTCACTATTTTATGAAAATATATTAAATATTTTGTGAAAAGGTATTAAAAGTCATCAATATGTCAATATATTAATGACGCCTGGCTATCTGGTTGGCATGTAGATCTTAGACTTGCTTCTCTAGTTTTTATTATTATTATTCTTTAAAAAGGTATCAAAGAGTATTTTAGTAAAAGGACTGTATCTGTGAGAATAACACTATTTTAAACTTAGAGAATCAAAACAAAGAAATAGAACACTGAGGCAGAAATTAAATTGCAAAGCGATCAGGGCTTAGTCTAGTGGTTAAGATGCCCATTGTTGGGGTCAGCATGGTGGTGTAGCACACTCATCCTCCACCTGCAGTGTCAATATCCCATATGAGCACCAGTTCATGTCCAGTGGCTCCACTTACAATACAGCTTCCTGCTTATGGCCTCAGAAAGCACTGAAGAATGGCTTAAGTCCTTTGCCTCCTGTACTTGCGTTGTAGAACAAGAGGACACTCCCGGCTTAGAGCTTCGGATCAGCTCAACTGATCAACTAGTGGTAGTGAACCAGCAAATGGAAAATCTCTCTCTCCTGTCTCTCCCTCTCTCTCTACTCTCTCTACCTCTCTGTGCGCGTGCATGTGTGTGTGTGTGTAAATCTGCCATTCAAATGAAATAGATCTTCAACAAAAATTTTTTGTCCATTGCCCTAATACTCAACTCTGGCTCAATATCCAACTCTGGCTCCTTATTCCAGATAATAATGCAAACCGTTGTGGGCATCAGTGCTGAATCAGGTAACTGGGTCCTGGCTACGTACATGGAAGACCTAGAGTAAGCTCTTGCTTCCTGAATTCAGTTTTCCTAGCTCTGGTCATTGTGAGCCTTTGGGGGATGAACCAGCAGATGTGAGTGTTCTCTTTCTCTCCCTCTTTCTTACTCTTTCCTTCCTCCCTCCCTCTCAAATAAATCAGAAAAATTAGAAATTGCAGCACTGACTTCACAACTCTCACTTCTGTACTTATCACAGAAAGTTTTATTAGTGCTGATTGAATTAATTAAAATGTGATTTTGAGATACAAGAGGAAGCTTCATAAAAATGAATTAGATTGTCGGGCCTTGGGTTTGGGGGCAAGTGCCGTTCCTCACAGTGTGGCGGCTGTGAGGGGTGCCCTGCCGGGTCCGACCCAATGCTGGGGGCTTACGCCAAAAACACTGCCGCAAGGCAGTGAACGAGTCCTCGGCCTCCCCCAGGACCCAAGAGAGCTCTTTCCTCAGGCTCTAGGTTGACCCACTGTACTTCTGGGATCTCAGTCAATCCTTAACATTCCCAATGGTGGTAACTCCTCCTTTGAAGAAATTGGTAACAGAACAGAATGTACTGGGCAGGACTGAGCAAACCTTAGCCTACAAGCAAAACTAGAAACCAGCATGGAGCACAGGTCATACCGAGCCATGCTCTTGCACCTACTGGTCTACTTGAGTCAAGGACACTAAGCCACACTGTCTAAGGCAGAGGCCAGGACAAGTGAGGGACTGAGACAAGCTGAGTCAGAGCAACCACTGGCAGGCACATGATATACTGCTAGGAACAGGCCCAGTTGGGGAGGTAAGGGGACACCTTAACTGGGTTGAGGTTCCCACCAAGGGGCGAGTGTGCTGGAATGGGGAAACAGTTGCAATCTCCCGAGGCACTAGTGTGGGCTGGGATTGGATGCACCAGGCCAGGTCAGACCCCAACATCATCTGGTGTCCTGGAGAACCAGGGTAGATATGGGACTGACTAGGCTGGGTCTCACTCCTCTCTTGAACCATGCGTGAGCTGTATGTGGGTATGGACGAGCCATGGCCGGGCTGAAACATCCAACAACAAGAACCAGAACGGGGTGAAAGCAAGCCAGGAAAAGCCACTGTTCCTGCTAGGACAGGAGGTGAACTGAATAGGGCTGGCTCAAGGACCCCCTGGTATGCGCAAAATCTGGCATTGGGAGAGGTTCTGATGGAGGACCCTGGGCAACTCCTCTGGCAGGACACAGTCCCTGCAGGTAAGCGCAAGAAGGATGATAGGAAACAGCCCAGAATAGGCCATGGAAAGTTTCCCACTGGCATACATTTGGCATGGGTCAGGGGCAGACCAGGCTGAATCAGTTCATGTCATACACTGCTAAATCCTAACACCAGAACAGAGTGTGGGTCCAGGCAGGACTGGTCGCGACAAAACCAGTGCATACTATGGAACGCTAGGGTGAAGTTGCCTGTACTGGATTTGACTGCAGCACCCAACCAGCATGCGCGAGATCCAGGAAAGGAGGGGCAGAGCCAGCGGGGGGATTAAAGGGCTGGTCCCCTCGCCAGACAGCTACTCCCACTGGAGAGCTTGGGCTGGGAAGAGGACAGACCAGACTAAGCAAGGCTGCAACACCTGTGCGCTGCACATGGACTAGATCAGGGAAAAGCCAGGCTAGGCGGATTATTCCTGCTGGTGCAAGCATTAATTAGAGTGGGTGAGGGATGTTTGGGCTTAGCCACAGCATCAGCTGGCAGAAGCTGGCACTGGGGACTAATTCTGTCAAGTCAAATCACAGAACCACCCGAAGAGTGCATAAACCGGGAGTGAGAGAGACCTGGGAGGGAAATAGTGGGTTCCCCCCTCTTGGGTCACTACTCCCGCGGGAGGGCATGAAAACTTAGACGGGGGCTGGGGTGGCTAGATAGAGAGACACTCAACAACATCCGTGAGGGCTGGATGGTTGAGTTGGTTAGATAGAACTAAGCTTTAATACCCATTGACAAGTACAAGAGCCAAATGGGATGGGGGACAGACTGGTCTTCTGCTACACATACTGGCAAACCAGGGTAGGGGGCAGGTCTGGTGGGGGTTAATTGTGGGTCGCCCCGACTAGGCTGCAGCTCTCACTGGTTGATGCAAGGGCCGAGTGTGTGCTGGGCAGATCCAGGCTGGACTGCAACACCCATTGGTTCCAGTGGAAATCAGGACTGAAAACAGGACCAACCCAGCAATTGAAACCACCAGCTGATCGTGGTGATGGACTGTGCCGGGCCCTGTGCTTGCTAGAGCATACAAGAATCTGGTCTGGGAATACCTCAAAGTTTCTTTGGAGATCTCCCCAATCGAACTGCTGGACTCAGAACCCTAGCCAAGAAAAGACAGAGGACAGAGCAAGTCAATCAACCACCTCAGCTATATGTTGGCAGCGAAATACTGGGCAAATGAAGACTCTATGATGGACTGTGTCAATCAGTGGACCACCTCGTCAAGTGAAACTGGCAGCAATTCATAACTGGAGAACTATTAAAACCATTTGAGCAAGGATCTCAGAGCATGCCCCACATCTGGGACTTGGGGTGGGTGGGAAACTGGGTGGGGCTTCTCCGTCAATATCCCCCTTTACCTCAGATACATGATGGAAACAATATGGACATAATACTATTACCCACTTCCCTATACCCCCTGAACCTTTTTTTTTTTACAGTAATTAACTATGTAAAGATTGTCAACAAAAATACAATAAAAAATATATTAAAAAAAGAATTAGATTATGGTTTCATTTTAGTGGAAAAATTTTGAAGTCCATGAACAAGTTTTTTTAGAACATATATTTTCATGAATTTTTTTGATGATCCTGTATGTGCATAGAAACTCAAAATTTTGGTCAAATCCCGAGGGCAGGGGTCTGATGGGGGTCCGGTTGAACACTTAGTAGGGGCTTAGGGGTGTGGGCTTGCAGGGGGTCTGGGAGATGGCACATATGAGGACATGAGGAGACAAGAGGAATCAAATTCAGGATTGGTGGACTGTCTGTAGTGTGCATGTGTCAGAACCGGACAGAACTGTCAGAAATATTCCTCTGTGGAAAAGACAAAATAGTGGATGGCATGCTAAGATAGACATGGATAATATGACAGGCCATTGTGGCCTGCAAAGGACATCTGGTACCACAGCAGAGGACAGAGAGCAGAACAAATTGGACAACAACTCCAACCAAATGATGACAGCAAATATCCAGGTGAATGGAGACTCTAAGGTGGACTATGTCAACCAATGGACCTTGGAAGGATTTTCTCATCCGACAGCATTTCACAACTATCACTTAAGCAGAATCTTTAGAACATGCTCCAGATTGGGGACCCTCGGTTGATATCAGGCAGCTATTCCCCATTCCCTGGTACTGTAGCAGGCAGTTGGGAGCCTGAGTGTGTGTCTACTCCACTTGTCTTCCCCCTTCCACCAGATACAGGAGGAAAAAAGTAAATTTGGAACATTGATTTCACTTACTTTCCCCTAACCTTCGCTCCTTCTGACCCTGATCAACTATGTAAAAAATATAAATAAATAAATAAATAAATACGTACAGACATACAAAAAATGGATGTAGCAAAACAAATGTCTTCAAATTCCATCTTTCACAATTTTTTTAAAGATGCTGTTTTACATTTCACTTTAGAAAATATACTTTAGGGCCCGGCGGCGTGGCCTAGCAGCTAAAGTCCTCGCCTTCAATGCTCCGGGATCCCATATGGGCGCCGGTTCTAATCCCGGCAGCTCCACTTCCTATCCAGCTCCCTGCTTGTGGCCTGGGAAAGCAGTCGAGGACGGCCCAAAGGTTTGGGACCCTGCACCCGTGTGGGAGACCCGGAAGAGGTTCCTGGTTCCCAGCTTCGGATCGGCGCGTACCGGCCCGTTGCGGCTCACTTGGAGAGTAAAACATTGGATGGAAGATCTTCCTCTCTGTCTCGCCTCCTCTCTGTATATCCGGCTTTCCAATAATAATAAAATCTTTAAAAAAAAAAAAAGAAAATACACTTTAGCATTGACATGTGGGAATACAGTAGAAGAGATAGAGGATTGGTTAATATTTTAAAATAGGACTTATAAAGCAAGATTAAGTCCTAGTGCTCTGTAGCACAATGGAGACCATATTTAGCCATATTGTATTTTTTCTAGAAAAAAAAAAAGATTTATCTACATATTTGAAAGTCAGAGTTACCCAGAGAGAGAGGGAGAGACAAAAATAGTCATCCTGCATCTGCTGGTTCATTTTGCAGAAGGCTGCAAGACCTGGGCCAGGTCAGGTGAAAATCAGGAGTGCCATGTGGATAGCAGGGCCCGAACATTTGGGTCATGATCATGTGCTTTTCCCAGGCCATTATCAGAGAGCTGTATTGGAAGTAGAGCATCTAGCACACAAAACTGTTGCAGGCAGCAGATAGGCCACAATGATCACCTAGTCATAATGCACATTTTTAAAATTTTTGAATTTTATTTATTTGAAAGGCAGAGTTACAGGGAGAGGGGAGAAAGAGAGAAAAACAGAGAGAAAAATAGATCTTTCATTTCTTGGTTCACTCCCCCAAGTGACCATAACTGCCAGTGAAACAACTTGACACTTGATTTGCTACATTCCATGATGCACTTAAATAGCAAAATGACAAACTATTTTTTTTAGGATTTCATTAATTTTTTTTGAAAGTGAGATTTACAGAAAGAAGGAGAGACAGAGAAATCTCTTCTGTCCACTGCCTCACTCCCAAGTGGGCTCAACGGTGGAAACAGCTGATCCAAAGCCAGCGATCAGGATCTTCTTCTGGGTCTCCCACTTGGGTGCAGGGTTTCAAGGTTTTGGGTCATCCTCCCTAGGCCACAAGAACAGAGCTGGATGGGAAGTGCAGCAGCTAGGACATGAACCAGTGCCCACATGGGATCCTGGCATGTAAACATGAGGATTTAAGGCACTGACCCATCGCACCAGGCCTTAGAATGGCAAACATGTAACTGTTACTAAAATACTACACTACTGTTGTAGTATGTAGAAAAATGGTGGGAGGAGAATGTGGGGAGGGATCTATGAGACTACATCATGGAAGATAGTAATAACTGCCAGGGTTAAGCTGGGCTGAAGCCAGGCGCCAGCAACATCTAAGATCCAAGCCTTCTACACGGGTGCAGAGGTGCTAGGACTTGGGCCATCTCCTTTTATTCTATCAGGCATATTGAAACAGAACTAGATAAGAAGTAGAGCAGCCAGGATTTGAACCAGGGCCCATATGGGAGCTCAAGAGTGTGGGCAATGCCTTAATACACTACACCATAGTGCCTACTGCAGTGTGATGTGCTTCAAAACACTTAGAAGAGAGGATTTTTAAAAAAGATTTATTTGTTTTTATCGGAAAGGCTGATATACAGAGAGGAGCAGAGACAAAGAGGAAGATCTTCTGTCCAATGATTCACGCCCCAAGCGGCCGCAATGGCTGGAGCTGAGCTAATCGGAAGCCAGGAGCCAGGAGCTCTTCCAGGTCTCCCAAGCGGGTGCAGGGTCCCAAGGCTTTGGGCCGTCCTCGACTGCTTTCCCAGGCCACAGTCAGGGAGCTGGATGGGAAGCAGGGCTGCTAGGATTAGAACCAGCACCCATATGGGATCCTGGTACGTGCAAGGCGAGGAGTTTAACCACTATACTATTGCGCCGGACCCCAGAAGAGAGGATTTTGAATATATCCAACACAAAGGATTATAAACATTTCAACTGATGGCTATGGTAGTTCTTCTGATTGAATCATTACCCATTGTATAAATAAGTAGTCCAAACATCATTTTTATCATGTTATGCTCTCTCTCTATATATATATACATATACATGTATATATAAATAAAACTATGTTAACTAAAATTTTTAGAATTACTATAAAAATAAGTGCACTTCTGTGGAGTAAAGAATTATGTATTATTTCCCACTGAGATCTGGAGCAATACAAGGAAGTCAACTTTCATTACTGCTATTCAACATAGTATTAGAAATTCTCTCTAGAGTTATCAGGAAAGAAAAAATTTAAACAAAATGAAATTGGAAATAAGGAAGTCAAATTATCCCTTTTCTTGGATTATATTATTCTATACATAGGAGGCTCAAAGATTCAATCAAGAGACCATTAGAATTCATAAAAAATTTGAGAAGGTAGCAGCGTACAAAATCAATGAACATTAATTGATGACTGTAGTGTACATATACAACGTCATGGCTGAAAAAGAACTTGTAAGTAGAGTCCCCTTTAAAATAGAAGGAACGACTCTTAAATAGCATGGCATAAACCTAACCAAAGATATGGAAGACCCCTATGATGAAAATTATATAACATTTAAAAAGAAATAGAAGGAGACACTAAAGATGGGATAAATTTATCATGTTTTTAGATCTGCAGGATCAACACCATCAAAATGTCCATATTACCAAAAGTAATGGTGGCTGATTGCCAACCCTGTGAGGAAATGGGCAAAAGAAATAAACATTTTTCAATAGAACGAATTCAAATGGCTAACAAACCTGAAAAAATGCTCAGGTTCCCTAGCCATCAGGGAGATACAAATGAAAATCACATTGATTTTCCATCTAACTCCAGTGAGGTTGGCCTACATTCAGACCTCCACTAACAACATTCGCTGACGTGGATGTGAGGAGAAAGGTACCTTCCTTCACTGCTGGTGGGAGTGTACTCAGTGTAGGCTGAGTAGGGAGAGTGTTGAGAGAACTGAAAATGAACCTGCCATATATCCCAGCTATCCCACTGCTGCGACTATAACCAAAGGAAATGAGGTATGATATGAGAAGGGGATCTGTAGTCCTATATTCACAGCAGCACAATCTACAATAGCAAAGATGTGGAAACAACCCAGATGCCCATCCAAAGATGAGTGGATAAAGAAAATGTGGTACATCTATTCCATGGAGTACTACTCAGCCATTAAAAAGAATGAAATTCTACCATTTGAAACCAAATGGTCCCAAACAGAGACCATTATGTTCAGTGAAAAAAGTCAAACCAAAAAGGACAAATATCATGTGTTCTCTCTGATATAAAGCAATCTTCATGCAAAATATAAGATCATTAGCTCTTGCAATACTGTTTGTGCTGCATCTCTTTTGTTTTGATATTTTTGTTTTTATTTTCATTTCTTCAAAATAGTTTATTTTTCTTATTAAATTCTTCACTGACTCATAGCATCACTTGCTGCAAGAAGATTTTTTGTGTTATTTTTCATTGACTCATTGACACACTGATTATTCAGTACCATGTTTTTAACTCCATGGTATTGTAAATTTTTTAACTTTATTCCTGCTGCTGATTTTTTATGGCTTTTCATTTAAGGAAATATATAGGAAATGTGCAACAAAGACTATAATATCCAGATGTGAAGATAAAAAGCAGTATACATCTCTACTTCCAAATCAAAGGTGGACTCCCACTGAAACTACTCAATATATCTTGACAATAGGATGCTAGACTGACTGCTATTGTCCATACCTGCAATGTCAGGATACCCTTAAATAGCAGAATGATGGACTTATGACTGCTTATGAAGGACTATACAATTGTAATAATATAGGGGAAATCAGTGTTGGTCAGGGATTTTGTGGAGGGGGTAAGGGAAATCCCAGAGCCTATGGAATTGCATCATAAAATTAAAAGTAAAAATTAAAAAAAAAAACTCTTAAAAAAAGGAAGTACTACTTATTCAAGGTTTCTCTCTTAAGTAATTCAACTGTTTGATCATATGAAATTAATATAATTCACTTATAATTATATTTGCAAAGTACAATTATTTGGAAGGATTATTTTTAAAGCCAAAGAACTATAAAAAGAGAATGCTTTTTTGGAAAAAGAAACTTTACAAAGTATTGAGAATGGATTGAAGACAAGTCAGAAGCACTAGTGGGAAATACTTAGATCTCATTAAATGGAAATAATACCTAATCCCAGAGAGGGAGAGAAGCAGCTCATTTACCCAGGTAACCAGTCATGTAGAAACAGAATAATGGGGACAGGTGAGACGTTTGACCATTGACAGTGTCAGCAGCCCTTAGAATATTCAACTATTATGCTGCTATTGTTGATGATAATGTTTCATATCATCGATGTGTCAATCAACAGAAGGCCATTATGCTTGCCATGAAGAAAAGCCCAACAAATTATCAGTGCTCATTAATTATTAAAATGTGAGAGGAAAGAAAAAAATCAGAAAAAAAAAACCAGGGGAGAAAATAAGTCATGATGATGAATGCCTATTCTTTCGGAGTTTGTCCTTCCTATTTGCATGTGAAACTTTACTAAAAATTCTCAGCATTTCATTCTAACCATAAAAAACAAAATAGTGAAATATTAAAAAATGTGCAAATTCAACCAATATTTCAAGTTAAGTGAATATCAGCATCATCTCTGCAGCTATAAGGATGAAACACAACAAAGCATGATCCTTTCTTTAAACGAAATTGCTGTCCAATTGTGTGACAATCATATACATGTGACTGATCCAAAGACATGCCAATAGTCCATAAAAAGGCATGTGAATGCAGGTTTCTCCAATTGTGAAACTTGTGCCTTTTGTGCCATCACACCAAGGGGAAGCAAGGAGTCGCTTACCCCTTCTCTGGTTTATTTGTCAACGTCTAGACTAAGGCAGTGGAAATGTCTACTTGCATATTTCTCTGTAGATCTGGAGCCCAGTTTTGCAAGCCTTGCTTGTAGGACTGCCTATAAACCTGTCATAGGAAATAGTTGTGTAGGGCAAGAAATGTAACTGGAATATGCTTTAATATAATGACTTACATGTTATTATTATCTCTCTGAATTTTCTCTTCCCCTTTACTGTTTTAAGGTATGTTTGCTTTTAGGGAAGGCATTTATCAGGAAGAAAACAGGAAAAAATTGATTTTATGATTTGTGTCTCTAGAAAGAATAAATGGAGGTGAATATAGGAACAAATATTTGAAGAAAAGTTTATTTCTCAATCCAAAACTATTCATTGAGTAGATTGTGCCTTTCCTGCGCTAGAAATATTGGGACAGAGAAGTAGCCTGTGGCAGAATCACTGTCTATTAGGATTTCTTGCCAGATGGATTTGGAAAAGATAAAACCCTGAAAGAGTTAGCTAGTGCATTTGGACATACATGATATAGGCAGCACAGCAAGCATTGTGATTCCCCTAAGGCAACATAAAAGTAAAGGAAACCGAATTGCCTCCCAGACCAGGACAGTGAAATAAGGATTAGAGTGTTTCTGGAACACTCTATCTAATGATGTAGTGTTTTGAAACTGTAGCATAACTTTTGGAAGGGCAATGGGAGTAATTTATTTCCCATCAGACCAGAGAGATACAGAAACTGGAAACATGGCCCAGCATGATGGCTCAGAAGCTAATGTTTTTGGATGTGCTTATAGGTGCTAGGATCCCATATGGGTGCTCCAGCTGTTACACTAGCCATCCAGCTCCTTGCTTGTGGCCTGAAAAAGCAGGAAGACTCAAATTCATGGGACCCTGTACCCAAGAGCCAAAAGACCCAAAAGAAGCCCCTGGCTCCTGGCGTCAGATCAGCTCAACTCCAGTCATTGCGGTCACTTGGGGAGTGAACCAGCAGATGGAAGAGATTTTTCTCTGTCTCTCCTTCTCTTGTAAATATGATCTGCCAACAAAAATCAATGAATTTTTTTAAAGAAATCAGAAACAAATTCGGTGAGCTATAAGCATGCATGTATTTTCCTTGTATACTAATATCTACAAGTTCTTCTGAGAAAATAGAAATATGGAGCAAAGTATGAATAATGGTAGGGAGAGGGAGCTCATAGGGAGAAAGCGTAGGTGCTTTCCTACTGTGTGCCACAGGAGTACTGCCCCAGTTTCTTTCATGGAAGGAAGGGGTGTAACCATCAGGTAAACCCCTGTAAGTAGTACTTAGTGCTTCTAGTCTGAATAGTTCAGGAACAGATGTTGGCCACGACCAAATAGCTAGCTAAAGGAAGGCTTGGAAAAATTGCTATCATTGTTACGTCAGAACTTTATGAATATAACAGAAAGCACCCACAAACATACATATTGCTTGGGGATTATGTATAAATACACATTCACACACATGCTTGTGCATGCATATTCATAAAAGCCAAGCAAAACTATATCATTTATTTGAGTCAAAGGAGTGACGATTTGAGTGCTAATTATAACTCAAAAGGTCAATGTTATGAGTCAAAAATGTTTCTATTCAATTTTTCTAAAGTTTTACCCTGGGAAACCTGTTGCAAACATTCCCACTAATAAATGTAGAGGCCTGAATGATTTCACTGAAAATTAAATTTATCATTTAAGGAAAAAAACAATACAAATGAGAAATAACGACCATGTTTAGCAAGTATTCAGACAGCAACATGGTTAACATACAAGTTAATTGTGTATTTACTGTAGCACCAGTCTAAAAGTATGCTAATAAGACATAGTTATGACTATGTTGAATATAATAACTAGGAATAAATGTAACAAATAATGTCTATCCAAAATATGGGAAAATTTGCTTTAATGTTATATTTGTTTAAAAAGGTCTAAAAAGTGGAGTTGTATACTGTGTTTATCCATTTGAATACTCAGTACATTTAATGCAATGCTAATCAAAACCAAGTTAGATTTTGTTGTAGAAATTCACAAGTTAGTGGTGGCCATTCAGTGCAACAATTAAGACATTGCTTAGAGTTCAACATCTGATGCAAAGTGCTTAATTTTAGCTCTGATTCCAATTTTGGTTCAGTTTCTTGCTAATGAGCACCATGGAAGGCAGCAGATGATGAAGTATTTGGATGACTGCAACACAGACGGGAAATGAAAACTGAGTTCCTGTCTCTTGGCTTCAGCCTTGCTGAGACATAGATGTTGCAGGAATCTGGGGAATGAATCAGTGGTTGGAAAAAAATCTCTGACAGTCTCCCTGTATCTCTGTAATGTTACTTACAGTAAGGCTACAACAATAAAACAGTGTAACATTGGACCAGGAATGATCCATGGAAGTGGATAGGGAGCTTGCCAATAGGCCCATAACGAAGCTTGAGTTACCACAAGTAGTGTGGACATGGATCCTGTACAGAAAGAAAGAAACCTTAACCTCAAATCACAACACAAAGATCAATTTGAGATGGATCTATGATCTAAACCTAAGTACTAAGTCATTCCTCTTTCAGAAGCAAACACTGGGGGTATTTTGGTGAGTGGGTGACAAAGTTTTATTAGACTGACATAGCTTTGCAAAAACACTTATAAATTCAACTTCATCAAACTTTAAAGCCTGTAATCAAAAAATACTATTAGGAAAAGGAAAAAGCAAAGCACATTTCAGGCAGATACAGTGCATATATGCCATAATGGTGTTAAAATAGCCTATCAAGATCAAATCTGGTAATTCATAGATAACAGACTCAAAGCGGCACTAAACAACAATAAAACTACTATACCAATGCATGAGGGGGGAATCGGGTGCGATCCTGACAACCTCTTAACAGGAGGTCATGTGCGTGGAGCAGGGGAGTACTCCAGAGTGGAGCAGGTGGTAAGGAGGAAGCTTGGATCCCAACCATGAAGACTCCCAGACCTTCACCACAAACTATTAATACGAGCAACAAGGACTATATTCCAACTGCCAAGGAGGCCACAGGGAACTGGATGCCCTCGGAGGCCGAGTACTCTGAGGTCACCCACCCCCAACTGGAGCTTCCACAGGGGATGGAAGAAGTCCAAACACTACCGTGCAGAAACCAACGTCATTGGAAAGACAACCAGAAGCCCTGAGTGGTCTGCAGAAACAGAAGAACAATAAACGTCCTTCGGGACCAGGGAGGAGAGCTTTCTCTGGTCCGAGCCTGGCTCCACCTCTGGACCCCCCCTCCCTCGCAATGACCATCGGGATCGCTTCGAAAACCCCTCACAGCAAACAATCCTACAAACTAAAAAAAAAAAAAAAAAAAAAAAACAAACAAACAAAAAACACCTAAAATAAATAAACAACAGAAAGTAGAGCTTGAAATCTGACAGGAAAGAGCTGGCATGGATTGGCTCATGCCTCGCTGGGTGGGTCACAAAGATTAGTTACTCCTCACCATGGTGTTGAGGATTTTCCTGCACACCCCCCCCCCAAAAAAAAAATGTTCTGCACCTAAAATGTTGACATATATCTTGTTAGAGTTACAAGCCAGTCTGGATTATCCTAAAATCTGCCAAGATCAGCAAAATTTTACTTCAACACAACAACTGGCTAAATACTAAGATGAAATGGACACGAAACAGCTGAATGGTGCCTTATGGCCATTTTAAGGTATAGAGCAGCCGGTCCTGTATATGAACTAAAATTGAAATGTCAATGAGCTAATCATAGGTTGTGGCTAGGACTTGTTTTCCTTTTTTTTTTTTTTTTTTCTTTTTAATACACTGGTTACTCAAAACCATGTCAATTCCATAACATTGCAAATTGCTGTTGATGTTATATTGGGACTCTTAATTGACTGTGATGATATTCTGCCAGCTCAAACTTCAGACCAGAAAAGGTCTCCCCAAGAATCTGTTCAACCCATCTGGACAATAAGTAGCTGGACTCTATGCTTGGTATATGTTTGCAATGAAAGAATCTTGATTGAATTTGATCTGTAATACTGCATCAAGGTGGAGGAATCCACCGGGGGGAGGGGAGGGGGAGGGATGGGGGGATTCCCAGAGCCTATGAAACTGTCACATAATGCAAAATAATTAACAATAAAAAAAAATCATAAAAAAAAAGAGAGACTTGTACTGAGATGCACTGGGAACTACAACTCTATCATGCGGAATCTAATAATCGTGGAAAGGCTAAAAGTAATTCTACCCTCAGTTCTGAATATGATAACAAGCCCACCACTCTGGAGGCCTCCACTCACCCCAATCCTCTGTTCTTCCTCCTTCAGCTTCTAAAGTTTTACTCACTGCAAAGAATCATTTTATATTTGACTTTTGTGATTCTGATGCAATTTTGCCTTCATGAGCTGCTTCCTCCGCCAAAAACATTCAAAATTTTATTTCATGACTACTTTGACATAAATACAAATACATCCCAGATTGAATTTATTATCACCAATTAAAATATACAGTTAATGTATACATAGATATGTTGATTATATCATTTTTTATTATTAATTACATTGCATTATGTGACACAGTTTTATAGGTAGTGGGATTCCCCCTCTCCGCAAGCACTTCCCCCATGGTGGATTCCTCCACCTTGTTGCATAACAGCAGTTCAAGTTCAGTTGAGATTCTTTCATTGCAAGCATCTACCAAGCATAGAGTCCAGCATCTTATTGTCCAGATAAGTTCAACGGCTTGTTGGGGAGACCATCTCTGGTCTGAAGATAGAGCCGGCAGAATATCATCCCGATCAATTAATTATAAATATATGCATTTATTCAGATCTTAAGTAATACTAAAAATGTTTCATTTTCATGGCCTGCCATATTTATTGTGGCTTGAGATGCTTTCACTTTTCCGCCGAATGGAAAAACTGGCTTTAACTGTAAGAATTCCTTTTTGAAGTTAGGTTGTTTTTGAACCTTTCCCTTCCCCTTCTCAATACCACAGCCTTCTCGAATCACCATTTCAGAGGTGACGCTGTGTATTTAGAGCTCTATATCCAGCATCCAAACCTTAATTTTTTTTACAGTGGACAACTTGCTTTTTTCAGCACGCAGCCTTTTAATTTCTCTGAGCACAGGTATATCAATCTGCTGTACAGCAATCATCTTCCCAATCAGAGCCAGCCTGGCGCACAGAGTCGCTGTGAAACTGACAGAGTGCAGCTGCAGGTGAGTATGCTCCAGGCTTTTGAAAGGAATTGACTTAATAGGCTGCCGATGCAGCTAGCTATTACAAATAAAAAACCTGCACTCCTCCTATAGTCCTTAATCTTTTCTTCTTTAAAAAACACACTTTAACAAATCTAGCAATCTTTTAAAGTATCAGCATTTTATTTTTTTCTAGTTCTAAGACCAAAGAACCAAAAGTATAGGCAATAATTACCCAGCACAATGTATTTTGAGAATGTGTATATTTTGTGTGCCCTCACAGGCACTTGAAGCTTACAAGAGAAAATGAACTTATCAGGAAGCACTGTAAAGAAAATATGTTAAATTCTATTATGGGGAAATACAAAATAGCTTTATAAGTTTATAGACTGGAAAAAAAACTATACAGGCATTCAAACATGTTTACACCAGAATCAATTTCTCCTCTAATTCTATTTTTTTCCCCTCAAGCTGCCTACAGTACCCTTGTATAGTGGAAATGAACACCGTGTAAGCAAAGAAGGCCTCAGAGGCTGTTGTCAATGATCTTACCTCACATGAAACTAAGCATCTATTAGTACTTATGTCCATATAATGTGAAGCAATCTCTCTAACAGACTATATACCTGGCCCTTTAACAAGCATGTGGCTTGTGTGGGTCAGTGAAATATCAGCAGAAGTAACAGTAAGCCAATCCCAACCAAAAGCTTCAAAGTGAGCTGCTCATTGAGGCTTGGTCTCTTTTAGTTCATCCTTTCATTGTGAAAATAGCTATGTGCTACTGGTTACTCAAAACCATGTCAACTCCATAATATTGCAAATTGCTGTTGATGTTATATTGGGACTCTTAATTGACTGTGATGATATTATACCAGCTCTGACTTCGGACCAGAAATGGTCTCCCCAAGAAACTGTTCAACCCATCTGGACAATAAGTAGCTGGACTCCATGCTTAGTATATGTTTGCAAGGAAAGAATCTTGATTGAATTTGAACTGTAATACTGCATCAAGGTGGAGGAATCCACCGGGGGGAGGGGAGGGGGAGGGGTGGGGGGATTCCCAGAGCCTATGAAACTGTCACATAATGCTAAATATTAATAAATATATATATATATAAAAAGAAAATAGCTATGTGCACTAGACAGGCACAATTCTTTCATCAGAGATGCTAAAATGAAAATGTACCTTCACCTTCTTGTGATCATACTGAGGCTTTTTTTTCTTTGTAATTTTAGTTTTTGCATACTTATCTTTCTGTGTGCGGCTTATTTCACTCAACATGATGTCCTCCAGTTCCATCCATTTTGCTAATGAAAAGATTTCATTCTTTTCCTTTTTTTTTTAATATTTGTAGAACAAGTTGCACCAAAACTGTTCCACATGACCATAAGTAAAGAACAAATGCTTACTATTGCAAGTCGTTGAGTTTTTTTTTTTTTAACAACAAAGTTTAACTAATGCAAGTAAATTTGGTTAATGAAGTAGATTGCAGCTCCACGATCATATATTTGAATCTTGGAAGCACACGTATACTACTTGGCTGGGAAAACAAAATAGCAAAACAAAATGTGATGGCTGATCATCATTTTTTGAAAAAAAGGCAGTAGATTGTCTCTTGTAGAAACAAATTCAACTCTCTCTTTACAGTCGATACGGTTTGTCTCTGCCAAAAATTATGTTGAAATTTGATTATCCAGGTGTTCGTGTTGGAATACTGAACCTTTATAAGTGAGTTCTCTCTTTTCCAAGAGACTGGATTAGTTCTGTGGTGGTGGATTAGTTCTCCTGAGAATATGGGTAACTTTTATAAAATAGAGAGCTGCTTTGGGTTCTCCAGGTCCACTGCATGAACTCATTATTGCCCATCTTACATTCTGCTTCTAGAACAAGAACTAAATAAATCTCCTTTTTTATACATCATTCAGTCTTAAGTATTGTCCTACTACTAGAAGAGGAATTGAATACCCCTTAAGTAAAACATCTTCAACTCAGGTCCCCACGATTCCAAGAGTTGAATTTAAACTAATTAGGATGTCATAATAAAAGTTTTCCAAATGCATGAATATTGAATAGATAGAAAAAAACTAAATGAAAACTTCAATTAATAAATGTATAACCTGAAGACTTTTTATACTGGAAACTAGAATTTCAAAAAGCAAGAAATAATGTATTAACAGAACTGCCTAAGGAAGTTTGATGAAATAGCAAGAAATCATCTAGAAATAAAAATGTAATTACCAAAATTTGAAGTCCAGTACTATGTAGGACAGCTGACAGAAAAATTAACTAAATTGAAAACACATCTAGAAATGTTTTATTCAAAATGCAGCCCAAAGATATTCAAAGAAAACAATATGGAAAAATGGCTGAGAAATCTAACAACAAAGTAAAGTCTAACATTAACTGCAAATGTAATAGTAATTGTAATTGAAGAAGCAGTAGTACTGGAAGCAATGATTGAGAAAAAATATTAGTGGCATAGCAAAGGAAAATACAAATAAAATCATACTAAAATCAAATTTTAATTCATTGATGGCAAAAATAAGATCATAAAAGCAAAGAGACAACATAAATCCTCTCCAAAAATAATCGGGCTGCCATGTACAAGGTAATGTTAGAAGTTCAAAATACAGTGTTTTTAAAGTGCTGAGAGAAGAATATTAATCTAGACATGTGCCATTTTTTAGATTCCACAAATCCATGTTATAAGATACAAAGTAACTGATACACCAACCACATTGTTAATTGGATCCTTCTGGAAAGTAAAACTTCAAACAGATTCTATCCTTGGCGGTTTTCTTAATTTTGTGTTTCAGTGTTTGGGATTGGAAAGCTATTGCTCCTTGTAGTTGCATGAACCTAAGAACTGTGGATTCCCGTACTGCTCTGCATACCTTCTTGCAAGACAACATTTTTCTGAGTATGCCTTTCTTTTGATGACTGACCAAAGACAGACATAGAAGCCAACACCCAAAATATTTTTTCTGACTGCCTTCTACTACAGCAAGAAGCTTGTTACAAACAATGTAATATCAGTTATGTAAGACTTTTTTAAATTGGAAAGGCAGATACATAGAAAGGAGACACAGAGAGGAAGATCTTCCATCTGCTGATTCACTCCCCAACAGGCCACAAAGGCCAGAGCTGAGCTGAGCTTATCCGAAGCCAGGAGCCAGGAGCTTCCTCCAGGTCTCCCACATGGGTGCAGGGTCCCAAGGCTTTGGGTCATCCTCTATTGCTTTCCCAGGCCACAAACAGGGAGCTGGATGGGAAGAGGAAATGCTGGGACATGAACCGGCACTTATAAAGGATTCCGGCAGATGCAAGGTGAAGATGTAGCCACTAGATCATCACACTAGGTCCAATATCAATTATTTAAATTGGTTGAGTCATAGCCTAGGATACCCTGCATCCCATGTCAGAGTGCTGGGCACTAGCCTGATTCTATCTTGTTGCTAATGTGTTCATGAAAGATGGCAACTTGTAACACATGTGGTAGCATCTTTGCTGTCAACATGTAAGATGTGAATTGAATTATAGGCCCTGGGCTTCTGCTTAGGTAAGCCTTGTCTAGAGCAGACTCTTGGTAATCAGTGAACAGACAATTTATATTTCTGAAAAACAAAATGTGGTTTTAAATAATATTAGGTATTTCAGCACATGTGCTAAAATTATAACAAGGCTGTATATAACACAAAGTTCAAAATAATGGTTACCTTTCAGCATTAGAAAAAGGACAAAGGGGTGGGCATTTGTTCCAGCAGTTAGGTCAGCTGTGATGCCCCATATCAGAACACTTGTGCTTCATACCCAGCTCTGACACTTGGCTCTTCCTCACTTCTAATGCAGACCCTGACAGGCAGCAGCCGAGTACTCAAATGGCAGGGTTCCTGCAGCCCACATGGAAGGCTTGGGTTGAGCTCCTATTTACTGGATTCTTCCACAACCCAATCATGGCAAATGTGAAGATTTAGAGAATGAGTCAACAAATGGGAGTCTCTCTCTCTCTCTCACTCTCTCTTTTTCCCTCTCTCTTCATCCCTCCCTCCCGTCTTCTCACTCTCTCTCTCTGGGTCTCTTGGTTTCTTAAACAAAAGTTTTTTAGATCACCCAGTTTGGAGTCGGGAACATACGATAGGCTTAAAGGTCAAAAATAACTTTTGATTTTTAAATTGAATGCTGTACTTGTATCAGGATATTTTATGGCTTAAAATACATGAATCATAAAACAAGTAGAGAGTATTGTTAATTACTTCACAACCAAACTTCATATATGTATTTTCACATGTGTTCATAGAAAGAAAGCATATGCACGTAGAACGCCCCCAAAACACAAAATTATTGTTCTTTGAGTATTTTAAGACTTCCGACTCTTTAAATTTTAAACAAATGCCATAAAGTTTTAATTTATTGTTATCTCAAATACAATGTCATATTTCTATAAATTTAAAACTAAAAATGCATTTCTTTTGGTTAGACTAACTTGAGAATTATTTGCCAAAACCATATTTGCAAAAACTGTATGGGAACATCAGAACAACAAATTCCCTTGACTCTCTCAGGCTTTTAAGTTTGAAAACGTTACTGTCCCACAGTTTAAATACTTCAAATAGACAAATGAAGAAAGCTAAAGCATCATTCATTTTGAACTACATAATGTACTCTCGGCATTATGAGCTTTTGATTTCTATAGCATACAAGGCCATTGATGATGCACTTTTCAGATCAAACTGGCTTTTATTCACTTGTGCTTATACATCTTGACCTGAATATCAACAACAACAAAATGGATCCTGGCAATCTACTCAACACTAAATCAAACATGAGAGCGTGAATTTGCAAAGAAAGTATTTCCTTGATATTTCTATTACATCAAATTCTGGTGTTGCTTTTGCTGTGCATTCGTGGTGACTTCTCAGGCTTCCTGATGTATGGACCTCTGACAAGCTCAGCGAAGGAGAGACAGGTTGGAGTACATCATTTTTTTTTTCGTGAGCAGATTTTGTTTTAACATTCATGTGCAAACTTCCAAAACATTCTAATCATTTTTCTTTTAGTATAAATTTTAAAGTTATATATCATAACAAATAATTTAGTTAATTTTGAATAAATATACTGCCTACATTCCACATAATATGTTTTTTTCAATTCCAAAATTTAGAAAGAAAACGCAGCAAAGATACTTTGAGAATGATTGGTAAGTACTGAAAATGACATAAAAATTATGTGATTTGCCAGCACAGGCATTAAGAGCACTACTCATGTGACATTGAAGCTCAGGCAAGCCAATGCTAAAAAATGTTCAGATTAATGTCATGTTGACCCAGTTAATACTCAGAGCAGGTAAATGAAGCAGTTCTGTGGAAAAGACCACTGCGGGAAAACTGCAACTGTCACATCCTTGTGTATGGATGCCCTGACTGCTTTGAGCATCCATTTTCCACCTGCAGTTCTCTATGAAAGATGATGCTTAGTTCTGTTATGCTCTCTTACCTGTCTTGCAACAGTACAAGTATTTTCTCAGAAAGTTGTCCCTTTGAAAAGAATCTGGAGGTGCCAACACATTGGCTCCACCTCTAAGCACTAGCTTCCCATATGGGCACCGATTCATGTCCCGGCTGCTTCACTTCCCATCCAGCTGCCTGTTTGTGACCTTGGAAAGTAGGGGAGAATTGCCTGATGCTTTGGTACCCTGAACCCTTTTGGAAGACCTGGAGGAGGCTCCTGGCTCCTGGCTTCAAATCAGCTCTGCTTTAATAGTCGCATTGAACTGAAGAATAAACCAGCGGATGAAAGGTCTTTCTCTCTCTCCTTCTCATTGTAATACATAAATAAATATCTGCCTTTCCAATAAAAAGAAATAAATCCTAAAAGAAAAGAATCAGGAAAATAAACTCACAATGGTATATGTGACTGTGGCAATGTATCAGCTATTCTCAGCAACAGTTTCTAGTGTTATCTCACATTATTTAACAACCAGTATTGAGTTTTTTTTTGGTTACTGCTTCTGTCTATCCTACCCCAGCAGAGTATAAGCATCCAGAGCACACAGATGTTGTTTGTCCAATACATTGCTAAATCTCCTGTGGTCCTGAGATATAGCAAAGTGTAACTCGCCCGTCAGGGACACTCAGCAATCACCCCAGGGTGATGGAGGTGAGGTCATTGATCACTGGACTAGCCAACTGCAAAAAAGTAACCGACGAACCAATGTCAGCCCTTGTCTGTGCACAACAACCAGTATCCTGCAATTTCTCCACTTCTAAATTTTCACCTCTCTTCTTACAGGTTCTTATTGGCAAAAAAGCATCATTTATCATTGTCTTAACCAATAGATTAGAACCTAAAGTTTCTAGTTTATGATCTCATTGAATTCTAATTCTAATTTAATTTAATTTCTTCTATATGTGGGGACAGCTCTTTTATCTTGTTAACATAGGAATATATCACTTTAGTACATTTTGGAATTTATGCATTTGGAAAGTCAAAACAGATTAAGAAGACAGATATGCGAATCTATTGATAAATATTACTAATTGAAATTATTTTTCCAAAACAATACTGTGTCTCAAATCTATAACCTTATAAAATGTTTAAAAGATTATTTATTTTAAGGCAGAGTTTCAGAAGAATAGAGAGGGAAAGAGAGAAAGAGAATCTTGCATCAGCTGGTTCACTCCCTTATTGGCCACAACAGCTGGGGCTGGGTCAGACCAAAGCCAGGAGTCTGGAACTCCATCCAAGTCTCTGATTTGAGTAAAGGGGCCTCGGGACTCAGGCTGTCTTCTGCTGCTTTCCCAAGCACAGAAGAAGGGAGCTGAATTAGAAGTGGGGCATACAGAACACAAACTGGCACCCATATGGCATCACAGGATTGTGGACAGCAGCCTAACTTGCCATGACACAATGCTGGCCACCTTTTGAAATACTTAATCTATAATTTAACATTAAGGAAAACATGTGATTTCTGCTGGCCAAATGCTAGCTTCATTTAAACTTTGGAGGGTATCCCTTCTTATTAAAAAGATTTATGGTTAATCATTTTCCTTTAATTATGAATGCAAATTGTCATTTAAATGCATTTCGAAGTTATTTCATTAATTGAGCATCTTGCAACAAAATTATTGAGACCAACTGTTGGGCTTCACTGTATTTTAAAAATTCAAATTTGTTTATTTGAGAGAAAAAGTGGAAGGTAGATACGCACACATGTATGAGAAAAAGAGAGCAAGAGAGAAAGAGAGCTCTCATCCACTGATTCATTCCCCAAACTCCTGCAACTGGGAGCACAATAGATGCCTCCCACTCAGCTGAGTCATCACATGCTACTTCCCAGAGTTTACACTACCAGGAAACCGGAGTCAGAAACCAGAGCCAAATATCAAAATCCAGCATGTCAATGTAGGTTGTGGGTGAATTAGCTGGTGTCACAACTGCTAGAATAAATGCCGTGTCCAGCAAATTTTTAAACCTTAGAAAATAGAGTCAGATCAGACTCTTTTCTTACTTTTATGCTTTAAAGACACCTTCTGAAATGTCTCAATATACCATCTATTTCAAGTAATTTGATTTCATATCCACGAAGCATCCCTCAGTTGTGGTTCACGAGTTTTATTCCCAGTGAAGCCATTCTGACTAAATCTTCTCTATTTGCTGCCTCTCCAACAACTCTTTACTCCTAAGAGCATTGCCCTGTTTTTCTGATGCTGTTTGTATGCCTGATTGTTTCGGTTGCAGTTCACAGAGCAGAAAACCAAGCACTTTGGAATCAGACAGGTGAGCATGAATCCCTATTTCTACTCATGAGCAGTATATTAAGAAGATTATTTCAACTCTACAAACGTGTATTTCCTCTTACAAATATGAAAATAGTACCTATGTCCATATATTTGTTAAGAATATCAAGAGTGGGGCTGATGTCGCGATATAGCAGATAAAAATTGCCACTTGTGACACTAAATCCTATATTAGTACCAGTTGATGTTTCAGCTGCTCCACTTTCAGTCCCCAAAAATGGTCTGGGAAAAGCAGTGGAAGATAGCAAAAGTGCTTTAGTCTCTGCAACCCACATGGGAGAGCCAAATGGAGTTCACAATTCCTGCCTTCAGTTTTGCCTGATAAAGCACATGGCGATCAAACCAGAGATGGGAGATATCTCTGCTTCCCATTCTCTGTAGGCAAGAATTTCAGATAAACAAATAAATCTTTAAGGAAAAAGAGAACATCAAGATTAATAACTAATACCATTCAACTGGAAAACAAACACTCCCTTCACTTTGAAGTGGAAGATAAATGAGTTTAGATTTGAATGTTGAAATTGTTAGAAATCACGTGACTCACAGGGATATTTAGCTTGGAAATATATTGTGACAACCAATAGTAATCAAGTGCCTAAGAGTAAATGGAACAAAGAGTGTATGAAAAAAATAGAGAAAAGAATGAAGAAAAGACCCTAAGGAGCAAAAATATTTAAGTAATGACAATAAATCTACTTTCTTTTTTGCTTATTCAGTGTTTGGCACACTGTTTGTCTTTCTGTTTACCAGTTAATTATTCACTTACATACTCAATAATCACCTACCTTTGAGCTGAATACAATTATGCAAGGCCTTGCTGCCTACTCTACAGATAAAGGGATCAGCAAGACAAGAGAAATTTCTACTTTCAGTGAGCTTACCAACTCAGGAGTCAACAAAATAATTAACAGGCACAACATCAATATGACCAACAAATAAACATTTTCAGATAATAATAACTGTTTTAATGACAATAAAAGGGAATGATAACTAGCACCTTGGCTTTAGACTATGGATCCGTGTGCATTGTATTCCAATACATTGAGAAGTAGTTATGGAATTTTCAGTGAGTTAATCTGATATACATATTTTGAAACAAAAATTCCCCCCCTTATTTTCATCCCTCAGAAGAGGCAGGAATAAAAGCTAGAGACTGAATAAGTGAGTTCAAGTGAATGGTGATAGCCACATGGAATAGGAACAGGGAACTCGGACTCAAAGCATATTAAAAATATTGAACATGATCTCAGGAAAAACTGAGAAGTCACTGAAGCCTTTTAAGCAAAAAGCTACCTGGTTACAATTGTACTACGGGAAGATCTACCTGGCTGCTTTGCGGAAGATGAGTATAGATGGCCTGAATGGAAAAAAGTAGATTTATTTTGAGGCTAGAACAGTCCAGAAATCAGAAAATGGGTGAGGGTTGGTAGATATAAAACTAACAATTTAAGAAATTTTCTGAAGGTGACGTTTTTCTGCATGTGTTGATGACTTCAGGCCTGTGATGATACGTGAGATAAGCTGAGTTGCCTTTCAATGCAACCCATGAGGACACCTTGAGAAGTTGGAAAAACCTTAGAGACTATCAAGCATAAGGAATGGCCAGGAAGGCAGGACGAGGTGCAGGAATGAGACAGAAATTGTAGGAAGGAGAGCGATGCTTGCAGAACAGGAGTCACAGACATGATGAGGGACAGGCATTTGCCCTTGTGCATAAAATGCCAGTTAAGATGCTTCTGTTTCATAATGGAATGTCTGGGTCTGAGCCCTGGCTGCTGTTCCTACTTTAGTTTTCTGCTATTGCAGACCTAGGAAGCCAGCATGGCTGGTCCAAATGAGTATTTCCTGCAATTAATGCAGGAAACCTGGACTGAATTCTACAATTTGGCCTTAGCCAGAAGTCCTTGTGGGCATCTGTGGAGTGCTCCGGCAGATGGCAGTCCTATTTCTCTCAGTCTATCCCATAAATTGTAAGAAGGAAACTGGAAAACAATTTTGAAGAGGGAAATGAGCAACCGTGTCAAACGCAATAGAGTTCAAGTAAGATAAAAACAAGAAGTATTTTGCTGCAAACTTGGTTAAGAAGCTCCTTGAAGTAGGAGTCAGCTGAGGAGGAAATAGGAAAGAATGTAATAAAACCAGAGCTGTGGAGAAATCTTTAGTAGATCTTAGCTGACGGAAGAGAATCAGAGAGTGAAGAAGAATTTTCAAAATAAAATTGATACAAGTATAAATGTTGATGCAAAAAGACAAAAAAAAAAAACTGTACAGTGAGAAAAGTTGCCTGGACAGTAGCAAAAACAACCAGTAGTTCAATCTGCTTGGGTGGATGGGAACATATGTGAGTCAGAGCAAATGTAAAGAAATAAATATCAGATAAGAGAATGTTATCACTTTCTCTCCCTGTTAAATGGAGGCAAAGAGGATTTGGATAAAGTCTGCAAAGTGCTAGTGATGTTATATAGAGAGATCTCCTAAACAAAGTGGAACATAAAGTCATTTATGGTGAGCTATGCTAGGGGTCTGAGAAAAAAAAAATGAGTGGATGGAGAACCTTTTGTCTCTGTCTCTCCTCTCTCTATAAAATCTGCCTTTGAAATGAAAGAAATAAATACATAAATCTTTAAACAACAATAACAACAACAAAGCCATTGCTTAGATGCCATAATCTGATATTGGTGCCATGTTGAGTTCTGGCTGTCCCATTTTCCCTCCAGCTTCTTGCTAAAGACACAGAATAAGCAGCAGAAGATAGCCCAAGTGCTTGGGACCCTGACAGCCATGTGGGGACCCAAGTGAATCTCGTGAACTCCACCTTCTGCATGACTCAGCTCTGAGCATTACAGCTACTTCAGTGGCGAACCAGCAAAGGGAAGACCTCTGTGTCTCTCCTCTTCTTTTTGTATCTCTGACTTTGAAGTAAATAATGAAATCTTTAAAAAAAATTACCAAAAGGCATTAAAACAAAATCAGAGCTCATATAACAACAAAGCCACAATTGGGGCTTAAAATGCCTTGTGTAGATTTAAAGAAAAATAAAAAGTATTAAAGCCTAATAAATAATGAATATTATGCCATCTGGTGAGCATCTCAAGATAATTTTTCTAAACTTCCACAAAATAGAGCTTTGAAGGATCCAAAATACAAAGTTAGGCTAATGAGCAAAGTAATGCCAAACTCTAAAATAATTTCCATAACACATTTAGTTGATGAAACTACAGGAAACTCATTCACATTTCACTAGATTTAATTACTCAGGTATTGTTCCCATTAAAAAAAAAGAAGTCACTTCTTATAAAAAAAAAAGAAGTATTTCTTGATTAATATACCCAATGAGACATTGAAATTTTTTTTCATTTTTATCTTCCCTATGAACAGATCTCTAATTTTGATTACAGCAGCATTTTACTGTAGTGCTTTTGAAGTTAAAACTGGTCTTATGGAGTGGGCACTAGCATACTGGTCAGGTTACCACTTAGGGTGGTCACATCCCATATTGGAGTGCTCAGGTTTGAGCGCTGAACCCACTCCGAATTCCAGTTTTCTCGTCATGCATATCCTGGGAGGCATAACAATGTGGTCTGTCTGCTTATTTTAAAGGAATTTGTAGCACAACAATGAAGTGCATCCTAGGGAGTCACCTAGGCAACTCCATAATGACATCCTTTAGAATATTGGATGCCTGTCGTTTCTCATCCTCTCATGAGACTTCCTACATTAATAAAGTGATATTGCTATGTATCAGCACTCTGTGCCTTTGTCCATGTGAATTTTATATTTTTGACATTATCTATGTTACAGCAGATCTAGAAATTTAGATCTTGAAAATGTTTTTCAGTTGGTTGTATACAACACAATGTATCACATCCTAAAGTGTAGCACAAATAATTTGGTACATTGTCCAAGTAGAATGAAGAGAAAGAACATTGCAATTCCTATTTAAATTGTATCCTTCAAGCAATGTGTACTTATGCTTAATTAGTAATGACAAGTAACATTTTCTTAGGAAATTATATTTAAATGGGTTTTGATATTTCTTTTCTCATTTATATCTCTCAGCAAGGTAAGATTGCAATGTCTCCCATTTACATATGAAATGTTATGTGATTCAAATAAATGCCAATGCTGAAAACTGTTCACAGATCACATGATCCAAAATGCATCTAATTATTCCCAGTAGCATTGAACTTAACATCAGGAATGGTAAATTCAGCATATATGTGTAAGGTCCTTATATAATTTAACCCCTGTGTGCTGTTTTGTTGTTATTTTTAGTGGTGGTTTTTGTTTGTTTGTTTTAATAAAAGAAGAAGGCATTAATCTTGGGCATGGTGTTTACTAGCATAAGCTCTGGAGGTAGAATACCTCTGTTTGAATCTTATTTTTCCCAAGGGATGTCAGAAAAGCCCCTTTGCTTCTTTGTGCCTCTATCTCTAACTTGCAAAATCAATGCAATAATGACATCTTCTTCATGAAATTTATAACAACTGAAAGTGTTCACCACAGTATCTAAGATTCAGTTAGCTTTCAACTTATTACTTATTACTAGATTTTCTTAAACATGTCTACCTCTTGTATGTTTAATAAATATGATTATTTATAGACTATGCATTGTGACTGGGACACAGCTTAGTTTAGTTTCCCATATATTCAATCCTCCAAGTCAAATATAATTATTACCACTATGTAAATTTAAATTCTGCTATTGTAACTGTATCGGTAGCAAATCTAAGGTTTCATTTTCAGAGATTGTGCCCATATCTGTCTAGTTTTAACCTTTATTCCTTCCATCTATCTTTTCTGCCTCTTTGGACAAAAGAACTGAATTTCACATAGGTTTTAGTTAGCAAAAGTCCAGAGATGATTTGTACAGAGTTCCCAGAAAACAGAGGGATATTTCCTCCAGCATGGGATTAGAGTGTGTTTGTGCTAAACCAACACATAGACTGAGTCAGGACTTCTAGTGCTGTCCATGCATGGTCCCAGGAGGAGCTCAGCCCAGCTTCTCTGATCATTTCATGCAACTCAAATGATCCACTGCTTTGAGACGGTGATTCTGTTCTCTTGGAGAGAAAGAAGATTGAACTGGGAGATAAACTTATAACAAGAAAGTAACAAGCTTAATTTCTCTTTTCCACCACCCACCTAATAATTCAAAACACACAATTATAAGATATATAATGACCTAAAATATGATCAAAGGTTTATGTAGTTTATCTTATACTTAATAATAAAAATCTTAAAAGCTTGTGAAGGGTTGTAAAGAGGATAGAAAAAATGTAACCCACTGAACTGTAGAAATAGGAAATCCTTACTGCTGTAGGAACAAATTGGAGGTGATAGAAGACTTCTCTGGGATAAATGCTGGTATAAACACCTCTGTGGATCTAAACCCTAGTCGGTGTACAAAGGTACAACCTTTTCTGCATTTCATTTTAATCAAATTAAACAATGAGTTTCTAAGAGGAAGGTCAATTCCAGGTTTACTTGTATCTCCTACAGCAGCACCAGACCATGAGAAGTGCCTGGAAGACACAGGAAGAATATCTAGGTTCTGCTCCTTTGTGGCTACAACAGATAAGCACCTGTTATCTTAGTCAGTGGCAAGTTTGTCAGAAGGTGTGTGTCCTCTACTGTGTGTCTGATAGCTCGGTGTTTGGGGAAGATTTTCCTTCCTACTGTTTTTTTGAGCCACCCTTAAAAATGACTGAAATACAGCCACCATCCATAAAACAAATTGAATCGTTTTACTTCAACTAGTTATAGGCCTATTCATACAGTATTTAGGTGAGAAATAACACAGGGACACAGATATAATTGTCCTGGGTAACATGAGGTTCTAGGAGATTTGCTTATGAAGCTTCATCATGAATTCTGGATACTTCCAGGTTCAATATTAGATATACCATTTTTAAGTTTTATTTATTTTTATTAGAAAGGCAGATTTACAGAGAGAAGGAGAGACGGAGAGAAAGATCTTCCATATGCCGGTTCATTCACCAGATGGCCAAAATGACTGGAACTGAACTGAGCCAATCTGAAACCAGGAGCCAGGAACTTCTTCCAGGTCTCCCATGTGGGCGCAGGGTAATAAGGCTTTGGGTCTTCCTCCACTGCTTTCTAGCAGGAAGCTACATCAGAACTAGAACAATCAGGACATAAACTGGTATCTACCTAGGATCCTGGCACTTGCAGGGTGAAGATTAGCCAATTGAGCCATCACTCTGGGATCTAGATAGACCATTCTATTTTGACTATGCTATACTGGGTCCAGGTGACTTAAAAAGCTTACTTCCAGTAAAAAATATGTGAATTATAAACAATTCTAGTCATTTGATATTGTTTACATAAGGCCCAATGACATAGCAGGTGCTATTTTTATGAAGATGTTCAATTCTCTACTGCAGGTGGTATGGTTGGCTCCAGAATCTCAGAGACATGAGTTAATTTTTATGAAGATTTGCCATTAATTCCATTCTGCATCATATTTCCACTGTTCTACTGTAGCATTAAAGTTATGCTGGTCTGTATTAATAATTGAACATACTTCAGAGAGCTTATCTATCCAGGTCCATTCAATATTTTGAGTCAGTACATGAGCTGCAGTATTCCTCAGTTTGTAATACATTGCCCTAACAACTTGGTGAGACCTGCCCGTGCCATGTTTACCTTTATGTAGTACAGAATGCAAGATGCATTCTATATGTGACTAATTTTTTATTCCAGAAGGAAGGTCTTAGAACATCCCACCTTTGCCCTTAAAATCTTGCCTGAAATGATAGGTCTTTGAATCCCCATAGAGTTTGTCATCCACTCTCAGGAATCTTATGGTTTTCGGTATGCTAATTAGCTGCTGCTTATTCTGCTGAATCAGCACAAACTTATCAATTTAATAAATGAATGGGGTGCTTTGTTGATGCCCAAATCTTAGATGTCTTGAAATAACATATATTGAAGAGTGAGAAAATTTACACAGCCCTGGGGTAAAACTGAATGAATGTAATTTTTTCTCATTTTTTCTTTCAAAGCAAGTGGCTATCCCCACCCACCCCCTCCTACCATGACTTTAAAGCTTTATTAATCTTTTAGCAATGCTTCTATATGCATCAAGAAAGCTACCATTTAGGCTTGGCTTGTCTGGACTCACAGAGGTTACATTCACTTTCCGGGAATGATTTTTGGGGTTTGCAGGGGCTATCCAAGCTAACCAAATGGATCAATAATAGATACAATTTTCCTACAGAATTGAGATCTTTACTAATGGGCCCATGGTTACTGAATTCCTGGGATAAAATTTCCTTTTGAGGTTACTGTCTTAGTAGAGTAAATTAGAAAGTATTGATAGGTCCTGGTGTCTCTAGTTAGTGTGGGTCATCAATTTCTCCAAACTCTGGGTCATTCCAGAAGTTAATTTTCCTCTTCTCCCACCACCTTCTCAAGAACTTCAGTGCAGCTCTTGGGAAACCATTTTGAAGTCATTGAATTATCGTTTATCACCCATGCTCTGGATTCCTTAATCAAGCATCTTCAATATCCAGCTGTGGATCTCCTAATAAGAATAATACCTAGCTTTTGAAGTTCTGAAGATGCATAATATTCTCTTCCTTAAAAGGTTCAGCTCCTCTCTATTCAGGTTACACTGAAACTGAATGCCACCTCCAAGCCCAGCAGCCAAAACTGTGAGTCTAATCCTCAGAGCAGTCACCCTTCCACTGAAACGAAAGAGAAGTCCGCACTGTTCACTCATTCTAAGGGAAAATATCAGTTGCTTATAAATCACTCAGTCTGTAGTGTTTTGTTGTAGTCCCACAAAGGAACCCATATACTAACAAAGGAATAAAAATAATTCAGTGGCTTAGCCAGTATGTAACTTTATCATGAAGCATTTTGGGAAAAGTGTTTCAGGAGGTTTGGATAGTCCCATTTTTGACTGTCTGGCTTCCAAGACGGCTCTGATCATTGCCACTTCAGCACATATGGAGATGCACAGAGAGAAGGCTAAAGCAGATATGTGTTACTTGTGTTCATATATTATTTAGAAGAATGTAATCCTGAAAGATAATGCTTATTGGTTTGAGACTGTAACACTATATACCTTGCCTATAATTCTGTTAATGTGAAACATGAAAATGTACCCAGATTGACAACTTACAGCCAAATATTACCAATGTCAGGCATCTCAAGTAGTCATCTCCTCAAGCTTAACATGTTAAGAACAGAACACATCATTTTTCTTCTAATCTTGCTCCTCTTTCTTTGCTACGTCTGGTAATGGTTTTACCATTTTTCCAGTTATCCTTGTAAAATATGTTGCAGTTGTTGACTTCTTTCATTTCACAACCAACTGGTTACCAAGAAATCATTTGTTCTGCCTGACTGGTATTTTCCACATCTATCTACTCCTTTGTTTACACATCATCAATTTTGGTTTACCTCACCGCAAGTTACCTCAATTATTGTGATCACTTCTTGTCTTGTTTACATACTTCCAAATATTTTCCTATGCTCCATACAACCTGATTGATTAATCTTTCTATCTTGGAACTGTTACTATTCTGTTCAGTGGTTCTTCCGAGTGCACACAGAATTAATTAGAAGTAACCCAACTATTCTATTTGACTGTCTTGTCTTCTTTGCCTTTGGTTTTTACACCAAACTTTTCAAATAGGGGCAGCAACCAATACTCAAATACTTTAAATGACTTCTTCAACTTTCAAGTTTTAGCTTGCCCAAGTTGGTACTTGAAGATTCCTATTCCTCTATTTCTAAGACAAGCATAGCATATCCAGTTAAGGAGATTTGGTTTCCAGTCTTAGCCTCACTATGATGCCATTTAATCAACTCTGATGCCATTTAATACCTCTGTGTCTCTGTTTCTTCATTTCTAAAAGTTTGATAATACACCTACTTCATGCAGTGTTATCAAAAATACATAACCATATAAAGTACTTGATATGTATTAAGTATATTAATATTAGTTTTAATTTAATTTTGTTTCTCATTCTACCTTTAGAAATTTGGCCCACTTTAAGTATGATATCCTCCCTTAAACCTATTGTATTTATTTGTTATAGTTTTTTCAGTCTGATAAAAGATAAACTGCTAAATGTCAACATATTTCATTGATTGCCTTGTTCTTTTATTTTTAACTATTTATTTTTATTTGAAAGGGAAAGTTACAGAGAGAGAAACATCTTCCTTCTGTTAGTTCACTCCCCATCTGGCCACAATGGCCAGTCCTGAGCCTATCCAAAGCCAAGATCTAAGAGCTTCTTGCAGGCCTCCCACGTGAGTGCAGGGTCCCAAGGCTTTGGACCACCCTCTGCTGCTTTTCCAGGCCACAAGCAGGGAACTATATAGGAAGTGGAGCAGCTGTGACACAAACTGGCACCCATATGGGATCCTAACAAGTATTTAACCACTAGGCCATCACACAGGGCTCAAGCAGCCTTGTTCTTAATACATTCCTGCTATTGCCCAAAGCAAAGCATGTTGTAAGTAGCCCACTGGTCCAAAAATAATAAACGTTATTTGGAACAGTTATTTGCATAGATGCCCAGAAGTCTGGGCTAGTTTTAAGTCTAGTCATGCATAACTATGTCTCTGTTTTAAAGCACTGAGTTGAAACAATTTCTTACTAAGCATTCTTGTAAAAAAAAAAAAGTGGTACACACACATCATAGTGCTAAATGTAATATACCCATTGTTCATCCAATAAGTTGCATAAAATATGCCTACAAAAATCACACTAGTGCTAACTTTGTTTCTTGAGGTTTTATGTTCTTCATTTTTGTTTTTTAAGGAGAAGATAGCACTATCAAAATAAGATCATAATATCCTAAAATTCTTTTCGCATCAGAAACTTATAATAAACAAACTGGCACCTCAAAGAAAATGCTTGACACAAATCAGTTAACTTGAAAATGACAACAATCAATCTGTACCAGAACACAGAATGTGTAGTGTAACTTTCTTCTAAAGTTGTTTACATAAAACCAAACAAAAATCACATTTCAAATGTATTTGAAATTTTAAAAAATTCTTAAGAGGAAAAGCATTACAGTTACTATTCACTACCCAGCAAGCCACATACCAGACACAATGATAAACAATTGCAATAAACTGCTCTGTTCAAAGAAAACTTACAAATTTTGTGAAATACATGTTATTTTCCCAAGAGGATTAAATTTCTTGCTTTAAGTCACATATTTAGTAACAGTCATAAGTAGGATGCAAAAAAGATATGCCTGATTCCAAAATCCATCCTGCTCTACTGTACCACACACTGAGATGAAAATTGAATTTATTAAGACTTAGGCAAAAAGGTGTCAAGTTTCACTTACAACTTTTTAAAAGTAAACTGTGTCAGTTGTTCAACTTTGGTTAAGTTTAACTTAATATATACAGCACATTTCTGTTTAAGTCATTTTTCCATTACCTCAGGGACATGGATCAGCTCACTCATCTATTTATTTAAATAAAAGGTTGTTGGAAAATACGGGAGGAAGGAGAAAGGAAGAAAGAGAGAGTGGCCTGTCTACTGCTCACTCTGCTGATGACCACAACAGCCAGATCTGAGCCAGATGAAAACAAGGAGCAATGACTCAGGCACATGAGCAATGTTCCACTGCCTGCCCAGGTGTGTTAGCAAGAAGTTGAATGGGAAGAAGAGTAGCAATGATTTGAACCAGCATCCTGCTTTAGCATGTCAGCATTCCAAGTGTCAGCTTAGCTTGCTGAACCACAACATTAGACTCAGTGTTGATCTTCAGCATGTTCAACAGCCTGTCTAAGAAACTGGATAATAAGAATGACAAGGCTCTCCCATGTAAGGAATTTACATCATAATTAGAAGGCAGGTGAATGGATGATAATGATAAACTAAATAGTCATTATAAAATTCTAATTAAGCAAGATTTATACTGATCAGATCAGCAAAATTAAAACGTTGCATGAGGACAAACATGAGCAGGAGAAAGAGACTCCAAAATGTGGGCACTAAGGTACTATAATGAAAACAATAATGAACTTTGTTTTAGACATATTGCATTTGAAATGTCTGTATGAAGCCAGAATGGGAATATCAAGTAAGAAATTGTACATAACGAGTTTGGAGCTAGAGAAGCACTTTCTAATGGAAGTATAGCTTAATATTGCCAAACACAGAAATTCAAATATATCATTTTCAAATCTCTAGACTAATCAAAACTGGGTTTTTATCATGAATAATTACTGTGGCAACCTAAAGAAGAGGATAGGAATAAAGATTTGTAGTGAATCTGCAAGAAGGAAATGGACCTATGAGTCAGTTGACCCACATTCTCAAGCTATTCTTCACTGAGCAGATTTTCCTTTCTTTGGATTACGAATTACTCTAAGAATCTCATGAAACTATAACTCTTTCCCCTGAACATAGAAGAAGTACATTTCTGATAACCATTTTACTGTTACAATCCTCTGATGAATACCAGGTTAAAACTGTTAAGTAAAGATGCATTATTATTATATGAGTCATTTTCATCTGTAAAACACTAAATTTTCTACTTATGGAAAAATTTCCTATTCACTTTTTTCTCATAGTATATGAATTGGTGATAATGATATTCATTGAAGATAGTAGGAAAAGTCAATGTTGGCAATGAAGATTGACTTCCATAGGGTAAGATTCATGGATATTTTAGACTGTCAAAATTTGGAGAAGAAAGGAGAACAAACTGATTCTATTTTTTGCTGGAAATCTATATAAAAATGTGTTGTGTTCTTTTTTGCCTTGCAATTTCTTGACTCTGTGTCGGTATGATGTGCTCTGCTGCTGTTTATGAACCTAAGATGTCTTCCAGGATCCACATCAAAGACCGAATGTCCTATTAATGTGACAAGGAAACTGTATCTCTGTCTCCTGGATAAGTACATTAAATGCATAATGAGAAAAAAATCTCATGGTAAATTTAATCCCAAGGACTGGGTGACGACCATTCCAAGTGATAGTACACTAAAAATATTACATTCTTGGTAAGGAATGACCAAAATTCTTCAGAAAAAAAGGTTCTTTTCTCCAGTGTGAAGATTTCTTTAAAAGCTTGAAATACTTTGCAGATATTGATTAGGTCCATTTGATCCATAGTAACACATTATCTCTGTTGTTTTGGAGATGAATTTTTTTTCCAATCTATTCATTGATGAAACTGGAGTGCTGAAGTCCTCCATTATTCAAGTCTATGTCTCTCTTTAGATTCTTCAGCAATTGTTTTAAATAGTTAGGTTCATTGTCATGAAATGCATATATATATATATTTATTTATTTATTATGTCACTTCTTTTTGAGTTGATCTCTTAATAATTATATAATGTCCCTCTTCATCTCTGTTTAAATAGTTTTTGTGTTAAAGTCTATATCTCTGATATTCAAGTGGGCACACATGTTCATTTTTCTTTCCATTGCCATACAATGTCTCTTTCCATGCTTTTACTCCCAGTCTGTGTGTATCTACAGAACATTTCATCCCACTGCTGCAAAATACTCATAATTTCCATCAGTTCATGGACAGACCATGTGCTAGGCCATCAAGCATTGTATCATGACTTTTCATTTAAGGGGATGTACAGTAGTTGTGTGATGGAGACTGTCATATCTAGTAACATGTCATTTAACTTCATGGCATTGTAAATTTCCTCTTTTCTTTCTATTGTTGATTTTGAAACATGACTTTTCATTTAAGGGGATGTACAGTAGCTGTGAAATGGAGACTAACATTCAGATGTGAGGATGTAGTGTGGTATGCATTTCTACTTCCAGACAAAGATGGACTTACAATGAAACTGTTTACTATATCTTGACAATAGGATTCTGGACTCTCTGCCATTGTCCAGGCCCGCAATGATGGACATATGACTGAGTATGAAGAACTACATGTTAGTAATGATATGGAGGAACTGGGGGGGGAGGGAACTGGGGGGGGGATAAGGGAATATGAAACTGTACTGTAAAATAATAAGAATAATAAAATGTATAAAAAAAAACCCAAAATCATACCATGTATCATTTCTGACTACCAAGGAAGGAAGCTGAAAATCAACAATTCAAGAAACTATAAAAAATATGCAAAATGCATGGAGACTAAATAATATGATATTGAATGAGCAATGGGTTATAGAAGAAATCAAAATATGTCTTGACTATAGGATGCTAGACTGTCTGCCATTGTTCACACTTGCAATGTCAGGATACACTTAAATAGCAGAATGATTGACTTATGACTGAGTATGAAGGACTATATGAGTGTAATAATATAGGGGAAATTAGTTGGAGACAGGGAATCTGTGGGGGAAAAGGCAGTAAGAGAAATCCCAGAGCCTATGGCATTGTATCATAAAATTAAAAATAAAAAAGAAGAAGAAATCAAAAGGGACATTCAAAAATTCCTGGAAATGAATGAGATAACAGCACAACACTTCAAAACTTATTTAATATAGCCAAAGAAGTGTTTAGAGGGAAGCTCATCACAGGTATTGCCTCTATCAAGAAATCAGAAAAGTATCAGATATATGATCCAATACTGCATCTCAAAGTCCTAGAAAAACAACAATCAAAATTCAAAATTAGAAGAAAGAATTAAAATTAAAGAATAAAAAAATTGAAAAAATGCTACATAACATGATTGAATTGAAAAAATAAATCTTGAAAAAAAATAAACAAACCAATATACCACTGGCAGAACTAAGCAAATAAAAATAAAAATAAATTAAAATAAATTAAAAAATTAAAGGAAGAAGACCCAAATACCAAATAAGCCCATATCATTACGTATCATTAAACTCGGAGGGACAGGCAAAAACAAGACTTGACAATGGGCACCGCAGATATACAAAGAAACATCAGGAATTGCTATAAAGAACTATATACTAACAAATTAGAAAACTGAGAAGAAATTAATAGATTGTTGAACAATATAGAGTCTATCCTAATCCATCATTATGACACAGAAAAACTAAATAGATCAGTAACTGTGAGAGAGGTTGAATCAGGAATATAGACCATTCCAACAAAGAAAAGTTCAAAACCAGATTGTTTCACTGCTGTGTTGAACTACATTTTTTTAAGAAGAATGAATTCAAATTTTTCTCAAATAACTGAAACGATTGAAAGGGAAGGAATCCTCCCAAAATCCTTCTATGAGCCACTATCATCTTAATTCCAAAAGCAGAAAGATATATAACAAAGAGAACTATAGGTGAATATCCCTCATGAATATAGATGCAAATGCTCTCGACAAAGCAGCAGATATACCTGTTTGTAGATGAAATGATTTTCTATATAGGGAAACCAATGAACTGTACTAAAAGTCAGTGGAATTCCTAAAGGATTTTGGTAAGGTAGCAGGATATGAAATCAATACACAAAAATCCTTAAGTTTTGTATACCCAATAATTTCATGATTGAGAAAGAAACTGCATGATCATTCTCATTAACAATATTTGAAAAAAATGAAAACACCTTGAAATAAATTTAATCAAGGATACAAGGAATCTTTATGTTGAAAATCATAAAAAATTGGTCCTGGTGCAATAGCCTAGTGTTTAAAACCTTGCCTTGCATCTGCTGGGATTCCATACAGGTGCTGGTTCATATTCTGGCTGCTCTACTTCCCATCCAGCAACTTGCCTGTAGCCTAGGAAAGCAGTTGAGGGTGGCTCAAAACCTTAGGTCCCTGCCCTCGCATAGGTGACCCTGGCTCCTGGCTTTGGATAGTTCAGCTCTGGCTGGTACAGCCACTTGAGGAATTAACCAGTGGATAGAGGATCTTTCTCTCTGTGTATCTGCCTTCCCAATAAAAAAAAGAGAAAATTTTAAAAATTTAAGAAATAAATAGAAGACACTAAAACTTGGAAAAACCTGCCATATTTATGGATTGGCAGAATTAATAGTATCAAAATATCCATTTTACCAAAAGCAATTTACAGATTCAATGTGATCCCAACGAAAAATACTATGACATTCTCAGATCAGAAAAAAAAATGATGATAAGATTGATAACTAAACACAAGATACTCCAAATAGCTAAAACTATTTGAACAACAAAAACTAAGTTGGGAGAGGCACAACATCGAATTTCAAGAAATATTACAGGGCAGATGTAATCAAAATAGCCTTGTACTGGCACAAAAATAGGCATGAAGATCAATAGAACAGAATTTAAACCACAAGAGTAAACCCATACATCTACAGTCAACTAATATTTGACAAGTAAAACAAAATCAATCCAAGTAGAAATGACAACCTCTGTAATAAATGGTGCTATGAAAGCAGACCTACCTGTAAAAAGTATGAAATAAGATCCCTACTTTACACATTAAACAGAAGTCAATTCTAAATGGATCAAAGATCTAAATCTATGACCTGATATCATCAAATTACTAGAGGAACATTTTACTAGATTTAAGCATAGGCAAAGACTTCTTGGAAAAGATCCCAGAAGCACAGGTCAGGCAAAAATAAACAAACGGATTACATCAAGGTAAGAAGCTACGGCATTGCCAAGGAAACCATCAATGAAGTGTAGAGGCACCCAACAATATGAAAGAAATTTTAAATCTATACAGTTGAATATTAGATTAACATCCAGTATCTACAAACAGCTTAAAAAAAAACCCTCAACAACAACACCACAATCCAGTCAATAAATGGCCAATGGACCTGAACAGGCACTTTTCAAAGGATGAAATTCAAATGACTACTAGACATATAAAAACTGCTCAGAAATGTTTAAAAAAAAAAAAAAAAAGGTGCTCAGGTTCTTAGTCATCATGAAGATTTACTTCACCCCAGTTAGAATGACTATCCTACAGAAATCAGAAAAAAATAAATGCTGGTGAGAATGTAGGAACAAAGACACTCTAATAAATGCAGGCAGGAATGTAAACTAGTGTAATCATAATGGAAGACAATTTGGAGATTCATAAGATATCTGAAACAATATGTATCATTTGACCCTGCCATTCTACTCCTGGAAATTTATCCAAATGAATTGAAATAAGCATATGATAGGCTTATCTATATCCCTCATCTAATTCACAATGGCTAAGATATGTAATCAATTCAGATTTCCATAAACTGATGACTAAATAAAGAAAATATATTGTAAATGCACAATGGAATACCATTCAGTCATAAAAACAATGAAATCTTGACTTTGGCAACTAAATGAACATAACCAGAAATCATCATGCTTAGTCAAATAAACCAGTCCCAAAAACTCAAATATCACATGTTTTCCTTGATCTGTGGTAACAGACACACAAGGCAAGGTTGTGGTGGGAAGTATACTTGTACTCCTGAATCTGTATCAAGAAATACAGGAAATGTGTTGAGTATGTATAATCAAATAAATTGTAAGAACCTGAAAACTGACTTGCCCTATGGTCCAACAATCTTACTTCTGGGTATATTCCCAAAGCACTTGAACAACACATATCAAGGGTCACCTGCACCACCACTTTTATAGAAGCACTCTTCATAACAGAGAAGATTTGGAAACAACTAGGGTATCCATTATCAGATGAATGGATAAAGAAAATGTGACATAGAATATTATTCACCTATAAAAAAATGAATGGAATTCTACCATTTGCAGCAATATGGACTCAACCACAAGATTTTATCTTGAGTGAAATAAGCTAGACCTCTGAAAACTCACTTAATACATGGGAGCTAAAACTTAAAAAGCAAGCAAAAAAATAAAGAAATGTCTGTGTGTTAGCATTGCCGCAAATATGGTTTTGCAAAACATTGTTTATACCTTTATAAAAGCAAAGGTTAGGAATGTTGTACTACTGTAGTTTTAATGGTCTATGATTACTTAAGAATTTATTGTATATTGGTAAAATGGTTACTTTCCATTCTATTAATGTTTGTAGCCATTGTCTGTATTCCTAGTAAACTAATTTTTTTATTTATGGATAACTGAACTACTAAACTATCTAGTGAATTATTAAACTATTTTGCTGTAACACAAATTTAAAATATGTTATCTCAAATATTTAAAAAATGGGAAGGAAGCAGGTTAGGAGCTAGGGAGGAGGAAAATGTCATTATGCTCTGAGATTTTTATCTTTTTATCTGAATTGAATTTGTTCAAATTAAAAATTTCAATAGAATCTTATTTTAAAACAGTTGCATCCGCAGCTCTAAGTGACCAAGCAACATCATTAAAATAAATACGTTAGATAGAATGGCTATGAACTTTTAAAATCTTAACAGTCCACCTAAAACACCTTGCCAGAAAGTGACAGATTCTGTAATACACAATCTCACACCCCCAGATTATATGCTTGCTCCAACCTACTAGTGAATCATTGGCATTTCCTTTTCTCATTCACAAAGGTACACAAATTGTGATGGGAAAGTGCTTAAATCAAATTATTAATTATCAGCTTTATTCTATTATTACTTAACATATTTCTTTAAAGATTTTACATTTATGTTCCTTAGAAAGGCAGATTTACAGAGAGAAGGAGAGACAGGAGAGTCTTCCATGTGCTGGTTCACTCCCCTCAAGTGTCTGCAGTGGCAGGAGTGGAACAGAGCCAAAGCCAGGAGCCAGGATCTTCTTCTAGGTCTCTCACTTCAGCACACAGGTCCCAGTTACTTAAAATAATTTTACAGTTTTGTTCTATGAGTAGAAATAATGGCTGTAACAATGATTTTCTCTCTTGAGGGGCATTTACTTCTAACATACTTTTGGGGACATTTCATCTATCCATACATTGTTACAATAGATGAAAGATGACACTAGATTGGGCCCAGTGCCATAGCCTAGTGGCTAAATCTTTGCTTGCATGTACCAGGAATATGTGCATCATTTCGTGTCCCAGCTGCTCCACTTCCTATCTAGTTCCCTGCTTGTGACCTGGAAAAGCAATAGAGGATGGTCCTGCACCCACATGGGAGACTCAGAGGAAGCTCCTGACTTCTGGCTTTGGATCAGCTCAGCATTGGCTATTGCAACCACTTGGAGAATGAACCGGTGGACAGAAGATTTTTCAATGTCTCTTCCTGTAAATCTGACTTTCCAATAAGAATAGAAAAATGTTTAAAAAGACACTATAGGGCCCGGTGCCGTGGCCTAGCAGCTAAAGTCCTCGCCTTGAATGTGCCAGGATCCCATATGAACACCGGTTCTAATCCTGGCAGCTCCACTTCCCATCCTGCTCTCTGCTTGTGGCCTGGGAAAGCAGTCGAGGACGGCCCAAAGCCTTGGGACCCTGCATCCATGTGGGAGACCTGGAAGAAGTTCCTGGCTCCTGGCTTCGGGTCGGAGCAGCACCGGCCATTGTGGTCACTTGGGGAGTGAATCATCGGACGGAAGATCTTCCTCTCTGTCTCTCCTCTCTATATATCTGGCTTTGTAATAAAAAAATAAATAAATCTCTAAAACACACACACAAAAGACACTATATTGAAATTAAAAAATTGGGTTCAAATTCTGCTGGAGAAAAACTTCCCTTGGGGCAAATACCTGTACTTCTTTGGTCTTCTTAGAAACTAAAGACAGTACTTCTGTATTTCTGCTATAGTTGTTGCAAGGCTCACATGAGTAAAAGTACATAAAGAGCATTATTTTTCATGTTCAAGGTCATAAATTCCCCTCCCTGCACCACCTCTGTTGTGATGAGGAAACCTGCACCCAAACAAATCTTTGGGAAACAAAGACCCTTGTTACAAAGATGGGGCACAAAACTTACTCAAATGCCCTGCTCCTCCCCTATAGTGAAATATGTGCTCTTCCATTGCATAATGATGAGAACTTTGATAAACTGCCCGAAGGCTGTGTGTTAGGGGAAGAGGGTGGACAGACTGTTGGACCAAGAGACCACCCAGATTATGAATAAATGACTTTACAAAGAGAACACACTTCAATAACACAGAGGTTTTTATTTTGCAAAGCAGTTTTTCATCCTATTTGCCTGAGATGTGTTATTGGAAACAAAAGCAAAGCTATAAAATGCAGAGAGAAAAAGAGTCTCTAATGTCTGCTCATTAAAGAAAGGAATTTGTATGAAAACAAATTCGAACGGGAAACTGCTGCGTTCTTAGTCTGCTCTGTGGTGTGAGATGTAGAGTTCTTCTCAGTTCCCACTTGAAATGTTTATTATGTATTCTCTTGTTCAGTGCTCCATGGAAGACACTTGCCTTCATGTGATGCTATGAAACCCTGAGCTCTGTGTCAAAGCAGGGACAAAGCTAAGCCAGGTAGCCAGACCACAGTTAGTTGAGGACTGAGAGGGACAGTGAGAGAGAGAGAGAGAGAGAGAGAGAGAGAGAGAGAGAGAGAGAAAGAGAGGGAGAGAGAGGAATTTGACACAGACTTCTATAAACATTAGTTATTTTTATTCTCATAACCAGCACCTCTTGCATCTGACACTAACAGCTTAGCTTCCCAGAGGAGGAACTGTGTCCTGCTCTGATGTATGGTCTTTCAACTCCATACCGTATTTACAAAATCTTCAAAGCAAGGAGGATAAAAAGGGAACACACTGAATGTGTGTTCTGTTTCCACCATTAAGCGTTGTTTTCCCTCTATAGCCGTACTTAATCAAAATCTGTTTCACCATTCCTGCAATTGTAAAACAAATTCCAAGGGAGGCATTTGACCTTACCACCTGCCCTGGCCCCACCCTCTACCCCCAAATCACAGTGCCAGCATTTGATTCTTGGCTTTTATTTGTGATTCCAACTTCCCATCAGTACAGACCTTGGGAGGCAAGAGGTGGTGGCTCAAGTAATTGGATTCCTGCCATGCACAAGAGTTCTCAGTTCCCAACTTCAATTTGGCCCAGTGTCAATCACTGCAGGTATTCAATAGGTGAACTGAAATACGTGAGCTCGGGTGGTTTGTCTACCTGCCAATCTGTTTCACTGTCTCAATCTGTCTTTCATATATATCAATTTTGAAAAGTTTTAAACAGCATTCTCTCTTTTCCCATAGCTATTCACTCTAATGTACCATGGCAGCAAGACTTTTTGTCCTTGATAAAAAGCATGAACGTATGGAGTCAATTAAAAAACAAATAAGTGGATAATCAAAATAACCTAGGCATGTGAAAAACTAACCTAGGCATGTGAAAAACATACATATCAAAACCTTTGCATGTTTGTGGATTGCATTTGAAAATAAATGGAATTCGGGCGGCGGCGTGGCCTAGCCGCTAAGGTCCTCGCCTTGAATGCACCAAGATCCCATATACGTGCAGATTCTAATCCCGGCAGCTCCACTTCCCATCCAGCTCCCTGTTTGTGGCCTGGGAAAGCAGTCAAGGACAGCCCAGTGCTTTGGGACACTGCACTTGTGTGGGGGACCCAGAAAAGTTTCCTGGTTCCCGGCTTTGGATTGGCACAGCACCGGCCATTGCGGTCACTTAGGGAATGAATCATCAGAAGGAAGATCTTCCTCTCTTTCTCTCCTCCTCTCTTTATATATCTGACTTTCCAATAAAAAGTAAATAAATCTTTTTTTTTAAGTGGAATTCATTCTTATTATTTATTCTTTTATTTCACAAAGTATCCAGTTCTACACACATAAGTACCTAGAGTCAAAGTTTGTATTAATTTTAGTATACCTTTTGGCTAGGTCCTGGTGCGGTAGCTTAGCAGCTAAAGTACTCGCTTTGCACATGCCAAGATCCCATGTGGGCACCGGTTCTAATCCCACTGGCCCTGCTTCCCATACAGCTCCCTGCTTCTGCCCCAAAGACTTGGGACTTGTACCCACATCCAGAAGAGGACAGGAAGAGGCTCTGATCTGCCTTCAGATCGGCTCAGCTCTGGCGGTTATGGCCTTTTGGGGAGTGAATCAATGGACAGAAGATCTTCCTCTCTGTCTCTCCTCCTCTATTTACCTTTCCAATAAGAATAAATACACCTTAAAAAAATTTTTTGGCTAGAACTATCAACTCATTCATGCAGTATCTTCTATCAATTTTATAAGGTTTTTAAATTTATTTATATAAAATTAACCAATTCCACATATTTCAGGATACAAATGAGGCAGCATGGTGGTATTTCTATCCTACTCACCTTCCTACTGCATTCCCTATAACCATTATGCAAAACATGGAGATTCCTCAGAAATCCAAAAATAAATCTATCATATGACCCAGACATCCCACTCCTGGGAATTTACTCAAATGAAATGAAAGAGTTATTTGTATTCTCATGTCTATTGGAGCTAAGTTCACACTAGCTAAGATACAGAATCAACCCAAATGTGCATCAGTTCATGAGTGTATAAAGAAAATGTATACTACTCAGCCACAAAAAGAATGAAATTGTGTCTTTTGCACCAAAATGGATGCAACTGGAAATGAATATGCTTGGTTAAATAAGTCAGCCCCCCCAAAAAAATTATAAGTAGTCTTTGATACATGATAAAATATTTTTTGAAAAGTATTGGAATGAAATGCACATCTTGTGATTTGATTGTTGTTTTTAGTGCTTATTTATAATCCTGTGAACAGTAGTCTTTCTACTTTTTATTTGTTGAAAATTATAGTTAGTGGTGTAATAAGTCTGTGATTATACAGTAAACTGAAATAATGTCTTTGCAAAAAAGGAAAAATGGAAAGGAAGAAAGGATGGGGTTGAGAGAGGCAGAGGGGAGGAAGGAAGAAAAGTAGATTACCTTCTTAGAGTTATACTTAAATACATGAAATCTTCTCCTTATACTAATGACACTTTTTTAAAAAGCATAGTTGTTGACAGAGCACAATATGTTCTCTTTATTATGCCTCAATTTATAAGTGAAAGCAGGTGGACTTTTGGTTTCCATAGACACTACCATGTGAAAGACTGGGGAGTCCAAACAGCCTGAAGAGTGAGGGGCAGTCCTGAGCCTCAAAGAATTATCTTTCTTAAACCCCATGGTTGTTTCTCCCTCACTGAAGACACCTCTGTAGGAGCCTGAAATAATGGTGAGATAGGGCAGGTTTATGTAGAAATGAGAGGAGCATCCCAACTTGTGAATCTTTGGACTGATGCTTTTGCAGCATTATAAAGATCAAATGTTTTTGCTATTATGCAACTGTGCTCCTATCTGTAATTCTGGATAGTCAGTGATGTGGTGCACTATTCAAGCAGACTATAATAGGCTTATGTTCTGGTTCATTTATAAGAACAACCAAGTATGCTAAGCAGCTACATTTACTGTTCTCTTCAGTCTAATAAGCAATTGAGAGTAACTGGCTGTTTTTAGAAGATTGATTGATACTCTAGACTAGTGTACCATTCAAATAAAATATGAAAGAGATAATTATTTTGTTTAGAAAAATTAAAGCTATTTAAAGATCAGCAGTTTAGATTTCTTGATTGCTGAGAAGCAATACCAAATACAAAGAGATTTTAAAAGATTCTTAGGTCATGTTCTGGGGCAGCAGAAAAGCATCCTTTAAGAAACTGTTAGTTACCACCACGGATGCTGCAGGGGTACTCACGCCACATATTTGTTATTGCTTATATGTAAGTGGTTTCTCAACTTCTCATGCTTATGCAATTACATTTATAGTGAGCAAAAAATTTATAAAACAGTAACTAGTTACTGAAGAAAAAGGTGAGGATAAAAGCAGAAAGCAGTTTATATTCTTGATCCATTTAATTACTATGGTTTGGGGAACACAATACTCAGAAACAAAGGGTATTCTTCTCAGTCTGTGATCCATGATACCTTTCCATGCAAAAAAAATCTTGCCCACAATGCACATGCTCATTGATTCTTATCATCTGACTATTCTAGCTGAGACTAAAGGCAAGCACCATTATGGCATTTTTTTGGTAAAGCCTTGTTTAAAAAATTCAGAATGTGTTAAGATCACTGTCTTACTGAATTATTTTTAGATTTCCAGGAATCTGGAAATCTGATAGTCCTAATACTAACATTCATATTTTTCCGATTCTTCTAAAGATCACCCTTTTTGATATTTCAAGTCAATGCCAAATTAAAGTCAAGATAGTAAACGCCATAAAGTTTCTCGATAGTCCTCTTGAATATTCAATAAATTCATAGTACCATTTGTGCCACAATAGATACTGAGGAAACACGCACAAAAGCTGACAGATAATGGATGTGAGTAGCTGTACTACCAAAATATGAAATTTTCATACTATGAAGTTATATTGCAAAACTTAGCCTTATTTAGGAATAGTAATTATTCATCATGAGATCAGTAAACCAAGAACAGCAATTAGTCAGCAAATGAAATGAAAACCTCATTATTCTTATTTATTATCATTTGAGCGCTGGCCACATACTTAGCATACCTCTCAACTACTTCTGATCCGTTCCTTCCCTCCTCAAAATTTATAATCTGCTTTAGCTAGTCCACTTGCCTGAAGAAAAAACAATAGATTCTCAAAATACCAAACGAAATTTTTGTCACACTATGACAACATAAGCAATACTTGAGTCTTAAAAATTATATTTAGGGATAAGAACTTTTTTTTGAAAACTTTTTAAAAGAAACATTAACTATATTTTGGGGACTGTTTCAGAGTCTAAATAGAAAAATCTAACACGCTTTGCAGAGATTCTCTTATAATTTTCATCTTTATATTTTTGAGATAACATATTTTTAATTGACATTATAGTAAAAGGCCTAGTGCTCCACTAAATAAGAAGTTCAGCAAATAACAAAGTAGAAGACCATGATTCAGCAGGAATATAGTTAAACACCGTACACAATAACCAAATGAAACATGTTAATTCAGCTCCTATACAGTAAATTACTGCATAGCCACAGAGTATTAAAAATATAGTAGCACATTATTCTTAACCATTTATTTGACAAAGATTTAAAACAAAGTTCAAAAGTTCAAAGTGAAGGAAGAAAAAAAGCACAGAAAAGAAATATGGAGTGCCAGAAGGCTGAGGCATGGGAACAAAGTTCTTGGGAATGACGTTAGAAGCAAAAGCAAGCAGTGCAAAGATTCCAAGGCAAGCATGTGTGTGTCGGGGGTGGAAAGGGATACGGGTGGGGTTAAGGAAGTGCATGAGAAACCTCCAGGATAAGAAATAAAAGTCTTGGCAGTAATGGAGGATCCACTGGTTCTGACCTTGCTCTCTTCATCCGTTCTCATAGCCTTACTGTCATTGTCCTCTTCTGGAGTGACATTTATCTTCTTCATAAATGTTGTAATACCATTGCATCAGATTACGTTGTCTGTCACCTGTTCAGAACAATGGTTTGTTGAGCGCAGGGGCCATCTGTCAATCATTCTGGTTGCTTCAAAACCTAGTGAAGCGTTAGCTATGTAGATGGATTCTGGGAAGACAAAGAAAGGAAAGGAGTGGGGGGAAGAAGTAAAGTAAAAGGAAGGAGACACTAAAGAGGACTAAGAGAGAGGTAGGGAGAGAAAGAAATGTAAATGGGAGTGAGGGGAGACGGAAGAAAAAGCCAGTTCCCTTTTATTTTTGAGTCTCTTTTCCATAATTTCAGAATTATTGTCTGGAAAGCAAAACGTTTATACTCAAGTATGCATTGTGAGATTCAAGGGCAAATGGTAGTCCTGCCAGTCAGCAGGCCATAGTCCGGTAGTGGAGTCACTGGAGTTGAATTCCAGCTTCAGGTCCTAATTCTAGCTTCCTAATACTGCAGACCCTGAGAGGAAACAGATGATGGAAGTAATCAGTTGTCTGACAACCATATTTGAGACCTGGATTGGGTTTCTGGGTCCTGGCTTTGGCGTTGACAGTGTCCAGAATGTCTTGAGAGGAATTTAAAAGTACACTGATAGATGGGAGTTTCTCTCTCTCTCTCTCTCTCTCTCTCTCTCTCTCTCTCTCTCTCTCTGCTCAAATATTTTAAAAAGTATATACATATATACACATACATATGTATATGCATATATATACTTTTAAGAATTAAGAATTATATGAAAAGCTCATAGAAGTCCCAAGTGATGATTAAAAGAGATTTATAGCAAGAAACATATTTTCCAATTATCTTTCCAAGCTCAGCTTCTGCCATCACTTCTCTACCAGAAGCCATACCCTAAATTTCATCACTCTGAATTCCCTGCTTTTCCTTAAACCCAGCAGAAATTGTCACCATTCAGTGTTATTCTGCTTTTCCTGGATTGTGTGACCTCTTCCCTGCCTGACTGATTTAAACTCCTGTCCTAAATCCCAGGTCAAGCATCTTTAATGTGAATCATCTTTAGATTTCCTTTAAGTTTAGGTTTTGTTGCTAAATTGTATCTACCTTCCACTGTAACATTCACCAGGCTATATAGCTTATTTTAAAACACACTGACACATATTATGTCATGTTCTGTAAGATGAGGAAGCATGTCTTGTTCATTCCTCAAACTGCTGCCGCAGAGGGGTTTTTTCATGCTTATTTTTTGAATGAAAAAAATGCAGGCACTGACCCTTTCCATTGGATTTCCTAACCTCAGTCTCTTGACAGGGCTTATTGCTGAAACCCTACAGAATCACTAGCTGAGTGAAGCAAAGGTTCTATGACCAGAGATTGAGTATAGCTCAGTTATCTGCACCTGAACAATGTCCCCAGATCAAATTACTTGTGTAAGTTCTTCCCTGTGCAAGGCTCTTCAGCTAAGAGAAGAGAAGCTAAAATACGGCTCTCTAAAATACGGCTCTGTCTCCTTTCTTAACGTCAGTTTTGTTAACTCTGAGAAAAAAGAGCACAGCACGTAGTATACAAAAAATTGCTGTGGATGTTAATGAGTCCCTTCTAGAAGGATGCTGAATGTAAGTAAAAATGTGATTATACACACGAGGAACTCATAATGATATATAGAAACAAGTTGCGCAGAGTTTTGTAAAAAGAGCAAAAATTATGATCTTAGGCTAAAACAAATTATTGAAGTTCAGCTTTTTAAAAAGTAATATATTTTGATTTTTAATACACAACTAGGTATTAATCTCAAGAAATAATTCAGTGTTATCTTTTGGTTAACACGATTTAGCTTACGTTCAGTTGTAAGTAGAATTCAAAACCTGAATCATTACAGTGGTTATACATTTCAAAATGAGTGGGAATCTATTTAAACAATAACTAAGATCCATTAGTCTTTAAGACTTTGGACTAATTTCTCACAATGGGTATTTCCTCTGTCCTTATTCTAATTCCTTTGTCAAATTATTACTCAGATTATGCAACAGGAAGCCTGAGAGATGGTTTACAAAACCTTACACATTTCCATTCTCTTGTATTTCTGAAAACATGAAGTCCTCCCCATGGACCATTATACCTGTCACTACTTCCACCTGCCCAGTCAGTCCTTCTGTATTTCACTCTTTCATATCAAGATGAAATATGTAACTGTCTTTTAAAACACATGTGGTATTGACTCATTGCTATTATTAAAAGATTTACTTTTATTTTTATTGGAAAATCAGATATACAGAGAGGAGAGACAGAAATATCTTTCATCCGCAGGTTCACTCCCCCAAGTGGCTGCAACAGCCAGAGCTGAGCCTATCTGAAGCCCAGGGCCAGGAGTTTCTTCCAGGTCTGCCATGTGGCTGCAGGGCCTCAATGCCTTGGGCTGTCCTCGACTGCTTTCCCAGGGCACAAGCAGGGAGCTGATGGCAGGTGTGGCAGCCGGAACACAAACCAGCAGCCATATGGGATTACAAGGCAAGGACTTAAGCCACTAGGCTGCCACGTAGTGTCCACTCATTGCTATTATTTAATAAAATCAAAGCAAATTCTAAGAGAGCACTACTCTAACATTTAAGAATCCATTAGCTAGATCAAGGAATTTTATCATTGTAGCATATATTTGGCTAAACATTTGTACATACTGTACAATAATATTCACGGGGTACAACAGACAGTACAACTGCAGTTACAGTATTCTATGTTGGAAAAGGTATAGCTTGGGAGCATGACAACCTCTGTGATTAGAATCTATGCTGTGACATGTATTAGTTGTGGAAGTTTAACCAATTCACATATAATCTGTTTGTTTAAAATTCCTTAAATCAAAAAAAGTATAATTATTTACTTCATCTGATATTATGTTAGAATAAAATCAAATCATAAATGTATAAAGGTAACGAAATAGCAAAATATTTTGTGATATCTTCTAGGAATTATTGCAGTATCTACATTTTCCCACATCAGAGCAATCTATTTTCAGGTCAGATTTCAGTAATGAAATTGCTTTTTCCACCACAAAACAACTTTCCAAGCAGGATAAAGAATAAAGGATGTTGATCCGATGGAATATAGAATGCAGTAAAGTCAGGGAGTATGATGTGAAGGAGGCAGAAAATGAGCATTTCTGAATAACTCTTGCCAGATGCTTCAAGTGGGCTGAAGAAAGCAAATTTCCTTGTTAGTGAGAGTGAGATGAATAGCTTCTAAAATTAACTTTGAAGAAAAGCAGTAACCAAGGAGAGGCTTTTAGTAAATAACTTTTATAATAATATATATGTATCCAAGTATATCTGGTATATACATTGTCAGTAGTCACCCAGCTTGCATTTTCTGGTGCAAGGCTCAGGGCTATAATCATGGAAAAGATGGTCCTACAATTTTGGATAAGACCTCATGTATCTCAAGGATGGTCTCCTCTATGTACTTCAAGAGTTATTAGAGCCTATGAGGTAGAGATTCATGAAAAGTAATTGGGTTTTAGGTCACCCAACTAAGAAATTAATGCATCTTTCATGGGACTCTAGTTAGCTGTCTTGAAAGGGTTATTATAAAGGAGAGCAGCTACCCTCCATTCCCCCTTGCCTCCTGCTTGCCACCTAGACTGTCTGGCTTCCTGCTCTGCCATATCGTCTCTCTTAAATGCCATCCCACTATGACACCATTCACCATAGTATGGTGCATCCTATAAAGGTGGGGATAGAGTGGCATCACTAGAGCTGATGATATTCAATTCATACTTTTAGCATCAAAAAGGAAGGTTAAATAAGCTTCTTTATGATAAAGTACCTGAGCTCAGGACTTTTGTTTTAGCAACAGAAAAGGGACAGATACAGATGCCCAAGAAGTTGTGGCCAAGAGCAGCTCAAGACAGAAAGGGATTGGCAGAAGCTGAATGAAAAGAACAAAGCAGAAATATAAACAGGACTAAATCTGCTCATATCTAAATGTTAAGCCCTGTCCATCTTCTTTGCTTAAAAAAATTTAGTTACGTTGTTTGGCATGCTGAAATATGCCTTCTGTGATGATGGATGGGAATTTGAAACTGACATCAGTACAGCTAATTATACATAACTTGCCTTTTAATTGCTAAAATCTTGTTAGTGATGGCACAGTTCTCAATACATTTTCTTTACTTTTTTTTTTTTTACAGAATTGAAAACCCTCTCAAACTGATATTATACTACTCTCTTAATTAAATGCTTTTTATTATAATATCCCTAGAAAAAGCAATAGCAGTAAAGAATAGCACTGTGGCACAGCGAGTTGGGCAACCCCCTGCAATGCATCCCAAGTGGGGTCCAGTTCCAGTCCTGGCAGTTCCACTTCCAATTCATCTCTCTGCTGATAGGCCTGGGGAAGGAAGAAGCTCTGGTCCTGAATTTGGCCTGGCACTGCTCCAGCCATTTTGGCCATTTTGACCATTTTGAGGGTTAAATCAGTGGATGGAAGATTTCTCTATCTCTCCTCTTTGTAACTCTGCCTTTCAAATAAACAAATCTTTAAAAGAGTTAAATCAACTGGGAGAAAAAAATGTAAAAATCAACAAGGAGGGCCTGGCATGGTGGCCTATGGCTAAAGTCCAAGCCTTGCACACACCAAGATCCCATATGGGCGCCAGTTCTAATCCTAGCAGCTCCACTTCCCATCCAGCTTCCTGCTTGTGGCCTGGGAAAGCAGTCGAGGACGGCCCAAAGCCCTGGGACCCTGCACCGGTGTGGGGAACCTGGAAGAAACTCCTGGCTCCTGGCTTTGGATAGGATTAACTCCAGCTGTGCAGCCACTTGGGGAGTGAAATCAATGGATGGAAGATCTTCCTCTTTGTCTCTCCTCTTCTCTATATATCTGACTTTCCAATAAAAGTAAAATAAATCTTTTTAAATCAACAAGGAATATGAAGTAAGTTCATTGCTTCATATCCTATTCCTCTGTTATTTTTTTAATCCAAAGTCCAGAATTCTTTGAAGTAAGATAAACAATGCCATTGTGAAAGGTTTGAAAATAGTATACAACTGACCAAAGACTGACAAATTTTTGTAAAAAATTAGATCTAAAAAAACAGGTAAAAAAAAAAAAAAAACAAAAGAAAAAAGAGTAGTTTTGAAGATATCTGTAGTATGCCGGGACTCACTTCTTGGAACACCATGACCCAGGGCAATGAAAAAAAAAAAATTTAGGCAATTTCTGTTTTAAGAAAAATACAGTCCTTCTGGTTAGAAGCCATTGTTCCCTCAACCTTACTTCATACAGGAAAAAACAAACAAAAAACACAGAAAAGCAAGGACTATAAAAATGACGGTAAGAAGCCTCAAATGAGTTTTGATGGAAAATTGTGTCCCCAAATCACAAAAGATTTAAATTAGTAGCTTAAAATCTTCCATTCTCCACACATCTCAGAAAGTAATCGTCTTTATCATTTCTCCAAAGTCTTCAGCAGCTGAACTGCTTGTTCCAAGTCAACAAGCCCTTTAATGATTTTGTCTCTTGAGGTTTGACTGAAAACTGATATAGCTGGTTAGATATTGCTGCCTGCTCACATACTAGAAAAAAATACTACTGCTCATGCACACTTACATGTGCTCATGCTCACTCACACACACTCGCACACACACACAATTCAACCATGCAATACACTATTCTTTCATAAGCTCTTATTACTACACAGATAAGTATCAAGATTTTTCCTATGTCAGTAAACAGGGGACAACTATTTTGTATAAATTACATAAATTTTTTTTTAAAGATTTTATTGTTATTGGAAAGCCGGATATACAGAGAGGAGGAGAGACAGAGAGGAAGATCTTCGTCTGATGATTCACTCCCTCAAGTGGCCGCAACAGCTGGTGCTGCGCTGATCTGAAGCCAGAAGCCAGGAACTTCTTTCTGGGTCTCCCACACGGGTGCAGGGTCCCAAGGCTTTGGGCCGTCCTCGACTGCTTTCCCAGGCCACAAGCAGGGAGCTGGATGGGAAGTGGAGCTGCTGGGATTAGAACTGGCGCCCATATGGGATCCCTGTGAGTTCAAGGGGAGGACCTTAACCATTATGCTATTGTGCTGGGCCTTAAACATGGGCTCTTAAAAAGTGAGTTCCCCAAAAAGGTTAACTGTTACAGTCGGCAGAAAGATCTCCACGGTTAAACAGAGCAAGGTCTTGTTAAACAAAGCTGTATGTAGTCTCATCTTTTTTCTAACTGGTAGGTTTCTCACAAGTATTAATGTGAAAATCATTCATAAAATGCGAATGTACACTGTGACTTGGGAAATTGGTTAAGAGTGAGTGCCAAAGGGGTACCAGCCTTTCCCAACGTTGCTAGATTGTCTCCTAGGGGTGTTGTAAGCTGGATGTGTTGGAAAACAATACACTGTTTGCCCTCATAACCGCTGTTTTCCCTTTCCAGTGGTCTGCCAATACTGGAGTCTCTAATTATCTTCCCAGCACAGGAAGCCAACTGCTTTGGGGTGCCCTCCTGCTGCTCTGGACTCCTCCAGTTACAAAAGGTTCATCTCCCTCTAAAGGCTAAGTCCTTTTAATTCATTCTCTCAAGATTTTTTTTCCTTGTAACAACACCAAAATCTAAACATTTGTGGTGTTTTCAACCATTGATATATGTGTGTTTATGTGTACGCATGCATATATATCCATATACATACTATACATAATAATATATAGTAATATATTCATATTTACATGGCAGATCATTTGAAACATACTAGTACATATATTGTGCAAACTGAGCAAAGTGTTTTAACTAAACAAAAACAAGTAACCCATCACACGAGCTAATAGTAATAGCATAATAAATCCTGTATCATATACCGAATATTACTCTCCTCTTCAATACTTCTGCTATCACTGGTAACCAATACACTAATTTTTTAATGTATTTCTGATTGATTTAATTTTTAACATTTTAAATGCTTTGAGGTCCCTAAAACTACATATTTTTTAAATTTCTGAGACACATGAAAGTTTAACTGCATTCCATGTGATCCTCAAAGACTTTGTTTTTTCCTAAATAATATTTTTCTAAGATATAGCCATATTGTACGTAGGCTCTTATTTGCTGCTACATACCTTTGTATTTCATAAATATAGCACAGTTTGTTTTTCCTGTTGATGGACATTTAGTGTTTCCAATGTTTTTGCTACTATAAAAATGTGCTGTGAATATTCTTGTATATATTAAAGATAATCTTTGTTATTTAATTATGAAAAATAGAAAATTATATTTTATGCAGCTTTTCAATCATAAATCCAAAGCAAATTGTAGTAAATTACATTGTCACCTATATGTGCGGGTATGTACAAATATATACTACATATGTTCAAACGTGTTTATGTATGCATAGATAGAACATGCATATGTGTGCATATATATATATATAAGAGTATATATACTCTTCATCAATAACAGTTACAATTATTCTGTTTGGTTGGTAAACATTCAGAACTATTCCAAAATATTAGTGAATTGAAACCTATGCCAAAAATATTTCTGAATATTCATGATCCATTTGAAAGACAGAGTTACAGAGAGAGAAGGAGAGATTGGGAGAGGTTCTCTATCCACTGGTTCACTCCCCAAATGGACACAGCAGGATGGACAGAAGCCAAGAGCTTCTTCCAGGTCTTCCATTTGGGTAGGAGGGGCTCAGACACTTGGGCTATCCTGTTTTGCTCTTTTAGGCTCATTAGCAGGGGGCTGGAAGTGGAACTACCAGGACTTGAACTAATGTCACTATAGGAAGCCAGCATGACAGATGTCAGCTTTACCCATTACACCACAGCACCTGTCTCCCAAAAATATTTTTGTCAGAAATGAATTATTCTAGATTTATATAGTTCTCCTTTACATATTTTTTTCTTTTTGGCTGGTATTATCTAGACCTAACTTTTCTAATCCTTCACTTTCAAGCATTTTGTTCTTACATTTCTAAGTTTTAAAAAAAAGACTGATAAATAACTTCTGTATTTTTATCTACTGAATTTAATCCACTTATGTTTGCTATGATCATCAACCTAGTTGGATATTTTTGTTAGTTTGTAATTGTAGTCTTTTATCTCATGTTCACTGAATCATTTTGTCTACTAAACACTTTTCTCCTGTGATTGTCTGAAAATTTACCTTTTCAAATGCTAATATTATTTGATATTTTAAATCTTGAAACAATAAATCAATCTAGAATCTTGCTCTCAAAGCGAGGTCTGTCTCATCACCATGGGCCTAACATGGGAGCCTGTCTGACATGCACACTCAGGGCATCTGTGGTTGCCACCCTGTAATGAACACCATACAGAATTTGGCTGAAATAGCATGTATGATGATGCCACACACGCACACTGATAGTCTGAAAAAGTCTATTACAATAAGAGCCTTAAGGAATAGGGCATGTTCCAAATAGGTCCAAACGCAACTATGAACATAAAAGGAGACTGGCTTGATGCTTTTGTGAGGTTAATGGGATGGGATGTAAGTTTACTGTAAGATGTACAGACCAGAATTACTCTACTGGAAATCTTGTGTTAACTACACATTCCATCTGCAAAGGAGCTTTCACTTTGAGCTGGCCTATTTTATGCTGCACTTGCAATCTTCCTAATCCCTTGTTAAACATTTAATATATCCATCTCAAAAACTATTATTAGCAATTAGAATTATGAATAAGCTATAGGAGCCTTCCTTAAAGTCACTCTGGAGTGTGTATTTCATCCCAGAATAATTAACTGTGTATCTTAGACTGAATTTTATATTTTTTTATTCCAACACAAGCTTTGTTGCTTGGCTCAGGACCTCTTCTTCTCTGTCTATTGGTCACCTGTCACACCCAGATGTAAGCTACATTCTCAGAAGAAAACTGGATACACTGGACAATATATTGGCCCATTGGGCGGTAGCTCAGGTGGAGAAACAGTTAGTATGGGGAATTCTGAGGTCATACTCCTCAGTGCAGATGACTCATTGTAATCTTACAAAATGCTTTTGGTGCTGTTGCCGTTGCCTGTGTCACCAAACAACAAAAGCAAAATAAAGGAAAAAAATGTTATTCCTCAAGATTCTGATCAAAGTGACTGTGGCATCCAAGTGGCACAGCCAAGAACTAATACAAGCACTGCCATGAAACAGGTTCCTAACACTGCCGGTACTGATTTGAGGGTATCTTGAAGAAGAAATTTATAAACATTAAACAAGACTAAGAGAACCTACTGATAGATCTTTAGAATAATTCATCAACACCAGGAAGGAAAGTAGGAAGACAGGAAGAAATAGAAGTGTGTGGGGGGAGGCATGTTGTCGAAGGAGACGAAGCAACTGTCATATGGAGGAAGAAACAAAAACAGTGAAACAGAGATGCACAATTTGACCCAATGGAAACAGAAAAATAAAATAATTTATATAACAGAAAGACAAAAGAAATTTGCCCCTATACTACATGGACCTTAACTTTCAGAGCTGCTGAAATTCACCAATTGTCATTACTTCATCGTCTTCATCAGCACTGTGGCATGAATGACAGTTACACCCAATGTCCCTGATAAATGTATAAAAATAACTCCCTATGATCATGGAATGTTCTGGGACATAAGTTAGAGGACAATAGGCATGAATCACCTTTATCATTAGAACTTTGTCTTACCTAAATCCTTCATGGTCATAGCATCCATTCCTTAAAGTAGTCAAGAGTGAACACAGATTATTTAATCCAATGAATAATTACTTTAAGCTAAATTAAACCTTTAGCCCTTAAAAACTGGATTGACAAAATGGGACCCCATGGGCTAACCCTCCTTACACAAAATGGCAAACTCTGGTCAATGTAAATTAAAACAGGCTTTCAAGAGGTCAATCTAATTATATAAGACATAATGAAAGGAATATTATTCCCACTGCTTATTTGTTTAATAGTTCCATTTGGCCTGTTGTTAATGTTGGAAAAATGATGGTGCCTCAGAGTTTTATCACAGTCTTAATATCATGGACCCATTATGTAATGCATGCATACTCCATTAAACTGGAATTACTAGTTCCATAAAATCAGCTATTGGTGCAGAAAAGTATTTTGATCTTAGTGATTTGAAAACCATCAGTTTATTCCAATAGCCTTGTCTACTTTCAAAGGAATACTTATTTCTGCCCCAAATTTGTATGTTTTACTCCAAACCCACAGCCCTCCGACTATGACTGTATTTGGAAACTGAACCTTCAAAGAAGTAAAAATGAGATCATATGAGAGGCAGAAGTGAGGGAATATGACTGGTGCTTCATTAAGAAGACATTAGGACATGGACAACACACATGTGGAAGTTGACCATGTGGGGACACAGAAAGATGGCAGCAATCTACAAGCCCATGAAAGGGGTCTCAGAAAAAGCCAAACTTACCAAAATCTTAGTTTCAAACTTCTAGTCTCATTACTGTTTTTATTTCTGGTATTTATGAGACAGGAGTTTCCAGAGTTCTTTATCCAATAGAATGCAAACTTGTACCAGGAATTGCTTCTGCCTGTGGTCAGTCCAGACAGCTAGATCATTGGCAAAAAGCCTGCTGACACAGCACATTCAGACAGTGACTGTCTTAATCCATGTGTGTGATTCTAGCAAAATACTTAGATTGGGTAATTAATAAAGCAGACAAACTGATTTATTCCAGCTTTGGAGCTTGGAGAGTCTAAGGTCACAGCATGGCATTGGTGTCTAATGAGGACTGCTCCATGCCTTTCAAGATGATGAGCTTGATGCATCTTGTGGAAGGGAAAGAGGGACGTGAGCCATATTTCACACGGAAGAACTAGAAAACAGAGACGAGCATTCCCTTCAGTTTTAGTCCTTTTTATAAGGACGTTGATTCCAAAGACCACATCTCTTAATATGGCTGCACTGGATAGTAAGTCTGTTTTTGAATTGCATGTTTTTAGGGGAACATTACATTCAAATCTTGCCAATGACATCTACTGGTATTTCACAACATCCTCAATGGTGGATTCTCAAACAAAGATTCAATGGGACACTGAACTTTCCAGGCCTCAAGCTACAGTTTCACAGAATTTCATAATGGCAATTCTATTATAAAGCACCTTTTAATCATCAATCTTGTGTTGGGTGTGAATTGTAATAAACAGTCTTGGCTCCATCTTTAGAAGAAGTTTGACTCCTAGCAACTTTTTCTTTATTCATGGCAAAGAAGCAAAGAAATGAATGTAAAAAAAGAAAAAGAGAGAGAGAAAGAGAGGGAGAGACATGCACAGATAAAACGGAGCAGAGAAACAAACAGAAAATGCTACCAATTAGCAGGTACACTCTCTGGATGCTCCTAACAGCTAAGGTTCAGCCAGGTGGACGACAGGAGTTCAGAATCCAATCCAAGTTTCTCATTTGTGTGGTGGAGACCCAAATACTCAGTCATTACCTGCTTCCTTCAAGGGTATGCAGTACAGGAAGTTGGAATTGGGAACAGAATCGGAGCTAGGACCAGAAACCAGGCAGTCCAATAAGGATGTAAGGGGCTTAACTGAACTGTTGGTCAAATGTTCACACCTAGTTGCTAACGACTTTAATTATTCTTCTCTTTGGCCATAAATCTAAGAATCTAAGTAGCCTGAATAAGAAAAGCCACATGGTCCTCGCTTTATCAGCTGTGAAAACTTTGAAACATGCACAGGAGCTCTCAGCCAGTTGCATCCCCAATCATCATACAAACCTTCAGCCAGTTTTCTTTTCAGGTTTTTGTAAGCTATTTAGGAAGTTTTGGGATCTTCTTGCTTTCCACAGAAAATTTAACTGTATGAGCAATAAACCTTTTCAAGCCCCTTTTTAGGTGTAAGTGAGATCATCTACCTCAACATCAGAGCCAAATTTCGGGTGAGTTTTATCCTGTGTCTTCCCATGAGCTACACAAGTCACTGAGAATCTAGTCATTGAAAACTATGCCCAATAACACACAATATCGTGTACTGCTCTAGATTGCCCTAATACCTCTTCTTCCTCCTAATACATCTTTCTGGTTTGATTCCTTTGTTAAACTGTAATTAAGATATTAGTATTTTTATCATTTCATTAAGACTTATTTCATGATTCCCAATTCGTTTGGGTGCCAATACTTTTTCAAGACTACAGTCTCTTTTAACCCCCTTTTCTTGAACAGTTCCATTTTTTTTTTCTCTTTTGCAGCAGCTTCTTTATTTAAGTAGTTTCCATTACTATCATCTGTTTCTGGATGCTTTACCTTTATGAATACTTCTAAGAGCGATATTTGATTTTATTATCACAAACACCCACATCCCCTATCTGAGTGTTTCGGATGGACCTCCACTTCCAATGGGTTTCTGGACTGCCTTCCAAGAGGCAACAGATGCTGTTCCAAGTACTTTGGGATCCTGCCATCCATGTAGGAGAGCTAGTTGGAGTTTCTGGCTCTTGGGTTGACCTAGCCCAAATAGTGTGGGCATTTGAGCAAAGGATCACGATGTGGAAAATCTTTTATAAAATTAGAAAGCATAGAGTTTTTTATTTCCACTCAGTATTAACTTTGCTTCCATAATGTGTGACTTCATAATTTTGTTTTTAGCCATTATCTCTGCTAATATTGCCTGATTTATTTCTTTATTCTTGACAGTTTCTTCAACTTACTTTGGAACTATTCATTCCTCAGTATTTCCAGAGTTGTGCTTAAATTTTCCATCTTTTTCCTCTTTATTATATGCTGAGCGATTTATTTGGATCAATTCTCTCAGTTTGCTAACACTTCTTTCACTGGTGTCTCCTCTGATGTGTAATTTATATGTTGATTTTTTTTTGTTCTACTAACTACATTCCTTGCATTTAAAATTTTCTTTGGTTTCTTCTTCAAATCTTCACGTTTATTCTTAAAGTTTCTCTTTACCTTTGCATTTTTAACTTCGATTTTAATATATTTTAAATATTTGTCCGTACTATCATTGTATTGTGTGATAATCCCAATATTGGGTGTGCCTGGGAAAGTGCCGTGCTTTTGCTTTCCGACACGAAGGCCTTTTTTCCTTTTTCAGTAATTGCGCTGCTCTTAATCTTGAGCTACAAATGCTTGAGCTTCATCTGAAAATCTTTAGTCAAAACAGAAGATACTACCTTTCAGAGAGTATTCGCAATGCTTCTGCAGAGAGCTAAGGTTTGCTGCCGGCCTCAATCATTTTTTTTTTGCTTCATTTTCTTTTCATGTTTAATTTATATAGAATGAGTAGATGTCATGTTTATCACAATACAATTTAAAAAGCATAGGAGCGCCTTTCTCCTCTTTCATCCTCCTCTCCTTCCTCCTGTCCTATCTCTCCTGTATTTTTCCCCAAATTATTACAATGGAATATTCATTCTTTTCCCAAATACCATCATGATTTCTGTTATTAAAATATATCATGATATTGTAGAGGAAAAAGAAAAAAAACAGAAATTCTACTGTTATTCAGGAGCATACACACAGACTGTAAACAGTATTTGATCCCCAGTATGCTAATCTCACTTGCAGAAATTACATCTTTTAGTCTCTGTGATTAGTTACCACATATCAAAGAGACTATGTGATATTTATTCTTGGGCACTGGCTTATTTAACCAAGCATAATGGCTTCCAGCTCTAAAGATTCCAATGTGCTAAAAATGGTGTGCACCATGCAACTGACAACTTCATCTCTTATTATTTCCCTAATATTAACATGTTTTGTGGCAAACACCCTTTTCCAATTTATTCTCCAATTATTGCTGGATCCCACTCCCACCTGAAATTCACAAACTAATTTGCATATCTGCTTGTTTAGATGGCAATTCTGTAAGACATTCGTTACCTCCTTTAGTGCAGCAAGGCAAGGGAAAATAGTATTTTATTTAGGATCCAGTTGCAACAGATAGGCCTTCATAACTTACCTAACTCCTGGAAGGAGAAATGCAAAACAGATTTTCAACCCTTTGTACTAGAGATATTTGGGGGCAGAGGTAAAACGTGCCTCTGAAGTCATACTCCATAAGCAATAATTTGATCCTCCTGTGTATCACAGGGGCAGTCTCCTGTCATTTAGGCAGAAATAGAGAATTTATGAGATATAATTTCCCCCAGATTTCTTTCTTTGCATTTTCTAATTAAGCTTATGTAAAAATGTTGTATTTTATTTTCTATGTAATTTTTATTAGCACTGTGTTTTCCATTCAGTTTTGCTTTTTTTGTTTCATTCTCAGGGAACTTAACACCAATTTCCAAAATGCTTCAGTGTCCTGGTAACAACTGCTACCAGAGATGCTCTCTCAACACGCTCTTCTCACTCTGGTAAACTAAAATACATTTTAAACTCTGCTTGGTTTTTTCAGTCAAGAGATTTCATTTACATCTTGAAGAAGATGAATTTTGATTCAATGCTTAGTAATTACTACATTTTAATTTAACAGTACATCTTTCCTGGGCTACAATTTGCAGCTAGTATAATTATTGTACAGAATTCAGCAGAGCTGTTTGCCAACTTGGTTGTTTATCATATAACTAATAAGTTATAATTATAATGGCAAACAATTTTAAAAGGCAAAATTAGTGACAATTTAATTCAGAGCCATTCCAAAGAAAGCAGTATCTTTGAGTCATGATAAAATTGAAAAGCTTCAAAACATGTTGCCAAACATTTCTGGAAAGGTGGCAATGTACCTATCAGCTTATTTCATCACATCTTAATTATAGAAATAACATTGTATATTAAAATTTTATGTGCAAGGATTATGAACTGCTAAGCTGTGTGAAAATGCCAAGCTGACCTTCATATGTTCACAAACTCTCAAAATAGCTTTTAATAGCTCAGAAGAAAAGATTAATTTTCATATCATATATTTCTACTTTTCAGGGGATGAGAACAAAATGGAAAAAAAAAACTTCATCCAGCTAAAATGACCATGAATACTGTAATCCACTATAATAAGTAAAATGATCACATGGTATGAAAATTTCCCTGCTTTAAAGGGAAGGTTTCTGTCTTTATTTTTGTTTTCCTCAAAGTAAATGGATGTTTTACAGATTTCTACAAGTTAACTGGTAGCAAACTCAATTTCCTACCAAAAACAGCAACAAAACAATATGAAACTCTAATCTGCTGCTGCTGGAACTATAGCCTTGTGCAGCTACTTTGGAAGTCAGTATGGAGAATACTCAGGCAACTGAAAATTCACCTACCATATGACCCAGCAATTCCACTTCTGGGAATATATCCAAAGGAATTGACACATACACATGATAAAACAACCTGCAACCTATATTCATTGTAGCACAATCAAGAATTGAAAAATCATGGAAACAATCTACATGCCTATTTTTGAAGCAGGATTGGATAAAGAAACTGTGATACATCTACTGTATGGAATACTGCTCCACCATTAAAAAGGATGAAATTTCACTGTTTGCAACCAAGTGGTCTCAGCTGGAGCCCATCATGCTCAATGAAGTGAACCAATCCCAATACCATATATTCTCTATATGATGTAGGATAACTTCTACCCAAAATACAAAACAAAAAAACATAAAGGTAACTAAGTATACACTGGTCATCTTACAAAGGATTTAATGGAGACCATAGTACAATGATTGACAGAATCTCTACTCCTGAGTAAAAGCAGGTTCCCAATAAAACTTCTAAGCATTCCCGGACAACAAAATTCCAGACTCTGCCACTGCTTATACTGACAATGTCATGACCCACATAAAGAACAGAATGTTGGAGTTAAAACTACAGCTGAAGGACTATATTACCATAAAACATTTGGGACAATGGGTAGCAGAGAAGGGGGAGGGAAGTAGGAGAAAGGGAGGAAGCCCTATACTGGCAAAACTGTAAATTGGAAAACAAGAATAAAAAAATAGAGAGAGAGGGTTGTGATTTATGAAGACAGGAGGCTCGCATGAGTACCCAGACATTCCCTATGGAGGCACCGTCATAGTATGGCCCTGTGTGATCAAGGCAGAGTGATCTTTCAGTGTTGAGAATTAGAGAAGGAGGTTCATGGAAACTGAGGCAGCTGTGATTAACACCATGTATTATTGTGTTCATGATTTTATAGTTTGGACAAGATTTTGCAACTTCTGCTCCATTCAGTTATCTAGGGCAGCTCAAAAGTTGTGGACTGACTCATACACAGTCATTTTGTTTACTCATGTGTTGTAGGGGTTGATCCTTCTCTGTGTAACCTCTTTGTGTTCTCTTTAGAGGAGACACATTTCCCATGTTCCCAAGTCAGGTATCTCCGGAAAGGGAATAGGCCACAAACCAGCTGAATTTTCAAAACTAACCTTCGATGTTATGGTGTTTCTCATCCAAAACATTAGAAAAACCACTCCAAATGCCCTAAAAATTGGGAAGAAGGGAACTATGCCCCAACTTCTGGCAAGAAATATCACAAAATTTGTGAAAACTACTTCAGATCCTGGAAACAAATGCATAATAGTTTCAGATGGATAGAGAGAGATGAACTTGATGCAGAAGAGGTAAGTTGATCTCTGGGGACCAGAACAGGGAACAAGAAATGTATAAAACCTGTATTATGAAGACATGAAATGCAAAATATGGACCAAATTTCATACTTTCAGCTTTAAAGAACAGATTTAACAAAAAAAAAAACTTCCTGACAAATATCATCCTTGGTATATGTCTCAAAACAAACAAAAAATGTTGGACAATTTAAAGAAGAATTGGCACATTGAGTAAGAACATAATATTAAACCTTAAATTATTCAGAATGGATGTGTAATAGTAAAGGCAGCTTTGATATAATGAGAAATTAAAGTTCAAAAAATATGTTATAAAGAATTACATTATAAAAACAGAGTGATACTAGTAACTTGAAAGCAGATGGGATGTGCTTGTTGCTTAGCGGTTAAGACATGCATATCCCACAGCTGAATGCCTTGTTTCAAAATCCAGCTTCACTTTCAAATCTAGCCTCTTGCTAATGTTCTTCTGATTCTTCTGTGAGTCAACAGACAGATGGGCAAAGCACTTGGGTCTCTGCCACTCACATGAAAAAGCTGGATTCAGATCTGTGTTCCTGACTTTGACCTGGCCCAGACCCAGCTACTATAAGCATCTGGGGAATGAGCCAGTAGGTGGGAGATCTCTGTTTCTCTTTCTGTCTCTCTGAATATCAGGTAGATTAAATGTTTTCAATTTGAAAGTTGAAACATCTGGTCTGAGTTATTTCAGTGTAGAAGTACAAATTAAATAATGATAATAAGCTTGTATTATACATATACATATCTATATGCATTTATTATATAGTAATTTGAAGGAATAGATACACTGAGAACAAAAACATCTTTTTAAAAAGGCCTGCCTTTTATAATATTTTTTCTTTTTCATAATACAGTTCTTTAGGCTCAGTATTAAAAGAAATTTAATTTAAAAAGAAGGGAAAAAGGCCTGTCTTGATATGGAAAGAAAGGAGGAGATAGAGAGAAAGGAAACAGCATCATGAATAACATACATTCATTATCCTCAATGAACAAAGTGAATCAATAGGGGGAAAGAGCAAGACATTTTTTAATAAAATATCCAAAGAATTATGACATAAATTGCTTGATAATATAAAAAATCACACAACACTTCCTTCCTAATAAGAATTTTAAGTTATCAGATTTGCAGAGTTCTTAAAAATGTGGATGTTACCAGAAAATAGTTATTTGTGAGAACTGTAAGCATTTTTCTATTCTTCAATAACAATACACAAATGCATGACAGCAAGTTCACATTTCAACATAACTGTTCGTTGATAATGGTTTCTCAACTTTCTTATAAACTACATTATAATTAAACCACAACTGAAAAACAACAGATTACAGGTTGAACAATGTGTGGAAACTCATTTGAAGTAAACTCTAAACATGTTAATCACAGTTGTTAAACATCTTGTAATTTTGAAAGGACAATGTACGAACAGCTAGGAAGAGATAGCTTTGCTGTTGTATGGAAAAAATGATTAGATTTTAAAAATCACTTGCTCTGAATTGATGGGAACTTTACCTGACCCCACAAGATTGTACAGTCCACGTGGCGTGGAAGGGGTTTGGACCTGGATTTGGTTTCCAAGGGCATTTTCATCATACCAACTAAAGGTGCAAGCAAAATAGGAAGATCAGGATAGTTTTAAAACTTTAGTTGACTTCTTTAATCACATTGACATATGCACACACATGTGCATATTAGTGCACAAAAACGTATCATGGTGTCAGTGTTGGAGCCAGTAAGATCTATTTAGAGAAAAACATTAGCCATGATAGAATACAAATAATGAGCCATGTTTTGTAGATAAGATGAATTTACTTTGTACTTGTTTATACTTTATTTTTTGTTCACTCTGAAGAAGTCTACAATAAGTAATATTGAATCTAAAATCTATATTTACAATATGTACTCCTTAAAAACATTTTCTTTCACATAAAATTTCATATATGTGTGTTTGTGTGTTCATATATAGCATTTCTAAGGGAACTTAGAAAAAAAAGTTCAAAAAAATTTCATGGAAAATTGAGTAAAAAGATAATCTCAGAGCAAATGTTTTATCTTAATGTTCAATTAACAGTCTCTCTTGAGGGTCAATTTCTATAGCAAATCTTGACAGACCTGCTTTTATCAATTTACATATTTGTGAATTATGCTTTTGGTGTCATAAAAAAAGAAGTCATTACCAAAGTCAGTATCACCAAAGTTTTCTGCTGAGTTCTCTTGTGTTTCATAATTTCACATATTATAGTCTGTAGTTGTGTCCAACATGCTTCTGTAACAGATATGAATGCATTCCTACAGCTTTATCCTCATAGGTGCATCCTTATTTATCTGTCTCAACAGATGCAGATCATCATATATTCCTTTTACTCTCTCCCACTACTCTTGCCCCTTTCAATACATCGTTAGTTAAGGGAAAACAATACATCGTTAATTATGGGAAAACACAGCTGCCTCACAAAGATACACACAGGCAAGAAGTGAAAGAATGGAAAAACATATTCCATGCTAAAAGAAAAAAGAACAAGAAGATGCAGCCATATTATTATGAGACAAAATAGACTTCAATACAAAAACTGTTAGACAAAGATAGGCATTATGTAATGATGCAACAGGAAGATGTGTATGTATAATAAATGCATTGCACCAAATGCTAGGGCACATAATTATTTAAAACAAATGCTAATAAACCTAAAGAGAAAAACAGACTCATTATAGTGATAATGGAGGACTTCAGACAGAAATCAACAAAAAACTATTCTACACTATGAATAAAAAAATTGATATCCACAGAACTTCACTCTACACATGTTTAATAGACATCCTTTTCATCAGTGCATGGAACTTTCTCTAGGATGCACCATATGGTATGTGTATAAAGCAAGCCTAATCAAATAAAAAAAGATCAATAAATTGTCTCAGACCTCAGTGGAATGAAGCTGGAAAGTACCAACGTACAAATACATGGAGATGGAGACAGAATAATATGCTACTGAATGAAGAGTATTTTATGGAAGAAATAGAAAGGAAAAACAAAACAATTCCTGGAAATAAATGAGGATAACAACACAACGTATCAAACTTTATGCATACAGTGGCGTTAAGTAGTGTTAAGATGAAAGTTTTTAACAATTAATGTTTACTAAATTCAAGAAATTAGTGCTACTAAATTAAAGAAATTGAAAGAGCATCAAAAATATGATCTAGTAATGTATCTCAAGGACCAAGAAAAAACAAGGAAAAACAAAATGAAATATTAGTTGGAAGAAATAATCAAAATTAGAGAAGAAATAAACAAAATTTAAACCCCAAAATTATATAAAATATTAGTGAAATGACAATCTGGTTTTTTGAGAAAAGTGCACAAACTGATACACCACTGGCCCAGCTAACCCTCCTCCCACAGAAAAGATAGAGAAAACCCAAATCAATCAAATCAGAGACAAAGAATGAAATGTAACAATGAATAGCACAAAAATACAAAGAAGGAAGGGGCTAGCATGATAGCCTAGTGATTAAATCCTCATCTTGCATGCGTCGGGATACTGTTCTACCTCCCATCCAGGTCCATTCTTGTGGCCTGGGAACGCAGTAGAGAATGGCCCAAAGCCTTGGGACTCTGCACCCATGTGGGAGACCCAGGAGAAGCTCCTGGCTCCTGGCTTTGGATTGGCTCAGCTCCAGTCATGAATCAATGGATGGAAGATCTTTCTCTCTGTCTCCTACTTTCTATAAATCTGCCTTTCCAATTTAGAAAAATATAGATCTTAAAAATCAGAAGAAAATTATCAATAATTACTACAGTAAGCATATGTCAACCAACTGGAAAAATCTAAAAAATATTGGATAGATGGCTAGACACATACAACCTCTACCAAAATTGAATCATAAAGATGTAGAAAACCAAATTAGATGAGTAACGAATAAGAAGACTTAATCAGTAATAAAGACCTTACAACAGCAACAACTAAATCCAGGACTTCAATGCTGAATTCTACTAGACTTTTAAAGAAGAACTAGTTCAAATTCTTCTCAAACTATCCAAAGAAGTGAAATGGAAGGAATCCTTTCAAACCCCTTCTTTGAGCCTGGAATCACCTTAATTAGAAAACCAGAAAAAGATACAGCATAGAAAAGTCCTATCAGCCAATATCCCTGAACAATCTAGGTGAAAAATCAACAAAATAGCAACACATACATGTGGAAGATCTTTTACCTGGACCACGTGGAATTAATCCTTAATATTCAGGGCTGATTCAATGCAAAAAAATCAACAAATGTGATACAATCCATTAAAAAACTAAAGAATAAAATCTGTATTATATTTAGATTATATAGATATATTATTCTCAGTAAGTTCAGAAAAAGAATTTGATAAAATATAAGAGAAAAATACCAAGGAAATTGGGTACAGAAAGAATATTCCTGAAAATAGGCAGGGAAAATGTATTAACCACAGCCAGAATCATAATGTAGGGGATACTTGGAAGCATTTCCATTGAGATTCAGACTCACACAAGAACTCCCAATTTCACCACTGCTACCTAATTATAGTTCTGGAACTTTTGGCCAGAGCCACTAAGCAAGAAAAATAAATGAAAGGGATACAGAATGAATAGAAGAAAGTTAAATTAGCTGATGTTATGATTGTAGATGAAATAATTCCGTATATACTGAAACCACAAACTTCACCAAGAGACTATTACATCTCAGAGTTTGGCAAAGTTTCAGGATATGAAATTAAGGCACAACAGCTTTGGTATACACGAAAAATGACATGGCTGAGAAAGAACTTGTAAGGTCCATACCATTCACAGTAGCTACACAAAAATTTGAATATTGTGATATGAGTTTAAATAAATATGTGAAAGATCTTTAAAAGGAAAATTGCAAACATTAAAGGGAGAAATATAAGAAGACATTAAAAACTGGAAGAACCTTGTGGATTAGTAGAATATGCTTAAATGTCCACACTACCCAAAGCTATTACACACTGAATATGATCCCTATGCAAATACCACCAACATTCTTCTCAGATCTTGAAAGCACTACGCTGAAATTCATATGGAAATAAAAGAGACCTCAAATAATTAAAGGAATCCTGAACAACAAAAACGAAAACCCAAAGTATCACAATACTACATTTAAGACATACAATAGAGTAGATACAATTAGAACAGCTTGGTATTGACATAGAAATAGACATGCAGACTGGAATGGAATAGAAATCCCAGAAATTATTGCACACATCTACAACCAACTGGTCTTTGCTAAATGACCTAAAAACAATTCCTAAAGAAAGTACAGTCTCTTCAACAAGCAGTTCTGGGAAAATCAGATCTAACCATGCAAAAATATGAATCAAGAATTTTATGAGACCTTATATTAAAATCAATCAACAATGGATCAAGAATCTAAACATGTAACCTGAAACCATCACATTATTAGAAGAAAACCGTAGGGACACTCTACAAGACACTAGCATAGACAGATTTCTTGGAAAAGACCCCAGAGGAACAGGCAATAAAGACAAAAATGACAAGCCTGACTACAGCTGGCTAAGAAGCATCTGCATGCAGCAAACTAATGGGAAAATCAGTAGAAAGGGAGAAAATACATGCAAACTACGTAACTGCTAAAAATTAATATCTAAGACATTCAACAACCATACAACCCAATAATCCATTGAAAAATAGTCAAAGAACATGAGCCGGCATCTTTCAAAGAATGATATGCAAATGGCCAACAGACACATGAAAAAAAATGCTCACCACCACTAGCCATCAGGGAAATTACAATAAAAACCAAAATGAGGTTCTACCTAACCCCAGGGAGGATGATTATTATCTGAAAATTAAAAATGAATGTTGATGAGGATATGGGGAAAATGTGCCTAAATCTGCTGTTGATGGTAAGTGTAAACTTGGCAATGCCAAAAATTCTGAAAAGGAAAAGAAATCATACTATTATGAGTACTGCCCAACTACCCATATTATAAATTAGATAAGAGGTTAAGTGCAAAGGAAAAAGAATCTGGGTAAAAATTGACAGATTTCAAATCCCAGGCTTGTATCCTTGGTAGCTATGAGGACTTGGTAACTGGGTCTGAGGCTTTTACTTGTAAGCAGGAGTACACTTACAAAATGACTGGATCAAAATATTCTAGGAGAAGTTTCCAATATGTAATGAGAGAATCTGAGAAATACAGCTATTTAAGTTAAACAAGACTTTAAACGTTTTTAAAAGAATTCAAATATATTGTCCTTTTTTGTACATGTACACATACAATATTTATAGATATTTTGGATTGCATGTGATTTGTGTCATTCGGTTCATTCACCTACTTAATGTAAAATCTGATATAACACTCACCTCAAATGAAATCATCAAGCATTCTTAGAACCTTTCCAATAATCAGACATAAAAATGCTTTGTTTTCATGGCAGAAAGAATAGTAAAATAAGTACAGCTGCGTTATGATGGATTTCTACTTGTTCCGTTAGTTTTATCCTTCCTTTGGTGCTAGCTGAAGTAATTTTCTAGAGCTTTTTATGTGTTTTCTCAGTAACTTTGCTCAGTTAAGTAGTCCTCATCTGAATGACCAACACCACACACAATAGAAACACAAGTTGGTAACTGTCCAAGGATGTTAATTCTTCCACTTGTTAGAAACCTTTTCTTTTATTTTACTTCATTCCATTTATTTTACTTTTTAAAACTAAATTAGTACTAATATTTGAACTGGACTGTTCATACAGTTGGTTCACATTAAGTTCCAGTAACTACCATTCTTAATTCTTACTTAATGATGTCTTTACTAGAATATCTGATCATTGCTAAGCAGCAGAGTCATGGTAGTAATTTGAGATTCCTTAACTTCTTAATGTTTGGTATTCCTGATGCAATTCTTACTAATTCTACCTCCAAAAACAAAACTATAAAACTCCCCAGGCACAATTTGTAACAGATTATAATTAAAACTGAACCATAAATTAATTCTTCATACCAGTGCAATTTACTTGCGGTATCTCTATTTAACTCAATCTTAAGGCATTCAAAATTTAAAAGATGATTCAACTGTTTGTTTTGATGTAATTCATTATTCATTTATGTTTTTAGAGATGAAGCTGGTTATATTATCTCCAAATGAAATGAACACATTCAATAAGGGATATAATATTAAATATATAAACTTTTACCATATGGCAAGGCCGAATGTGGTAATTTTTACTCTATTATTCACATTTATGAGTCAGTGAAGTCACTATTTATGCAGAGTACAATTTAACCAAGATTAGATACGAAGACTTCTTTAGCAAAAGATAGAATACCAAGAAATTTCATGATACTGCTAAAGTTTGCATTAGTGTACATTATTAATGATCTAGTTTTCTAACCCATTAACACAGTAGGTCTTTACCCTTACTATGGAGATTAACTTTTTAAATTATACACACTGATAATGTAATCATTTTCCAGTAATATTCAGCTATGACTATATAGTTTATTAAAATTAAAAACTATTGTATTGACACTTAAATCAGACTTTTAAAAAGTAATTCTCAAAGGAAAAGTTCCAAATTTTCCTCTTAATAGTACCAGAACATAATTCTACTTAAGTATAACTCTCACATGAAAGTTCTCACATCTTGAACTGTTTAAATGAGAGAATGCATGCTTCTAGTTCAACTCAGTTTATAAAAGAATAAACCTATTCACATTAAACTAATGTCTAAAATTATGTGATTAAATTATTGATTTTAGGTTCTGAAAAAAATAGATTAACTCAATGATTATGGTAAGTTACAATTAACTACAACATGGATATCAAGTAGGATATTTGCAAATTGTGCCATAATAAGTCGAGAAGCTTGTGTTGCCTCACCTTTGTTATGTACTTTAACAAATGATTTCTCTATTATTTTCCCATTATTCTCAGGAAGAACTGTAAATATTGCGAAACAGTTTTAATGTTTACAGAATAAAGTAGTTGATCTTCCTGACTATCTTTTGTGTTGAAGTGAGATAAGCATACCAGCATGAGTTAATGTAATGACAATAACATTGACCTCATTTGCACAATCAGCTGTGGCAGCATACAGCACACATTCAACAATTTCATTATTGTTTCTAAACCCTGGCTTTTCTGTACAGATATGTGCCAGTACAACTGCTATGATGCAGAGCACAAGCAACTGTTTATCTTAGTATCAGCTTTTCATGTGAAAAACTATTACACAAATTTCATCACTATCAGTGTGATTGTGTGTCAATTCAAACACCAGCTGAATATTTGGGTACAGATTTTGAAAATGGTAGGGAACATTTCCTTCAAGACATACCCACTTTTCATTCATGACAGCATGAGAAAATTTATCAGCCTCTATACAAAAGATCTACATGAGAGAGAAGAGACAGGAAGAAAGATTTTTTCAGCCACTCGTTCACATCCCAAATGGGAGGAGCTGAGCCCATCTGAAGCCAGGAGCCAAGACCAAGAACCCATATGGAGTGCCAGTGCCAGCAGGTAGAGGATTAGCTAACTGAGCCATTGTGCAAGCACCTCAATTTTTCCCCCTCAATTCTTACTTCCAATTCTTAGGCCTTATTCCTGTCTGAGTTTCACTTAAATTGCCCAAACTTTCAACCTCTAGTGTGTGATGAGTAGTCTTTAAAATAAGGTAGCTCCCATTGAATGAGAGTGAAACTAGTCGGGCAAACAAAAAAAAATGTTTTTCAAAGATAATGTCAGTTTATTTTTCAAACAGCAGGCCCGGCGGCGTGGCCTAGTGGCTAAAGTCCTCGCCTTGAATGCCCCGGGGATCCCATATGGGCGCCGGTTCTAATCCCAGCAGCTCCACTTCCCATCCAGCTCCCTGCTTGTGGCCTGGGAAAGCAGTGGAGGACGGCCCAAAGATTTGGGACCCTGCACCCGCATGGGAGACCTGGAGGAGGTTCCTGGTTCCTGGCTTCAGATTGGCGCGCACCGGCCGTTGTGGCTCACTTGGGGAGTGAATCATCGGATGGAAGATCTTCCTCTCTGTCTCTCCTCCTCTCTGTGTATCTGACTTTGTAATAAAATAAATAAATCTTTAAAAAAAATGGAGAAATGAGTAAAGGATAAACATTTTCAATTCTTTCTTGGAGAAGCTATACTAAAATGAAAGAAAAAAGAAAGGCGGTTAGGAATTACTGACTTTAGAAATGTATTTCTATGCACTAGAAAAGATATCATTCATTTAAACAACATGCACTGTTGCAGTAGCTCATAACTGCCCTTTAACCTACTGACACTTTAATCAATTTGTACCTGCATATTTGATGAATTTTCCAAAAAGTACCCAGTATGCATGATTCTCTTGCTCAAAGTTCATTGGTTTCTCACTTCCTGAAAAATAAAATGCAGAAAAGGCTCTTGTAAACCTGTGTAAAACACATGTATTCCAGTAGCTGCTTCCACATTCGCCTGATTGGAAACACAGTTACATCCTTTGCTTTTTCCTATGGAGGTTGTACTTACCCAAGGTTCCTCATTGTTATTCCTTCTTTTAGTGGTTAGATAGCATTCCATTATGCCCTAATTGTATTTCTCCAGTACTAAAATTTGCACTGGTGCCATTTAGATTGTTTATAGTATTGTGTAATTGTAGATAATCCTCCAGGGAATAAATGTTCAGACGTCATGTTGTATACATGAATTTTCCCTTTGGGGAAAATTCCCAGAAATTAAGCTGCTGGATTAGGATCTGAGGTACATTAGTATTTTTAAGTTGGTATAATCTATGTTCTTATCAGTTAGAGTGCTCCTTTCTGATATATTTGGCAACACGGTGAGTTGTCAAATAGTTTACTTTTATTAATCTGGTAAAAAATGGATTCTGGCTTTAGTTCTACTTCACATTTGTTTCCTGGGATTGAGCATCTTTATATTGTATAAAACCCAATTCTATTCAGTTTTCCGTAAACACAAATACATACCCTTACGCCATTGTTCTATTATCTCATGATCTAATTTCATGTTTTGGAAACTCTTACCATGCCAAGAAATTGTTCCTTTTTTATGATATGATATGATAATTGCCAAAATCTCCCGAGTTTGTTCATAGTAGTTTTTTTAATTGCTGTTTTGAAGTTGATTTACACTCACTGTAAACTTTTTTCCTTAAAGATTCTAATTTTCTGTCATGTTTGAAAAGGTCTTCACTCAATTTCTTTAATTATCTTAACTTTTTAAAAATAAGATTTATTTATTATCATCTGAAAGGCAGATTTACAGAGAGAAGGAAATACAGAAATATCTTTCAAACGTGGGTTCACTCCCCAAGTGGCTGCAATAGCCAGAGCTGAACCGATCCAAAGCCAGGAGCCAGGAGCTTTTGGTCCCAAGCCTTTGGGCCATCCTCTACGGCTTTCCCATGCCAGAAGCAGGAAGCAGGATGGAAAATGGAACAGCTAGAACATAAATCAGCATCCATATGGGATCCTGAACATACAAAGTGAGGATTTAGCCACTGAACCATCATCCCAGGCATTAATTATCTTAATATTTTATATATTTTAGTTTTCATATAACTCTCCCAATTTGGAGTATTACTTTTAAAGATTTGTTTTTGAGGATTTATTTATTTGAAAACCAAAGTTAACAGTGAGAGAGGGAGAGATAGAGATAGATCTTCCATCGCTGGTTCACTTCCCAGTCGTTGAAGCCACGAGTCAGAAGCTTCCTCTGACTCTCCCACACAGAGAGCAGAAGCCTAAGGACTTGAGCTGCCTTAAACTGCTTTTCCTAGTCCCACAGCAGGCAAATGGAGCAGAAGTGGAGCAGCTGGGACACAAATCGGTACCCATATAGGATGCTGGGATCACAGCATTACTCACAACTTTATTCACTATGTCACAATTCTAGTCCTATATCTTAAAGGGTTTGAAAGCTAATTTTCCTAGCTAGATATTTTAAGACATTCCCACCCAGGTAAAAACATCATGTTTTGATCCTGGAAACAAAGTTACTTTCTGAACCCAACATAAAATGTATGCTTCATTCTTACCATAGTTCTTAGTATACTTATCATACTTTTTTTCCCTTAATCTATTAAATTAAGAACTTTAACCTTTTCACATGGAAGAAGCACTTTATGATTTATCTTTGGTATAGCTAACTTGTCAGTATCACTAGTCTTGTGCTTTTGATCCATTGTTAAGCAGGGAATTATCTTAGCACAAGCACTGTAATATTGCAATAATCAGCTTGATGGCCCACATGACCACTAAATTACTACTAGCATGTGGGCAATATGTGAATAACAATAGCTTCATATCCTGTGCAGCAAGGAGTAAGACAAGACATGATTTAACCATGCAACTCAGAATGCATGTAATTTAAAAATTAAAAATTATTTATTTTGGGAATTTTCTACTTATTTTTGGATTGGAGTTGAAACTAGGTAACTGAAACCATAGTAGATCAAGAAGAGGGGTTGTTGGGGAGCCATAGTGTATGTGCATTTTCTAAGTTATCTGAGAGCTCCATGATAAATCAAGGGCTAGTTTTTGTGTCTCAGTCTACCTTAAGAGCTCTTTCAGTACTGGATGTATGTATCCAGCAGAGATGATAAGATAGTGAGAAAGGTTGTTAAGGATGTGTTAAGCCTCTTACAGTGCTGACTTATTGCTTTAAAGGTGCAGTAAATATCAATTCAATTTTAAAAAGAACTCCTGTGATGATATTGACATGAATTTCAAGTTTTTAAGTTTTTTTACGATTCATCTTGGGCCTGGCGCAGCAGCCTAGTGGCAAAAGTCCATGCCTTGCACACACCAGATCCCAAATGAGCACGAATTAATGTCCTGGCTGCCCTGCTTCCCATCCAACTCTCTGCTTGTGGCCTGGGAACTCAGTCCAGGACAGCCCAAAGCCATGGGACCCATCACCCATGTGGACAACCTGGAAGAAACTCCTGGTACGTGGCTTCAGATCGGCTCAGTTCCGGCTGTTGTGGCCACTTGGGGAGTGAATCATTGGATGGAAGATCTTCTTCTCTGTTTCTCCTCCTCTTTTTGTATCTGCCTTTCCAATAAAAGTAATCTTAAAAAAACAGAGAAAGATTCATCTTGGACTGATTCCATGCTTGAAGGCAAAACTGCCCATACATCATTACTGTAATTATGCCTAAACAAATACATCTCTTATCATCCATCTATTTGATTTTATTCTTGGCAGAGTTAAGAAAGGATCTCCAACATACCTACCAAGAAAGTGAATTGTCCATTCTAGGTTTGAATTTGAGAACCTACTTCCTTTTGCCCTAATTCTTACTAACATTTTCAAGTCCCTCCAATGTATCTTCATTTCCTGGAACCTCTTCTCCAGCTTAACACTTAGCATGTAGTAGCATTGAAATTTTAGTTTAAGTTAATCATTTGAGAGAGAAGGCAACTCTGGATCCTAAGATTATTTTGATAATCCAAATAAAAAATAGTAAAAAGTTAAACAAACCAAGAGTGAGAAACAAAGGCAGCTTAAATACTAGGGGACAAAATTGGTTGTGTTCACAATAGTTTGCACATAAGGAAAAGAAAATAATTGTTTTAATTCATTAAGTCAAGTTATTATTAAATTATTAAATTAAGTCAAGTTATTATTGAATTATTAAATTATAAATTAAATTATTAAGTTATTATTGAATTATTAAATTATTAAATTACCTGCATTGTGCTAGGTAGCAGAAAAAGATAGCAAAAAAGCCTATACCTGATCCCAAGGAGCTTATAATCTAGAGGAAGGATAATAGCATTCAGTAGACTGACGGAGTGAGATCTTGATGACTTTGAGATTACTGGCTTGGACAACTGGTTGGACAGTTGTGCCAGAACCAGAAATGCAGAAAGAGCAAATGGTGAAACCGGTTATATAATGCTAAAAATAATCAATTGCACAGTGTCTTAGTCCATTACATGGTGGTGTTTTTGTAACAAAAATTATAGAGTAGCTGATAGGCAATGGGAATTTGGACCTCCTGGTTCTGGAGGCTGGGATGTCTGTGATGAAGGTACTGGCATCTTTGGTCCTAAGAGGGACCTGCTTTCTACACAGCCTTCTTACTGTGTTCTCACATGCTGGAAGGCATCAGGCAGTGCTCCCTGCTTTTTGGTGTCACTAACACTAACAATGTATAACTAGAGATAGCACCCAGATAAAGTAGTATAATTTGAAATGCAATGAGAAAGTTTGTTTCCTTAAAATAAGTGTTTAAGATTAACAGTCTACTAAGCCTATGCTTCTATCATTCTGTGATCTTTATCTATCAAAAACCAGAAAAAAAAAATGCTTCAGATTAACAGTAACCAGAAAAGATTTTTTAAAGGATCTCTTTGGTTTTTTTTTCATTTCCCCTAAGAATGTTATTTTAAATATTGAGCTCCCTCTAGTGAACTTAGAATGTGATCTGCCTTGCTCATTTAAGAATTCCACAAATATTTTCAGAAATTCAACTCTCCTTTAGCTACCACTAAGTACAGTTACTGACAGAACACAAAGGGTGAAAAAATGCCTTGAACATGATTAAGGGAATGGAAAGTGGAAACAAGTTCAGAATCTTAAAGGAAAACAGAATGGCTAGAAATCAATAGCTCACATTGGGACATAAATGATATAGTGGGATGCTCTTGAGACAGCATACTGTGGACTGAGAAACTGATGTTTGATTCAGTATGATGGAAGGCAATTCTGTGGAATTATGAAGGGAAAGATCTAAATAGGACGTTTAAAGAAATTATCATTAGGTGTAGAGAGACTGAACTAGAACTAGGAAGAGTAAGGACAGGGACACTAATGTCACGGAAATTGGATGTCAGAATCATGACTGGACAATGCAGCAGCAACAATGCACTACCTCATCCCACCCAGGAAATATCTCAGAAATAGCTAAGAAACAGGTAACTTGTTCTTGAAACGTTTTAGCACTTTATGGGGCTCCTATGGGGCAATATGGAAAAAATGCAATTCTTCACAGATACTTCTCCACAAAAGAAAATAAAATGTTTAAGAATCTAGGACTCAATGGAAAATGATATTTTTAAAATTATTTTGGCTGTTGGGGTCATTTGGGCACTGTATTGGTAGCTGGAGGGTCTCTAAGTTTTCCCTTCTCTCTGTGTATCTTTGCACTGACTTTCAAATCAACAAAATAATTTTAAAAATATAATTTTCCAGTGAGTCCCAGATTCTTCAACTAATGCATTGTCATTCAATATGATTTTTTTCTATCTTCTCAGAGTATTTTCAGACCTACTTAACACATGTTCTTCCTCCTTTTAATATGCTTCTGCCTGGAGCTGAGCTCTTTGAAGTGGCTCAGTTATTTCACCATACTATGATTTTGTTAAACATTTTATTTTCTTTTGTGGAGAAGTATCTGTGAAGAATTGCATTTTTTCCATATCACCCTATAGGAGCCCCATAAAATGCTAGAATGTTTCAAGAACAAGTTACCTCTTTCTTAGCTATTTCTGAGATATTTCCTAGATTGGAAGCAAAACAGCCAAGACTCAAATCAATATTGGATGTTAATGTCACAGGAAGTGACTTATATTGCTGTACCACAATGACAGCCCTTATTTCATTGACATAGACATTCATTGCATCAAGAAATTCAAGATTTTTCATATTACAAACAGAGGAAAGTAGAACAAAAGCCACAGAAATCAAAACATGCTCCATAAATATAGTCTCTGCTTTCTTGGTGAATATCAAGACATTAAAATTTATGAGGTTAAGTCAAGTCAAATTCTCATTTAATTCAACTATGTCTGGTGAAAAGTAATAGGGATTTGGTACTTAATATTGTAGCAAAATGTAGAATGTCAACTTAAACATGATTTGGGTACTTGATGTTATAATTACTATAGTCTAAAAAGCACATTGCTTTTTTTTATTAATTATTTTGCATTATGTGACAGTTTCATAGGCTCTGGGAATCTTCCTACCCCTCCCGACGACCCTCCCCCCTGATGGATTCCTCCACCTTGTTGCAGTATTACAGTTCAAATTTAATCAAGATTCTTTCTTTGCAAACATATACCAAGCATAGAGTCCAGCTACTTATTGTCCAGATGGGTTGAACAGTTTCTTTGGGAGACTATTTCTGGTCTGAAGTTAGAGCTGGTAGAATATCATCCCAGTCAATTAAGAGTCCCAATATAACATCAACAGCAATTTGCAATATTATGGAATTGACATGGTTTTGAGTAACCAGTATGTTAAAAAAAAAATGCAAGTTCTTAACCACATCCTATGATTAGCTCATTGACAATTCAATTTTAGTTTATATACAGGACCGGCTGCTATATACCTTAAAATTTAGCTGTCTCGAGTCTATTTCATTTTTGTATTTAGCCATTTGTTGTGTTGAAGTATAATTTTGCTGATCTTGGCAGATTTTAGGATAATCTAGACTGGCTTGTAACTCTAACAAGACATTTGTCGACAATTAAGGTGCAGAACATTTTTTTTTAGGGGGGTGTGCAGGAAAATCCTCAACACCATGGTGAGGAGTGACTAATCTTTGTGTCCCACCCAGCGAGGCATGAGCCAATCCACACCAGCTCTTTCCTGTCAGATTCCAAGCTCTACTTTTTGTTGTTTGTCTATTTATTTTAGGTTTTTTTTAGTTTGTATGATTGTTTGTTTGTCATGAGGGGTTTTCGGAGTGATCCCGATGGTCATTGCAAGAGAAAGTGGGGGTCCAGAGCCGGAGCCAGGCTAGGACCAGAGAAAGCTCTCCTCCCTGGTCCCGGGGTACGTTTATTGTTCTTTTGTTTCTGCGGACCGCTCAGGGCTTCTGGTTGTCTGTCCGATGATGTTAGTTTCTGCATGGTAGTGTTTGGACTTCTTCCATCCCCTGCGGAAGCTCCGGTTAGGGGTGGGTGACCTCAGAATACTCGGCCTGCGAGGGCATCCAATTCCCTGTGGCCTCCTTGGCAGTTGGGATATAGTCCTTGTTGCTCATATTAATAGTTTGTGGTGAAGGTCTGGGAGTCTTCATGGTTGGGATCCAAGCTTCCTCCTTACCACCTGCTCCACTCTGGAGAAGCACATTGCTTTTTAAAATGTCAACACTTCTTATGGCGCAGAAGAAAATGTAAATGATTTGTACACGGATACATGGATTACTGTCCATTCCTTTTGGAGTAAGAACAAACAGAAATGTGTTAGCATTAGCTGTGTGATTAGCACAAACAAGGCAAGAGTGAAACAATTTTGTTGGTCTGAGCTCAGATGGATTCTGCCTTGGCCATATTTATGAAGTACACAACAGATGGTAAGATAAAATGTTTTCAATAGTTTCTAAAGTAATAATATGAGCATATAAAACATGTTTTACCAAAATGTAGGGAAAAAATCTGTTTCATATTCATGTTTATGTAGATTTTTTTCAGTGCCTGAAAAATTCAAGGTGTGAGATATAAAAATATCTACTAATGACTACAGGCAAGCATATATAACACCCTACTAGGTGTCTAGTGTGATATCCAAGAATTTTGGTGCAGAAAACGTTCTAAAAAGTTTTTAATGATGACACCAAAAATAAACAATGTAAACACAATATTAAAAAAAGCAACTTTAAGTTCACTTTGGCAATGGTTTCTAAATGTCCAAGTGGCCGAAATCTTCAAAGTTCAGGAATCTTGACCATGTCTCAGGTTCTGTAGATCTGATGTGGACAATGGAAATTGTATTTCAAAAAATCTCTAATTTATTGTTATGTTCAGACATTTCTGGGTGTCAAAGGACTGAGGAAATCAATTAAAGTTCCTTAGCAAAAGTGAGGTCTGAATTGCTTACCCACAGCATTCTAACACTATCCCCTGAGCAGTGGCAATGTAAAACTAAAACTAGCATGTTGAGAAGTGAAGATACGTGCGGTATGCACCTCTCTTCCCTCCCCGCCAACCCAAAAAGGTGGACTTCCAATAAAGCTGTTAAATATATTGTGACAATAGGATGCCGGACTTTCTACCACTGTTTATACCAACAGTGTCATGATAAACTTAAATAGCAGAATGATGGATTTGTGTCTGTTGCTGAAGGACTATATTATTGTCATAATAAGGGGGGAAACACAAGGGGTAGGGTAAGTGGGGAAGGTGGAAGGGGACTGTTTCGGAAAATAAAAATTTTAAACAACTAAAGCAAGTGAGGCAGTGTGACAACTTTGGGCAAGTCCAAGATGCTCAGTGAGGTCCTTAGAAACATGTTTATTTGGAGTAGGATGCTTAGAATCATCTTCTCAAGGAAGTAAGGCTGACATTAGTTTTAAAAACAGGGACAAGAAAAGGTGTTAAAGAAAATAGAGATCAAGAGGTCATCAAGTATGAAGGGAAAAACAATAAAAAGAAAGCTGAAAGATATTTCCAGAAATTAGCAGCTTCTAAGTATTAAAAGGTTAAACATACCAATAAGTGTTTAATTACTCACTGACACCTCTCAAATGAAATTGTTTATATGGTCCCTGTGTTGTGGATTAGCTTTCCTATCTTTTAGAAAATGCAAAATAAAAAACATAAGAAATACTATATCAAGATCTGAATCCCAGATTCACCATTTATTACGTTTCCTGGAAAAAACCACTTTCCCTTCCAAGACTCAATTTCTAATACAAAATGGACTTGTTAGTGGGATTTTAAGGGCAGGCTGCAGTCACTACTTTTTTCACCAGCACTAACTCTGTGCTCAGTCATACTGAATGATGCTACCAATAACCCTGTTTTCCCAGATACCTTGGAGCTATGGCATGGACCTTCCCTAAGGTTACCAACAGACTATATGGCATCTTTGTGAGACTGACAGAGGTTTTGCTAGAGCACACAGTCAGCTGAGTTGGGCTCCTAGGAAGTTTCAGCACTTACTCATCTCCTGAGCAGTCAACTTTGTGCAAATTGACACCTGCAGAACCGAGCTCAGCATCTCATCCTTCCTTCGCCTCAGTACTGTCTCCTCTCACTCTCCAAGCACACTACTAGTTTACTACACATATTCTGAAGCAACGCCTTCTGTCTTTCCCAAAGCCTGTAATTCAGGCTCTTTTCTGTTTTTGATCTTGCTTGCCTGTGATACAGCAAGAACGAAAGTTTCCATGTAAGAATGCACTCAGTCATCCATCTCTTTACTGAAAGCCTGGTGATGCGTCCCACCTTCCAGGTGAAAAGTAGAAGGTAGTTTCATTGTTCCATTTCATAGGTATACAGAGTCCTTCATGATTGACCAGTCCTCTGCTTACTTCTCTCGACTCCATTATCCACGCTACCCACTAAACACATTGCACTGCAGGTCAATGAAAGTTGTCTAGTCTCTGCTTCTTTGTGTAATCTGTTCATTCTCTAAGACCTTCACTCTCTTAGCCAAATTCTGCTTGTATTTCATATTTCAGTTTTGAAATCACTTTTTCTAGCACATTTTTTGCCCCCTGCACAGCTGTTGGAGTCACTTTTCTAGATCCTTTTTTTCCACATATACTTTTTATTCTATATTCTAACTGTATATTTAGCTGTTTACCTTCCAAACCAGGCAATATCTGCAATTTGAATAGGCTACATGCCCAGTTTATCAACTGCTGTGCTCTTGTTCAGTCTGTGCCTGGCACATGGAGGATGCTTAATAAATATTTATTAAGTTGGCTCACATTAAACATTAATAGAGCAATTGGCATGGCGTCTGCCAAATAATGACTACTTCTATCATGCTACTATTTAAAAGACTCCTTTATCAGATCTTCAACTCCTCAATGACCATATTAGTAGGAATTACCAGGATATTAGAAAATATAAAATAGTTATCTACAAATGTCTAAAAATAACCATTTTTATATACATTTATATCACCAGTTCCTGGTATGGGACAAGGAACATAATGCAGTGAAAGTTATTTTTCATTGGAATTAAAAAAAGAAGTTAATACTCTATTATTGTTTGATACTTGCATTCTTTGCAGCAATGGTAGTTCATAAGTGAAAATATTATATATATATATATATATATATATATATATATATATATATATATATGCCAGTATGGTCAAAGTATTACTTACAGAACATTTATTTCATAAGGATTAAGATATGGAAGAAATAAATTTTTCCAAATGTTTGTAACCATGGGAAATCAGAGAGAATCATTTTAACAATGCTATGTGCACAAATTTACTTCTATGTTTTTTATCCAAAGTCAAATAGATAATACTACAGAAAAGGTATATGAACATTGATCATTAAAACATTTTCACAATTGTCGCACCTCTTTTTTCTCAAAGTAATCTTAGCTGTCAATTCAGGATGAATTGTTTACCAGGTACTGTCCAAGCACTGTCACACAATTTCTAAACCTCATGGAAGATGTTTTAGCAATATCAAAAAAGGAGACTAAGATACAGAAAGGCTAATACACTTTTCCAAATTCCTAACAGGGTTTAGTTTAGGTTCTCCAGAAAACCGTCTCTGAGATAGTATTCATTGTGCAGAGTGTTTCCTGGAAAGTAGCTCTGAGGGAAAGCTAGCAGGATAGGGTACATGGAAATGTTGAGCTCTGATTCAGTCCTACTGATAGCTTTATGCATCCTTTGAGAAGGGAAAAACTAACTCACAGAAGTTTTCCTACATTGGGTCCAAGGTATCACTCAAAAGGGAGGAAACACGGGTGAGAAATTCACACAAGCTGAAACAATTCCCAGGAACTAAAGGCTATTTTTCAATAGCATTCTCACAGGCTAACCAAGTGAGATCTTGTTGACATATCAAAGTGCCCAAAATTTTCCATCAGTTTTGCTACATCAGTCCTCTCATTTATATGTAAGGAGCAGCATCTCTGGAGACTGGCAGCCTCTCTTCCTGAGGGAAACTTAATAAGGAACTTAATCTACAACTGGCCTGTGGGGGGCAAGGCATATACACAGTCGGCCTCCTCTTTAATCTATTCCAGATTGCCCTCACCCTTGGAAAGCACTTCTTCCAGTCTGAGCTGGTGAACTACTGACTTGAATTGTCCTCCCTGGAGAGTGTGAGACCCTGATCATTATTCCCTTCTTAGGATCATTATTCCCTTAGGGTGTGGTTGCCATATTGCTTATTTAATATCACGATTGGTCAAAAGAGTAGTAAAGGCATCCAAGTGCATCTTCTGAGTGCTAAACTCTTCTAGCCTTTCTAGATTTTGTAACTATAGTTCTTAATCCTTCTGAAAATCATGACCAAAGATCCCCATGATGGGTATATATATTAGCCACAGCTTAGAGCTCAATGAAATACCTTGTGTCACCTGGTGAAAATATTCACTTCTTGAGTAATGGAAATCTCAGAGTTCTGGTTATAGGAAGAACACTTCCCTAAGAAATTCTGCAGGAGGCATTAAAAGCAACACCACTCCTCTTTCTATTCCATAGTTCCTGGACTCTTGCATTAAAAACACAGAATAGTATAAAGACAGAACTTAAGATGTTTCTTAAAGCCTGTAACAGAAAATGCTGACTCATATTCAAAACATGTGGTTTGAAGTATCAGAATGGACCTCTGGCTCAAGGAGGAGGTTCAATGTAGTCATCTATTAAGTGCTAGTTGGTTTTTTTAGGCCTATCAGGGACAATCTAGAAGCCTAACATTTTTCCCTGCTGCTAGCATGTAGAATATGTTGTGCCAGAAATTGAGATTAGCCTTGAGAAGAAAGAAATCAAATTATTGTGCCCTTGTCTAGCTTCCATCTCTGCTTTATCACTTATATGCACACTTGACTTATCAATGACACAGCCTGTTTAGTAAAAACTTCCAAATAATTTTCTCTACTTTATTCTTTTGTGGTTCTTCCAAAACAAATGCACTCTGAAGTGTATTATATCAACACATAATTAAAAGGATCCATACATTCTGTACCCCTCCTCACATTTCTATCCTACAGACACTTCTACCCTAAATGCATGTAGTCTTCCAATCTTGTTGTTTCCAGGCCTCTGAAGAGCTAGCTAAGCTATTCAACTCAACAGTGAGTCTGCACACAGTCTAACGAAAGTCACTTCCTGGTCCACACAAAGTGAGTCACCAAGTACATCCAAAGCTCTGCAGAGCAGGAAGATTCTTTCTTGCACCATCAAACCCATGCAGGTAAGACTGTAATGCAGTGATCACACATATTTGAATTGAGCCTCCATGAAACTGTACTACAGTTACCACACATGTTTGAGTTGTACCCTCATACCAAATGAACCCAGCTGTGAACCAAGTTCAGACATTTTTCTGCTCCAGTACTTATACTAGAAAGTATTTTGACTCATGCTCAATTATGAATAAAACAATCGACTTTTCATTCCATCCTAAGATGGACTGCTGTTGGCCCGCCCTCCCTTCTTAACAGTTACTCGGCCTAACAAAACCAAGGTCACAATGGGCAGCTTTGGTGTCTCGGTGCCATATTGTTTGGGTACTTTCTTTGCCAGGGCCCAGTGATAAGCCAGAAGTTGTTCTTCACATCTCTAATGCAGATAAAATGATCTTGTTTCTGGATTTCATGAATCTAGGCTGTGATTCTTCCATCCAGACTTTCCATAATTACACCATAGCACTGATACACTGATATCTAAAATACTACACAGTTTGCCTGGCAGTACAACCTCAGAACAGGGCCGCTCACACTACAAGCTTAAATCTGCTGTGGACCATTTTCCCACTTTGTTTTGTTAAATGGTTATTTCCTTATTTATCTGGGGGAGGAGGGAAGGGAGAGAGAGTGTTGGAGAGAGACCGTAAATTGGGTGACAGGTGACCCAACTATTTGAACCATCATGAACTACCTCCTAGGATGTACATTAGCTGGAAGTTGGAATTGGGAAGGTAGCTTGGACTTGAACTCAGACCAATATAGGATATGGGTATCCCAAGCAGCACCTTAACTATTACGCCAAGTGCCTGCACCAACCCTGTCCTATTTCTAGGTCCTGTTTAAAGCAGAAACCTTTCACATAGCTGCTAGTGTGTGATTCAGCACTATTGTCATAGGTAGAATGTGCTGTTTCAGAGCTTAAAAACTTCCATCAGGTACTGTAGAGACACAAGAGATGAAATAGCTTACCCCAGCTATTATATAAATAGCTTCCCTAGCACACCACTGACCACTACATTGCTTGTAATTATTTCAATGTAGCCAGTTCTCAACCTTCAGCATGTGTCTCTTACGCCTTCAAGTACATGTGTCTTCCTTAGGTTTCCAATGTTATATGCTCTTCTCACTTATTTACTCTATTAGTTTAATATCATTGATTTGGCAGTTCACATCTTTTTAAACTATACCAAATTTTGGCACAGAATAGAAGAGGTATATCCTGTGCTATAACTGTTTAAAAAGGTATATCTTTATCCCTTTCACAAATAAAAACTGCTTCTTCTTTTTTCTGATAAGGAAAGAAGATAAATCTTCCAAATCAATATCTCAAATAACACACCTTTTAAAATAAGACTTATTTGTTTTACTTGAAAGTCAGAGGAGTTACAGAGAGAAGGAAAGACAGAGGAAGCAATCTCCCATCTGCTGGCTCACTCCCTAAATGGCCAAAAAGGCAGAGCTAGGCAGGTCAGAAGCTGGAAACCAGGAGCTTCTTCTGGGTCTTCCTTGTGGATACAGGGGCTCCAAAGACGACTGCCATCCTCTGCTGCTTTCTCAGATCATGAAGAGGAAGCTGCATCAGAAATGCAGCATTCAGGACACAAACTGGAGCCCATATGGAATGCTGGCACTGCAGACTAAGGATTAGCAAGCTAAATAAATCACTGTACTGGCACCTTCAAATAATTCAGATCCACTTGAACCTGGAGTCATCCAGGATCCCACATGCACTCAGTTCAGAAGAAAGGCTGGGGGGACATGTTCTCTTGGTGTCCCTATTACCTCAGACCCCATGTCTGGCCATTCTCATAATGGCTGTGTATTCTTTCTCCTGCATCCAGTCAGCCACAAAGTGGCTGTGTTGTTTTCTTGTGGAAAGGACTGGACAGCCAGTGCTGCCACTGCTTGCTGCGGTATTGCTCAGGCTTTTCTACAATAACTGAGCCCAGGGCCCAAACACAGGCTCTAGTCCAGATATTGAAGTATGGTCGACTTCCTGCTGGTAAATTTCACTCAGTCTCTTTGGTCATCCATACTTGATGTTTTCTGATGGTACAAGCTGAGCACCATCTGTGTTGCCTCTCATGGTGTTTTTGTTTTCAGTGACTTCACAGTTCTCTGTGGGTCATACCTTTTTAGCTGTTACTTCAACATTGCTGTTCTTTACTGTATTTTTTTTTTCATCTGGCTTCTGAAGTATTATAGCCCAGCCTCAACGGCTTTGCTTCCTGTCATTCTTACTGCTGATAATGAACCTAGTTCTATATAATGAATCTAGTTCTGTCATCAGCCCAAGCCTGAAGAAAGTCTCCAATTGAAACAAGTAATGATGCCAGCAATCTGTTATTAGTGCACTTTTATATCTTTTTTTTAAAATATTTATTTTGTTTTTATTACAAAGTCAGACATATTGAGAGGAGGAGAGACAGAGAGGAAGTGGAGCTGCCAGGATTAGAACCAGCAGCCATATGGGATCAAGGCAAGGACCTTAGCCACTAAGCCACGCTGCTGAGCCCCTTTTGTATCTTTTTTACAAAGAGATTTATTTACTTTTATTGGCAAGACAGAATTATAGAGAGAAGGAGAGACAGAGAGAGAAAGATCTGCCATTTGCTGGTCCACTCCCCAAGTGGCTACAACAGCCAAAGCTGAACCAAGCTGAAGCCAGGAGCCAGAAGCTTCTCTTGGGTCTTCCATGTGGGAGTGCAGGGTCCCAAGGAACTGGGCCATAATCTTTCCCAGATCATAAGCAGGGAGCGGGTTGGGGAAGTGGAGCAGCTGGAAATGAACTGGCGGCAGTATGAGATCCTGGTGGATTCAAGGTGAGGATCTAGCCACTAGGCTATCACGCTGGGCCCCATTCTTTATATCTTTAATAAATGCCGTGGGATGGGCATTTAGTCTAGTGATTGAAACTTATGAATCCTGCATCTGAATATCTAGCTGCACCCTCCATCTTCAGTTCCTGATTCTAGATTTTTACTGATGCCAACCCTGGGAGGCAGTCGTAAGGGCTCAAGTATCTGCATTCCTGACACCCACATGGGAGATCTGGGTTGCATTCCATCCCAACTTTGGCTCCTTCTGGATACAGCATTTGGTTTGTGAATCAATCTCCCCACACCCCCATTTCCCTCTCATACTTTCAATCATGCTCCCAAAGTTAAAAAAAATGGTATACATTTGTTTCTTCCTCAGAAATCTAATCATCCTACAATATTCATACAACCAGTTTCCCGAATCTTTAATTCTCTTCTGCCAACTACCATTGTGAATTGACATTTCAAGTCACTTATCATGGTCACTACTTTTCTCATGTTTCTAGGACCCTCTGTAATTGGCTTTTTCACCACCTCTTGGGGGTATAAATTTTATAATTTGAGACTGTACTCAAGATAATTAAACTCCTTATCCATTCATCCTCAGAATCTACACCCAAAGTACTCCTCAGCTCCTGTCCAGACAGGCTACTTGGTCATTCATTTCCTTTGGGGTATAGTCCATTTCCTCCCATCAGTACTTTATTATATTTGCAGTTATAGGGGGGATGTGAGTACAGATCTTGAGGGGTCTTATGTTGCCTTAAATGAAGAAGAGACTTTTATATGTCTTTGTCAAATCAGTAGTTAAGAATGCTATGCTACTCTAGTTTTAATGATTTATGATTATTTTAAAATTGGCTGTATATAGATAAAGTGATTATTTTTCCATTCAATTGCAATTTTTGATAGTCATTGTCTGTATTCCCACTAAATTAAGGTCTTTTTAAACGATGTATTTATTTTTATTGAAAAGGCAGATTTACAAAGAGAAGAAGAGTCAGAGAGAAACATATTTCATCTGCTGGTTCACTCTCCAAGTGGCCAGTGTCCGTGCCAGAGCTGAGCTGATCTAAAGGCAGAAGCCAGGAATTTCTGAGTGTCCCATGCAGATGTAGGATCCTAAGGTTTTTGGGCCATCCTTCACTGCTTTGCCAGGCTAAAGCTGGATGGGAAGTAGAACGGAGAAGCCAGGACACAAACCAGCTCCCATATGGGATTCTGATGCTTACAAGGTAAGGATTTAGCCACTGAGCCACCACGCTGGGCCCCTAAATTAAGTTCTTTTTGCTTGTTAAACTTCTCATTTGGCAAAATATTAATCCTTTTATCATAATGCAAATCTAAAATATATTATCTCAAAAAATGAAAAACAAAGACATGTATACATACATATATATATATATTTATTTATTTAAAGGTATGTTTTATTTAAAAGATAGTTACAGAGAGAAAAAAGGTGAGAGAGAGTGATCTCCCATCTACTAGTTTACTCCATATAAGGCCATAATGGCTAAGGATGGGACACACCAGAACTAAGAGCTGCAAGTTTCTTCCTGGCATCCCATGTGGGTGCAGAGACCCAAGCATTTGGGTTGTCTTTAGCTCTTCTCCCAGGTGCATTAGCAGGGAGCTGGATCAGAAGTGGAGTAAAGGTGGTGTGAATGAGTAGTACTGCGGCCAGACGCTTTCCCTGTGTGCCACAATGCTAGTCACAATAAACTTACATTTTAATTTTGTTTTCTGCTTTCTCTGATTTATTTCTTTTTTTAAATTTTTATTCATTAATTACATTGCATTATGTGACACAGTTTCATAGGTACTGGGATTCTCCCCACCCCTCCCCAAACCCTCCCACCATGGTGGATTCCTCCACCTTGTTGCATAACCACAGTTCAAGTTCAGTTGAGAGTCCCTCATTGCAAGCATATACCAAACATAGAGTCCAGCATCTTATTGTCCAGTCAAGTTCAACGGCTTCTTAGGTATACCCTCTCTGGTTTGAAGACACAGCCAGCAGAGTATCATCCCGATCAATTAAAAGCTCCAACATACCATCAGCAAAAATTTACATAATTATGGAATTAATTGACATAGTAATGAGTAACCATCATGTTAAAAGTAAATTCGAGTTCTTAACCACCTTTTGTGACCACCTCATTGACATTTCAATTTTAGTTTATACACAACATATAACATACATAACATAACATGCTATACATAACATCATATCATCTTAAATTAAGGCAAACATGTGGTATTTAACCTTTTGGGATTGGCTCATTTCCCTTAGCATTATGGTTTCCAGTTTGGCCCATTTGGCCACAAAGAACTGCATTTTGTTTTTTTTAATAGCTGAGTAGTATTCCATGGAGTAGATGAACCATAGCTTTCTTATTCAATCCTCTGCTGATGGGCATTTTGGCTGCTTCCATGTTTTTGTAATTACTGATTGTGCTGCTATGAACATAGGAGTGCATGTTGGTTCCTCATAAAACTTTTTATACAGCTCTCGAATGGCATTCCTGCCACCAGTTCACCATATTAATTTGCCACCAGTAAAAGCTTTAACTACTGGCTCACTCATAATATTTCCACATCTCTGATGTTAAAATCAGGGTCACTGTTCAACCCTATTGACAATTTGGCAGCTGAGAGCTGGTTTACAAATCCAGGTCAGTTCAACATCAAAGCACAAGTTGTCCCCTCTAAGAAATCTGCTTAAGCCTCGGAAAAATTCTTTTATGTCAATGGTTAAATGTAACACTATCATAATTATCTGTGTATCTGTTTTACTTCCCCTAGTAAATACCTTTAAGCATGTGAGCTTGCCTAACTCATCTGTGACTCTCAGACAGCACTAAGGTTAGGGTCAGGCACCTAATTCCAGATGCTTCTCTTACCTCACCACCTGCTTCCTACTCCTCAGAGATCTGAATTCACAGTTCCATGGAAAGCTGCCACCCACTCCATATTCCCAGTCTTCGAAGGATGTTCTAATTTTTTCTAGTATACACAGCACTATCACCTCCTGACATTTACATCAAGAATCTGTTTCTTTTAGGACTATGGTCTGCTCCTACAGGAATTATGTAAACATCACAAGTGTTAGGAATCAGGTTCAGAAATGAGAGGAAATTAGGTGTGAATTCACAGTCAGAATGAATTTATTAGTCAGAAATAAATTTGCAACAGTGGCCACCTGCCAGAATGCATGTGGAGCAAGCACTTGGCAGAGGCCCTGTTTTCCAGCAGGTCCAGTAGTTCACAACTTAGAGAGGCTTAGGGTTTTGGAGGGAAGGGCAGTGGGTAGAGTTGGGGTAGCTTGTCCAAAGTTTTCAAACTCAATGAGCCTCCCTCTCTGGGAGCCAGGTAGTTGGAAAGGAATGCAGAGAATGGAGTGGGGAGCAATACAGGGTGTAACAGCTGGCTTTTAGAAGGTGGGAGCAAGAATCCCTGGGGTATTTGGTCAGATTTCATGCCAGGTGATACAATGGGTGAGGAATCAAACATGGCTAAGGCCTATATTTTTGTTCCATCTTCTTACTGGTTTATCCCTTGAAGCGGGTGAAGTGCCAGAAACATAGAACATTCCAAATAAATATTTGGTTGATAAATGAACTTGTTTATTATTTGCATAACTGCCCTCTGTAACATTCTTGTGGCTAGGACTGTAATCAGTACAGTAGTAAATAATGTAAGAGACACATAGAGGTATGCCACGATTAAATCCAGTGAGTGCATCGGAGATGAACTTTCAGTCTCCTCAGCCGAGAAAGACGGATGATTTCATCCACCTCTAGAACTGCACTGGAAATGTGAATTACAATGTAATAGTTTGAATTTGAATCAAGATGTCACAATACGTAAAACACACATGAGATTGAAAAGTCTTAGCATGAAAAAGTAAAATATCTTATTAATATTTTGATATTCATTGTATACAGAAATGGTGATTTCAATGTTCGTTCTGCTGATTCATTCTCCAAATAATCACAATAGCCACGTCCGGACTAGACCAAAGCCAGGATCCAGAGAACTCTGATTTTCCCACGTGGGTGGCAGGGGCCCAAGCACCTGGGCTACTCTCTGCTACCTTAGCATTAGCAAAAAGCTGGATTCGAAGCAAAAAAGATAGGACTTGAACCAACACTCTGACAATGTATGCAGGCTCAACCTGCTGTGCTACAATGTTGGCCCAAAAATAGTCTTTTGTAATATGTAAGGTCAAATAAATTCAATACATAATGTAAAAGAACAGTATTGGGTTAAATGAAAATTGTGTTTGCTTCTCTGTAGCTTTTAACAATACAACAATAACCACCTTCAAAATTGTGCATGTGTCTCACAACAGAACTATTTTAAATAGTTCCTTGACTAATGATGATGCAGATGAGAAAAGGACAAAGATATCAAGACTAAAATTTAATTGACTGAAGAATATACTGGACATGGCAAACAATGTTACAAAAGAAGACCAGGTGTTCTGTAAGGCTACAGCCCTGAACAATGGCAACATGCCTAAACTGTAAGCAATTAACAACAAAAAGGCATAGAAACAGACTTAGATCATATCAGGTTGATGGATTCTCTCAGAGTACACTTTGAATGAACGTAGCCAGTGGAGTTTCAAGGAAGAAGCAGAGTCAAGAATTATTGAGGGTAAAAGATCCACTCTTACAAGACTCCTATTTCTGGAACCAAGCTGAATGAATAGCTCTTGACAAGAAAACAAGACCTTAACCATACATGCATACAATAAGGCAGATATCCAGTTATTAGCAGTGCAAAATAAAATGAGCAAAGTGCTTACAGGTGAGTCATTGATGAGCTTCTGTCCCAATAAGTTTCATATTCCCCATCCCTATGCAGAACACTGGCCCCAGTGTGGTAGAATACCAAGCAAATCATTATACTGACTCCTATAAACAAACTTGGTGAGGACCCTAGTAGTAAGACATTAGTCAACCTTGGTTTGTCTCTCTCTCTCTCTCTCTCTCTCTCTCTCTCTCTCTCTCACACACACACACACACAAATCCTGTATCTAAAAATCTGCTTATAACTCATTGCAAAGGTTTACTATATTCTAAAATAGCACCCCTATATTCATTTTATGAAGACTTCTAAAGGAATCTTAACTAATCAAAGTGGAATAAACTGCAAAATGGAATTTTACAAAGTTTTATTATTTTAGGGGTTGATGTTGTGGCTTAATGAGTAAAGCTGCCATCTGCGGTATGGGCTCTGGTTGCTGTCCAGGCTGCTCACTTCGGATCCAGTTCCTTTCTAATGATCCTGGACAGGCAGCAGTATGGCCCAAGTACTTAGGTTCCTACATGCACATGGCAGAGCTAGAAGAATCTCCTGGCTTCTGGCTTTGGACTGGCCCAGTCCTGGCTGTTGCAACTATTTGGGGAGAGAACCATTGCATGGAAGATTTTTCTCTCCCCTGCCTCCCATAACTCTGTCCTCAAATAAATAAATAAATCTTTTTAAAAAATAGGTTCATCCTCAGTTGATAGTACTACAAATTATTAAGGCAGTTTTGGAAACAGTGTGGAAGCTCCTAGGAAACTAAAATTAGGCTTTCATATGATCCTGTAATGCCATTCCTAGATATATACCAAAGAAACTGAAATCAGATTGAATAGATGATTAAACTGCCATGTTCACTATGCATTTTTCACAATTACTCCATTGTGATTAGATAAAATACTTATATCATATATATGATGAAATATGTATCTATAAAATTAATTATACATATACAAAAATTATTTATAATCATATATTATGAGATAATTTATAAATATATATCTATAAAATTATCAATGGAAGCCATTACACTATGCTGGGCTTATATATAATTAAATTTAGTCCTGTAAAAATGCTTTTAGGAAAATAGCAGACAAAAATTAAGATGGCAGAATAGTGTAAGGACACATTTAAATGGATGGAGAACTATTGGCCAGTGTGAACCAGAGAGGGAACATTCCAGGAAATAGGCAAGGACAGAACAACAGCAGAGGCAAACCTGGAGAATGACAGATACAGGAAAGCAATGGAAACAATGGTGTGGTGTTGCAGTGACTGAGACACCAGCGGCATTCAGAAAGTGGCGATCTGGATTGCAACGGCAGCAGGAACTTCATCTGCAACACAGTGGGACAGGACATTCGCCAGGAGCTCAGGAGGTGAACTGAAAGAATTGCTCCTCTGCTGGTTTGTTTGATTTGACCAGGAGCAGAGACAGAGGCAGGTCCCATACAGGTGGTGTAGGAACAAGGTGGATTTCACAGCCCAGTCCACCTCCAAGAGCCGAATTGGGCGCCATTTTTGTTAAAGGAAGCAAGGGATATGGAGCAGGAATACGCATACAAAGAGTTGGGAGTAAACTCATTTCTGGCTCAGTGAACTGCAACAATGTGGCATCCCAGAGGTTCTACACAAGATAGATCCTAGCTATATAGGACACTTGGTGTCTCCCTAACCCTGGGACTTACTACAACCACAAGTGGGAAAAAAATTGTACTGACAATGGTGCAGTCTCAGCACAGGATCACAGGATCACAGGAGGTGGAGAGTGGTGAGCCAGGAACTGGGGCTGTGGAGACTATGGTGAAAATCTAACATAAGAACCCAGACCTGGAACTCACTGGAAGGAGTGGCACAAGTCACTACAAACAAAGAGCTGTGTGCCAACTGCAATAAGTAAAATTGAACTATAGACCTATGGGTGACACAGCTTAGAAACCTGCCCAAAGGAGAAGAATCTGATAACTAGAAGTACAATGACCAAGAGCAAAAGAAGACACACAGGCACAATAAATATTACTGAAGACTCCCCTGAAAAGGAGAGTTTTGCAAAGAAGCAAAACTCTTTGTCAACCTGAGAGTTCACTGAGGAAGACATAGATAAAATGGGGAATGCAGAATTCAGAACACTTATTATAAAGCTCCTTATCAACACCAAGGAGCACATAAAGCAGGTACTGAAGGAATTCAAGGAATATGTCACACTGGAAATGAACCAAATGAAAGCTGATACATCAGAAATGAAAAATACAGTGGAGCAAATTAAAAGTACAGTGGAGAGTCTCCAAAATTTCCCTAATCCAGAGAGAGAATTGGGAAACAACATCCAGGAAGAGCACAGAACTCCCAACAGGCTTGATCAAAAGCGATCTTCACTAAGACACATGATCATCAAGGTCTCTTCAATTGAACATAAGGAAAAATCCTTAAATGTGCATGTGAAAAAAATCAACTGACATATAAAGGAATGGCAATGAAACTCACAGGAGACCTCTCACAGGAAACTCTACAGGCCAGAAGAGAATGGAGTGACATATTCCAGATTCTAAAAGCAAAAAATTGTTAGCCCAGGATAATGTACACAGCAAAACTTTCCTTTGTCTTTGAAAATGAAATAAAATTCTTCCACAGTAAAGAAAAGTTAACAGAATATGCCTCTTTCAAACTTGCCCTACAAATGATACTTCAGGATGTTCTCTTCACAGAGAAGAGGAATAGCACCCACCAAAACCAAAGGCACATGTGAAAAACATCCCAGTAAAATGACAACAGAAGACTAAATCAATGAACAACCCATTGCTAAAATGACAGAACCAACTTACCACCTATTTGTATTAACTCTGAATGTAAACAGCTTAAACTCATTTATCAACCATCATAGATTAGTAGACTGGATTTCAAAAACCAAACCCATCTATTTGTTGCCTACAGGAGACACATTTCACCAACAAATATCAGGGGAAACTATATCTCATGGATTTTGATTTTTTTAAATTAGTTTCATCTCTTCAGAGCGCTATCTTCTGATTAAATTTTTCAATGTCTCATAGATCATACAGTAGCATCATTTTCTTCAGGAAGGTTCTTGATTTTCCTTTTCTTTCTTCACTGAGACATTAGTTATTCAGTAGCATGCTATTTTAACTTTATTGGTGTTGTTAATTTCTTTTTTCTTCCTGTTATTGATTTTGTTGTGCGGCTTTTCATTTAAGAGGCTGTATAGTAGCTGTGTAATGGAGACTATCATGCCCAAATGTGAGGATACAATGCAGTATGCATCTCTACTTAAAGGCAAACATGGACTCCCACTGAAACTATTTACTATATCTTGACAGTAGGATGCTGGACTCTCTGTCATTGTCCATGCCCACAATACTGGACATATGACTGTGTATGAAGAATTATACTATAGTAATGATATAGGGGAACTCAGTGAGTGGGGAGGGATAAGGGAAGCTATCATAAAATGATAATAATAAAAAGAAGTTAAATTAAAAAAAAAAGAAATTACCATTAACGTCCTTATTCTTAAGGAAGCTGCTCAACAGTTTCCATGGTCAACCAAGCAGCAAGTCATAGATTAAAAAAATGTCAGTCTGCTTTGACTCAAGAGTCTAAGCACTTCCTCAGTATCTTGTAAAGCAATGATTCAGTAAGCAATGAAGCAATCAAGATAGATTAAGGCAGGCATGGAATCGTTGATGGATGTCAGGAGTAAAACTGTAAACCACAACTAGAAGTAGTACAGTGATGACTCATGACCTCAACCCATAATAAAGCCATTCTGCTGCTTCTACCCTGCTCCCATTTAACCTCTCACTACCCACTTATACAAATGTTTGCCTTAATAAACTCACCAGTGACCCGATTTCCAGGACCTCTCTTCAGTTTTCTTCTTACCTGAAACAGAGTTAAACTGATGACTACCGATGGAATGAAATGAAGGAATACCCACACCATACTCTATCAGCCCTTTTGACTGCTCACCTGCTGTCTGTCCAGAACATGCATTTAAACCTCTTTCTTTCTTGGTTACCTGTTGATTTGCACTTCAGCATATTCAGGGAGGTATTGCCTGACTATTCCAAACAGGTTGAGTGCCATTTTTATAAGCATCTAGTAAAAACTTGGACTTTCCCAACTACATTTACCATGATAAGTCTTAATTATTATTTGAACAATCACTTGTTTATATTGGCACCTGTTCCATTGAGACTATAAACTCTACGTGTGTTTGGGTTTTGTTGTTGCCTTAAATGCTTTCATTGCTAAGGCTTAGTATTTAGTAGACTTAACACCAATCTGAAGAAAAAATATGTGAGTTCTTAACCACAAAAGAGTATATATCACTCAAATTTTCAAATCATAAAAAATAAAGCATAATTAGCATTATAAAATAGCTGATTTTCAGCATTTGGAGTAAATCCCAAGAATTTTTGAGTCAAATATCACAGAATAATAAATCCTGCTCTAGAGGCATTTTTGACTAGTTTTTGTCTACCCTCCTCTATTTCCTACATTCATTCACTAATCTATCAGCAAGCCTTTCCAGGGTCCACTGTAGCACAGACACTAAAAGCATAGGCTTTAAAACCAGAATGGCTGAGCTTTCCTACCACTTGTTAACATATATTGGCAGAGCGTTAATCTCTATACCTATGCCTCAGCTTCCCCACTTTAAAATATGGATAATTATAGTACATTCATTTTAAGAGCTACACATGCAGTCATCTGTTACAAAGTAACACATGGTAAATATTAGCTTAAAAACCTTATTTTATTCATAATTCATTGCAATGAATAGCAATAATAAATAAGTAACATACTTATAAATGATTCCTAAATAAATTGCTAACTTCAAGATACTCATAGCCTAACAAGGAGAAGTTTAAAAATCTAAAATTCTCAGGTCTAGAGTGTTTTTGCTGATAGAGCAATCATATTATTAATTGTAATCATGGAGATAATAATTGTTTCTGGCGTGTATATAATTTGTAAATGAAACATAGTTCTATATTCTAGTCTATGTGAGCATATCAGAAAAATTATTACACATATTTAAAACAAAAACCAATAATAAGGGGTGGAAATTATGAAGCAACACATTACACCAATCCACATCCCATATTGGGATGCCATTGGAACCTCAGCTACTCCACTTCTCATTCAGCTCTCTGCTAACGCACTGGGAAGCAGCAGGACTTACTTGAGTTCTTTCCACCCTCATGGGCAACCTACACTTATTTCTTAGTTGTTAGTCTCAACTTGACTCACCCTTTGCTTTTGCTGCCCTATGGGAAGTGAACCAGCAAATGGAATCTGTCAATCTCTGCTTCTCTCATCATTTTCTCTCTCTGTGTGTCTCCCCCTTTTCATTCCAAATAAATAAATAAATACTAGAATATTCATGTAATGTTAGATATATCATCTACACAATTATGTTATAACCTTACTTTTCACACTGTATGTTCTTTTTAGAACATACAACATTCATTTTGGAACATGATTGTCAATTTTTTATCCCTTGTTTATACTCCTGTGGGACTGAGGTATGTTTTCCTAATTTTTACTTGTTCAAAGTTCTGCTTTGTGGTGAACTAAGCATGCAAATCTAGAGAAGATAAACATGACTTAGCAAAAACTGATGAACAGAATGGAGAGAGTGTGCATAGGGGAAATAGAGGGAGCAAGGGAATGAGGTAAGTGGGGTTGTCTGCTTGAAACGGTACCTATGCAGTACATAAAGCCAGTTCGCTCTTGTTAATAAAAAATAATTTTAAAACAAACATTTGAGGAAGACTTAATCTTCATAAAAGAATCAAGAATAGTTTCTGGTCAAAAATGCATAAACTTATCTATTCACACACACACACACACACACACGTCACACACGTCAAACACTATTGAGAAACACTCAGTGATATACCCCAGAGCAATAGTGAGTGGCTAACACATTAGGAGGCAATTAGTTAATTATTACATTTTTAGAAAGAAAGTGGAAAAAAGTCTTAAAAGAAAAGAAGCAGAGGAAAGCATGATGTGATAGAAACTTGCAAATTTCTGCCGCCAAACCTATAGTCACTGCTTCCTGGGTACTTAACTACCCCCACACTTCCTTGATTTCCCTGCAGTTAGGAGAAGTCTAGTGGCTGAGTCCTAAACAATGGAATGTGGACATGAATGGTACACATGAATTACAAGTGATGTGACACACAAAATCCAAAGGTAAAGTTTCTCAATTTCTATTCTTTTCTGAAGGTTGAATACTGAGGATTCAGAGACCCTAGTGGATGATGTTGGATAGCAAGTTATCAAAGCAGCTGTGTCCTTGAAATGTTGAATGCTGCCCAAATCAGAAATGCATTACTAGCCTTTTAGTGAGTAAAATTCAACATCTGCTGTAGACAGCCACTGATGCATATTGTTTTTTGGCATATTGTTTAGGGAGAGAAATGGCATTTTTCCAACAGTCTGAAAGCTATGTACACTGAAGAGCTCTTTCTCTAGTACCTATGTAGGACACGTGAAGGAAAGTGGTATTTGCCTTTGTTTTCACAAGGAAAATGAAATTATCCTGAAAACAGAATAATTTTTGTTCTGTTTGAAATAGGGAAGACAAGGATTTTGGACTTTGAGAGGAAACAGGTTCTCTGTAGTTGGGAGAAGAATGAGGACTGGCCTTCTGGCTTCTGCCTGACTCAGTACTTGCTACTGCTAGTATTGGGGGCAATGAACCACAAATAGCAGCTCGCTCTCTCTTTCTCTCTCTCTTTCTCTCTCTTTCTCTCTCTCTATCTCTCTCTTTCTTTCTGCCTTCCAAATAAAATGAAAATAATATAAATGAATACAACAGGAAGTCTTTAAAAACAAGTGATTAAAATTTTACATCCTAGAAAGCAATAGTCCTGGTTCAAAGGGTTGGGTTCCTTCTACACATGTGGAGACTTGGAGTGAATTCTCCTCTCCTGACTTTAGTTGGGCTAAGATCTGGCCCAGTGCAGCCTATGTGAGAATTCGGTGAGTGAGGCAATGAATCAAAGATCTCCCTCTCTCTTTTTCTTTCTGTCCCAAAATAAATAAACAAAAATGTAAAATAAAAAGTAATTAAAGATTGTTAATAAAATATATTATGCAGATCCAACAATATTCCACTTGGCTAAAGCAGTTGACAAAGGAATATTTTTTTAATGACTTCTTTCTAAAGTAACAGAGTAAGAATAAAGAATTCAGTGAGTGAGTTTTTAAACAAAATTTACCAGTGAGTAACTATATACATTTAACTTCACAGCGTGTATATTTCTAAATATATTTAACTTTTCTATATTTTGCAGGACTCTCAGCTTGGTAATCAAACTTAATTGTGAAATGCACCAATATTATTGCCCAAGCCTTTATTGATTAATTTTTAAAAATTTTCCCATTTTTGATTATGTTATTTCTTGGTAAAACTACCTCATTTTTTATAATGGCAATACTCAAGATCAGAAACAAGTTATTACCATATCACCATATCAATTATTACAAAATCCCAGCTCAAAGCAATCTAGTTTTCCTTATTTCAAATAGCTTTCTACATATATCAATTCTTCTAGGTAGAAATAAGAATTACAGTGAAATTCAGACACTCCAGGCTATTAAGGTTTTGTTTCCTTTTTTTCTGTAAGATTTTTTCATTGTTCTTGGAAAGTCAGATTTACAGATAGAAGGAAATACAGAAAGAAAGATTTTCCACTTGCTGGTCCACTCCCCATGTGGTCCAAATGGCCATAGCTGAGCTGGTCCGAAGCCAGGAGCCAGGAGGCTCCTCTGGGTCTCCCACACAGGTACTGGGTCCCAATGCATTGGGATATCCTCTATTGCTTTCCCAGGCTAGGCTACAAGTAGGGAGCTGGATGAGAGGTGAAGCAGCTGGGAAATGAACTGGCCCCATATGGGATCCCAGCGCAGGCAAAGCAAGGATTTAGCCACTTCTTCTTTCTAAGTTACTGCTTCTTAAGGTGGTTTATGCAAGTTTGTTGTTCCAGATTTCGGATCTATCCTACTGTAGCTTCAGGGGCTACAATTAAAATTCACAGTTTCATTTTGGGAACTTCACTTTGAAGCTTCATTTTTAGTTAGCTTACCAAAATGATTATTGTTTATTCCAAAATTTTGTTTAAAAATTTATTTTTATTGCAAAGTCAGATATACAAAGAGGAGAGGCAGAGCTGAAGAGCTTCTAGCAGATGATTCACTCACTAAGTGGCCACAACAGAGGGACTGAGACGATCTGAAGCCAGGAGCCAGGAGCTTCTTCCAGGTCTCCCACACGGGTGCAGGGTCCCAAACAAGGAGCTGGATAGGAAGCAGGCCTGCAGGTGCCCATATGGGATCCTGGCGTATTCAAGGCAAGGACATTAGTCGCTAGGCCACCAGTGATTGCAAAATCTTGAACTTCACTGGAAATAATGGAAAAAAGTTTAGTGAAGAAATGGAAGAAAGGAAACTATGAGGAAGAAAGTTGATTTACTAGTAGAAGCCATAATCATTTAAAAAGCATAGCATCAGTGGGCCAAAGGTCAATATTATTTTTGAATTAAAGTCTTCAATAGGGCCCGGCGGCGTGGTCTAGCGGCTAAAGTCCTCGCCTTGAACGCCCTGGGATCCCATATGGGAGCCGGTTCTAATCCCGGCAGCTCCACTTCCCATCCAGCTCCCTGCTTGTGGCCTGGGAAAGCAGTCGAGGACAGCCCAAAGCTTTGGGACACTGCACCCGCATGGGAGACCCGGAAGAGGTTCCTGGTTCCCAGCATCGGATCGGATCGGCACGCACCGGCCCGTTGGGGCTCACTTGGGGCTCTCTGTCTCTCCTCCTCTCTGTATATCCGCCTTTCCAATAAAAATGAATAAATCTTTTAAAAAAATAAAAATAAAAAAAGAAAGTCTTCAATAAATTCCAAGAAGGCTCTGAATATTGCCCAGTTTATCTATTGAATAATTCCATTCTTCTTTTTAAAGATTTATTTATTTTTACTTGAAGCCAGAGTTACAAAGGGACAATGAGAGGCAGGGAGAGAGACATCTTCCATCTTCTGGTTAATTCTCCAAATGGCTGCAACAGCTGAAGCTGATAATCTGAATCCAAGATCAGGAGCTTCTTTCAGGTCTTCCATGTGAGTGCAGGGTCCCAATGCCTTGAGCCATCGTCTACTACTTTCCCAGTCTATAGCAGGGAGCTGGATTGGAAGTGGAGGAGCCAGGACAGAAACTGACACCCATACAGGGATGCCAGCATCAGACAGAGGATCACACCACCATGCTGGCCCCTGAAGAAGCCTCTTCTATGTATATGACATAGTAACTCAGATTGTTTATAAATAATATGTTGAAGATGAAATTCAAGTGTAGAAAAAAAGTTGAAAACCCTACTGAACTAATTCAAACCAGGCCAGTGAATCAATACAAAAATATGCCATAAAAATAGAATATATTATTTTAAAAACTATCCAAAATCTTGAATATTATCTTAGAGTAAAATAAGGCTATAAATAGTTGGTACATCATCTTTAAAATATTTACTCTTTTTTATTATCATTTTATGATGCAGTTCCATAGGTCCTGGAATTTCACTTACACCCTCCCTAAGTTTTCTCCCCGCCCAACCTCCCAATGACTTCCCTTATATTATTACAATAGTATAGTTCTTCATAAACAGTCATAAGTCTATCATTGCGGACATGGACAATGGCAGAGCCCGGCATCCTATTGTCAAGATATAGCTAACAGTTTCAATGGGAGTCTCTCTTTGATCTGGAAGTAGAGATGCATACTGCATTGTTTCCTTACATCTGGATATAAAATATTTATTCTTATGATGGTGTGAGGTTGAGTTAGTGAATGTAATGACAGATGATCATTCTGGGAACATCTCAAGCCAGCCAGCCTGATGTTCCAGGATGATTCCGCCTTCTCCCTCACCAACACCAGTGTGAGCTTAAAGAATGAATAAAATCCTTCTTCAGCCTGTGTTCTACTAATAGTTGTTCACTTCTCTAGAAGTTTAGTCAGCTTTTGTATCCTATCAAGTCCATTGTAAAAGACTAGAAAGCACTGGTCATGGTTACATAATGTTAGAAAGCCTCACATCTTTAAAATAACTGATTTCCCACACCAGATACTAAACATTGCAGTATTTTTACGAATCACTCCAGCACTTTCTATTACTTTCATACATAATTTCTAAAACTCAAAAATGAGAACACCTATCAAAATGGAAAGCTTTCTTTATAGGGTTAATCAATACACACAATTTAGAAGGGATGAAATTATTATAAAATAATTCTTTCATTTTGTTTTGACAACAATGCTTTTTTCTTATTCCAAAATGTGATAGTAGAGTATAATGGGTGCCTTGTGAGATTGCACTTTGTACAGGAAAATAAAAGAATTTAATATATGATGCTTAGGAAAGTACTAGAAGTTGAGTTCAACAGGAAAGGAAAAGCTTTCTTTTGGCTCCTCTCCTAAATGTATTCTTTGTTCTCATGACCCACAGCTTACAATTCCCTAACAAATACTAATTTGTCTACAGGGAAGCTGCCTGATGTTCATGAAATCCAAAATTAGGAAAGATCACACAGGTTTTTTTTAGACCAATTGTTTAATGCTTTAACAAGCCAGACAGAAAACAGAAATGATTGAAGTAGACTGCGTGTACCACCTCAAACTGAAAGGGACTGTAGCAAACCAGGAAATAAAAGTTATTTGAAATACATTTTTTTTTCAATTTGGGGGAAAGACTTTTTTATCAGTATTTTTTCTTTGAGGTTTTAACTGTGATTTGCTTTTAGTCTTTCGTAATTTGCAAGTCTTACTTTTAGTTACTGCCAAAATAGACCAGGGCGTAGTTCCTTCTCACTGCTTGAGTTGCCTGTCACATTTTTCTTTAACATGAATTCTAATTTTAATAGTTCACTTTTCACAGTGCTGTTTACTGAAGTTACCTGTTAAGCTAAAAAGCCTAAACTATTTGAGAAAAAAGAAAAAGAAAAGGAAAGTCTTTACTTGACTGTGCAGCTACTACTGTCTTCCTCTTTTCTCATCTAAAATTCTTGAAACAGTAATAAGCTGATCCTCTCTCGGAAGCACATGTGAAGTGCTCACTATGCATTAAGGCATTGTGTTAAATTGCTGAGATTATGAACAGTGACATCTTGTAAAGGGCTTTTCTTCTAGCAGGAAGACAAGACTTACTAAATAAGGAAGTGCACTTAAGTGATTTCCAAGGAAGGCACAGGAAACCAAGGAGTACCTTTTCTACAAACTTTGAAAGACCCCTCATATGCATGGATTTCAACAATTTTTGTGCCAATATAGCTTGTCTCTGAATTCCATTTCCTACGAATTTTTGAAGTACCTTCATATAAGTATACATTACATATTCATGTTTATGTTGACAAATGTTTTCAGGAATTAATAATCCCTTCATCACGTGTTTTAGTAAAAATGCTTTATCTTCAAGTAGCAGAGAGGACACAGACGGAATTGTATTAAAGCCCTACAATTCAGGATTGAGGAGGAAAAAAACGGACTCCTAGCAGGAAGTGAGCATGGGAAAATAAAAATAATCTTTTCTCCATTCTTTTACATACAGTCCCAAGTCAAACTGTAACTATGATGGCAGTAGAGCAGGCACCTTGGGAGGGAGTGAATTTGTCCATTTGGGATATTGTATACAAAGAAAAAAAAAAAACGTATAATTTAGATGGGGTGGTGTACAAACAATAAAAATATATTGTTCTCATACAAGAATCTGGTCTGGGAATACCTCAAAGTTTCTTTGGAGATCTCCCCAATCGAACTGCTGGACTCAGAACCCTAGCCAAGAAAAGACAGAGGACAGAGCAAGTCAATCAACCTCCTCAGCTATATGTTGACAGCGAAATACTGGGCAAATGAAGAATCTATGATGGACTGTGTCAATCAGTGGACGACCTCATCGAGTGAAACTGGCAGTGATTCATAACTGGAGAACTATTAAAACCATTTGAGCAAGGATCTCAGAGATGCCCCACATCTGGGACTTGGGGTGGGTGGGAAACTGGCTGGGGCTTCTCCCTCAATATCCCCCTTTACGTCAGATACATGATGTAAACAATATGGACATAATACTATTACCCACTTCCCTATACTCCCTGAACCTTTTTTTTTTTTACCGTAATTAACTATGTAAAGATTGTCAACAAAAATACAATAAAAAAAGAAGGAAAAAAAATATATATATTGTTCTCAGTTATGGAGGCTGAAAAGTCCAGAATCAAGGCACAGGCTGATTCAATGTCTGATGCGGGTCTGTTTTATGGTATAAAGGTGACACCTTGTATCCTCACACAGTGGTAGTGGGGAGGGATCATTCTGGGATTGCTTTTATAAAGGCACTCAAACCACTGATGAAAGTTCTGCCCTTATACTATAATCACCTTCCAAATGACCCACCTTGCAATATCACCGTTTGTTATCGAATTTGGGGGGACACGAAGGCTTAGACCATAGCATCCTTCCAAAAGTTACATACTTCTCACATACAAAGATACATTTATTCTATCTCAGTAGCCGCCAGAGTTTTTATTTGTTTCAGCATCAAGTGAGGTTTATGTTCAAAGTGTTATCTAAATATCCTCTAACTCTAATATGCCTGAGACTCAAGCAGCAATTAAACCTGTGGCAAATTATTTGCCAACTGTGAACATGGTATATGCTTGCAAAATACAATGGTGATGCAAGCACAGGCTAGACATTCCCCAAAGAAGATGCAAAAAGAGAGAGATGCGTTCTGAGCAGAATCAAAGCCTTAGGAATCAATAATAACCCTTGATGTAAGGTTCTGCCTTCTACATGCACTAGGCTGTCAATCATGCCTCCTCAGCTTGGCCGGTCAGGGAACTGGATCCCTAAGGCTTTGAACAGCCTCATTCGCTTGGTGCAGCAGCTCTCCCTAAATGGTCTGATCTTTCCATGCTGGAATTGCATGCTAATGATGCCACTGTTCCGCTGTCTCTGGACAGATCTCCATAGCTCCACTACTGACCTGATGGGGCCCCTCTGCAATGGCTTCACTCACTGTAACCCTACGCACACGTTAATAACCTGAGGCTCCGTGTTGATCCATCCTTTGAAACCTAAATAGCGCTTAATTGTGCCATTAAGGCTTGTTCACTCTGAACTCAGAGAGACGGCACTGTGTGGTTCCACCAACTTTTATCACCTGCACTCTGCAGGCCAGTTGCATTCAGGCTGGGGGCAACCAAGCAGTACAGTACTAGGTTTCAGGGAACAGAATCTTGATGCTATGCTGGGACTAGGCTCACAGGCCTGCTGGTAAGAAGCCTCCAAGAAATTGTTCTGTCACCCAAGGCCTGGAAATTTAGGCCTGTGATGATGGAAAGGGCAGCTCCAATAATTCCATTGTCTTTAGCTAAAAAACAAGGTGTCCTTTGAGATAGCAGATCTAGACTAATTTCTTTAAAAGTGTCCATGTTTCTCTCCTGAAAAAGCTCATTTTATTTCTTTTTTTTTTTTAAAGATTTATTTATTTTATTACAAAGTCAGATATACAGAGAGGAGGAGAGACAGAGAGGAAGATCTTCCGTCCGATGATTCACTCCCCAAGTGACCACAATGGCTGGTGCTGTGCTGATCCGAAGCCGGGAACCTGGAACCTCTTCCAGGTCTCCCACACAGGTGCAGGGTCCCAAAGGCTTGGGCCGTCCTCAACTGCTTTCCCAGGCCACAAGCAGGGAGCTGGATGGGAAGTGGAGCTGCCGGGATTAGAACCGGCGCCCATATGGGATCCTGGGGCTTTCAAGGTGAGGACTTTAGCCGCTAGGCCATGCCGCCGGGCCCTCATTTTATTTCTAACATAGTTAGGATGAGAATGTTAGATTTTTAAATAATATTCCCTGTTGGTTAAACATTCTAACTTCAAGCTATTTCTCTCTGCTCACATTTTAAATACGCAAGCCCAAATTGCATAGAAATAGCATCCATTTTCATAACTCATAAGTTCCACCTCCCAAAAAGGGCTGGAACACACACATAGCTCAGCTATATTTTTTGCCACTTTATGACAAGGATCGTTTTTAATCCAGTTTTCAATAGCATGCTCTTCCTTTTTATCTAAGACCTTGGCTGTATAGCCTCCTCTGGTCTGCATATCTATCAACATTCTGTTCTTGATCACTTCAGTGTTTTCTAAAAGACTGAGCCTTTTACCAGAGCTTTTTCCTCCATCTTCTGAGCACTTACCAGAATTGCCAAAGATCCCTCACAGAAAAGTCAGATGTTTTCAGCATGCACCTTAAAATTCTTCAAACGTGTACCTATTGCCAGTTTCAAAGCTGTTTCTATCATTCTTAAATTTATTATGGCATCAGCCTCACTTCTCCTTACTAATGTTCTTTTTTAGTCTTTTCTAGCCTCAACATCGACAGGGGTAATATAGAATAACAGAAAATTATGTCTCACCTCTGCAGAGTCTAAGAAGCCCAAGATCAAAGTAATAACAGACTCAGTGTCTGGTGAAGAGCCATTTACTGGTTCACACACAGTATCTCCTAACTGCGTCACCATGTGCGGAAATAAACAAGACAACTGTCTAGGTTTCTCTTAGGACAGCAATAGTCCCAGCCAGGAGGACCCCACCCCATGATTACCTTCCATATATTCCACCTCTTGAGGCCATTGCATTCATGATCAGGATTCAACACATGGATTTGAGGAATAGACACACATTCAGACCATAAAAAAAATAAACTGTAGAAAAAAGAGAATCTCTCTGATAAGGATAGTTAGGGTTCTCCAATGGTGAAAGAAGCACCTGCTTTTTGGTTTAGGAGTTTTGTTTGTTTACCTATCCTTTTCCCTGATACTGGAAATAGAGGGCATGTGCATTGGATTAGAATAGCTAACGTCTCAGGTGTCTCGGGTGTTTGAGTAGGGGACCATCAGATTACTGTTACTGAAGAAAGCATGTCGAAAGAGGAGTTCAGGAAAATAGCCTCAAAGAACCGTTTATGAACTCCTGGCCTTAACCTGAATGACACGTCTATCGATCAGATCCTACAAGAATATCTCAGAAGATTTTACACAAGAACTCTGTGAAAGGCCGCCTCCTTAATTCTAGACGGGCCACATATCGGAATCCAGGCACAAATGCACTCCAAAACCCATTTTCATAAAACTAGCATTGAAACACAGCAGAAAGTAGGCTAGTCAAAATCTTCCAGCTGAAAGCCAGATGGATGACCTTTAAGCCAAAAAAAATCAACATTTTGCAAAGCTCTAATCAATATCCTAAGCCTCACAATATTCATAATGATCAAGATATACTCTACAATCATCCTATACTCAAATAAATAAGAAAATATCTATTTGCATAGGAAAATATCACCAATTGATATCCATATCAAGGTAATGCAGATGTTAGCAATATCGCTCAGTTACTTTATAGCACAGTTTATAAAATCTTAAGGGTAAGGACCTATGCCTTTGAAATGAATATAACATATAATGTACCAGCAAATTAAAACATTAAGGCATAAATAAAATCCAAAAAGCTCAATAGTAAAATAAAAATAGCAAAAAGATTTGCTGATAAATTTAAAAATGATCAAAATAAATTGTCTATGTAGAAAACAAAGCTGAACAAGACTAAAATAGGAGCTGGCACAGTGGCACAATTCTTCACTTGCACCACTAGCATCCCACATGAGCACTGGTTTCTAGTCTTAGCTGCCCCACTTCTGAACATGGTGTGGGAAAGCAGCTGAGGATGGCTCAAGGGTTTGGGTCTCTGCATCCCCATAGAAGACCCTGTAGAGGCTCCTGGCTCTTAGCTTCTGATCAGTTCAGTTCTGGTCACTGCAGCCATTTGGGAGTGAACCAGCAGATGGAAGACCTTTCCATCTCTCCTTCTAGCTGTAAAATCTGCCTTTCAAATAAAAATATTTTCAAGACTAAAATAAAGGAATATAACCTTAGAGACTGGTGAGAAAAAATAATAAAAGAGCTTAGGTTTCTGTAAATTGAATGTTTTAAAGCAAGAATAAAGAGCCTGGAGCAAGAAAGAAATTAGAATAAAGAAAGCCTCAGATTCCCAATTTGGTGAGAAATAGAAATTTCCATATATAAGAAAATTAATGGGGCCCAGCATGGTAGCCTAGCTGCTAAAGTCCTCACTTTGCATGCGACAGAATCCCATATGGTTGCTGGTTCTAATCCTGGCAGCCCTGCTTCCCATTCAGCTCCTGCTTGTGGCCTGGAAAAGCAGTCGAGGACGGCCCAATGCCTTGGGACCTTGTACCTGCACGAGAGACCCAGAAAGAAGTTCCTGGCTCCTGGCTTCGGATGGGTTCAGTGAGGCCATTGCCCTCACTTGGGGAGTGAATCATCGGATGGATGGAAGATCTTCCTCTTTGTCTAGCCTCCTCTCTGACTTTCCAACAGAAACAAATAAATCTTTTTTAAAAATTGATGAATGCTTCTTAAAAGGATAAATACATTTAGAGAAAGCAATATCAATAGATATCAATAATCAAACTCCTGAAGGCTAAAGAAAAGGAAATATTGAAGCAATGCATTACCTGTGATATGTAGATTTCTCTTCATTAAGCATGGAGCTTAAAAGGAGGTGGACTAACAGTTTTAGAGTGTAGAAGTAACTGTGAACTCAGAATTTTACATTTACTTTCAAACAGAAGGCAAAACAAGGACAGTCTCAAATTTAAAAAAAGAAAACTTAAAAGAATTCATGGCAGCAGAACTGGTTTAAAAAATATTTCTAAGGGAATTTCTTCACAGAGAAAAGAAATATTATCAATGGGGAACTCTGGATATTAGGAATAAAGAAGGAATAGAAATGGTAGACATCTATAACATGCTTGATACTTGAAAACAAAAATAAGTGACATTTTCAGATAAGATTTTACTGTATGATATGTAGCACCTAAGACAATTAAATTACTGAAGCCGGATAAAACTCCCTGTAGGAAAGGTTTCTACATTCCACTTGAGTGGCAAAATGTTGATTTTAAGTTGATGGGCCGTATTCCAAGTGATTTTATTTTAATCCTTAATGCATCAAAAAAACCTTAAATTTATCAGACAATGTAATACAGACAAAATCACTCTGGTAATACAATCAGAATACTGAAAATGTTCAAAGTAATGCAGGGCTGGCATTTTGGCATAGTAAGCGCTGCCACTGCTTGCAATGATAGCAATTCGTATGGGCACTCGTTTGTTCCCCAGGTGCTCCACTTCCCATCCAGCCACCCTGCTAATGCCCTGGATAAAGTATTAGCAGACTCAGGTGCTTTGCTAGAGGACAACCACATGGGAGACCAGCATGAAGCTCCTGGCTTTGTCCTGGGATAGCCATATCCACTGAGAGGTAGACTTTCAAATAAATAAAATAATACAGCAAAGAAAAAATAATTATGTTAGATTAACATAATTAGAGGGCTGAAAATCTTTGAATGATTAAAAAAATTTCAGGAAGGGGAAAAAGATTTTTTAAAAAAGAACAATTAGCAATCAAATAAAATGGGAAATGAAAATTCAAACATAAAATCAAAGCACAAATTCAAATACAGAAAAATGTAGAATAAAAAAAAAGCAAGAAGCAAGACTTGAGGGTGTATGCTCTTTACAAGCAAGCCATTTCAAATACAATAATACTGTGATATTAAAAGCAAAAGACCAGAAAGGAATAAAATATGTACTTATTTATCAAAATATCTCTTAACTGAATATATTAATTTTGGGGAAAGTAGGCTTCAAAGCAAACAAAACTACCACAAGAATGAGATGATGAAATAATAACTAAATAGTCATTGCATCAAGATGATTTAACAGTCTTAAATCTGTATGTGCCTAACAACACTGTTTGTAAATACATAGCCAAAAACTGACAGAAATGTGAAGAGATTCAAGTTTGCATTACAACTGGTGACTTCAACACTTCCTCAATAATCAGTGGACCTAGTTAGAAAAACAAAAAGAAAGGGAAAATGAAGACTGTGTGATAGCATAAGGACACGTTTAAACAAATGGAGAAACATTGGCCAGTGTGAAGCAGAGAGGGCACATTCCAGGAAATAGTAGAGAAAAGAACAACAGCAGAGGGGAACCTGGAGACTGACAGACACAGGAAAGCAGTGGACACAACGGTGTGGTGCTGCAGTGACTGATTCAAAAAGAGGCAGTCTGAACTCCACTAACAGCCAGACCTCCACCAGCAACCAGGTGGGAAGGGACGTTTACTGGGAGCTTGAGAGGTGGAATCCACACAAAGCACTGCTAGTCCTGCTGGTCTGCTTGATTTGACCAGGAGAAGAGACAGAGTAGCAGGTACCAGAGGAGCAGTGTACCTCCGAGAACCAAATTGTGTGCTATTTTGTTATAGAGGCAAAGGCTATGGACCAGGCCTGCACATGCACTGAACTAGGAGTGAACTGGTTTCTGGCTCAATGAACTGCAACAACACGGCATCCTACAGGTTCTACCCAAGATAGATTTAAGTAGTCTTCATGCCTAATGGCCAGCAGATCCAGAACTCCATGAGTGGCACATCAGGCACCATTTTGTACAAAGTGGCAAAGGCTTTAAGATTGCAGGGACAGGGCCCAGCGGCATGGCCTAGCGGCTGAAGTCCTCGCCTTGAAAGCCCCGGGATCCCATATGGGCGCCGGTTCTAATCCCGGCAGCTCCACTTCCCATCCAGCTCCCTGCTTGTGGCCTGGGAAAGCAGTTGAGGACGGCCCAATGCATTGGGACACTGCACCTGTGTGGGAGACCTGGAAGAGGTTCCAGGTTCCCGGCTTCGGATTGGCACGCACCGGCCATTGCAGCTCACTTGGGGAGTGAATCATTGGACGGAAGATCTTCCTCTCTGTCTCTCCTCTGTGTATATCTGACTTTGTAATAAAATAAATAAATGTTTAAAAAAAAAAGATTGCAGGGACAACAGTGAGCTGTACATGCACTAAGCTGGGGGTGAACTCACTGAGCTCAGTGCATTGCACTGGTCTCACAGGGAAAATAATAGTACAGCATTGTACGGGTCAAAATAGGTCTGTGTGATCATCAGACCTAATGGATCAACAACAACCTGGCTATATAGGACTCCTGGTGTCTCCCTAATCCTAGGACCTACTACAACCAGAAGTGGAAAAAGGTTGTACAAACAATGAAGCAGCCTCAGCACAGGATCACAGGAGGTGGAGAGTGGTGGGCCAGGAACTGGGGCTACGAAGACCATGGTGGAAATCCAACATAAGAACCCAGACCTAGAACACACTGGAAGGAGTGGCACAAGTCACTGCAAACAAAGAGCCGTGTACCAGCTGCAATAAGTAAAATTGAACTGTAGACTTCTGGGTGACACAGCTTAGAAACCTGCCCAAAGGAGAATAATCTGATAACCAGAAGTACAATGACCAAGAGCAAAAGAAGACACACAGGCACAATAAATATTACTGAAGACTCCCCTGCAAAGAAGCAAAACTCTTTGTCAACCTCAGAGTTCACTGAGGAAGACATAGAGAAAATGGGGAATGCAGAATTCAAAACACTTATTATAAAGCTCCTTATCAACACCACAGAGCACATAAATCAGGCATTGAAGGAATTTAAGGACTATGTTACACTGGAAATGAACCAAATGAAAGCTGATACATCAGAAATGAAGAATACAATAGAGCAAATTAAAAGTGCAGTGGAGAGTCTCCAAAATAGAATGAAACAAGCAAAAGAAAGAATCTCAGAATTGGAAGATATTTCCTTTCACCTGGTGGAAACAAACAAAAAGCTGGAAGCAGAGCTGGATCAGGCTAAAAAAAAGCATTCAAGAATTGAAAGACACCATTAAAAGGCCTAATATAAGAGTTATGGGAGTCCCAGAAGGTGCAGAGATACTGTGATTAAAGATGTATTCAATAAAATAATAAGGGAAATTTTCCCTAATCTAGAGAGAGAATTAGGAAACAACATCCAGCGATCTTTACCAAGACACATGATCATCAAGTTCTCTTCAACTGAACATAAGGAAAAATCCTTAAACGTGCGCGTGAAAAAAATCAACTGACATATAAAGGAATGGCAATGAAACTCACAGGAGACCTCTCACAGGAGACCTCTCACAGGAGACCTCTCACAGGAAACTCTACAGGCCAGAAGAGAACGGAACAACATATTCCAGATTCTAAAAGCAAAAAAGTGTCAGCCCAGGATAATGTACACAGCAAAGCTTTCTTCTTTTTTTTTTAATTTTATTTTAAATTCATTAATTACATTGCATTATGTGACACAGTTTCATAGATACTTGGATTCTCCCCACCCCTCCCCAAACCCTCCCACCATGGTGGATTCCTCCACCTTGTTGCATAACCACAGTTCAAGTTCAGTTGAGATTCCCCCATTGCAAGCATATACTAAACATATTCTTTTGTCTTTGAAAATGAAATCAAATTCTTCCACAGTAAAGAAAAGTTGAAAGAATATGTCTCTTTCAAAGTTGCCTTACATGATACTTCAAGATGTTCTCTTGACTGAAGAGAAATAGTGTCCACCAAAACCAAAGGCACATGCGAAGAACATCCTAGTAAAATGAACAACCCATTCCTAAAATGACAGAACCAAATTGTTACCCATTCATCAATCAAAATCACAGATAAATAGACTGAATTTAAAAAACCAAATCCATCTATTTGTTGCCTACAGGAGACACATTTCACCAACAAAGATCAGGAGAAATTATATCTCATGGATTTTGCTTTTTTGTTGTTGTTGTTAGATTCATCTCTTCAAAACACTTTCTTCTGATTAAATTCTTCAATGACTCATAGATCACACAGTAGCATCATTTTCTTCAAGAAGGTTCTTGGTTTTCTTCTTTCTTTTCTTCAGTAATACATCAGTCATTCAGTACCATGTTATTTAACTTCATGGCAATATAAATTTCTATTTTTCTTCCTGTTGTTGATTTTGTTGTGCGGCTTTTCATTTAAGAGGATGTATAGTAACTGTGTAATGGAGACAATCATATCCAGGTGTGAGCGTACAATACAGTATGCATCTCTACTTCCAGATCAAAGACGGACTCCCAACGAAACTGTTAACTATATCTTTCAATCAGATGCTGGACTCTCTGGTTTGTCCATGCCCGCAATGATGGACATATTGCTGTTTATGAAGAACTATACTATAGTAATAATATAGGGGAATTCAGTGAAAAAGGAGGGGTTTGGGGAGGATGCAGGGGAAATCCAGGGCCAATGAAACCATTTCATAAAATGATAATAGTAATAAAAAGAAGTAAAATTAAAAAAAAAAAGATTGTAAAAGAACTGAATAACATCATCAACCCACTGAAATGTTACAGAGTTGTTTCCAAAATCAGCAAAATTTGTATTTCAATATTCAGATCATATTCTGAACCTTTAGCCTTGAATTTTTAAAAAAAGGAAGCATAAAAAATATTATCTCTGACAATAAGGTTCTAAGAATGTGGAAAGATACATTCTGTAGTCACAGAATCATGGATTCTATACTTTGTGCTGTACACAAAATACAAAACAGTGTAGAGGGTGTTCAGATAGAAAAATAAATAAATTGCACTGGGATTGTCCAGGATTTCAGAGTGGAAGCAAAATCTGACTGACAATTTGTGTAAAAGCAACAGTACTTTTACTTAAGATGAGATTCCAGGGAAAATAAGGTTTTCTGATTTTTAAAATTAGGATTTTATATAAACCCTGAAAATACATATAATCATTTCCAAAATTTGTAACTTCACATATCTTGAGGGATACTTGGTCAAAAAGGGAAGAAGAACTAACAGCAGTAGAGGCCTTTGAAAGTCCTAGTGGATACCTTGCAAGGAATGTAGACTGAAAGGCTCCCAGTAAGGAGAATGATCTTCTCAGTTCAGGTATTCAAACTAGGAATTGAGGATTCAAAAGAAAGCAAAAAACTAATTATAAAAAAGGCAGGAATAGACGAATAATTATTTTTGTACTTAATTCTATTGAAGCTCATATCATAATTGGAATTAAATGAGTTGAAATAAACTGTTTTAATATAGTATGATCATCAAACACATAATGTAATTAGTTGGGCATCCTTAACAATATACTTACAAGGTATATTCCATATGGCAATTAGTCAAAATTATTAAATAGTCATATGTTTGATATTTAGTCACAACCACTAAATAGTCATATGTATGAGAATTTATAGTATTATTTTTACCAGACCAAATATAATATTTATAAATCCAATTATGGAAAAGAAACAGAATAGCAGAGCAGAGAATTCATAAGAACTATCATCAAAATTGCACATTCCCTGAAACCAGGTTTTCTTCTTCTCTTTCAATAAGTGTCTGTAGACAAGGACTTTTCCAGTCAGCCATACAGAAACAGGGGTTGAGAAGGGCAGGGAAACAGAATCAGTTTTCAACAATGACAGGAGACAGAAAACATCTCCAAACTATAGATTGGGCAAGTATCACCTAAAGTAGTTGGTGAAAAGGCTTGCAACAACCCTGATAAGATGTGGTAGGAGACAAGGGAAAGCGTGGGGAGAGCAGCGTGATGCTAGTGTAACAGATCTCACAGATGTTGTCAGCACATTACCAGCACTCAGAAGAGGATCTCACGCTGAATGACATTACTGTACTTTGAGCCAGGCTGAGGAACATAGAGGAAAGAGAAAGTGAGGTTCAGAGTGGCTCAAGGTTAGTAGATCATGAAACAGTCAAACACATCCTCCAAATTCGAGAAGGATTGCAACCCCACCACAGGTGCCATTTCTTAGTGGCAGGACTGTAGCTGAGCATAAGGAAGCTCTTAGTCTGGCCAGGTTAGATTGAAGAAGTACAGAAGCCTCACCACAAGCCTCACGGAGGCTCAAATTGCAACATTTTTATATACTGATGAGTTACACATTTTTGCAATCAATATAGACATCAACAATCTTTAAAGAAAAACTAGTCTAGAATCACACGTAAAAGTGGAGTAAAAACATGCAAATGTTATTTAGATAAGTAAGTCAGATAATGCTAAATATGTGAAAAGATACATAGGTAAAGATAAGAAAACCATGCTAAGAAGGAGGCATGAGTAGATTCTAACCCAATAAGCTAATAAGACATTATAAAATCTCCATAATTAAGGTAACATTGTATTATTTGGACAGACAGGAAAATGTAATAGAATAAAAAGCGTAAATGTAAACCAAATTATATATGGAAATCTAGCATATGGATAAAGCTGATATTTCAAATCATTAAGAACAAAGATTACATTTATAATTAAATGTTTGGTGTTTTATATAATTAAATGTTATGTGATAACTGGAAATCATTTGGGAAAATAAATTTAATTCATGATTCATAACACAAATAATAAGATCTAAATTAATTAGAATTCTAAAAGTTTTAAAGCATACACATACTAGTAAAAAGCAGAGTAAATATTTTAATAATATTAGTATAGAAAAATTTAATTTTTGTCTTAAATTCCAAATACAAAGGAAAAGAACAAATCCTAGTTATGATTTTGCAAATGAACAAATGTGGGTCCTGGCATGGTAACCTAGCGGCTAAAGTCCTCACTTTGAGCGCCAGTTCTAATCTTGGCAACCCCTCTTCCCATCCAGCTCCCTGCTTGTGGCCTGGGAAAGCAGTGGAGGACGGCCCAAAGCCTTGGGACCCTGAATCTGCTTGGGAGACCTAGTAGAGCTCCTGGCTCCTGTTCTCCAGCTATTGCGGTCACTTAGGGAGTGAATCATCGGACGGAAGATCTTCCTTTCAATGTATCCGGCTTTCCAAAAATAAATAAATCAATCAAAAAGAGAGAGAAAGAAAATGAACAAGTTGAACTACATAATATTTTTAGAACTATTTTCCACAAGAAATACTGCTAGCAAATTTAGAAAGTAAATGGAGATTTAGCAAAAAAAAAAAATTATATGTATATGTAAACAGAATTTAAAAGAAATGACACTTTTAAGGATTCATCAAATGAGCAAAAGCATGACTAAATTAAATAAGCATTAAAATGCCCCTTAAATATGAAAACAGCATATGAAATGATACCATATCTCATTGGATTGGCAGAAAAGAAGTTGACAGGTTACACTGTTGATGAAAACTGTAAAGACATACCTTGTACTGTTGATGAGAGTGCAAGTGGTATAATTCCTATGGGAGAGTATTTGGTGCTAACTACAAAAGGGATGATTTGACGGTTGGGACAGGAAAAGAAGAAATAATCTAAAATGTAATATTTTCATAAAGTAAAATTATGATTTTTAAAAATATTTGGGCATGCTCAAAGAGCAAAAAGTATCCATTTGAAGGGATTCCCACTGATCAAATATGGAAATATGATTATACAGTATTTTATCACTGCTGTTTCCTGAAGAAAATAGCCATTCTGTATTAATGTAGGAAAAAAATTGTTCCGAGGAAAAAGAAGATAATATTTAAGGTTTAAGCATTATGATTTGTGCAATTTATTCTTGAATGATTCAGGAAAAAATCCATATCTGCAGGATAGATGGAAACATAGACACACTAACTAGAGAAAATAGTAAAGCAAACAGAAAAAAATATTGGTATAGAAGAACTTTTGCATCTTTATTGAAATTTTTCTAACTTTGAAATCATTTCCAAATAATTTGCTTTAAATTGAGGGCATATATAATATGTGGAACTGCATCCCACTCGTTACATTAAAGCTATAATATTTAATTACCTGTGAATTTGGTCTTATTTATAAATAGTGTTTCTGCAAATGCAATTAAATATGAATGCAGAATATGAAACCATTCTGTTTTTAGAGGGGCCCTAAAACTAAGTCTTGATATTCCTAAAAAACAAAAAAAAGGAAATATTCACAAGACCATTTGGAAACAGAGACTGAGATTGAAGATTTGCAAATAAAACCCAAGGAACACCAAAGAGTTCTGATATTATGAGATGCTAGAAAAAGTAAAAAAGAACTGTCTCCTAAAACTTACAGATAGAGCCGAAGCCTGAAGGCACCTTGATAACAGAATAAATTTATCATTATGAAGTCACAAAATCCTTAGTGTTTTGTTCTATAATGATATTATATGATGTATAATATTACTATATCATAGGAAACAAATTACAGAAGATGAATATATAAGAAAAGAGCAAGTTTCTGAGGCCAGCTGACTGAAAGAGTGGGTTGTCTGTAACCTAGAAGCCATCACTGAGCTACTCAACCCTCAAGCTACTTTGCTCTAGACTTACTGTCCTGTGAGACAATAAGAATTTTCTGTATAGATCAGTTTTTGTTGTTGCTGATGTTGATAACCTCGTACCTGAAGCCCAAATGCATTCTATTTGGCATGGGATAAGAAGCAGGTAAATTTTCAGGAGTAGTCTGAACATCTATGGAAGGGCCACAATAATCTAACAGTTGGATGAGGCGCTGGGTTCAGAACCCAAGAGAATTTCAAGGAACAAAACAAACAAGCTTTGTGTACTTTTTTCTTTGCAGCACTTATTGAGTGTCAACTTTTACAAAGAGTTACTCTTTGGGAAATCTGTAAGGATCTTCTTAAAATGTAAAGACCAAAATTGAATGCTAGTTGTTATATAAATAAAAAAATACTCAAAGTTACAAATTCACAGGTCTGGATGGCTCAACATGTCTTTGAAAATGTATCCATATTTTAGTCCTCAGCTCAAATACATGATATGACATTATATCATGAACCTTCTCAACTACTCAAAACTTTCAACTGCACAAATAGAGAAGCAAAGTTTGTAAAGCAATAACACTAGATTTAAAATCACAAGTCCTAGTATTGAGCTCCTGCTCTGTTGATAACCAGTTTTAAGACTCTAGGATTAAATTTCCACAGTGTGAAATGGAGATTATAATATTGTCATGCATGTTGAAACAATGGCTGTAATTCTGAGGAATGTGTTAGGCTATTACATCATTGTACAAACATCACAATGTGTGCTTACATATATTAAGACAGCTGTATCAGAAGGCAGTGTTGTTTAATAGGATCACTGTCATTTATGCAGTCTTTCATTAACCAAAATTTTGTTTTACAATGCAGGACTGTATTTACATCTTGAAGTTTCATGAAGATTATATAGTGCTGGAAATGTTGTCTATTTTGTAAAAAGCAAACTAGGTGAGGTATTTAATAACATGTAGATTGATGGTGTAAAATGAATGAATGATTCTTTAGTTTGCTATACACAGAAGAGCAGAAAAGATGAAAGTAAAATATTTTTTCAACTGAGAAAAGTCATGGCTTTCAGTTTACATTATGTGCACTGCTCTAGTGTGTAGCCAACACCAACAAACATCGCGAGTCAGAGCGCACATATTTTTGGAGATGTTAGCTAACATTGTATTTTACTTGATCCCATTTTTTAGGAAAATATGCCACTTATGTACCCTGAAATCCATGACACTGAAACCAAGAAGTCTTTACAAGAAAAAAAGTAAGACAACTATTCCTCATGAATGGGAATTTTAATATTCTTAATAAGCTTTTTAAAAATACTTACTCATTTGCCTTTATTTGGAAGAGTTACAGAGAGAGATACAGAGAGAAAGATATTCCATTCATTGGTTCACTGCTCCAATGGCTGCATCAGCCAGAGTTAGGCCAGTATGCACCTGGGAGCCAAGAATTTCTCCCAGGTCTCCCATAGGGGTGCCAGGGCCTACACATTTGGGCCATGCTCTGCTGCTTTCCCAGGCCAATAGCAAGGAGCTGGATGGGAAGTGGAGTATCCGGGACTAGAACTGGTGTCCATATGGGATACTGGCACTACAGGCTGAGAGTCAGTCTGGACATCACACCAGTCCCTTATATAAGTTTTTAACAAATAAAATACAAAATATAATACATAATGTCATGGAAAAGTGAAGTTTTCCAGGAAACCAAAAAGTTAGTTTAACATACAAAATTCAACTTAGGAGCAGGAATTTTTGTTTAGCTGCTAGGATACAGGTTAAGATACCTGTGTCCTCATATGTGAGTGCTTGTGTTTAAATCTTGCCTTCAGCTCCTGACTCCAACTCTCTGCTAATGCCAAACCTGGGAGAAAGCAGCTACAGTTTAAATAATTGGGTTTCTGCCACCCATGCAAGAGATTTAGACTGAGTTCCTAATGGCCCTTTTTGATCCTGTACCAGCCCCAGCCTCTGTATTTGAAGAAGGGCTCGTGTGTGTGTGTGTGTGTGTGTGTGTGTGTGTGTGTGTGTTTCTCACTCTCCAATAAACATTACATTTAATATTAAACAGCTTAAAGCTTTCTCTTTCAAATCAGGAAACTTCCAAGTATGCTCACCGCATCTCTCCAACTGAAGAAACAATTACATACACACTGAAAATCTAAAACAGATCTAAAACAGATATTAAATATAGCTACAGATCTCAAATAGTTTACAGAAGTTATGATTGTACATGATTATTGCCTTCCGTTGAGTGACTATATTATCAATAAGACAGAATTGAATCCTGTGATGTTACATTTATGACAAAAGAAAACTTGCTGATTTAATTAAGACCCTACATCAATTTATACTGAATTCAAAAGGAAATTATCTGGATGGATCGTTCAGAGTTAGCAGTTCTCAGAAAGAAAGAATACTATTTTCTCCCAACAGTCCTCAAAACAGATGGAAGCCCACTGCAAAAAATTGAATACCACTAAAACTGGAATGATCTTAGAAGAACGCTCTGATCCTCAAATGAAGATCCAATTTTGGGAGAGCCACCTATCATAGCCCTCTGAGCCCCGAGCAGTGGAGTTAAGAAAAACTGATGCCCAAGATTCGTGACCCATGGAACTAATGAGAGAAAAAAATGGGTATTGTTTTAAGTCATTAAATTTGTAAGCCTTATTATTCAGCAAAAAAAAACAACAAATAGATATTCATACATTAAATAATGAAACTGGAGATAAATCTGACAAAATATTTTTCATAATATACTGACAGAAATTAAGGACATAAAGGAAAGGAGATACAAGAAGACACATGTTGTCTTTGGATCAAAAGAGTCAGTATGGGTGAAAACTAAAATCTCTTCAACTTGATCTATACTTTCAACTAGCTCCCAGTGAAAACTGTGGTAGAAGGACCTAGAAAAAAATTTTTTTGAAAAAGAAGTTGGATCAATAGTATTGCAGATATGTAGGCATTACTGTACAGCTAAAATATAATCACGATAATGTAGTAGTGACATAAGTGTTGTCAATGAAACAATGAAGCAAAATACAGAATACAAAAACAGATGCTCCTACATACAGGTAACTGATTTTCAACAGGGATGCAAATGAAGAAAAAACATTATTTGCAATACAACGGCAGAAATATTGGGCATTCAGTTGCAAAAACGTGAACTTTGCTCTTGACCTTATAGACATGTCATAGATATAGATCTGAAGCATAAGACTATAACATCAGAAGAAAATATGACAACAAAGGGCACTTTTAAAAGCCTGACTGTGGGGCCTGGCACAGTGGCCTAGCGGCTAAGGTCCTTGCCTTGAACGTGCCAAGATCCCATATGGGCGCCGGTTCTAATCCCAGCTGCTACACTTCCCATCCAGCTCCCTGCATGTGGCCTGGGAAAGCACTCGAGGACTGCCCAATGCTTTGAGACCCTGCACCCGCGTGGGAGACCCGGAAGAAGTTCCTGGCTTCTGGCTTTGGATCGGCATAGCACCGGCCGTTGCGGGTCACTTGGGGAGTGAATTATCGGACGGAAGACCTTTCTCTCTGTCTCTCCTCCTCTCTGTATATCTGACTTTCCAATAAAAATAAATAAAATCTTCAAAAAAAAAAAATAAAAGCCTGACTGTGGTAAAGGTCTTTTTGTTGTAACAGGAAAAGCACAAGCAATGAAATGTGAATTGATAAAAATAGATTTTATCAATATTAGAAACATGCACTGTTCCAAGAATGCTGTAGGAGAACTGAAAAAAACAAGCCACACGCTAATAGAAAATATTTTTCATTTATAACTATGGCATTGGGCTTGCTTCAGAGTTCATAAGTAATTCTGAAAATCAAAAATGAGGAGATAATTCCAATTCTACAAACAAAAAATGTTTAAACACAGATATATCGCAGAAGATATATAGAAGGAAAACAGCACATGAAAGGTAATATTATTTGTAAATAGAAATGCTAAATTAAAAATATTGTTCATATGAATGGATGCCTATATTATGGAAGAATTGTAAATCAAAGATAAAGGTGAGACTGTAAAATAACACAGCCTTTTTGGAAAATTGATCGTTAACTGTACATTGATGGGTTTAATCCATTTGGATTAAGGCATAAACTGGGAAGCTTGTTTACAGCAGAAATTTATTTCTCACAGTTCAGGAGGCTGGAAAATCCATAATCAAGGTAGTAGATGTGATGTCTGGTAAGGGCCTAAAGTCAGGTTCACAGTGGGTAAGTCCTTATTGTTTTCTCACAAGATGGAAGCAGCAGTGCAGCTCTCCATAATAATCACTTCTTAGCTCCACCTGCTGAGAACACTGCATGGTGACAAGGTTTCAAAACATGAATTTGCTGGACTGGGAGGGAGGGCAGAGCACAAAAATTTCAACTACAGTATCTACAACATTGAACTATTTCATTTCTGCATATTTACATAGGAGAAATTAAAATAAGTTTCCATGAAAAGATTTATACACATTTTCACAGTAACTTTATTTATAATGTGTAAAATTGAACACAATCCACATGTTCATCAACGGGTAAATGGATGAACAAAAAATGACCTATGCAATAAGAATAGATGACTGATACACACTATATAAGATACTTGAATCCTGAGAGTCATGCCAACAAAAAGAAACAGAAGGAAAAAGATTATAGAGCATTTTTAAAAATTCTAGTCATACAAACTAATGTAGACTATGTTAAGCACCCAGATCATTCTTTCTAGTATCATTATCCAATAAAAAGGATGAATTTACTTTGGAGAACTGGCTAAACCTAACGCTAAGACAGGAGATACACAAAATGAGTCAGGTGCATCTTGAAGTTCCAAAGAATAAGACAGTGCCCACGCACACATTCACACACACTTGTGCGCGCGCACACACACACACACACACACGGAAATATGCCAAGGGGTACAAGAGCCAACTGCAAGAGCTCCTAATGCTGAAAGGTAAAACAACTTACGCAACAAAACATCTACAAGTATGCATACCAGCATAAAGAACTTACTGAAATAGTAAACAGAGGATAAGAAGTAAAACTTACATGTAAAAGTTGAAATAATTCTATAGATGTGCCACGACAAAGGAAGAGGAGCGTAACTCTCTGTTTTCCCACATTTCTTTAGGAGATTCACAGTGACTTTCTAAGTATAAGGTTAGGAAAGAAAGAAAGATATCAACTGTCCGTTAGACAGAGCTGGAAAACACTGTTTCAGTCAGCAGGTCAAGGTCAACCCTATGAAGCACATGTCATAAATCATATTAATAGCATGTGCACTTGCTCAGTTTGGTTTACCTGTTTGATTCCTCCCCTCCAAATTATGACTGCAATCTACACATGAAGAAACTGTCTAATTCCAACAAAATAACACTCTACAATATTTTTTAGAACTATCAAGCTCATAAAACAGATGAAAAATCTGAGAAACTGTCATATCCCAAAGAAGTATAAAGACACGATCAAATATACATACTGGATAGGATCTCAGTATAGAAGAAAGACTTGAACTTAAACCCAGCAAAGTATGAACAAGCTATTGATATTATTAATAATAGTTGCATGTGAACATATTTATGTATATACATATTAGTTCCTTAGTTGTAATAAATATGTTGTCCTGAAGTGATATACCAAAAACAGATACAGTTATATACAAAGAATATATTGGGTACTCTGTGTATTATCTATTTTTTATCTGTAAATCCTAAGACTTTTAAACAACAAAATATTTTTAAAAATTAACAAAAAACTTGAAAAGGCTTGAAATATATATAGGTGTATACAACTTAAATTTTACTAAAACAAATAGGAATGTTTGTTAAAAATCCACTTTGTAGTTACAGAAGTGATGTTCACACTTGTTGGAAAGTGGAGGTAGGATTCAGAGGGGCATGAGAAGGACAGTCTCTTGGCGCAGTAGTTGGGCGGCACATTCCCTATCAGGGTTCGATATCCAGCTCGTCTTCTAGCTTCCTGCCAATGTACACACTGGGAGATGGTTGGGTTCTTGCTACCCAACAACCTGTAGCAACCTGGTTCTTGGCTCTTGGCTTCATTCAAGCTGGCCACTGGGGGCATTTGTCAAGTATACAGCTGCATTTTTCCCCCAAAGTGGCATGTGGAACAGTTTGGAGGTGAAGGATATGTTTATCAACTTGCTTGCAGTGATACTTTCACAGATATATACAGTTTCAAAATGTCACAAATGGCAATTTAAATATATGCAGCTCAATGTATGACAGTTATAGCTTAATAAAGCCTTTTTTGGACTATGTAGGGGGGAACATCACAATTTAAATTTTCTTTTCCCAAAGATATATAGTCTTTGGGTATATTTAGAGTTATCCCTATCATATCTGCATTTAACAGGTGAATTCTCTTTCACTCAAAGATTCACGTATTTGGCAAGTTCCTGTGCCAATTATTATCATTAAGCATTCAAATATATGGAATAATGATGATATAGGATATGCTGAGCATATTAGTTATTATTTTCCCACTTCAAGATTTTCAGTAGTGAAAGCAAATTAGCCAGACTTTTGGGCTAAAGAGAAGATATAAATCCAACCAAAATTAAGTCAGATATAATTTGTCAGATTTAGGATGAAGTCAGGTGCCAATTTTATGGAAGCAATCTAAAAGTAAATTCTGAGCCATCTGATATTTAAAATGACACCCCTAATAAGATGATTTGATCATGAGGGTCAAATCTGTCTATGCTACTTATCTTTATAATAGTGTCTAATTTGTGTTTCATATGTCCCAATTATATAATAGAGATAATGACATCTAGTCTGTGGAACTGTTGCAGTATTAAATATATTTTCATGCAGAGTTAGATTACCTAGTAATGTTCAGATTCTAAAACTTTTACAGATTAGATAGCAGTGGCCATCAGGGAAACACTTCTATGCTGCCCCTATTCACAACTGAAGAAGTATTGATGGTGATGCAAAGAAACTGGAATCCTCATACACTGCTGATGTGTTTGCAAATGAATATTAATTTGGAAAACAGTCGTGGGGGGCCAAGGCTGTGACACAACAGCTATATCTTCATTCCCTAGGGACACTGATTTAAGTCCTGCTCAGTCCATTTCAAATCCAGCTTCCTGCTAATGGCTTTGGGAAAGCAGAGGCAGATGGTTCAACTTTTTGGGCTCTTGCCACCAGCATGCGAGACCTGTACTGGATTCAGCCGGGGCCACCCCTGGCCTCTGTGGCCATTTGGGAACTGAACCTGCAGGTGGAAGATTCTGTCTTTCAAAGAAGAAAGAAAGAAAGGGGTGGGGTGGAGAGGACAGAGAGAGGGGGAGAAGGGAGGGAAGGAGAGAAAGAAATTAAGAAAAAATAGTCCAGCAGCCAAAAGGTTAAACCTAGAATTACCATTTGACCCAAAGTCTAAGTCTTACATATCTAACCAAGACAAATGAAAATGTAAATTTGCACCCCAACTTTGTGTGTGAATGTTCATGGCAGAATTTTTTTAAACATCTTTTTGTTTTGAAAATCTTTACATAGCTGATTAGGGCACAAAGGGTCAAGGGCTATAGGAAAGTGGGTAAAACCATTGTTTCCACATTAATATTATTTTTTTTCTGTATCTGGGATAAGGGGAGAGATAAAGGGAGAAGTCCCACCTAGCCTCCCACCCATCCCAGGTCCCAGATATGAGGCATGTTCCCAGGGTCCTGCTCAAGCAGTCTTGGTAGTTCAACAGTTCTGAATTGCTGCCAATCTTGCTGTTCCAAGCACGATGAAATCTCCTCAGAATTCACTGGCTGACATAGTCTCTTCATAGTAGAGGTTCTGAGAGCAGCAGTTCAGTTAGAGGTATCCCCAAAGAGACTTCGTCTGAGGTAATATCAGACCTGATTCTTATGTATGCTTGCCAGTACAGGGTCCAGCACAGTCCATCGCCCCAATCAGCTTATGCATATACTGGTGGTTGCAGTTGTTGGATCAGTTCTGTTTCCAGCCCTGTCTTCCACGTGAAATGATGCGTGTTGTAGTCCAACCCGATCCTGCTCACTTCACACTTGGCCCTCATGCAAACCAATGGGAACTGCAGCCTAGTCGGGGCAACTCCCCATTTCCCCCACCAGGCCTGCTCCCTACCCTGGTTCCCATGCGTGCCAGTATGTACCACAGACTTGTTCAGTCTGTCCCACATCCTATTTGGCTCTCATACATGTCAATGGGCTTTGAAGCCTAGTTCATCCCAACCAGCCTACTATCCAGTCCAGACATATGCTACGGGGGCCTTTCTGTCTAGCCACCCCTGCCCCGTCCTGATTTTCATGCTCTCCAGTGGGAGTGGTAACCCAAGAGGGAGGAGCCCATTATATCCCTACTGGGCCACTCCCATTTCTGGATCATGCACTCTCCAGGTGGTTCTGCAGTTTAACTTGACAGAATTAGCCCCCAGTGCCAACCTCTGCCAGCTGATGCTATAGAAAAACAGAATTTTTGTTTGGCAGAATTTTCAATAACAGCTTGGAAATATTAACATTTTAGAAATGGCCCAAATGAACAAAAACTGATAAATGAATAAAAAACATGTTGTGTATTCACACAATGCAATATAACTAGGCAAGAAAAAGTAATAAAGTACCAATAGTTCTACATGATGTTCGAAACTAATGCTTTGCTAAGTGGAAGAAATCTGTCAAAAAAAGTAGACCTCATATGGCATAGCTGAATTTGTATAAAATATCCAAAATGCCAATTCACAGAGATTAGTGGCTGCTGGGAGATCTAGCCGGGGTGGGTGAGAGGAGAGAGTATCCACCAATAGACTGAGATTTATTTTAAGGGTTCTATAAATATTCTAAAAGCGAGATTGGTGATAGTTTTACAACTATGAACATGCCAAAAACCACTGCATTGTATACACTTAATGAGCAATCTATATATTACCTGAATTATATCTCAATAAGACAATGTATGTTGTTTCCAGATGGACTGAAAAAATGAAAAACCTGAAAAATACTACAATCATAATAAATTCATTCACCTGTTGTTGAACCTGTACCTCCATTCCCACACTTTCTCCAAGTTCTAATAAAAATGACCCTCCTGCAATTCCCACATTATGTTTTCCTATTTGCTACCTTATTGTCACAATGACTTTCCAAGATTTTCTTTCCCTTTTCTACCTACCTAACTTCTTTGACACATTTAAAATTAGGGCACACTAATTACTGAAACAATCAATTCCTAAGTCCAGTAACCAGACGTGGTAAAAGTTTATTTATTATTATTTTTAGGATTTTTATTTATTTTTGTTTGAAAGGCACAATTACAGAGAGGAGAAACAGAATTCTTCCATCTGCTGGTTCACTCTCTAAATGGCCAGAGTGGCCAAAGCTGAGCCCATTTGAATCCAGGAGCCAGAAGCTTCTTCGGGGTCTTCCAAGTGGGTGCACGGGCTCAAGGAATTGGGCCATCTTCCACTGCTTTCCCAGGCCGTAGCAGGGAGCTGGATTGGAACTGGAGCATCTGGGACACAAACTGATACTCATATGCGATGCCAGCTGTGCAGGTAAAGTATTAGCTTGCTATGCCACCTGTCAGGCCCCAGTAAAGGTTTGCTTCTCATCCATGTAGCTGCTCCCCAGGTGATTCAGGGACCCAGTGCTTCACCTCCAGCAGCAGTCTCCATCCTGGAGTCTCGGAGCCTAACTAGACCCTCCTACTCCTAGCTGAGAAAAATCATGAAGCATCACGGAGATGGAACTCCCTAGTCTGACAAGGAGGTTTCCAAATGACTGACTCTGTCAGGACACCTGTTGATTTGAGGTTACTGCAAAGATCATTACTTCATGATTCTGCATCTGTTGATATCTGTTCTCGTGTATAGAGATATACTGTAACACTCTCCGATCTCTCACACCTTCAAGAATTTACAGGTGTTCTGTCTAAATAGACAGACAACTATTACTAAGAGTAAAAATATTGTGGGGGGAAACTACCATTCAACCTGTCTACTGGGGATCTTACAATGTGCCACATACAAGTATTTACTAAAACTTGGACTGCGTTCCATAGGATAGATCAGGGCATGGCAATTAGCATTTAATTATCCTGCACAGCCAGAAAGGTGTTACCCATCATGCCCCACCTGCAAATTTCCATCACATTGAGGAACGGTGAAGAGGAGTAGATTGTGTGGAGTGGAGTGAGGGAAATCTGAAAGTGCTCGCTTATATGGGATTCATAGGGAAGAGTATATCCTTTTAAATATTTAGGATTATCTTTGATATTTCCTAAAAAAAAAAAATGTACCCATAGACATCTGTGAGAATGTGTGTGTGTGTGTGTGTTTTCAATTCTATGAAATCAGAATCTTGAAATGGGTGCAAAAAACGTGCTTCTGACAGAATCTATTCTTTTTTTCTACACTTAAACTGTGCATACTTCTTAACTAGCAGTTCAAAATCTCCTCTACTTACGGGGCTGCATCCCAAAGCACCTGTTACTGAAATCAGACGAGGGGGTGGGAAAATCAGCTGCAGAGTTTTGTATACAGACCGTAATTGGGATAGGGAGGGGCTTTGGGCGGGCCTCCCAAGAGGGAGGAGGCATTTGTTAGAAAGCTATGGGGCCAGTCCACGCTGTCACTACTCGGATAAAGCCTTGTAGCACTGGCGTGTGTGAGGATTCTCATGTGTTGGTAGCCTTTTCAATGAGAACGCGCTTCACTTGTCATCGGGATAGAATGTGCAACCAGAGGCGGCTCCTCCTGCGGACTGCCAGGGACTAAGAGAGCAGTAGGGACGACGACAGTCAGCCGCAGTAGGCACCGCCAGAAGCACGGCTGTTCCCGAGAACCGGCTGGGCGGGCAGGGCCAGCTAGCCGCAGGGTTCCGGAGAGAAGTGCCGCTGAACGCAGTCAGGAACCCGGAGCGTCTCAGGGTGCACCGACTTAAAGCCGGGGAAGTCTGGAGGCACAGTGGCGCGAAACTGAATTGCCAGCCGCAGCTCAGCCACCCAGATGTGGGACTTGTGAGTACTTCGCGTCTCTCGCGCTAGGACAGCAGTCAGAAAACTCTCGAACAACTCTTCCAGTTCGGAGACTAGACCCCTGCAACCCACCTTTCCCTGCTCTTCTCACTCGCCCTCGGCGACCCTGGCTATAGGACGCAGAGTGAGGGCAGAAGCTGACCGGCGCCGCCCCCTCCCGACCCAGGAGGTGGAGATCCCGCGGGTCCAGCCTTAACCCAACACCCCTTTTCTCCTCCCCCTGCCCCTATATCCCGGCACCCCCTCCTCCTTGCCCTTGCCCTCCTCCGGGGGAGGAGAAAAGGGGAGTTCAGGTCGTCATGACTGAGCTGAAGGCAAAGGAACCCGGGGCTCCCCACGTGGCGGGTGGCGCGCCCTCCCCCACCGCAGTCGGCTCCCCGCTCCTGGGTCGCCCGGACCCTGGCCCCTTCCAGGACAGCCACACTAAGGACGCCTCGCCTGCAGTCTCTGCCATCCCCATCTCCCTGGACGGGCTGCTGTTCCCTCGGTCCTGTCAGGGGCAGAACTGCCCAGACGGGAAGACGAGGGACCGGCCGTCGCTGTCAGAAGTGGAGGGTGCCTATCCTGCCGTCGAAACCACGGAGGCCGCAGGACACAGCAGCTCCAGACCCCCAGAAAAGGACAGCGGCTTGTTGGACAGTGTTCTAGATACGCTCCTGGCGCCCTCGGGTCCCGGGCAGAGCCAAGACAGCCCTATCACCTGCAGCGAGACCATCAGCCCGTGGTGCCTGTTTGGCCCGGATCTTCCCGTGGAGCCCCGGGCTGCCCCTACTACTAAAGGAGTGTTGGGCCCGCTCATGAGCCGACCTGAAGGCAAGGCTGGTGACAGCCCGGGGACCGCTGGGGCAGCACCTCACAATGTGCTGCCCAGGGGCCTGTCACCATCCAGGCAACTGCAGCTGCCCACCTCAGCCAGCCCTCACTGGCCCGCAGCTGCGGTGAAGCCGTCCCCGCAGCCCACTGTGGTGGAGGTAGAGGAGGAGGGCAGCTCCGAGTCCGAGGGCGCCCCGGGTGCGCTCCTGAAGGGCAAACCTCGGGCCCAGGGAGGCCCATCTGCTGGGGCAGGAGCTGCAGCCATCGCGCCCGGAGCGGCGGGAGGAGGGCTCCCCCAGGTCCCCAGGGAAGATGCTCGCTTCTCGGCGTCCAGGGTCGCTTTGGGTGAGCAGGATCCTCCGGGCGCGCCCGGGCGCTCCCCGCTGGCCACCACCACGGTGGTGGACTTCATCCACGTACCCATCCTGCCTCTCAACCATCCTTTCCTGGCCACCCGCACCCGGCAGCTGCTGGAAGGGGAGAGCTACGACGGCGCGGCCATAGCCACCAGCCCCTTTCCCCTGCCGCGGGGCTCGCCCTCCGCCTCGTCCACCCCGGTGGCGGCCGGAGACTTCCCCGAGTGCACGTACTCTCCCGACGCCGAACCCAAGGACGACGCGTTCCCCCTGTACGGCGACTTCCAGCCGCTAGCCCTGAAGATCAAGGAGGAGGAGGAAGGCGCCGAGGCCGCTGCGCGCTCCCCGCGTCCGTACCTGGTGGCTGGCGCCAACCCTGCCGCCTTCCCGGATTTCCCGCTGGCACCGCCGCCCCCGCCCCCCTTGCCACCCCGAGTGCCCTCCTGCAGACCCGGGGAAGCGGTGGCGGCGGCAACGGCCTCCTCAGCCAGTCCCTCCGTCTCCTCCTCCTCCTCGTCCTCCTCAGGGTCGAGTCTGGAGTGCATCCTGTACAAAGCAGAGGGCGCGCTGTCCCAGCAGGGCCCGTTCGCGCCCTTACCCTGCAAGCCTCCCGGCGCCGGCGCCTGCCTGCTCCCGCGAGAGGGCCTCTCCTCCACCTCCACCTCCGCCTCGGGCGCCACCGCCGGGGCCACCCCTGGGCTCTACCCGACGCTGGGCCTCAACGGGCTCCCGCAGCTCGGCTACCAGGCCGCGGTGCTCAAGGAGGGTCTGCCGCAGGTCTACCCGCCCTATCTCAACTACCTGAGGTGAGTGCTGGTTCCGGGCGCGCGTCGCGGGAGCTGCTGTGGGGCGGGCCTGCCGCCTGAGGCGCAGGGTCGGCTCCCCGAGGGTGACCGCCAAGGGGGGGGTGGGCTGCCCAGACTCGACACTGGAGCCCTCAATCTCTCACCTTCTTCCCTCCCACCGCCCTTTTCTTCACTCTTTTGGGAACTGGAACGGGACAGCAGAATACACGCCGTTTGGAACTCTTGCCTCGCCAAAGCCCGTGTGGGAAAACTTTCCCCGTCTGCTACATGGCAAAAGCAGGTGCAACCCTGCTTTAAAATGTGCAGCGTCACACTAGGCACAGTGTGGTCCCGCGGAGCGGAAAGGGTGTGGTGGGAGTGGGAGGCTTTGTGAAAGGTTTCTTTTCTTAGAAAAACACTGACCAGGAATAGCTGGAAGAGGATCTGAGGCACCATGTTCCAGGGAGGGGTGGGACTTGAAGGGAGGTTGGCAGAACCTCCTTAGGGTTCTGCTTAGGGATTGGGGCATTTTTAACGTTTTAATTTGCACAGAAATCTTAAGATTGGAATGAATTTCAGTGTGGTACATTCAGAGTGTGGGTTTAAGGATTAATTGCTGCAGGACTCCGTATGCTAATATCGTTTCCCACTCTCTACCACTGTCTTCATTTATGTTTCAAAACATTTTAATTGACACACCAAAGAAAGGCATTCTGTTGTATTCAGTAATCTCTTGCAGTGTGAAAAGGCAAAGCATTGTCAACATGTTGAGCAATACTTTAAAGTTTTTTACTTGTTGAATGAACAATCTTTATAAGGTTGAGTTTTCAAAACTCACAGCAAAAACATTGCTAAATCTGTGAGTCCTGAAAGAGAAACTATGTTGTTACTTAGCATACAGGAAGGGTATAACATTTTATCTGTCAGAGTAAACTGCTTCTGTAACTGCTCCTATATAAGGGGTTTTGGAAAAAGATTTCTTTTTAGCCAGTAGGCTTATATATACCACAAGGGTGGTATGCTATTACTCTTTTACGCTGGTGAGGAATGGGTGATAATACTGCAAGTCTGAGTAACCAGCTTACAGTAGGCTATTGCATCTAGTCTGGCTGTTGTTGCTAGCTTTGCAATCCCCTTTCCTCCTTCAAACTGGTTTTAAAATAGTATTAGATAACGGTGTACCTGATAGTAAACGGAGAATTTTGTTTTGCATTTCAAGGGCGGATTCGGAAGCCAGCCAGAGTCCACAGTACGGCTTCGAGTCACTACCTCAGAAGATCTGTCTGATCTGTGGGGATGAGGCATCCGGCTGTCACTACGGTGTCCTCACCTGTGGGAGCTGTAAGGTCTTCTTTAAAAGGGCGATGGAAGGTAGGCTCCATTTCCCCCTATTCCTTATTGGTTTAGATGTAAATGGAAACCATCCAATTTTCATGGATATTGTTCTTTGCTACCTCTGAGAAACAGGGACATTTCTATACAACTTAAGAAAGCTTAATGATAAGCGCGGTGTTTTGATTTTTAATACTCAAAAGTCAATTTGGCTGGATTTTGTATTTGTGTACTCTACCACTTTCAATGTTATGCACACATGATTTTCTTAGGACAGTGCTACTATTTTTATTAACGTTCACTTTATTCTAGTCACTTCTATATCTTGTATTTATGTATAATACTTTAAAGTTTTGAGCAAAGGAAAAATAGCAGAAATATTTGAAATTATATATGTGCATGTATGTGTTTATGTGTGTATATGTATGCAATAGTCTCAAATAGTTAAGACATAAATATATGTGTGTACACTCATATAACACACATATTACATGGGATAGAAGGTACATTTTTTAACTGATTTTTGCCTTTTTCTTACATGCCTACTTATTTAATACTTATAAAATGCAACTTTAAGACATTTTATATTCCCCTTTTGTATTTTTATAAATGTACAAGGTGACAGTAAATATTTTAAAAAAAGAAAAACACGAACAACACAAGAATATGATTTCCACAATATTTTAAATAAACATACACATTTTTAAAGTGATTTAGAAGAGCTACTTAATAATTCTGGATTAACTGCATAGTATGTTTCAATTTTTAGACAAAGTGTTTTTAGATTTCCTATCTACACAAAACAGCACAACACATTTGCATTGGAAGATAAGAATACAGTTAAAGAGGATTTCACACTTTAACACTTACAAAAAGTGTATTTAGTGACAAGTGAAATGGAGTTCAAGGTTCCCACTGGAGTGTTGAGATCAACTCAACAAGGAATCAAAAATCTGAATGTGGGCTCTTCTGTTTGCTGTTTCTGAGCTCTCTGATCTGAAGGGTGCTCTGTTTATGCTGTGCAGGAAAGGGTGGGGAGTTTCCACATTAAGAGGCTTCTCAAAGGAGTTCATTTAAAAAAAAATGTTTTGTATATTTTCAGAATATAGTTTGTTTTTCACAAAAAGTGAATGTGTACAATTCATAGTGATTCAAAAGGTTTCTGCTGCATTTTTAAATCATTGAAGTGCAGTGTAAGGGGGCTGTTAAGCAGGTGCTGGCTGAGTCCTGCCTTCAGGCCCTGGCTGCAGAGGGAGCCTCTCTGCCCGGAAGTCACTTCTCTCAGGGCACTTGGAGCTACCCTCCGTCTCTTACTTTGCCTCTGCTTTCTTGAAAATTTCCTTCTGCCTTATTCTTGCTCCTATCACAGTCTTAGAATATTATAATCTAATAAGCGTAGGACACCTTTGGAATCTCCAAAAGCCAAATTTATTCTAACCCAGATCCTTTTTTTATCTTAACAAAGAAGCAAGTCCTAGAGGTGTAATTTTGAGTTTCTGAACATCACAGGACTAGCTGAAAACTGAATGTTATCAAATAGGTTACCAAATGTTAAAAAAATAAAATACAATTTACACAGGAGAAACTAGAAAAACTTAGGGACAATACTACTTTTAAATTGTAATGCCTATATATCAAAGATGGTATGAGGAAGTCCATATGCTAAATACTATTTATTTCTGTTACTTCATAAAATGTGTATATTCAGTGAAGAGCATCTTGACTGTAAAAACAGAAGTGTACTTTCACATCATTGTTATCAAAATAGCATCCAAAATCAGAAGAGATTTTTTTTCCCAATTTACTCTTAGAAAGGATTTATTTAGCCCGTACTATTAGCAACATCAAATGAGGTACCATTTTCAATTATATTACATGGAGAAACTTCAGACATTAAGAAGCCATTCCTGAAAATAGAGTAAAATTACAGAACTCTGTGAGTAACTTCATTTGTTCATCAATAACATATATAGCTTATGTTTTGGTGTATGCTGAAGATATTATTTCCCTGACTTTGCCTTTCTCCTGCTTAGATCTAAGTTGAAGATAATAGCCACAGGAACTTCTTAGAGATGCTGTAATGATTAAGTTAATTAGTTCATGTACAGTATTTGAAAAAAGGTTTGGCTTTTTCTCAGCTCCTTTTTATGGTGGTATTTTTACTTCATGGAAGATATGAGACACATCTGTTTTGTAAAGAACAAATGTTAGTCCCTGAGAATTGGGAAGAGCTTTTCAAGTGCATACTTTCAAAGAATGAAAAGATTACAGTTTTACTGAGTGTTGAATATTCATATTGGGAAATGGTGAAAGTTAAAGGTTGGGGACTTGCTAATGCTTGAGGGAATTGGGAAAGAATTGATGATTTAAGGTAAAACTTCTGAGAGCTTGCAAAAATGAGAAAGATGAGCAGGACTATCATGATTAGAGAGAAAGGCCAGGTTTGAAATCCGAAGGTAGTGATGTGTGATGAGCTGCCTCTGGATGTCAGTTGGGTTAGAGTTGAAAATCAGTGGACAGCAGTAAGAATATTTTTTCCAAGAGTAGAGCTGAAATGGTACAATTATAAGGTACTTTCTATAGACCAGTGACCAAGTGTTTTACAGATCTCAACCCACTTGTCATAATGTAAGTATTCTAATTATCACACTTTACAAATGAGGAAACTAGGGGCCTACATTAAGTGGCTGCAATCACAGTTAAAATAGTGGTGGCACCGGGATTCGAACCCATGAGGTGTGACTCCAGAAACCCTCCTGTAGATCATTGTCTATTTCTTATGCTGGGAAATGTGGCCAAAGAGAAATAGCAGAAGGGTGGTAGATAAAATATGAATAAGTGATGTCATGTCTTAGAAAGGTAAAAGGAAATCTTAAAAATGAGAATGTAAAACCAGGTAGAATGAGAACCATGTGACATAAATGAATCATATTCCCTTCATATTTAGGATGACAATGAGATGGCCACATCTAGGTACAACTAGCTTGCCCTCCACTTTTCTTCTAAGTTAAGATTGCAAAGGGATAAAGCTGTGAGGACAGCCTGCAGAACCACAATGAAACACACAAGAATTAATAGGTAAAGAAAAAAGACACCATTCATGAAGCAGAATACAGGAGTGGGGAGAGATGATGACTCTTAACCTAATCAAGATATTTGCAATCTTCAATTATTTAAAAGAACAGTTAATCAAATAGTTAATTGAATTGCTTTGCCAAGACTTGTTGCTAATTAGTCAAGAATTTTCATACCAGCTTTCAAAGAGATGAAATAATAATGACTTGTCAGTGCTGCAAATGCAGGCAAGTGATTTGGTGTTGTGAAAGAAAGAATATTTCTCATTGACTTTTCTTGGCACATGGAAAGCATGTAGTAAATAACTATTTGGTAAGTGAGCAAAATCACCAATACTGACATTTTATTGGAGCATTTTACTACATGGCAGCATTTGTAGTGAATATATCTGATATAGTGTGGTTGAATAAGTATTATAACATTGTTGAAATGTAATATTGTAAGTCTTTAGGGTAAGAGCATTGCTGCATTTTAGTTTTACCAAACTGCTATTTATATTCTTTTATATGGGTTTAAAAACTCATGAGTGGCCTTGATTATCTTCATTCATGCATTAATTCATTGAGCACCTGCCGTTTGGAGATACCATGCTGTGATGAGAAAGCAACAAAATGAGATGTATTGATAGTGCAGTTTACTGTACGATGAGAGAGAGAAACATTTTATCAATTCACATGTACATAACTAATTCACATGTACATTACACACATGAAGATGTGGTAGCTTATGCAATGTTTGCACAATTAGAAAGTTTATCACAACTGCAATTCAATATTTTAATGCATGTGTACTGAACATGTACAAACTACCTCTTTTGTCATTATTCCTAAAATATTGTGGTATGACAATTACTGATAGAGTGTTTACTTTGGGTTCTTGTGTTGTAGGTAATCTAGAGATTAATGTGTACAAAAGTAAGTCTATATGCAAATACATTGCATTGTATATATTGGGCTTGAACATCCTTGAGTTAGGGTAAGTGCCATGGGTTCTGGAACCAGTTTTCCAAAGATACTGAGGGACAAGTATACTTACTGAGAAGGCCATAATTACACATCAACCTAGGGCCTGACTTTCTCCCATTCTGCTCCCAGTAATTGTCAGCTGCCTTCATCCACACTGGTTTCTAGCAGCCATGTGCAGCATTTTTGTTCTCCATATACTCTAGATCTCTGAAAGAGACCAACACAGAATGAAACCTTTGATAGAAATCAGAAAGAAAAATTTAGGTAACCCTGCCTCCTGAATTAAGTAAAACAACCTGACTAAATGTAGTCCAGGAAAGACAAAAGATCTACAATTACTCATCTAAAATTTCAATATTCAGAAAGCTCTGAAGACAAAGTGTTTTCTTTTTCTTTAGTTATTTATTAACAATACCTGATCTAAATTCAGTTGGTCCAGACTCATATGAGGATATTTTGTGTTCTGTTGAATATTCAGATACATTATACATTGTTGCATAAATGTTTCTTTATGAAGTATTGCTGTACTTCATCTTTCTAAAATAGAAATGATTCTGAATTTTAAGTCAAATCTGGCATAGAAAATTTTAGCTTAGAGATTTTGGCCATATACTCAGTAATGAATTCATAGACCATGTAAAGAGTTGAAAGAAAGCAGTGCCTGCTTTCATTTTGCTCAATAGCACTTCTGACCATTAAAATAAAATGTTTATAAATATTATAATTATGTTTCTGCTGAATATATATTAATATGAATATTTATATGTATACTAACGACAGTGCATAGTAATATATGTATATATTACATATTACATAATATGTATAATATGTACATAATAGCATTACAATGTACATATAATGCATAACATTATAAATGTACATATATACACAATATAATACTAAATATAAATATTAGTATTAATGCTAAATAGAAACAGTATTTACAAATTCATTTCCATATTGGATTTTACAGAGGATGACAAAAATAAGTAAATCTTAACACCCAGCTTCAAGCAGTTTTTAATCCCATTAAAGAGATAAGATAGTCCTGTAAGCAAGTGTAATGAGGTAATGCAAAGTGAATGTAGTCTTGATTTCAAGAAAAAAAATAAAATTTAATTAGGGAGACAAAAAACTGCTGAGAATATATGGGATATTTGATAACAAGCATTGTAATAATGTATTTTAAACAGCAAACATGAAATGAAGCATAATTATAAGTTGATTAACACTTGAATCATGGTCTGAATCTCTTGTGACACTATTTGTAAATTGTGTTTTCTTTCTAGGATGATCACTTTCAAGGCATTATCAAAGGGATTGTACTCCTCATACCCAAACTTAGGTGCCAATGCTTTAAAGGAATTTTGAGGACTATAGTTTAAAAAGGTTTATCAATATGTAATGACACAAAGTGAAGTCTGCAAATAGTTGAGTAGCTAGAGGGTGAGTAACCCATAGACTGTTGAGCAGTGTAGGGACATGTTCCTATGTATACATCAGCAGTATATAGAGAGGATTGAGGGTGTGTGACTATGAGGCAGCTGAAGCAGGCTAGAGATAACCCGCTAAGGGCCTGATGCAGGGTGGTGCCTGAGAGGAATGACTTCAATGGGTACATTGAGACAAAGTTGATCAGAGATGAAAGTAACAGAAATTAGTTAGAGTGGGGAGTATAGATAAAGAAATGCTGACACAAAAAAGTTGGGAGTCCATGATTATTTTGTGAAGAAACGATGCTGAAAGTAGTACTTAGGGAGGGTTGATTATTCTCACAGCATCATACAAAATGGACTTAGATTGGATGTCTTTGAATAAGAAAGAACATCTTGAAAATCGATACATAACTTCCTTTGAGAGTAGCTGATTTCAAATTATAATGAAGAGTCCATCAAAAATCATGCAACATTCAAATTTAAAAAAATGTTTATGGACTTTAAAATGTTTGCACTAAAATATATGTCTTTTTTTAAGTGTCCTCCTAATATATGTAACATACTCACCAGGATATTGAAATAGTATTACCTTTTGTGTACAACATAACTTCTGACAATTAAGAACATTCTAATGTAAGTTCAGTCACTCATCATTCATTTATCCATTCATACAAAAACAACAAAATGCTGCCTTTGTGCAAAAATTTGTGTTCGATGTTGAAACACAAATGAATAATCCAAACTTAGTGATGAGGACATTTGAACGCAATGTTAACACAAACAAATCTAGATAGGTATGAACTAAAGATTGTAAAAGATGGAAACAACCAACTCTGATGTTTCTTTATTGGAGTTTAAATGAGAAAAGATGAATCCTGATTAAGTATTAAATGAAAGCATCGTTTTTAAAATTAGTTAAATCGTAGTTTGTGGCAATGTTTGTGTTAACAATGAGGACCATAGTGGTAGGACTTTTGTTAAACAGAATCTGTTAGTGAATGCATGTTAGTGAATCCTGCAGGCAGGATCGGTCCAGGATTGGAAAGATGTGAACTGACATCCAGAGCACCTCTCGGTGACTGGGCAGTTGACTGTTTCCTCTCTAACTGCTTTTTGCTCAAACTCTTTCCACACCCAGCTTATTCTAACTTCCATCTTCAGTGGATGTCCTGAAGTATCCCAAGCATTGATGTTTATCAATTTCTCATTTAATTGTTAGCATTCTCTAACTAGAATGTCGTCAACTTGTCTAATTCAATACTTACATAAGTAATAGGCAGTTTAGGAGTGAGCATCTGGCGCAGCAGCTAAGAAGCTGCTTGGGGAAAAAGATTAGAGCCTAGGAAGAAGGGCTAGCAACAGAAGAGGAAGCAGAGGCCCAAGAACAGATGCTCATGAGATATTCCTTGTTATGAACATGATCTGTAAATTCCTGGGATAGGTGCCTGGGAGCAAATCTGGAATTGTTCACTGCATTTTTATATTATGGTAATGTTTATAAAATCTAAGTAGATTTCTTATTCATGATGCAGATTTAAACATATAGGGGATCTTCTTTTTATTACCTCTAACTACCAGAAAATCATGAATAGGTGTTTGCTGCAAATAATCACTTTGTGCTAATAATACTTTGGGAAAATAAAGGTAGGCAGTGACATCTACTATGAGTGGCAAAGAAGGCTGGCAAGAGAATACGGCAGTAGCATAAGATGAGAACCACTATTAGCGCTAGAATGGACCATGTGCTCTGAAACATCTGAGTATTAGAAAACTGGTTTTCTAAGGTTTTGAGATGTTATATGTCAAGATTTACATCTTACTCAAAAATAAGAAATAAATAATATAGTCTTACCTGTCCTAACACACATTCCCAATACAAGCATCAGTTATATACTGTTGCGGTATGCAAGCTCCGCTTAGGGATGGGTTGCTGTTTTATTTTGCATTCATCATCATCACTTCTGCGATCTTCCTGTTTGGTTCACACTTGGGGTATGTCAAAGCACTGTAGCATGTCTAAGTCCACAAAACAATCCCAAAGACAAAGCTAACACCAGTTAATCACAACTCAACATTGAAAATGGCAGAGCTGAACTTTGATTTCCTTCTAGAAATAGCTACTTATCAAATATACAGCTTTAAACTAGACGATACAATATAATCTCTCAACAAATTGAGAAACAGAAATTATCAAGAAGACAATTTGAAACATGTATTTAATATCTATTATAGAAGCTGAGCCTTTCTCTAAAAATATATTTTGCTGGAGATGTTGGCTAATTATTATATGAAATCATTGTCAAAATTAAGGCTTTTAGAAACCTATGCAGTGATATACATGGTTGTATGTCCTTCAGGTTCATATTTAGGATCCCAACCTCCCATGCAGTGGTATTAGGAGGTGAGGTTTAGGATGAGATTAGATCATGAGGGCTAACACATTGGGTTAGTGCTATTATGGAACTTATCCCTGAGAGTCAGCTCAACCCTTCCACCTTGTAAGGGCACAGTGAGAAGATACCCTCTCTGCCGAATATTCCAGTGCCTTGTTCTTGAACTTCCCAACTGCTGAGTGGCGAAGAAAAAGCTTTTTGTTGGTTGTAACTCACCCAGGTTATTCTATTTTGCTGTAGCAATCCTAATGGTCTAAGACAACCTAAAACTCAGAACATAAAGCAAAGTGCTGTAATCTTTTCAGCAATGGTCAAGGTCATGTGATGTAAAACTTAGTTGTTCACCAATTTTGCCTAAGATAAAGGAAAAAAATTAGAAGATTTTCTTGAATGTTTCTATGTAATAGTGTCAGATAGAAGTCCACATAAACAAGTTCTTGTACTCCCTACTTTGATATAAATGACTGAAATGATGCATGTAATAAAATAAGCTGATGGCAAACTAAATGCATACAGCAAATATTTTTGAAAATATGTGGGAAATGCTGCATAAGATTTAAAGAAATATGTATAAGAAAGGGTATTGTGAGGTTTACAAGACAAATGAGGAAAAAAGCTTCATAGGTCTTGCTTTATAGTACAGCGAATTAATACTATAAAGTGATTGCAGAAAAATTCAGTAGAGGTGAGGTTGTATGCTATGGGGGGTAATGAAATAATTAGGGCAAGTTTGCACCACATGGTCACTGGGCTCATAAATCCCATAGTTTAGCCCAAATTTACCTTGTCTGCTTTTGTTTGACACCCTGTGGCAGAAGGTTGCCCACATCCTAAGCAGAGAGTCCAGGATATCTAATCAGTTAGTGCTAATTTTTTCATCCCATCCTGGAGAGATTGGGACAGGGTAAGACTCAGGCAGATTGCCTACTTTTCCTCAGTTCATCTTCATTTTTCTTTCTATTTTTTGGGAATAGGAACTATCAATGACAGGAGACAAAGAGGGTTTCATTTTATTTGAATTAAGAATATCATAAGAAGCTTCAGCATGGTTTTGACAGTTGCTAGGCTCTGTTTCAGGTTTTGAAATGCATAAAATACTTTAGTTACTAAAGCAAAGATATAAGATGATAAACTCTGAATAATAATTTCTGTAATACTGAATTCTTACGGAAAAATTGTTGCTGTGATGTTAAAAAGTTTAAAAGGATTTCAGTTTACATTTGTAAGTACCGTGGCATACGAAATGCATTTACTGCTTCCTTTATAGAGAAGCAGTATGCTACAGCACACATAGGTTGAAGTGAAAAGAGCACTGCATGATGTCATCACTGTGGTTAATTGTTAACACAAGACCCGGAAACTACAAAGAACCTTAATGATACATGACAACATGATGTGGTATGACCAAGAAAATCTCTTTTACCACACAGCAGTCTTCCACTGTGCAGTACTTGTAAAGGGTCGTTAAAGATGAGCTACATGTTTTCCTGTATGAAGGGATGTGTGCTCTAAATTGCTGACATTTTGTATGATAAGTGTCTCAGTAGTATGCTACTTAGGAGATGCATATTTAGCAGAAAAGATACTTAAGCTGCCTGTTGTAATTCAAGACAATGTTATTGATATGAAAAAAGGAAGTAAATCCTTTATGAAAATATGTAGAGAGGGTTTTGAATATCAGATGTTAGAGATGATTAAATTGCTATTTGATTTTTTATTATGAAAACTTTATACAGGATCTCAAGCTTCATTGCTACCTACTTAAACACTCAGAAGCAGGATTTTCTAACTTGTTGATAATAAGCAGTTTCAATGGTTAGATTCTGAACTTACCTAATAACAGAAGTACCATTGACTGAATACTCATTATATGACAGGAGTTTGGCTAAATGAAACAGAAAGAGGTTAAATCACTCCAATACAAAAATAGCAAATAAACTGCAGAGCTAAGATTGGAACTCAGGAAATCTTCTCCCTTATCCCTTAAATATTGCCCATTATCTAGTCTTTGTCCTAATTATTTGTGATTAATACCGACAGTAGGAGAATAGAAGTTTCCTGGCTGAATTTGTGGAGGAAAAAGGCTTTGCATAATTGGTAGGTGAGATCATGAGAAGCTAACTGCTCTGCACTCACTAATTCTCCAGATGCCTGTCTTCCACCTTCTCTTCTCGCTCTACTGAGCTTTCTATCAGCTGATAACCCTGCTTCTTAATCTGAGAAAATGTCCTAAAACTCTGGCTACTACACGCACTCTTGGGGCGTTTGACTAGCAACCCACATTTTCCTTCTATTACTAGGTATCTGCAATTTTTTCACAGCTCACTCACTCCCTGTGCACTGGATCCAGACCCCACTCAGAAGCAGGCTTAGGATTTCTTACCTCCCCTTAAGTCATTTTTCCCCTTTCCATTAGATCATAACTTGAACATACAAACATGCTATTATTTCTCCTGTATCAAACCAAAATGCAACTGTTGATTCTACTCACCCATCAGCCACCAAAAAATTTACATTCTTTTTGTATAAACCATTGAGTTTTATTTTTCTACTGTCTTTTAAAACAAATTCAATGATTTTTTTTTTTTTTTTTGCTTCTATCACTCCACTAAAGCTTTCCTTGTCACATTTATCATCTGAGAGTCTTCCTGAGTCCCATATTACTTCATCCATTAATGCTGCTTGACAATTGGTGACTCTCCTTTCTGGAAATAAATTAGACTGCACAGTTCAGACCCTTCTTCTTTAGCTGTTAAAATTGCAGTGTCCATTACTCAGTGTTTGAATCTCTTCCCTTTCATTTGTAGATTTCTTTAGTAATCTAACCCAAATCTTACAGTTGTAGATAATCATCCCTATTATGATCCCTCTTCAATTTCTATCTCCAACTCAGAACTTTCCTTTGAATTCCAGATTTGTGTATATAGCTCTTTACCTCCTATCTCCATGGTATGACGAGTGAGCAGCTCAAATAATTAATCCAAAGGTTAGCTCCTGATCTACTTTGGATTCTGTCTGATAACCTAGTGCTTTTCTTTCTGCTTTGCAGATTTCATATTTTACCTCTTAGTACTTTAAAATTATGTCTGAAAGACAGATATACTTTTTAGAATAGAAACATGCTACTCCTGAGAAATTTAATGCTATGATGAGTTTTCTATTATTTTTCAAATATTAGGAGTTCTTTCATTGTTTCTTAAATTTGCTATCTAGAACAATTTTTTCTACTCAATATCCAATCAAGGGCTATATATTTCATTTGCCAATAACTCCACTTAGTATCTTTTAATCTAAAAAAATCATGGCCCATTTTTGTCCTTTAGAACATAGTCTAGGCTCGCTGTTTGGCGAAAAGTCCCTTAATCTGAATTTCTCTTTATTTTCTCCCCACATGAATAGATTCACATCAAATATTTTGACAAGAATACTTCCCAGGCCAGTGATATTGCAGTACTCTGGTTTCATGATCTCTCTTATCTATGTAAAACTTGTTGGGAGCCTAAAAAATATCACATTTATGGATTATGTCTGTCAGTATATGGTAGAAGCTGACATATTTTCTGAAACTATTATCAATTTTTAAAACCACAGACCTACTTGCTAATAATTTTCCAAACTAAACATCATAATGACAACAATGGTATTGTTCAGTCTTTTATAATTTATTTTACTGTCTGCTTTGTAGCTGTCAGTGTTAATTCTCATATTACCATTGACATTCAGTGTCTTTAATGGATTGTTTAGGTTGAAGATCATAAAGAAAAGGTGACCTCACACGGACATGTATTTGGAAAATAGAGGAGTATTTTAATTGTCCTGTCAAAGTTAATGAATGGTGATACTTTTTTTAGGGATTGTAAAAGGATGATTTTTAAAACTTATTTCTAATATTATCAGCTATAAATATTTATAGTTCTCTCTTCCAAGAGGCAGATCAGTAATCTTAAATTACAGTTTACAATGGATAGCACACTAGATGCTTATTTATATTTAATCATCAATGCTTAAACTTGTTTTAAAGTATTTGTGCTCTAGTAGCTATCAATGGCTGCAAGTGAGTTAGTTTTGTTTCTTATTCTTTCTATGTGTCATTATGCATTTGTGGCATTTTAGGTATTGAGTGTGTTTTAGTCATGTGAATGAGTTCTTTATTTGATCTGTCTGGTAGTTTTCTGTTTCTAACAATACGTTACTACAGCTGGAGTATGTTATAAAGAGGAGAGGCTTATTTTGGTTCATAGCACTGCTCCAGGTTGGGGAGCCACTTCTGGTGGATGGTCTTTTTGCTGGCCAAGATGGAATCCCAAGTTGGAGTAGAGCATCATGTGGTGGTGGAGTACACAAGAGACCTCTCAAACTGGCTACCTATGCTTAAGATAACTAACTGCACTGTAAGGTCATTACTTGCCTGGAAGGATTCATCTTTTATGAAGGTATGGCACTACTGAAAGTTTTCTTAAAAGTTCCATCTCGTATTGGAGATTAAATTTCAACATTTCTTTTTGAAAGTGACAAATCATTTTTTGTTACGATCAAATTATCTGTCACAACAAGGCAACCTAGGCTCACCATAAACATTATATATTGTATATAATTTATATATTTTTATATATTTATATTATAAGTAATTTATATATATATGTATATGATTTATTCTATTGACTTGAAAGGGAAGCTTTATTCAGTTGGGGATAGAGAGGAAAAATATTACCAGAAATGCCCGGTGGGTTCTTTCCTCAGCTTAGTATAGTAATAAAACGCCGGGAATCTGTTGCAGACAGAAAAGTTTATTTGCGAAGGGATCAGGTGAGCAGGGAAGGGAGAGGGAAGGGGAAAGCACCTCTGAAGAGAAAACTGGGAGGTGGGGTGCCTCTTGAAGGGGAGTGGTGGAGAGAGAGAGAGAGAGACACCAAAAATTTGAGGGAGGGTCTTGGGATTTTAAGCATTCCCTGACCCCTCCTTGTTGGGCGGCAGCCTACAGGTAAGATGTTCCCCATTGGTGGTCTCTTAATCAGTTAGGAAATGGGTGGGCAATGTTGGTGCCACCCACCTGAAGGTGTGGCCAAGACCTCTGCAGCCCTGGATGGTCTCAAAATATTTTCCATCTGCTGTTCCAAATAGTAACAATGGCTGGGACTGGGCCTTGTCGACGTCAGCAGTGTGGAGTTCTATGTGTGTCTGCTTTCCTAGGCAGACTAACAGGGAGCTGGATCAGAAGCAGCACAACTGATGCTCAAATTGTTACTCATATGGGCCGCTGGTATCACACTGGAGCCTCAACTTAAACATATCTTGTCCCTATCCCAAATCAGCCATGTCCTGAATTTCCTCAGAGCTGATAGTCTGAATCCTAGTGTATACTGCTACAGGAATTATCTTTGCTTCCAGGCATTTTCAGTTCCAGCCTGGAGAATATGCCTTTTTGAAAAAGTGATGGAAAAAAAAAAAAAAGCAAAAGTGATGGAATCATGAATTCATATTAAAATTTCCCAACTCATAATCCAGAGATTTTGAGCCTTTGTTGTGGCTCAAACAACCTTTGCTATGGTAACTATACAATGAATTGTAGCATTTTTGATTCTCCTCATAACATCTATCCCCTCATTGTGTGAATCAAAATTAACAGTATCCATTGCAAATATCCTATTAAAAATGGGAGAAGGGGACAAAATAACCCCTTGTTGCAAATTGTTGGATTATTAAAGTATATACTAAATTGGTCTATATGTATATGAGAGATCTTCAGAAAGCTTTTGGAAAATGTTGTAAAAAGATGTGTGTATATTTTAATTTTACTACACTGAAATGAATTTGATCTTCAATTACACGTTCCATGAACTTTTTGATGTACCTTTGCATGTTATGCATGCATTTTTGTATACACATACATAATAGCTATTTGACCCCAACAATATAATCTGCTCTTTACCTTATCCTTCCATCTCCTGCATGAAATTTTATTAGTCCCTGAATTTTTCATGAAAAGACCAATCCTGTTTTTTTACATATATCTCTCATAAGATCCTGGAAAACTTCAGTGATTGTGTATAAATCATTGTTTTCTGGTACAGGTTTCTATACCACGGGACAGTGAATATTCACCTTCTAGGATAGGTTAAGATTTTATTTAGCTTGTTTTGTTTTTAGTCATGAATAATTTCTTTTCCTAGCCAACATTTTGGGAAGACACATAGATTTTTAAAAATCTGCTTGTTAACTGATTTCTGTCCACGTGAAAGGGAAAGCAACAGAGAAAGAGGAGGAAAGACAGAGAAGGGGAGAAGTGTGGAGGGAGGGAGAGAAGCACGGAGATCTCCCAGTTGTTGGTTGCGTCCTTGAAGCTGCCTTATCTATGCAAGCCTAAAGCCAGGAATTCAAAACTCCAGCTGGGTCTTGAGCCACTTGAGCCATCATCTCCTGCCTCCTAGGATGCATTAGCAGGAAACTGGATTAGAAGCAGTGAGCTAACACTCCAGTATGGGATGTGACAGCCACAAGCATTGGCTGAACCCTCTGCTTTACCATGTCTGTCTCCAAGCAATCCTTTTTTTCACCTGTTTGGAAAAGGAAAGGGACAAGAGAATTGAGCATGTTGAAGGGGCAAAGGAATGAAACTGAAAAAGTCAGTTTAGTGTTATTCACAAATTGCAGACTTGGGAGCATCGTGGGCTGATACACACTGATGGCTTTCCACTACAAGCTCACTGAAAGTTGGATACAATTTAGGAGCATGTTTACAGTCTGGAACAAAAAAGGATGGAGGGGCCCAGTGCGGTGGCCTAGTGGCTAAAATCCTTGCCTCTCATTCACCAGAATCCCATATGAGAGCTGGTTCTAATTTTGGAAGCTCTGCTTCCCATCCAACTCCCTGCTTGTGGTCTGGGAAAGCAGTCAAGGATGGCCCAAAGCCTTGGGACCCTGCACCCACATAGGAACCCCGGAAGAGGTTCCTGGCTTCTGGCTTCGGATCAGCTCAGCTTTGGCCGTTGCAGTCACTTGGGGAGTGAATCCATGGATGGAAGATCTTTTTGTCTCGCCTTCTCTCTGTAAATCTAACTTTTTAAAAAAAAATTTAAAAAAAAAAGTTGGAAGATTCCTGCAAATCAGAAAAAAGTCAGTCTCCAAAAATACAGAAAACAAAACACTGTTTCACATTCTGAGTAACAGTCCCTCAGGATTGGATGGGCAGATGATGCATATTTTAAGCATACCATCCAGTGTCTCCTCTTTGAACTTTTCTTTCTCTTATTGTTTTTCTGCTATGATATATGTATCTTGTTAGTGGCAGCTTATAGCCTACAAATGCTTTCACGTACTTTCTGAGTCCAGGTGGAGAACGTGTGAGTAAGCAGTGAAAATGCAGGAAAATGGAAAGCTTTGAATGGTGTAATAGTGACTTGTTGAAACTGACAATTTCACATTGTACTAACGAGCAATAACAAGCCCTTTGAGTCCTCAACCTCCGGTTTATGAGGAGTGAGCAGGTGTTTCTGGACATGAATCAATTTTTCAATAAATTAGGGATTATTGCCTGAAGAGAAATAGTAACAACAGGAATTGTGTTATATTTCAAACCCCCAAAGTTTAACAGATGGCACATTACCAAGATAATACTGTGACAGAGCCCACAGATCTCTGCCCGAGCTTTGTTTATCTGCATACATGGCTAGGTGCATACTAGAGAGACGCATGCTGTGGAGTGCCTCTTTCTGTATAACTCGCATTCTTGCTGACTGCAAGTCTTGTTCATGTGTTGTGGTGGCAGTGCCGGGGCCCCATGCCAAATTGTCTGAGCTACAACTGGAACTGTGAGACTGTAGCATTTCTTTGGCCAAAAAGTTTCTTGGAGAAGACTAATCTCTAATTACACTCCCTGTGTTTTGCTTTTTCGATGATTTGTTTTCGATTTAGAAGCCCAATACATAACAATAAAGATGATTATAGCTTCGGGTTAACTGAAATTCTAAATTTCTTTAAGCCCTTCTGGTCCACAGCAATGAGTGATACCAACTCTTTTTTTTTTTTTTTTTTTTTTTTTTTAAAGATTTATTATTATTGGAAAGCCGTATATACAGAGAGGAGGAGAGACAGAGAGGAGGATCTTCCATCCGATGTTTCACTCCCCAAGTGAGCCGCAACGGGCCGGTGCGCGCCAATCCGAAGCCGGGAACCAGGAACCTCTTCCAGGTCTCCCACGCGGGTGCAGGGTCCCAAAGCTTTGGGCCGTCCTCGACTGCTTTCCCAGGCCACAAGCAGGGAGCTGGATGGGAAGTGGAGCTGCCGGGATTAGAACCGGCGCCCATATGGGATCCTGGGGCTTTCAAGGCGAGGACTTTAGCTGCTAGGCCACACCGCCGGGCCCAGTCCCCAACCTTAAATAGTATACTCCTAAACTCTTTTTCTCAAGACGTGTGCTTTAAATGTACCTTTAATTCCCTTATTTATATTTGAGCATATGTGTAAATTTATTTAGAACTTACCAATTATTTCATACTAAACTTCATGCATTCTTTATGGTAATGTGTCTATCATTGACTGCGTTACATAATTAGATCTTCTCTAGGAAAATGGAGGGACCTTATTTCCTAATTTTATACATGTTTGAGAATATTTTCCATGCCTATACATACATTAACATTAGAAACACGAACAGATGAATATTAAGTGCCCTTGAATAACTTGACTGGATATAGAAATCTTGAATCACATCCAGAAGAAATCTAACTGTATTTGTGGGAATTAGCCATAAATAATGATTGCAGCAAAGATTCATTATGTACTTGCCATGTGCCAGCCCATTCCGAGTTCTCACATGAAGTCACACAATCCTTAGGTGCAGTCCTAGTTATTACTAGGTATTCCTTCTTAAGTGAATTAACATCAGGTAATATTTCTCAAGTAAATTAGCCTAAAATGTTTAGTAATATGGCTTTATCCATGTTATTTAATTTTAACATATCCCAGTCAACTACATAACAGGGAAATAATAATCTTCCCATTCTTTCTGTGGTGTTAACACTGGGAAACAGCTCATGGATACTAAACTGTAGATCTGAACCTTGAAGAATCAGTGTTATCAATTAATATATATTTTAATTTAGTAGGGAAGAGGTGAATCATTTGATAAATAAGTGTTGGGTCTTAGTTGATATTTATTAATGCTTTTTGAATGAGTGATAGTTTTGTAGAAGTGTATAAGCACATCAAAATTATAAACTAATAGACATTAGGTACCCTTTTGGTCTGACTAAAAAGATTGCAAGTATTTTAGTCTGTTCAAGCTACAATAACAAAAATACGTTAGAATAATTACAAACATTCTAACTTTCTTCTCATAGCTGGAGAGATTAGGAAATCCCAGATCAATGTGCTATATACTTGGTTGCTCCCTACTTCTAATTGCTGCATTTTGCGCCTTTTTTTAATGACTTTTAATTTTTTTTTAATTTAACTTCTTTTAAAATTATTATCATCATTCTTTGATACAGTTCTGTAGGTCCTGGTATTTACCGTGCCCCCTTCCCAAATTTCCTCCCCCCCCACCAAATTCCTCTATGTAATTACTGTAGCATAGCTCTTCATAAACAGTCACATGTTCATCATTGTGGGCAGGGACAATGGCAGAGAGTCCGGCATCCTATTGTTAAGATACAGCTAATAGTTTCATTAGTAGTCCATCTTTAATCTGCAGGTAGAGATGCACACTGCACTGCCTCCTCACATCTGGACATGATAGTCTCCATTACGCAGTCACCACACATCCCTCTTAAATGAAAGGTGACAATACAGAATCAACAACAGGAAGGAAAATAGAAATTTTCAACACCATAAATTTCTTGAGAGGTTTTCATGGTTTAACAGTCCTGAACTGCTGGCGATCCTGCCACTCCAACTACGATGAAATCTCTCTTGAGTCTTCTGGCAGCTGTAGTCTATCTTAGTGTCTCTGGCCAGTTCTTCACTGCCAATGCCTGGTTGGAGTAGTTGATAAATCTGTTCTGTCCTCCGTCCTCTGCCATGGTACCAGGTGTCCTCTGGAAGCTCTGATGTACTGCCATATCCTCCATGTCCATTTGGATATGCTGTCCTCTGCTCTGTCTGAGCCACTGAGGAGGCCCAGCTCTGATACATCCACTCCCACAGTCAACCCATGCACTTCTCTCCATGGTTAGGGTTCTGAGTCCAGTGGTTCAGTTGATAGGGAATTGCCCAAGAAACCTCGTCTGAGGCCATCCCAGACCTGATTCTTGTGTGTTTGCCAATACAGGGTTTGGCACCGTCTATCACCCAAATCAACCTACACACACACACTGGTAAGTTGCAATTGCTGGGTCAGTGCTGTCTCCAGCCTTGTGTTTTATGAAACCCAATGGGTATTGGAGCCCAGCCTAATCCTGCCCACCACATAATCAGCCTTCACATAAACCAGTGGGAACTGTAGTCTGGTCGGAGCAACCCACAAAAACCCCCACCAGGCTCACCCCTGCCCTGGTTCCTGTGCTTGTCAGTATGTACAGCACACTGGTCCCATCTGTCCCACATCCCATTCAGCTCTAGTACATTTTGATGGGTATTGAAGCCCACTTCATCCCAATCAGTCCCACTATCCAGTTCACACTGATGCTAGCAGGTGTCACCCTCTATCTAAGCCATGCCTGTGCCTGACAAAATTTGGCCCTTGTGCCAGCATCTGCCAGCTGATGCTGCAGCAAAGCCCAATCAATCCACACTGACACTTGCTTATGCATGTACCAGAAGGTATAGTTAGTCCAGCCTGGCTTATCCCTGATCCACCTCTTTTATATGCCATCGGATGTGGCCTTGCCTGACTTGATCTGACCCCATCCCAGCTCTCATGCTCACCAATGGGAACAGTGGCCCAGAAGCCCCCTCACTGGGGCCATCCCCACCACTACCCGTGTTTCACATGTGCTGGTTGGGTGCTGCAGCCCAGTTCGAAACAGCCCCATCACCTCAGCATTTCCAGTGGGTGCTGTAACCTGGCCAAGCCAGGCCCTCCCCCAATTCCAACTCACATTGGTGGGGGCTACAGCCTAGCCCATCCCTGTCAGCCCTCAATCCTGGCTTCCCATGTGAACTGGCTGGTATTGCGCCATGACCCAGCCTGACCCACACTCCATTTTGGCACTCAGATTCACCAGTTGGTGATATGGACTGTGACCCAGCCTGGCCTGCCCCTGACCTGCACCAAATGTATGCCAGTGGGTACTGTATTTTGGCCTGGTCTTGGTTCTTGCACTCACCTGCAGGGAACGTGTCCTTACAGAAGAGTTCCCCAGGCTCCTCCATCTGGATCTTTCACAATGCCAGATCTCACGTACACCAGTGGGGCCCTGGACCAGCCCTACTTAGTCTGCCTCCTATCCTAGCAGGAACAGTCGCCTTTCTTCACCGGCCCTCACCCATTCTGGTTTTTGTTGTTGGGCGCTACAGCCCAGCCAAGACTGATCCATACCCAGGCACAGCTCACACGTGTCTCAGTGGGGGCAGAGACCTGGCCTAGCCTGTCCTATTCCTGCCTTGGTTCTCACGAGTACCAGTGGGTGCTGGATTCTAGCCCAGTCTGGCACATACTATACCCAGCCCACACACATGCCAAGAGATTCTGCAGCTATATCCAACCAGACCACAGCCCCAACCCTGGCCCTCATGCTCTCCAGTGGGGATCATAACCAGGCCAGGGCATCCCCTTTGCTCCCCAGCCAGGCCTGCTCCCCTCCACAGATCTCATGCATGCCAGTGGTTGCTCTGACCTGGCCTGGCATAGCCCCCATCCATCTTAGCATTTGCCTTTGGATGCTGTAGCCTGGTCTGACCTAGCGAGCCCCGAGTCCCAACTCTCACTGGTGGATACTGCAACCTGGCCCGGCTCAGTCTGCTCCCATCCCTGGCTCATGTGAACCCGTAAGTGTGATATCCTAGCCCGGCATGACCTACACTCCAGCCTGGTTTCTGCACTTGCCAGTAGGCTAAGATCTGCTCGGCCTTGCCCAGTCCACCCCTTTCCAAAACCAACCCACGCACTTGCCAATGGGTGGGGCTAACTTGCCCACTTAATTATTGGTTGCACATTTCAGCTGATGTTTTCTTCTATTTTGATTTGACTTATACATTAAATTGCTCTATATCATATGTTCTAAAAGACATGTATGTGCTCTAAAAACCATCATTTTAATATTAAAGTTGCATTCCAGTCTATCTCAAAAATGCAAGTAGTTTCCCCTACAAAAAATGATTCCAGGATGACATGTTTAATTTGTATTTCTCCTGTAATTCTTCTCCTTCATTGAGTGCTTATTTCTGTTTCAAATTGTTCTCTCCTTATTTATATTTACAGTGTTTTCTAATTTGTGACCAAAATAAATACAAACATCAGTGTGATTAATGATTTTTTAAAAAATATGCTGCTTCATAAGCATTAAAGCCTTTAAGAGAAAATCAGTTTCAGGTAGAATCCGTGCTATGCATTTTTAAAAAGGCTATTTCAGTTTAATGGTCTAGTCTGTATCTGTTTTCGTAAAGGTATAGAAGTCAGAAGGAAGGAGTTTACAAGGCCTTACATACATAGTGTTTATCAACAACAAGCTTGAGATGGTAGATAAAGGTAGTATGATGGTGACACCATTCAGAAGATGAACAATATGTGCAAACTATCTTAAAGGAGCCCTGGAGCTGATTTTATGCCATATGCCTCCCATTCAGGCTTCTGCAGGCACAGGTCAAGTACTGAGCAGGTTTATAGCATCACCAACATTCATTATGCCTGTCTAAAGACTAACTAAGACTCATGCACTTGCTCATATGCAGCTACCCTGTATTTCAATTGTTACCTAGAATTTGCAGTGGTCTTTAATGTTGTAATGAAGCTTTATTTTTGTTTGTTTTTCATTTTAGGGCAGCATAATTATTTATGTGCTGGAAGAAATGACTGCATTGTTGATAAAATACGCAGAAAAAACTGTCCAGCATGTCGCCTTCGAAAGTGCTGTCAAGCTGGCATGGTTCTTGGAGGTAATTCTGATGTTTTCGTCAGCAATATTATATTTAATGTTTATGCTACCAAACAGTGCATTAGAAAAAAATGCCGATTTTCCAGTTTACTTTTGTTCTTCCATTTTTCTGTGTTAATTGTTGGTGGTGACTCTTCATTCTGAAGTACCTAAATGCAGTAATGTATTCCATTTCGTATCAATAGATTTGCAGCATGTCAAAAGCTGTCATGAGAAGTAAGAAGTGGCATTCGTCTCTGTTCCCTACAAATAAGGTTCCGAATTGTGGATTGATCTGTCATTGGATACTATGAGTTGGAGTCTAGGCTATACAGCTCACTGCTGGAGTGGCCCTGAGCAAGTCATTAACTCTTCTTGGGCTTTTGTTTCCTTTCTGGAAAAGGGGAGCGTTGAATCGGCTCACAAACTGATTCAGCAAATTGGTCAGGTGCATTGCTTTCAAGTTCCTATAGGTGATTGTTTCTAGCAAGTTCACTGGAACTAAGGCAGAAACGTATTTGAGATTGTGGTAATAATTACCAATTTCTATATTGTTACTATTACAGTATCCAAACACTTCGGTAAAATAGCAGACATTAAAAAGTTAAATTTATGTTATGAGTATGATTTGAATGGAATATTATGACTAATGATATGAATGAAATAAAACAATAAGGAAGATGAAGAGCACTGGGTTATAAAACCTCACCTTTTCTCCCTACATGTTCTTTAGTTAACCATATTGTATACAATAGTGTCTGCAAATCGTGGGCAGGTGTTTTGTATTAGTTATTTCTTTATTTATTGGAAAGCGGAGTAGGAAAGAAAGAGAGTAGGGAACTCCCCGGATGCCTGCACAACATGATGTCACAACACTACCCTAAGAGTCATGGGTGTTACATATTAATAAAACATATACATAATTTTAAGAATATTTCTTATAAACCCTGGACAAATTAAAATAAAACCATAAACCCTTAACAAAAGAGAAAACATTTCTGAACAGGCTTCTTCTGCATGGCATATGAAACAGCTTGTTTCTGTCAACGTTATAGGCATGCCATTTGGGAGGTGTGCTATACAGACCAACATTTGTCAAATTTGAAAGCTACCCAAACCATTCCTTCACTCTAAAACCTTTGGCATAATGCTTAGACAAAATGAATCTAGCAGGCAGCCTGGGCACATTAAGGAAATATAGCGGATGACAACACTGACGGTGTTTTGTAATTTTTTTGATTTGAGTGTTGTGTTCCGCAAGTTGAGGGCAGTCAAGGAGCAAGTCTCAATCATCTATGAGCCCACAGCAGTATTTGGGTTAAAGAAGCACTCGATATTCACTAAATGAATGCATCCACTCTCTTGGCAGATTAAAGGTTGCTTTTTAGTTGCACATCTCAATTTCTTCCTCTTTATATTTCTACTTTACTCTGAGAGTCTTCAGAAACGTTCAAAATTTTCAAAATTAGCACTTTCTCATGTTCTTTCCTATCTAGTTAATGGTGGAGTGAGGAAAAAAGACCGAAAAGTATTCTGTCTCCTGGAGCAGTAATTTGTTTTCTGCAGCCTGAATGCCTTAGAAAACAGCAGAAACTATAATACTGAAATCCAGAGTTCATCAGGATCTGTAATCTTTCATGTCCTCTAAAAAATGGCTTTAAAGGCTAACTTTGTAAGAGAACAGGAATGGAAGATCTATAGATTGAAACTTCAGATATTCCTAAAGAATTTTCTGTTATCTCAGTATTCTGGCCTTAGCCCATCAAATTATCTTCTTTTTCAAACCCGTGTTCCTTTGGTCTACTGTTCCAGTGCTCCGACACCACAGTCTGCACTCCTCACAGTTATTACTGCATTTTCACATCTTCTATATCCTTACTTAGTGGAATTAACTTTAGTTTTCCCCCCATCTCCCTTCCCTTCCTTTCCTTGTCCTTCCCTGCTTTCCAGTAACTGTGTATTGAGTCCTTTTTTCTTTAACAGGTTCTAGTCTAAGATCTGAAATTATATAGCATCCAATAATTGAGCAAATCCTTGCTCTCATGTGGCTTACCCTTGGGGGTGGGGAGAAGTAGCCAGTATGTATGCTAAATGATGATAAAGACCGTAGAAAAATGCTAAGTATGTTGTGTTAAAAGGAATTGTCTGAAGGGATATCAATACTGGCCACTTAATTCTGATAAATATTTACATTTCACCCAGTTGTTTCATAAGCAGGAAGTTGCTCCTATCATGTGTTTGATGTGCTAATCGTAGTTTTTATTTTTTAAAACACCTTCAAGTATGTCCCTAGTCATCTAGAATGCTATCTAACCCAGCTGACCTGGGCAAGTGTTTCGCTTAGCAGTTAAGATGCCACTTGGGGTGTCCACGTCTGATATTAGAGAGCCTGGGTTCAATCCTGGCCTCTGCTCCTGATCCCAGCTTCTGCCTGGTGTACATCCTTGGAGGCAGCAGGTGAGGACTCCTTTTGGATCTCTGTCACCCGTGTGAGAGATACAGACTGAGTTCCTGGCCCTAGATCTAATCATTGTGAGCATTTGGGGAATGAAGTGTATGGGAGTGCTATGTCCATTTGCTTCCAAAATAAATAAATAAGTAATTCAAACTGTTGAACATTCACCTGCCACAGTGGTGTGAGTTCCATTCTGGAATGAATATATATGTGTGTATATGTGTGTGTGTGTGCATGCGCGTGTAGTTTTGTGCAATCCTCCACTGCTTTCCCAGGCCACAAGCAGGATGGGAAGTGGAGCAGCCAGGACAAAAACCAGCATCCATATGGGATCCCAGTGTTTACAGACCAAGGACCAGCCAACTGGGTATTGCATCAGCCCCTGAGAAGAATATATTAAATTATGATTTTTCTTTTCTTTTTTCTGTTTTTATTTTTGGATATCTCTTGTATTAAGAGCTCTACTTAATACTGCATTGCTCCCTTTGAGCACATTGCTGTATAATCCTTGGTAAGATAAAACAGAGGAGTGTCCTAAGAGTTGCAACAAGCATTGCTGTGTAGAAGAGAAAAGGAAGGAAAAAAAGTCTGAAAGGGTTGGCAAGAGCTTCAGAGAGAAAAAGCTCAAAAGACGAATAGATCCTTGCTGCATGGAAAAGGACAAAGGTGTTCATATTGAAAATAAAATGTATGTGAAAAAAAGTACATGTTCCAGTGATTTTAGTTTCTGGAAAGTAAGCTACTGGAAGTAGAGTGAAGGCTACCTTAAGTCAGATTCTAGCGTTTGGCCTTTGTTGGGTGGGCCATGGGCCAGTGAGTGATCATTCCAAATAAGCTATCCTCAGAGTAATCACGGATGAAGGCTAGAGTTTTAAATGCACACCTGGGGCCTTTCTTCAGTAGTAGCTGCATTTTTGGCTAGGCCTTTTTCCCGCTTACTTTTTGTGAATCTTCTACCCCAGGTAGTAAACCTGCCGCTGTCTTCACACATTGTACTTTGCCTGTGTCTGTTCTCCATCCACTACTTAAATCTGACTTAGGTTTAAAACTAAGTTAAAGTGTAATTTTGTTTTTGAAACCTTCCCATTTTTTTTCCAGTCCCTGCAGGGGCAGAGGTCTCATGGGGGACCCAGTATAATATCATGTTTGTCATATCTAGGGCGGTGGAAGTTCCTTGAGCCCATTTGGTTTGGATTTAGGTCTGAATCTTCTGATTTCAGCATTTGGTTATAGTGGAAGGTTGACGCAATGGACCACCATGGAAATGACGAGGGTCCCTACTATGCCACTCCTTTCCCACCTTACACTGGGCTTGGGAATTGGTTCTGTCTCTTCTCATGTAGTGCTTACTTCATTGTGTTATAATGATATATTTGCTAGCTTCCTATACAAGGGTTTTCTTCCATCCCAAGACTGAACTATTTGTGAGCCAGCATTTCATATTAGTGTTTTCAGCACCAAAGCACTTGTTTAAGAAGTGCTCGATAAATATTTGTGCCTATTATTTTGAATTTTTGTGAAATGCAGGTGCCTGTGAGTTCTGCAGCAGTCCGTGTATAATGATTCCCAGAGAACAGAATGATGTTTTGGGGAAGAGAGTGGGGGTGTTGTCTAATGTGATGTTTTTCACTTTAGAAAAAAGGGGGGGGATGACTTTGAAGTGGTTTTGTATGTCATGATCACATTTATTTTCATGTTCTTACTATTATGATGAAAAAGTGATTCAAAATGATGCAAATGATGAGACCTCAACCACAGAGAGTACATGGGCTCAGAGGAGAGTTCCAGCCAGAACCAAGTCAGACATTCAGGAGGGAGAATGTCAGGAGGACACTGCCTCAGAGAAGACCCCGCTAGAGTGAACAGGGCAAAGCCGAAGCCGCTCAGAGCAAGGTCAGCTCTTTTTGCTGCAAGGTTGTCAAAGTAAACTTCAGCTTCTCTTTATTTCTTCTGCTTTAGCACAAAATTAGTTGCATGATAGACTAGAACTTAGTTCAGGATGAGGTGGCACCACATCAAATATCAAAGTGATAAGTAGGCATAAATGTGATCAGAGAGTTATAATTGTCCTGGCAACATTGTTCCTAAATTTCATGTGCTCTAATTGTGAGAGTTGCCAGAGTTCCCTATTGCCATCCTATGACCCACCTCTCTGAAAATCTAAGGCATTTTATTTTTCTCTCTTTTGTGATCCAAATCAGGACAACTTTGAGAATGGAAAAGAACTCTGTCAAGAACTGAACTGGGTCAACAGCTATAAAAGAGGACTGTCCCGAACTAGGAAGTTAAATGGGCAGATCTCATTCTCCCAATTAAGAGATGCAAATGTTCTGGCCAAAACGAACATAGAAATTCCTTGGGGAGGGATGAAATAATCAGGTACTTACTTATATAATACTTAGCATACTAATGTAGCTAAGAAAATATTTAACTTAAGACGAAAATGTGTTGTGTAGAAGAGAGGCTCCTCTACTCCCACGTTTGCTTTCAAGAGTGACATTTGGCAGCAAGCACTTGGCTTTTAACATCAAATAGTAATTTTGGGCGAGTTTGTAGGTTTGCTGAAAATATTTGATATACACACTTTTTGAAACCATATGCAAAACTGCAATTGCAAGTTTTATCATCGGGGGCTGGCATTGTGGTTCATGGATCAAATCACTGCCTGTTCATCCTATATGGACATCCATTCAAGGTCTGAGTGTTCCATCTCAACCCAGCTCCCTCACAAAGCACCCGGGAAAGCAGAGGAAGATGGCCCAAGTCCCTTCTGCCCACATGGGAGAACCAGATGGAGTCCTGGCCTCCTGGCTTCAGACTGACCTATAGCCTCAGCCATTGTGGCCAATGGACAGTGAAAAAGTGGATGAAATACTCTCTCTTTCTCTTAAGTGAATGGAAGATTTCTCTCTCTCTCTCTCTCTCTCTCTCGCTCTCTCGTTTCTTGCCTCCAGCCCTCCTCCCCTTCCTTTACTTTTAAATAAATAGATCTTTAAAAAGAGTTCATCATAAGCCAAGAATGACAATTTGTATGAGAAAGCAATCTTCAAAAAGTGCATGGAGTATTTATTCAAATCTTTTATGGTCAGCATCAAAATATAGAACCATAAGAATGGCATGTTCAGTTATTTCCTAAGTGGACTTGGGCAAAGATTTATTAGAAAGAAGTCAGTAACACACGATGATATGTCATAATTCTGAAATTGTTCTGCCTGGAAGAGTTAGTGGCAAGTTTGGGATAATAATCCAACTAGTGCAAATAACAAGAAGGTAGTCAAGTCACAGGGTTAAATACACATTGCTGGTACAGTATTAAATTTCTGGATTACTGGAAGTGTACTTAAGGCCTATTAAGAGTGATTCTTTTTCTGAATGACAATTTGGACTACTTGCACGTTCATTGTTTCATAATGAAGAAGCAAAGGTCTTTGAAGTAATAATTGCCTGCACACCACTGATAATGGCATCACATCCCCTCCTTCCTCCCTCTCTTTTTCCTTCCTTCCTCCCTTCCTTCCTCCCTTCTGTCCTTTCTTCTTTCCTTCCCCTCTTCCTGTGTCTGCCACTCCTTCCTGAAGTTTCTTATTTCTGATATATAGACCCTTTGTGTAACAGGACATGAAATATGAGAGAACACTGATCATTTATCAGAACTTTAATAAAATTCTACTATGCAATATCTGAGGCCAGAAATAGGTTTTTGAAATATTTTTTTGTACACATCTACGTCTGTGACTGAGTTTGAATTATTTGGCTCTTTGTTATATACCATTCCTGTTTTTCATGACTCACTTCCCTTGCTTCCAGTGGGTCACAGTGATCTCTTGCATTCAGTTCGTTGCTGTACAGTACTGAGTAGGAAGATAGTTACATCCTCAAGGATGGTAATATATCTTCTAATTTAGGTGTCCTGCGTTGAACTTCTTTCCTTTAGAAAACACTTTTCGCTTAATGACTCACAGAAAATTTTTTCCGTAATTAATACAACAACTCTATATTTGCATTTGTCTTAGAAATGCTAAGGCTGACAAGTTTAATGAGTGTATTGTTTCTGTTGAAACTTTTTTAAAGCTGTATTTTGTTTGTTTTAAGGACAGCCTTCTCCTCAAACATCAGAAGTTACTGCTTAAAAAGCCTGTTTCTCTTGTACTCCTTTCTCCTACTCCTCCACAGAGATTCGCCTCTTGTTCGCTTCCACCTCTCTTGGCAAAGAGGTAATTTGCTAGGCCAGAGGACTGTGGAGCCAAAGGTGTTTCTGTTTATTATGTTTTGTTTCCTTCTGCAAGACTTGAGGGCAAATGAAGTTTCCATTATTTTTTCTGAAGAATTCAAACATTTTTGCATTGTGGACACAGTGGTGGGTTCTAAAGGAGTATGGAGGCCCACCCCATATCTTTAATTATTATAGCAAGAAGTCATTTACCCTCATAAGAATTCTGCAGGTGATGCCTGTCACTTACCTCTTTGAATTCTTATATTCTTTCTCTTAGAAGCAATTATTTTCTTAGCTTTTTAAACATTTTCATTAATTCATAGGAAACAAATTTCATGTATTTCAAATATATGATTTTAAGAACATAATAATTCTTCTATCCTCTTTTACAGCCTCCCTCTTTCTTCTTTTCTTATTTTTCTTTTAATTTTTGCAATGAAATACATTGTTTATTTTATAATTGTAGGCTTAATCCTCCACTGAACAAAGAATGCAACAAATAGAAGCAAAAAAACAAAACAAAACAAAAAAACCACTGTTCCTCTGGAGTATACACAAAGCTATGATTGGTAGTCAATATTAAGATGTCAATTTCTCTACTTTGGCCTTTGAAGCAGCAACTCTAAGAAACAGCCCCTCCACCTCTGGATCCCACTCTAGAGTGACTGCCACATGTGGGCTTCTGGTCAACTTCCAATTGTTTACTTAAAACACCATCTCACATACACCAGCTGCGGCTGGTTGGATTGGTAGTCCTCTTAGCACTCACCCGCACTTCTTTGCTTAAAATTGCTCTATATTTGCTGCTTTGGCTGCCAGCTAGAAGTGTGTAGTTGTCACTTCTAGTATCTATTCTTTCTAAGGTTGAAGCTGGGATTCAGAAACTAAACCCAGGTCTCCAGTAAAGGTAGTGGAAGCCCAACGACTTGAGCCAAAGTTACTGCCTGCCATGAACTGCACTGATGCAGCACTGGAACCCAGGTACACCAGTATAAGATGTGGGAGCCTTAAACACTAGGATCAATAGCAATCCTAAAACATACTTTTTTAAAAAAAGATTTATTTACTTATGCTTGAAAAGGAAGATCTTACATAGAAAGAGGAGGAGAGACAGGAAGAGGTCTTCCATCCACTGTTCACAGACCAAATGGCCACAATGGCCAGAGCTGAGCTTTCCAAGCTAGGATCCAGAAAGTTCCTCCAGGTCTCCCACATGGATGCAGGGGCTCAAAGACTTGAGCCATCCTGCACTGTTTTTGCAGGCCATAGAGAACTGGTTGGGAAGTAGAGATCAGCCGGGACATGAACAGGCACACATATGGGATGCCGGCACCACAGGGTGAGGGGTTAGCTTGCTGTGACACCATGCCAGCCTCAGAAGATAAACTTCTAAGGAACTGATTCTAGTATAGTTTTTTAAGGGGGGGATTTATTTTTCAGTCTTGTAATTTTCTTATCTAGTGCCTATGTTTTCTTTGAATGTGTATATACAGGCACACTGTATTTTGATCTGGAAATTGAAGGGGAAAAAACATCACCAGTGTTATGAGAGGTTAGTCAAGGATAGCTGTAACAGACTGATTCCAGGGCCACACAATAATCAACATCTTTTTTGTCAGTCTGAAGTGATGATGTGTGTCTTCCAGAATTTTATACAGGTACTGTTGAGATGATCATAAATCTACACCAACTGCAGTGATGCTTATTCTGACCCTCATAATGTCCAAGAATTTACACTGGCCTTTAACTACCTACTGATCTTTATCTTCTGTTTCCTCATCCATTTCCCAGAAAGCTTTCTGGCCACCATCAAACTTACATTTTAATAGCCAGCATAATGGTTTTCCTTTGCTCCTACAACAGACTGAGAATTTTATGTGAAACTTTATGTCATCCACTGAAAATAAAATGTTTGCCAGAAATAAAAACACATGGCAGGCAGGGAAGGGATGGCAAAGTAAACAGCACTCATTTCAGAGCAGGTCCAAAATTAGCAATCGCTAGTTTTTTATTCAATCTGCTTGCCCAGATTTAAGTACTAACAGAGACTCAACCTTATCACCTTCTTCCTTGTTGCCTTTTTCTATCTTCAGAATGATTATTAGAGATGTATTATTCTATCCCATTTGAACTTTCTTTCTGGCATCATGGACATTCGGGTAACTTATAAACCTCTTCCTCCTGAATGTGCCTATTGCCAGAAAGAAAATTTATACAGTTTTATCCTCTGCATTACTGTATAGGTTTTCTGACTATCTGTGTAATGCTCAACTATATGCTCTACTCTTTGGAGTTTTTCTCTTCACTTTATAGAAGTTGTACCCTGGGTATGTATACCTCTGGAATTTGATTTTATTTACTCAACATTCAATTTTAAGGTTCTTTCAACCTGAAGTATGTCTTTCTGGTTTATTCATTTTTGGTACTTTATTATTCCATTCAAAATATCTGTCACTTGTCCATTCTCGAGTTGATTGACAATTGTTTCCACTTTGTGGATATTACACATGGTACCACTGTGAGCATTCTTGCACTTCTACTGCTGCTCGCATGTGAGAGTTTTTTCAAGTAAGGTACACTCCAGGATGTAGAATTGCTAATATGTAACATATGTCATCTTTAACTTTACTAGATAATGCCGAATTATTTTCAAAGCAGCTGCATTAATGTATGCTCAACTGCTGTTCTGTGTTGAAGTTGACATACTTTGTGTCCTCAGTTGGGTGACATCTACTGTGTTCTTTGTGTAGATTTCTGTGGTTATTAGTTATAGCAGTCATATTTATGTAATTTATCTTTTTTCCTCTGAAATCTGTCTATTCATGCCTTTTCCTTATATAAATCATTTGTGTACTCTGGATATGTAACTGGTTAGTAATATTTATAATACAGACGAGGACAGTCTATTTGATAGGAGGTTGTTCAAGTAGAAATCTAAATGAGGTGAGAGACAAGCCAGGTAAACATTTAAGGAAAGATCATTTCAGACAGTGAAAATAGTGTCAAGGCCAAGACAGGAAAGCACTTGAAAAACTCCAAGAGCAAGTAATTAGCAATGAATAGCACAGTCTCATTTGGTTTTGTAAAAGTCCTTCAGCTACGTGGAAGGATGGAACATAGAACGTGGAAGGATGGAACATAGAACGTGAAAGATGGGAAACCAGCCAGCACATGTTAGAGTAGTCTAGTATTGCTGGTGCTGGCCAAAATCATGATGACTAGAATTCAACCCAGCAACTCCCATCAGGGTATGAACCTTTCAAGCACTGAATTGACTGCTAGGCCAAATGCCTGTCTTCCAGTTCATGTGCTCTGGAGTCCACCCCGCGAAACCTCCTCCATCAGACTGAATGACAGATAACTTTAGATCTCCCTCTCCATCTGCTTGCTTCCTCCCTCATGCCTATGCCCTAGCATGAGTCCAGTCTTCCCTCTTTGCAGGAGAACAATGAAAGTTCCTATGCGTATCTTCTCCTGATGACTTGTGGAGGTGAGGTGAAGTGGAGTTTCCTGTCCCCACTTACCTCACTCTGCTTAGATTACCAAAACATGTGCTGCTATTTTTTTTCAAAAGGACCAATGATATAATAATTAATCACAGTCATTCTAAATTATTACCGAATTCTGAGTACTCTTCATTATTACTAATTATATGAAATGCAATAGATGTGTGTTTATATTTTGCTATGCACTCCTTTTTGCGAATATAAGTTAAAAGTCACTTCTTTGATGAAATAGCTTGTATAAAAATAAACAAATTTATGTAAAGAGTTACATTGCTATTTACATTCCTGTTTAGGACTCTTGCAGTGATATTCATATTTCAAGCTCTTATGTTACATAAAACAACTTCAGGATCACGGCAAGTATCTACTTGGGGTCCATTGTATATTTGGCAGCTTGAAAAGCTTCAGAACTACATTGGTGAATAAAACAGATCTGACTCCTAACTTCATGGGCAACAAACCTGGAAGAGCAGGAGGCTGTGTGATCTAAGAAACCAAAACCTGCAACAGAGAATAATGACAGCGTGCTGCTACAAATGGGAGATCAGAAAGACACAGCCATGCGTTCTGTCATTCATTTGGCAGACAGTCCGTAAGACACGGAAGAAGATACACAAAGATGAGAGAGAAGTGGTAGCTTTATTGAATAGTCCAGAACAGGGAAATTTTTCTCTTGCCATGATCTTCCTGTGGGGATCGGATAAGTAATGCTGAAATTACATATAAAATTTCAGCAAATTACATATATAATTTCAGCATTTTGAGCTCTGAGCCTTAACTTCAAATTGCCTACTGTGACAGAAATACAGAAAAATGATGCTCTGTGCCTTTGACTCTAGCATATGATGGAACAATGACAATTTAATAAACCTGATTACTGAAGGTGCTTGTGTCTTTATAATTCTTACTTCATACAGTCCTAAGCAGAGTTATAGTTAACAGTAATGTATAATCTTAGGCTTATCTCAAAAGCAAGTCTGTTCAATAAGAATGGTCTAAATTACTGTTTAGAAGACTGTTAATTCCATGGGATATAAGCATTTTTTGATTAAGTTTAAGTGTCAGATACACTTGGAAAACATTGCATATTCACATTTTTCTCTTAGATATTATAGATCCATACAGTGTTTTAAGTTTCTGATATGTCTTAAAGTAAGGTAAATGTTTAACATTCTAACTTCAAACATCTATAACCTTAGAAGCTCTTTTTGTTTGGTTGATTCTTATTTTGATTTTCTGGAATGGAAAGGGGTTTGGAGTGTTTAGAAACTGTTGTTAATACCAGAAAATGCAAATTAAGTTTCCCTTGTCACTTCTTTCCAGTCATTGTGCAGAAGTAACACCAACATAAGTGAGTGCTAACTTTAGGTTAACCTCATACTTTATATATTTTCTTACGTGGGTGAATGGTAGAATTGTAAAGTCATCATTCTTTTCTGTGTTTTAAAGATGAATGAGCACCTGCTTGGACATGTAGTAATTCTCACTAAATATAAAGCTTTAGATGACAGGATTCATACAGAGATATGAACAACAAGAAGCTCATCATTTTTTCAACATGCCATACTTTCATAAGCTGAAGAAGGAGGGAAGAGTTGAAGATTTCGAAAGATATATTTTTGTTTGAAAGAACAAACTGACACGCATGGTAGGAGGTAGATTGCAGAGGTGGCAAGGTTGTATAATTTATCACTCTTTGAATATGTCTCTTAATAATGCCATGCATTTTTCATGGTGTGTAAAGTTCTTACTTGACATGTATCAATTGGTTAGCTTTCAAAGAGTTATTGGCACACAAATTTCGAGAAATGAACGCTACTGGTAGGGGCAGAATTGGCTGCTAGTGGATAGAGCAAAGGCTGTGAAGTTAGAAAGTCTTTCCCTGACCACAGGGTCTCTTGTTGCCCAACTCCTTGAAGTTGCTGTGCACCTAACACATGTTGTATTCATAATGTGAACCACTATTTACTATCACCTAAATCCTTTATGGGACATCCTTTAACCCTCAAAATACAAGCTGCACAACAGCAGACACTTTGTTGTTCACTGTTTTAGGCTCAGAACCTTACATAGTGTCTAGTAAGCGAAGCAAATAGTATTTTGTGAGTGAAAGAGTAAGATAGCCTTTCATTAACAGCTCTATTAGAGCATCTGCTAGCCTTATATACTTAGTCATTTAGTTAGCTTTAATAAACCTATTTCTAACAATGAAAATTGGAATATTTATTTAATATATTTATTCCCAAGAATTAATCAAATGGATAAGTCACATAGGTGAGCTTGGTCAATATTAATTCATCTTCCAACTTTGTTTTTCTTCAACCTATCCAGCTTTTAACCCTGGGACGCTCAACAAGAAGTAACATTAATACGTTTATTTTAATTCAAAATAAACTCTCTATAGTGTCTTGAAATTTACTTTTGTTATAAGACCTGTTAAAGTTTAATCAAAGTATTAAGCTTTTGCTTTATTTTTTCCGAGGCAGACCAGTGTTTCATAGTAAAATCAGATGGAAGCAGAACTGAAAAGGTGTGAAAAGGAGAAAGACAACCACATTCTGTAGTTGGCATTGAGTTTTAGCAGAACATATGTTGTATTTTCTAACTCACAGGCTTTTAGGAATATAAGGAACCTTAAAAATCAGCTCACACTTTATGCTCTTTCATACAATCTCTTGCCTATACCTTTTCTCCATAATCCCACCTGGTGAAAATGCTACCATGCCTCAAAGTATAGGGAGGCATTGAGGGTAGAGTTTGCACTTTAGAGTCCACACAATGTAGGCTTTGTGACTCCAACACTGGACAAGGAGTCTTCTCTGATCTTCATTTTCCCAAACTACAACCGAAGACTGGTTACTTTTCACCATTGTAATGAGGTTAAATATAGATGCATCAAATTCCTAGCATATAGTTGATACCCTGTAGGTATGACTTTATTTCCTTACAGTGGCTCATTTCTCCTGCAGAGAGTCATCTGATCTCTGTAATCTTTGTACACAATTTTGAATCCATTTTGGATATTGATATAACAGTGGATAGCTTCCTATCACCAGTTCTTTAAGAGCAAGTGTATACCTTTTTCTTCATGAGAACACCTGAACTCAGAAATCAGAAAGGCAAATATTTGTAGAAACCAGACAGGCAACTTAAATTGAGCAAAATGGTATAAGTTAAAAGAAAACTGGTTGTTGGCCTACTGCCAGTTTGTGGTGGGAAATGGGGAAATTCCAGTGCCCATGCCACAGCCGAAACAGTAGCTACAATTCAGGTTTGACAGATGGCAGCCACCCACATGAGTCAAGGATATTTTCGTACCCATGTTCAGTGCCTTTTAAGCCAAACAAACTAAGTTGGCTTGCCACATCAGACTGCAACCACAGCCAGGATCTTTGTGGTTTTCACACTTACCATAGCTAACTGGCACCTACTGGAAGTATCCAGTACCTGGCCCTGAGCATGTGGGGCTGTCTGGGGTCAGTACAGGGTATAGGGTATAGTATAGGTTATAGACCTGATCTCCCATCATTTAGAAAAGGTGTTTTTATTATGGGATCTTAGATCTTATAATAGTTCATGAATTATATTTAAGATCTCTGTGAATCCACATGAAATATTTTGTGGTATTTACATATAATTGAAAAACGTCATGGAAAAGTAAACCAAAAGATTTATTTTGGCACAAAAATACTTGAAATCCATGATACCAAGTGTTTTCAAAAAGTTCATGGAGACTTCATATTATAAAAAAGACTGTGCGTGGAATTTTTAAAGATAATTCATCATTTTAAAAGTATGTTTAATTTTATTTCCATGAACTTGTTGAAATAGCCTAATGTTTGCATATTCTTCAGTAGAGTCTTTGAAGATAAAACCAAGAAGATCCAACAGCCCTTATAGATGTTTAAAATAATGTAATCAATAGCAGTAGCTTTTGGAAGGCAGTGTTGTGAGAACAGTGATCAATTCTGAACTTAGTCTCTACAAAAAGCTATTTGTTTTTCATTTCTATCTTTTCATAGCCCTCTGCAGGTAGCGTAAATACCATACCTACCTAGCCAGTGAATGTGATGCAGTTATTTAATCCATGTCTGAGACTTGATATTTTTGTTTGCTCTATTTCTTTTTATTAGATTGATGCTAAAACTTATAATGCTATAAGCTTATGAACATAATATACTGCTGGGAGATTTTGCTCCTGTGTATGTAAAAAACTGTTTTTTCTTGTTTTTTTTTTTGTTTGTTTGTTTGTTCTTTTCTGTAGGTCAGAAATTTAAGAAGTTCAATAAAATCCAAGTCGTGAGAACCCTGGATGTGGCTGGAAGATTTTGTTCCTGTGTATGTTAAAAACAAAAAACAAAAAACAAAAAAAAAAACCTGTTTTTGTTTTTTATTCTTTTCCGTAGGTCGAAAATTTAAGAAGTTCAATAAAGTCCGAGTTGTGAGAGCCCTGGATGCGGTGGCTCTCCCACAGTCAGTGGGCATTCCAAATGAAAGCCAAAGAATCACTTTTTCACCAGTTCAAGAGATACAGTTAGTTCCCCCCTTGATCAACCTATTGATGAGCATTGAACCAGATGTGGTCTACGCAGGACATGACAACTCAAAACCTGATACCTCCAGTTCTTTGCTGACCAGTCTTAATCAACTAGGAGAACGGCAACTTCTTTCAGTAGTAAAATGGTCCAAATCACTGCCAGGTAATGATAACGTATACGTAATAAATGCAAGTAAAACATGTGCTGTGTGATATTAGCAGATTGTTAAGCACAACAGTGTATGTGGTACAATAATTATAATGCAAATATCATATTATACTATGTCTTCAAAAAGTTCATAAAGTTTCTTTTTATATGAAGTTTTGACAGTACTCCGTAAGTATTTCAGCAGTTCAAATTGTCTAGGTTCGTAATATAGGCTATGGAAATACACAGACATAGAGAACACAGTGAGTCTTCCTAATAAATGGGACGGTTAAGGAATATCAAAACTTTATGTAGTCAACCACAGAAATCATAGTTCAAAGAAAGAAAAATTGGAAACCTCCTTAAAAATGTATATTTCATTCTAAACCCCATGTTAACCAATCTTAGTTGGTTGTACATAAAATTGAATTGTGTGCTCATAACAAATCAGAGTAATTTTGTGGAGTGGTGAGTTATCTATCATCAAGAATAAAAAGGGGGACCGGCGGCGTGGCCTAGTGGCTAAAGTCCTCGCCTTGAAAGCCCCGGGATCCCATATGGGCGCCGGTTCTAATCCCGGCAGCTCCACTTCCCATCCAGCTCCCTGCTTGTGGCCTGGGAAAACAGTCGAGGACGGCCCAATGCTTTGGGACCCTGCACCCGCATGGGAGACCTGGAAGAGGTTCCTGGTTTCCGGCTTCGAATCGGCGCACACCGCCCGTTGCGGCTCACTTGGGGAGTGAATCATCGGATGGAAGATCTTCCTCTCTGTCTCTCCTCCTCTCTGTATATCTGACTATAATAAAAATAAATAAATCTTTAAAAAAAAGAATAAAAAGGGCCTAGGCATTAATAAGTAATTTCAAGATAGAGAAATGAAATTGCAGTTACTTCTTTCTCTGTTACACAGAGGGAATATAGCCCAGGCAGGGTGAAAATCTGGATTATGGTTCCTTTACTCATCCATTACTTTAGTTCTCTGTAGGAGCCCAGTGGTTGAAAAAATTTCAAGGATGAAATTCCGACTTTCTCCAACCTTAGACTATGGCACCAAGTGAATAATGCACCAATTATGTGTGTAGGTGTTCATTTCATAATTAGAATTAGAACTTATTTTTTAAAAAAATGACATCCTTTTCACATTAATAATCTCCTTATACTCTTTTCGGACCAATTTATTTTTCCAGTATCTGGTCAAGAATTAAACATATTATGTTCTTTTAGTCCCCAAGAAAAATTCAATAGCTTTCTTTTTTAAAAAAAGGATTCCTTCCAAACTTTTGTTAATATATTTCTGTTATTCTTCTATCTGAAAATTTTGAAGTATAATAGATGAATTATTATTAAAAATTCAAGGTTTCATGGAAAAGACAGAAAAAACAGATTCCTGTTTGTTGAATCCTTTTCAAAAATACATATTGAGCAAAGTTAATTAAATTCAGTATTCTAACAGAGATGAAATAATTTTATAGAAAATCAAAATGCCCTAGTTCTTACGAGCTTCATTCTTGCTGAAGACCTTGAACAGGCCATTTTTTTCCCATTTGCAAAGTTTGCAATCTTTACAGCTTGTTGAAGTAGTTACTAGATTTTTTAGATGTGTGTTAAATGAAATATTATTAATCACATCAAAGAAATTAGTCTGTTAAAAATAAGAGTGTTTACAGTGGTGCTTAATTCTTATATTTCTGCTGTGTGGAAAAGGTGATTTTCTTGGTTTTCTCCTTTTTTTAAATATTGTTTATGCCCCTTTTGCTTGCATAGTGGCGGTTCTTAACTGTTTAAAACCATTAACTGGCAAGGTTGCAGAATAGCCAGTTGTTTTAGTTATAAATGTATCATATATATATATAAATTGTATATAAATACATAAAATAAATGTTAATTAAAATATAACTTATTCACTATCAATATCTAAGTGAACATTTTTTCCCACTAATGGTAGTATTTATCTGTCAGGATTGTTTTTTTGTTTTCACATAACCTCAAAAAACAAGACCAATTTTTTAAATTGAATTTGATCACAACTTTATTGTTACTGACTGTAATGAGTGTGTAGTAACTCCGAATGATGTCAACATCAGTATTACTCAGACTGTTCCATTACGTGTAAAAGGAGAGAATATTAAGTTTGCCAGAGTATGAAATGTAAAAAGAGAAAGTATTAAGATTGCTAAAGTGTTGTGTAGACTGTTGCCTTTTTAAACTGTGAGGTCTACATTATGGTTGTATCCTTGAATATATGATGAAAATGATCAATGAACTAGAGTGACTATATTGACTTCTTAAAAGGGCTTAGAAGGACGCAAGGATGCAGTCTGCTGTTAGAAACCACTTGCAGTTGACTTAAAACAAGGTTACAGTTTCTCTTCATTGTGTCATTCAGTAAGAGCCTATTGCATACCTGCTGTATGCAAGGCACAGGGACTGAGCTCTGGAGATAGAAAGACAACCTGGAAGGCTAAATGACTTTTGTTGATGTATTTTGGTGCCAATTTTGTATGCAAGAGACATATGCTTTATCCATTGAATCATATATAATATGACAGATAGTCTGTGGGAAGTGGGCTTTTGTTACATGAGCCATATTAATTAGGTGGAATGTGAACGTATTCCTATTGTGTGTGTGTGTGTGTGTATATATACTGCTGGGTAAAAATGTTAGTTGATCATATCACTTTTTCACCATAAATAAGTATATTTGGCAAGGCAGAATGATCACCACAGCAAATTCCTCAGCATACATGTGGGGCCCTATGCTCATCCACAGGCACCTCAAAGAGTTCTCTTGACTTGTCAGCACTTCCTTCCCCTCCCCCACCCGACCCCAGGATTCTCTGTTTCCATTTAGCTCTTATAACAATTGTAACATGTTGTAAGATTTTTCAGTCATATTTCTGAAGTTCCCTATTTCATTAACAGATAGCTGCAGGATGCTATGTCATATTGGGAAAGTATGTGTTGGAATACACTGAATCTGACATTTAGCATTTATAAATGAAGAATTTTACATTGACTTTCATTTGTAGCTTTGAGTGTGTAATATTTTCTTCTATGAAGTGTGCAGCAACACAATATTTAAAAAAAAAGATTGAAATGAACAATATATTCTCTGCATTAACAAATTAATTCAGTAAAAGAGACTTAATTCCCAAGCAACAATTTTATGTTAATGTGACATAAGAGACATGAAAAGAAGCGTGGGAGGAAAAGAGGGATTTGGGAAGGGAAATAGGGAGTAACAAACATGTGAATGACTTCTTGAACTTTGCCTTTGGAATTCATAAAATCTACTCTCTTTATATTAATAAAAATTAAAATTTTAAATAATGAATATACACATAAAAAAGGAAAAATACATAAAAAGTGAGGACAGAAGAACAATTGGGTTTAGGAACACAGAAGACTTCAGAATTAAAATATCAGTTAAACTTCATCTTAAAAGAAAAGTGGGGAATGAGCTTGAAAAGTTACAATATTAAGAATTTTCTAGATATAAGTAACAAAGTGTTAATGGTATAAAATAAGGATAGCATGAGATGTGATGCTTGAATAATGACTTAAACCAATTTAAGCCAGTGGTACCCAGTCTTACCAAATGTAAAATTTCCATGGTAACATTATAATTGTTAACATAAATACTCACTCCCACAGGATATGAAGCCATTAGTAATTGGTGATTGAGAAAGCATATTTTTTGCATATAGTTCCTCAATATGCAATATTGGCCTTCTGGGAGGTGTCATCATCCCAGTAGTAAACATCACGGACAATAAATTCGCATTTGTTAGAATAGTGGAAAGTGAATCCAGAGGTATATATTTTGTACTCAAAGTCCTAGAGATTAACTTATGCTTTATCCAAGTTTAGTTTCATCTTTAAATGGTCTTAATCCTGTGGATCAATATATTGTAGCAGAATTGCTGTGATAGGTATGTTGTGGAAAATATTTCTTTTCCGTGTGTTTTCTCTTGGTACTTCCATTTGCTCATGGGAAAAAAAGTATTCAGATCAATACTTGGACATTTTTAAATGTGGCAATTTTGGATACAATTATCTTGGTTTTAGGTACCCTAACTACCTGAAATTATCAGTATCAGAAGGCTAAACCCATGTCTTGCTTCATTTTCTAGCTTTGAAACATGCCAAAACATCTTTTGACTCAGGGACAGTCAATGAATCTTCAAAGTTTTGTTTTTTCTTTCTAAGTCAAATGAGTAAATCCAATTATTGCCTCTAGAAGTTATGAGAGGGAAATGAATCACTTATTGTGAGTAGTTAGACTTTGATAAAGGCTTCTATGAAGACTTCCAAAATGATTTTTTAACATCTTTTTCCCAGTGACATTACTATTGCTAATGTCAACAGCTTTTTTACTTGTCATGATTTTCAAAATTATTTTTTTTCTAGCATCTTATCGCACTGTAATTACTGTTGCTAATGTCACCAATGTTTTTTACTTGTCAAGTGAGCTTAACATGTCTCACATGCCTCTGAGAATAGGGCAAAGTGGCCTTTTGAGTTTTGTTTTGTTTTTTGCTTGAAACTCTTCTTTCAGCATTTATCACTTCCCATAATGTCTGACTCCTTGTGGAGTTCTTATCCTACTCACACCAGAAGTGGCAGGTCCTGAATTCTGACTCCAGCCATTCCCAGTCTTAACAGTCTGGATGTGCTCATTCATCACCACTATGTTCTAATCACTGCTGTGTACATATCTATCCAGATTTTCTACTAATCTGTTGGACCATGTATTTCATTTGCTTATTCTACATTTCAATACAAAAGACCATCCAAGTTAGTATCGCCTTCTCCGCCATGAGCCTAAAACTTTTTTTGGTATTGTGAAATGGCACTAGCCAGAATTCTTGGAATCATCCATCACTCACTTTTCTCCTTTACCCTGTAGACTAAGTTGTCAGATTCTGTCTACCCTAGTTGCTAAACATGTGATTCATTATAGACAATGCATTACTGCTAATAGTTGTTCCTCATCAATATCACCTAGATTTCAGCTCCTAAGTGATCCCATATGTTGCACCAAGGATCATCTTTTATAAGCGATTATTCTTACTTTTTTTCCCCTCTTCTTCTTGAGTTAAGTCTAAGCCCCTTTGTCTTAATATCTTATTCCCTTCTGTGTTCTTGCTTCTGAATTTGCAACATTATCTCTTATTCCTTTTTAAGCAGCTCTGTGGTCCAGTTCTCGAACTGCTCTTTCTTAAGTTTCCTACCTTCTTTCACTTGTTTTGTTTCACATGCCACTTCCCTGGACGAGATTCACCTGATCTGTCCTGACTGGGTGAAGGAATCACTGCACTTACTCTCCTGTGTTCCCATGTTTGCTTACGTTTGTCAGCCAAACGTATTACCACTCTTGAGTTATAATGATGTTCTTTTTTCAGTCTCACCACTCTGGGTTAAAGGCAGCAAGTTTTTATCTTTATGTCCAGTTGCAAGCATAATGCCTTATCCCAAATAAATGTTTAAAGATACTTACAGTCACTGGAGATATGGAATTGGTACAAAAACCTATATTTACTTGGATTATAAAAACATCAAATTTGTATTCTTAGTAAATTGTCATGAAATAGGTTAATTATATTCATTGTGTTGAAACTTTCTGGTGTTCCTCAAAGTTTGTAAATTTATTACTGCCGAAATATTCATGCTCTTCCCTTATTATAGATTAGCTCTTTCAAACAGATTACCTTTCTCTACAGAATTCTTTATCAGAACTTTGGAAGTGATACAAAAGAAACAATGTGGTCACGCAAGGCGTTTCTTTATTGTATACTTTCTTTAAAAAATTTTTAAGCATAAGAATTTGTAGAATTTTAAGCATAAGAATTTTTTTTTCTTTAAGAATAATCTGGTTGCCTCACTTAAAAGGAAAGGATTTTTAAAAAGCTACTTGTTAAACATAATTAGTGATCACCCATCACTTTTGTATGTGAAGGTCTTTCATTTTTTTATCAGCATCTCAAATGAACCCAACTTTACCTGATCATTATCACCACTGGGCATTTGATCTTGTGTTCCTGTCTTTGTTTTAGTATAAGGTAATGAATGATATTACAGTGAAAAGGAAACAAAATTGCACTTCTGTACCAGGGCACGTTCAAGTTGCTTTAGCTTTGAATGTTTATCACAGCAAGTTCCTCTAATAGGTGAAATACCTGAAAGTTATTTTCTCTAATCTATTCTGTAAGATGAAAAATACTTTCTATTTTTAAATATTGGTAACTATAAGCTTTGTGTTGTTTCAACAGTATTTTCCTTTTATAATGAAAATCTGTTTCAAGTCTTTAATTAGCCCAGAATTTTAAAATACGCAGAACAAACAAAACACACACACAAAAGAAAAATATTGGGTGTAAACATATAAATATAAACAGAATCCTTTCTTTCCAACAAATAATGAATGAACTTCTTTATAATTTTGCAAAACTGTACAGTTGCTCAAAGATTAATGTGAACTAAAGCCCCACAGTGAATAATTATAATGTAGCTAAGGCAAATATTTAAATTATAAAATGATGCCTTTCAAAAATCATAAATTTTATCAAGAAACTGTAAAGAACAGCAAATATATTTTGGAGACCACAGTGAATGAGCTGTTAATAATTTGATAAATCTTATTGAATCAACTTCTGTGGGGATGCTGTCTTTAAGGTTTGAAATGCATAATTTGTATGGCATCATTATGCCATATATTCTGTAATAGATGTCTGGAAAATCTATATTTCAGAAAGAACACTTTAACTTTTGAATTTTGTTTTCACCAATGTTATTTGTATTTTGTTTGTGTTATACCAGTTCTGTTATATAAAGATCCATCATAAGTGTATTTTATCTCATCTTCTTTTTAATGTTAGACCTACTTATAAGACTGATATGTGCCTTTCATATAGCCATTAGTCTAATGATCAATGCAGTAGGTTCATTGCTAGAGTAATAATACATATCTATGTAGTGCTGTCCTACATGCATAACTATCCCATTTGAGTCTCATAATAAGTCATTGAGTTAGTTTTCATTACTACTGTGATTTTAGTTGTTTTTTGGTTGTAGTTGTTCTTGTATCTTTGTTGTCTATTTCATGATATGGTTCTACATGCATAGAATTCCTCCTCAAACCTCCCCATCCTACCTCCATTTTTCTCCATATTATTATAATAGTATAGTTCTTCGGCAACAATCAAAGACCAACATTCTGCTATTTAAGTGTAGCACATCATTGAAGGTATGGACAATGGTTCAAAACTCTAGTATCCTATTGTCAGGGTATATTTAACAGTTTCATTTAAAATTTTCAATGTAAATATTTTCAGTATTTATTTGTAGTGAAATGGACAGTTAGTGGCTTTTTAATAAATGGTACCTTATACAAATCAATGGCACCCATTAAAATCAATGAATTAATTTTTTGTAATTATTTCCCATGATGGGGTGTTGTAGATAGAGGGATTCACCCATTCACCTCTGCTTCCTCTCTTCTCATTTCTCCCACACATCATTTTCCACCACATTAGTACAATAGTATACTTCAGCAACAGTCACAAATATAACATTCTACTATTTAAGTGTATCATGGCATTGTAGGTTTATGCAATGGTAGAAAATCTAGCATTATATTATCAGTTTCCATGGGAGTCCTTCTTTAATTCAGAAATGCAGATGCCTACTGTAATATATCTTCACTTGGTATCTTGGTATGCTTATCTCTATTATATAGTTCAGCAATGGGAATCTAAATATATGCATTGTTACCTTTATATTTGTTTTGTAGTTTGTGTAATGTTGCCTTATATCAGAAAGAAATGAGCATAATGTTCTACAGTTGGGCCTTTTTTTTGCAAATAGTAGAATTTCATTTTTTTTTTTTTTATGGCTGAGCAGTATTCTATGAAGTAGATATACCACAGGGTTTGTTTTTTTTTTTTTATCTATTCCTCTTTGATGGGCACCTGGGTTGCTTATATGTCTTTTTCATTGTGGATTGTGCTTCTATAAATAGTGCCTTGAAGGTCACTTTCTCATATGCAGATATATACCCTAGAGTGGGCACAGATCAATTTTCAATTGTCTTAGCACTCTCCATACTGACTTCCACAGTGGCTGCACTATCCTACACTGCCACCAGTAGTGGAGGAGTGGGGGACCCTATCCTCCACAACCAGAGCAGCAGCTGTTGTTAGTAGATTTTTGAATATGGGGCAGTCTTACCGGAGTTAGGTGGAACCTCATGTGCTTTTTATTTGTATTTTCCTGATAACTAGGAAATCTGAGCATTTTTTAATATGTCTATTAAATATTTGGGCTTTTGAAAAATGCTTGTTCATTTCCTTCACCCATTTGTGTTTTTTTAAAGATTTATTTATTTTATTACAAAGTCAGATATACAGAGAGGAGGAGAGACAGAGAGGAAGATCTTCCATCCGATGATTCACTCCCCAAGTGAGCTGCAACGGCCGGCGGGCGCCGATCCGAAGCCGGGAACCAGGAACCTCTTCCAGGTCTCCCACGCGGGTGCAGGGTCCCAAAGCCTTGGGCCGTCCTCGACTGCTTTCCCAGGCCACAAGCAGAGAGCTGGATGTCCTTCACCCATTTCTTAACTGGGTTATTTTGCTGTCAATGAGCTTCTGAAGTTCTTTGTAAATCCTGGATGTTAGTGCCCATACTGTTGATTTCTTCTTTGATCATTTCCTTTACTGTACAGAAGCTTCTTAGTTTGATGTAGTCCCATTTGTTTGTTTTGGCTTTGACTACCTGTGCTTTTGGTGACTTTTCTAAGTCTTTACCAATGCTTATATCTTTCTGAATGCTTCCTAAGTTTTCTTCTAATAGTTTGGTGGTTTTAGGTGCAGATTGAGGTTCTTGATCTATTTAGAGTTGATTTCTTTTAAGGTGGGAGTCTTGGTTCTTACTTCTGTAGGCTGCTATCGCATTAGCCCAACACCATTTGTTGACACAGGGCCAGCATTTTTCCATTAACTGGAATATCCTTTCTCATATTTTCACTTCCAGTTTCTGCCAATATTTGTTGATGAGTTGTGTCTCCCATTGGCAATAGATAGATGGGACCCCCCCATAAATCTAGTCTATCCATGATGTTTGATTGATGAGTGTAAGCCATTTATTGATAAGTCGTGATTTGGTCCTATCATTTTAACAATGGGTTTCTCATTGCTTGATTTAAGTTTCTTTTGTTTTATTGAGAGATTCTCCACATTTATTTCTGGAATTGGTGATAGTTTTCATTTTTCTCGGTAGTACTTTGTTAAGCAACATTTATAGGGCAGGTCTGGTTGGAGTGAAGTCTTTCATCTTTGGAAGTATTTTATTTCATCATCAAAGACAAAGGAAAGTTTTTTCTGGATATGTTATTAGGGGCAAACAATTTCCTTCTTTCAGAGTCTGGAATGTGTCTATTCTTTATTATAGGGTTTCCTTTGACAGGTCAGCTGTGAGTCTAATTGGGGTTCATGTATAAATTCATTGACTTTTTCATGTGAATATTTAAATATCTTTTCATCATTTTCAACAGAAGAGAGATTAATTGTGATGTGTCCTTTCATGGATTGCTTTTGGTCGACTCTGTTTGGGGTTCTGTGCCACTTCTGTGTTTTATTTCCCATTTTTCACTCCATGTTAGGAAAGTTTTCAACTATTTATTTCATTGAAAACATCATCTAACCTAGCTTCAATTAAGGAATTTTCAAACTTACTGAATCACAGCAATTAATTTTAAATACTATCCAGAATTGCTTCCTCCTTGTTATTTAAAAACAAAAGCCATCTTATTTGTTAAAATGTCTTGATTTTTTAATGCTAAAATATATCAAAATTGAATTATCGTATTACTCTGCTTACAAAGAGTTTCAAATGTCTGAATAATTTCTATATTTTTGCCTCAATTGTTATTCTGGTCATTTTTTAAAAATTTATTTCATAGGTTTTCGAAACTTACATATTGATGACCAGATAACTCTCATCCAATATTCTTGGATGAGTTTAATGGTGTTTGGCCTGGGATGGAGGTCCTACAAACATGTCAGTGGACAGATGCTGTATTTTGCACCTGATCTAATACTGAATGAGTAAGTAGAAACCTATATTCTTTTTGTTACTGTTGTAAGTATATATATACAACAATGTTCGAAATTAGGGGACAGTATTGTAACGCAATGTATTAAGCACCATTTGCAATACTGTCATCCCAAAGTGGACTTCTGGTTCAAAGCCCAGCTGCTCTACTTTCAGTACAGCTCCCTGCTAAAATTCCTGGGAAGATTTTAGAAAGTGATCCAGGTACTTGGAACCCTGTCACCTATATGGAAATCCAGGATGGAGTTCCTGGTTCCTGGCATCAATCTCATCCAGACATGGCTGTTGTGCCTTTTGGAAAGCAGATCAGTGGGTGGACACTTTCTCTCTCTCCCCCCTTGTGTGTTACTCTGCATTTCAAATAAATAAACAATTTTTTAAAAAGGTTTGAAAATTGTATTTCAGCAAATGACCCCATATTTAGTGCCCTTCATAATGTAATTTTGTAAAATTTTTTGTAATTGAGAATAAAACTTGAAAATGGCGATGCTAATACAACTGTTTATATTACCAAATATTGCAGTTATATATTAAAAGTAGTCATAGTCAACAAAATGTAAGGGTAATTGCTAAAAGTTAATCTGATAAATCACATTAACTGGCTGAGACACTATTATGTGTTATTTTTTTTAACTTTTCATGCTACTTACCCTTCGGATACAAGGCAACGGATGAAGGAATCATCATTCTATTCACTATGCCTTACCATGTGGCAGATCCCACAAGAGTTTGTCAAGCTTCAAGTTAGCCAAGAAGAGTTCCTCTGCATGAAAGTATTGCTACTTCTTAATACGAGTGAGTACAAAACTTTTTACAAGGTGGTTTCTCAATTCTTACATGATTTGAAAACTCTTCGAGTGAGAATATAATCATGTCTATATCTGAGCACAAATCTTGGATTGGAACTACAAAGGTGAAGCACCCACTACAGAAAGGCACTGAAAATGTTTATGAAAAAGTGAAACTGAAAAATAGCTTTATTTTTGTGCAGCTCTTTTTCATTCTTGCACAACTTTATCATACTATGTGCTCTTCATGTACTTTTGGAAAACCCTAAGAAGGCATGGATTTCAAAATTATTTTCCAAAATACCCATCTTTTAATTCTATTCACACAAACTTTTTTGAAGTATCTTTGCATTGCAATGCACATTCATAAAATTACTTGATTCTTCTCATTTTTTTCCTTGCCATATATATTAGGCAAGTCTTTTTTTATATTTTATATGAAACATGGTTAAATGACCATTTCCTATGCACCTAATTCATCATTATAAACTAATTAGCGCTTTATAAATGGAAACCATGCTTCCCTGTAACACGGCTGAATACAAAACACACACTCACACAGGCATGCACAGTCTTCATCATACATAGTTTCATTCAGATAAAAAATTTTATTTGAACTATTTCTCACTTTCTCAGGATAGGCTGTTATCACAACTAATACTAAGGTCTGTAGCTTAGTAAAGCAACAGAGCATTTATCACTCACAGAGGGTCCAGTTAGATAGCAAGAAAACATCAGGCTCCTTCCATCCAGTAGCTCTACCCTGTCTTTGCAGCCTGGAGTCCTCCATTGCATCTGACTAGAAATGAGCACTGAGTGAGAAGAGAAGGTTTGGAGGTGAGGCCTGAACCTATCATGCATCACTTCCACCTTCCACGGCCCAACTTAACTGCAGAAGATACTGGTAAATATAGCTGATCTTTATGCCCAGAAGGAAAAAATGACATGAAGCTTAGCACTGGTTAGCCAAAGCCGGGCAGATTTCCATTTCCCCTTTTCTCAGTCACAAAGAACACACTGACATGCAATGGCTCCTCAAGAGTCTCAGTGGGTCCCCAAGGATCTGGAAGGGAAAAGTTGAAAAGTAAATAGCTTTTGAAAAAGCTGCTTTTACCCTTTTTTGTACTGTTTCCATGGAAGCTTAAAATAAAAAGAACTGATGCTTCATTGATGCATGGTGATTTGCAAGAAAACCACAGGGAGCTATGATCTTGTGTTGAAGTGAGCTAAATGTCTCTCTCAGCTGCATCTTTATAGGAATGTCTTCCCAGTGTTTCAAATGCCAAGTGACTGTGCGATTCAGGTCAGGAGGAAAGAACCCCTTAAAATGGAAAATCATGGGATCTATGCAAGAGCAGGAACCAATATAGGACCCACGGGGCCCACATGCTGCTCCAATCTTTGGAAACTGTATTTTGAGCAGAAATCAAAAGAACTTAGGTTGATGAAAGAGCACAGAGTGCACAAAGTATGTTGATATGGGACTGGCCAAGAGTCAACTGATACACATTTGTTATTGTGGTAATTAATTAAGTCCTTCCTTTGTTTGCTTGAGGGTTATGAATCTTACAGCAGTAATATCAGATATTCATAGATCACCCAGATTAGTTTTTATTATTAACATTAGTCTGTTTGTAGGTAGGCTGATATGCTTGGGGACCAAACAACACACCATGAGCTCATTATGGATCAAATAGGAGGGCCAGGTTCATTGATATAATTCAGGGAGCCAGGAAAATGGTGGCTGTATCTTGATACACAATTACTAGATCCACAATTACTAGATTGATGCTAAGCAAAGAATAAATAGAAAATCATTTAAAAATATAGGGGAGATAAAATAACTTGTTAAAGTTTTATTTAGTTATTTGGAAGGCAGAGTGATAAAGAGGAAGAGACCAAGAGACACACAGAGAGAAAACTACAATAATTAATGTGGCATTACAGACCAATGCTTATACTGAATCATCAAGTGTGACAAGTAAGCTGTAAAACTTAAGCATTCAAAAATACCATTAAGCAATGAGTATGCAACAAATAAGTATTGGTGAGCAACAGAGCTCTGCATTTGGAGAAAAATCATTTTGGATATTTAATTATAATTTTAAATAGATACTGGATGATTGAGTTAATTGTAGGCATGCAAATCATTACTAAAACAGAAGTGAATAAACAAAAATTATTCTAACATCTCAATTGTAATGAAAAAACTGGGAGAGTAAATATTGATGATTTGATAGTTACAACATTAAGTCTCCCATTTGCTATTAGAAACTAAAACATCTGGTACTGGTGTTGCGGCACAGTGCGTTAAGCTGCAGCCGTGAAGCAGGCATTCCATATGATTAATGACTTGAGTACCCACTGCTCCACTTCCGATCCAGCACACTGCTAGTCACCTAGGAAAAATAGTAAGATATGGGTTGGTACATGGACCCTGCCACCCACACAAGAGACCAAATGGAGTTTCAGACTCCTGGCGTGAGAATGGATCAAGCCAAGCCATTGCAGCCACATGATTGATAGAATCAATATCTCACGCTCTCTCAACCTTTAAAAATAAATAAATCTTTAAAAATTAAGCACCAACCTAAGAAATAAACAAGTTACACAGATAACAATGTTACAGCAAAAGCTACACTAAAATTTTAGTGAAATGATTTACTAAGAATAAATAATTTAATGTTCATGATTAGGAGTGAGGAGGCTGCTGTGGATATTGGTTGGGAACCTTTGAGTTGTGAACATAGCTACTATAAGAAGTCTTTACAGAGGAAAGATCACAAACATCCTTATGGTGCATTTATGCTAACGTATAAGCAAAAGTCACATACCACCAAAATTATTTGTGAGAATACCTTTTCTATGTAAGGTCTGACTTCTTGAAAATTCAAACAACCAGCTCTTTGGTTTTTATTTGTGGCTCTCTTTTTTCCAAAAAGAGTGGAAGTCGAGGTTTGACTGAGGTGCGGGTCAAGTCTTTGAATCTCTTTGCTGGCATGTACAGTTGACTTTAAACTACATGTACATCTGTAGAAATCTTGATCATGAATATATAGTTGCATGAGTCAAAGAGATTATAATTTTTCTTTCACCAGAGTTGGCTTCAGTAAAAGTTAGTTACATGACTTAAAGTACAACATTTTTAGAATAAGCAGAGTCAAAGAAAAAAATAAAGCAAGGAAGTTGCTGGGGAGAAATACAGGGCACTTCTGATAAGTAACTACAGGAGGATCTAAAGATACAAGAAAAAGCTTTGGTGAAATTGATAATACAGCATACAAAAGCTAGTCTTCAGTGTTGTTGTTTACCAACAAAAAGATAGTAAAAAAAGAAGTGAGAGTATTAAAAGGAGAGTATAAAATAGTTGGATACAAGAAAAGATATTCATTAATCAACAGCTATCCCCCAGGTTAGCAAGAAAATTTAATGAAGCAATGCTAAACTTAGAACAATAATAAAAGTTATCCAGGAATAATATTCATGAGAAGTATTTGAGATTTACATGAAAAAAAAAACAAAATTTATAAGGAAATTTAAATATTTTTAAAAGGCCCAGAATACATGTACCCATAAACTAATAGAAACCAAATATTTGAGATAAGATTATAGATTATAGAATAATGTCAGATGCTTTATTTTTTTTTGAATAAATGCTAAATCCCTCACGTAGTCTTGAATGTACCTGGAGTTGCTCCATGCTTCTGTGAGCTCTTTCCATGTCCAAATGCTATCAATGGCACTCTTTCCCATTTCAAGTGTTTTGTTTTTTTTTTAACCGAAAGTTAGCTGCCAGAAGAAATTATCACGCTCAGCAATTTGTTTTATAAGACTAACTGCCACATGTAATTATCTTATAGTTCCTTTGGAAGGACTAAGAAGTCAAAATCAGTTTGAAGAGATGCGATCTAGCTACATCAGAGAGCTCATCAAGGCCATTGGTTTGAGGCAAAAAGGAGTCGTTTCCAGCTCACAGCGTTTCTATCAACTCACAAAATTTCTTGATAACTTGCATGATGTAAGTATCTTAACAAAATCATGATTGCTTTCTGATTTTTTTGTATCTTCCCAATGTAATACCTAAGTTCCACTTTATAGGATTTCTTCAGAGTCTTGTATTTGTATTTTTAAAAAACGTTTGTATATTCACTGTCGGTGACTCAGATATCCTTCTGTTATGTACAATTTGAAAGCAGTTTAGTGACTGATAGGAATCAGATTTTCCCAAATATGTTTTTAAGAATTGTTTTGTCTGAAATTAGAAACAATTTACTTAAATATACATGGTAAAAGCAAATATATTGCTGTGGAAAGTAAGACTTTCATATTGTTTTGGAAGGAATTGTAAATATCCTTGCTGATAGGCAATCAGGCAAAGCTAAAATTTGTGTGGTTTCAATTTTCCACATTTTAGAATTGATCTGAAAGAAATAATTAATTGGGCAGGAATTTAATATAATATACACTCCTTATTTGCAAGGATGTTTATCAAGAGAGAGGGAAGGAAAATAAGCCTAGGAATGACCAACACCAGAGCCAGATTAATAAAATAAGATCTATGTGGTTAGTTAAGACACTGGACAGAAGTTTTTATTGCTGCTGTGTTCAGAAAGCAAATTAAAAAGACAGGCATTGCATAAAGCAGTTATGCACTCAACAGGTCCACTTTGGAAACCTTTCCCTGAACATGAACAAACAGCCAGGTTCTTAGCTTTATGAGAAATGTTTCTAAAATGAAAAAAAAAAAGAGAGGGGGGAGGGAAGGGGATAATTTGGTGGAAAAAAAATCCACTAGTGCACAGAACAGAAAAATATCTAGGCTCCACAAGCACATAAGAATGATAATTTTATCTATGAAATGAGAAAAATGTTTTTGTTTTGAATATTTAGCAGCAAAATACTTTTATTTATCTAAATACAAATAAATTGATTTAATTGAATGAACTTCATTAAATTAAAACTTCCATTAAAGAGCAGAAATATTTAGGAATATATCAAAAAAACAGATTAAAACATTCTTACAGCTTAAAATATTGAAAATTAGAAAAAAGATAGTAAATTAAGGGGAAAATTACATGAGACCTTCCTTTGATTAATAGGAATTTTCCAGAATAAAGTATACAAAAAAATGTGTGGCTGGTGTTTGGCACGGTAGTTAAGATGTTGCGTGGGATCCCTACAATCCATATCATGCTGCCTTAGTTTGAATCCCACCTCTACTTCCAATTCAATCTGTTGGCTAATGTGCATCCGAGGAGGCAACAATGGTGTCCCTAGTAGTTGGGTCCCTGCCGTCCACAAGGGAGACTTGGATTGAGTTACGAGATCTGAGCTGTAACCTAACCTAGCTGCAGCCATCACAGGTCTCTGGAGAAGTGAACTTCCAATGGATGGTTCACCGTGTCTCTCTCTTTCTTTCTTTCTTTGTTTCTCTTTCTGGGTCTCTCTCTCTCTTGCGAATAAATATACTGCTTTTTTTTTGAAGATTTTATTATTATTGGAAAGCCGGATATACAGAGAGGAGGAGAGACAGAGAGGAAGATCTTCCATCTGATGATTCACTCCCCAAGTGAGCCTCAACGGGCCGGTGCGCGCCAATCCGAAGCCAGGAACCTGGAACCTCTTCCAGGTCTCCCACGCGGGTGCAGGGTCCCAAGGCTTTGGGCCGTCCTCGACTGCTTTCCCAGGCCACAAGCAGGGAGCTGGATGGGAAGTGGAGCTGCCGGGATCAGAACCGGCGCCCATATGGGATCCCGGGGCTTTCAAGGCGAGGACTTTAGCCGCTAGGCCACGCTGCTGGACCCCTGTTGTTTTTTTTTATAAATACACTGTTTTTTTTAAATAGAGAAAATCAAGGAAACTATGAAAGGAATCATAAAAAGAAAAGTTGCTGGAATTGAAGGATATGAATAGTCTAAATGTAATGACTGGTCAGAGTTCCGATTATTCCATTTGCCATTGAGCTCCCTGATAATGTCCCTGGGAAGGTAACAGAAGTAAGCTATAGACTTGGGCCTCAGTTGCCCACATTGGAAATCCAAATGAGGTTCCTGACTCATGACTTCAGCCAGGCAACAAGACCAACCCAGACCATCACAGCCGTTTGAGAAGTGAACCAGCAGATGGAAGATCTCCTTTTCTCTCTCTCTTTGTCAAAATACCTTCTGAATAAATCCATTTAAAAAAAAAAAACCACACATTTTTGTCACCTAATTTAATCATGGCTTGGTGAACAATACAGGTGCAAGTGGGTACAGGTGATTAGTTATTGCAAAAGAAAAACAAGTCTCTTGTATAGGGCCGGTGTTGTGACAGTAAGCTTCAACACTACTGGTGAGCAGGTTAGGGTTCTGGCATTCCTGTTTTGATGAAGTTTCCTGAGAGGGGCCTGGAAAGACAGCTGGAAAAGGCCCAAATGCTAGGGTCCTTGTAGTCCATGTGGGAGGCCAGGGTGTGTTTATCCTGGCTCTTGACTGCAGCCTGACCTAGAATTGGCTTTTTCAGTCACTGGGGGAGTGAATCAGCAGATATCCTTCTCTGATCTTCCTCTCTCTCTCTCCCTCCACAAATATGTATTTCTGTCTCTGTCTACATATATATATATGTGAGCATCTCTGTATATGACTTTCTGCCTCTCTGTATCTCTCAATATATGTATATACACATATCGTATAAGAAAGAAATGAAAATGTAATCCAACAGGAAAAAATCTTTATAATCTAAATGCCAGGCATTTATTTAGCCAATTATTGAAATCTAAGTAGAGAATGGGGAGAAGAGAAGAAGTACATAGATCAGAAGCAGAAGTTGTTATACAAATACCCAAATTCATATTTTCCATCATGGTAGAACTTGGTTAGAGAAGACACAGTCTAACAATGGTGAAAGCAGTGTGTCTGGGTAGCTGGAATTAGAACAGGAGAAATACACCTAAAACCTCTAGAGTTTGCTGTTATTGTTTCTGGTGGAGAGAATGTGCAAGCCATCTGCTTCTTAACCCCTCAGGTACCACAGTGGTTCGATCTCTTCCCAACTCAATCCAGACTGCCATTCAGTGGGTCCTAGTTACTGGAGCCCCTCACAATCTGCACTAGCTGAGGATGGGATGGGGAATGTATCTGTGACATGGGCCCAGGCACTCAGCTATGGGACAAAGGCATTTAAGTAGCAGCTGAACAGGCCACGTGCATACCCCTGTTATAAATTTTGCATTATGAATCAGCCTGTAAGATTACATGCATTAATGACTTTGATCAAGTAAAGATTAGATCAAAATAAATTATGTGAAGTTATTGGCATACAAAGAGTTAAAGTACTTACATGAATGAAAAGGTTAATGAATAAGATTTAGGAAATGATTATGTTTTGGAAATATATATGTATAGGCTATGTGTCATAATATATGAGTTTTAAAGTATGTCTAGATAGCTGTATCAAAAGAAAAAGAACTTGTAAGTACACCAAAATGTTTAACCAGGTTATCATGTGCGACTATAAATGATTTTTGTTATTTTAAATCCTTCCACACTATTAGAATATTTCATTATAATTATTATTATAAATATATATTCACTTAGAGACATTCATTTCTGTAAGAAAACATTTTATAAGTGTTGCGATTGTTAGAAAAGTTGTCACGTTTGATTAGCATATGAAGTTATTGTCTTCCTTAAATGTTTTCTACCCGTTTGTTAAACCAACAGCTTGTCAAGCAACTCCATCTGTACTGCTTGAATACATTTATCCAGTCCCGGGCTCTGAGTGTAGAATTTCCAGAAATGATGTCTGAAGTTATTGCTGCACAGTTACCAAAGATATTGGCAGGGATGGTGAAGCCTCTTCTCTTTCATAAAAAGTGAATGTTGATTATTTTCCATAAAAGTAAATTTTGTGGTATGTGTTTTGTTTGGGTGAGAATTATGAAGTCTTGAGATTTTATAATATTTTTCTGAAAGCCTTACATTTATAACATATCATGCTGTATAAATTTAAGGGGAAAATTGTTTTCCTCTATGAAGTCTAATTAGCATTTTTAAAGTGTTTTTGAGTCGCCAAGTTTGCTTTAAGAGTTTGAAGAGTTTATAAGACTGATAAAGAACTAAAACTGAGTATTGAAGTAAGCTAAATTTTATCTGTATCACTTCATATCATTAAGTGAGAATTTTTAACTTTTACGTATAATAAAACTTATACTTTAAAGAAAAAAATCTTAACATGTAATAGCAAAAAGCTAATGTCATTTGTTACTTCTAAATAACTCACTTTGTCTACTCGATTGTATTGCCAGAAGTGAACCTTTAAAATGATATGCAAAATTTTGTCTGCCAAAGTGTTGGTGAGAAAGAAAACAATAACTTGTTTTGCAAGTTTTTTATGCCAAAAATATAAAGACAAAGAGTTTTTTAAAAACACTAAACAAATCAATCTTTGTCAAACTAGACAAAACAGTTCATTTGTTAAAGGGATTTCTTATATTGGAAAGCCAAATCTATAAAAAAGTTACTAATGAGTAATGTTTTACTGTTGTACCAGCAGTATTTTAGGTTTTGTAGGGGTGTCTTTACTAACTTCTTTTAGGGAGGGAATTGTCCTCTAATGAGATATTGTGACCAGAAAATATATCTGTGGCCCGACTCCTCTCTACCACCCATGGCATGTGGAAGTTTTCAATTTCTTCACACTTAAATGTGGCAAAATAGTATCTGTAATTCCAGTTGCTTCTTCGACTACAGCTTCTTATGAACTTCTTCTCACATCCAAGAAGGAAGGCATGGGAAGAGATGGCATTCTCTTTCTCACTGCTCACAGAAAATGATGTTGTTCTTTTGCTGTCAGGAACGCTAGATGAATCTCAGGTTGAAAATTTCTGAGTGCCTCTGATCAGGTTCTATGAGAGATGCCTTAGGAAATATTAGATGGTGTATTAAACAATACCTATAAAATACGTAACTTATGTTCTTGTTTCAATAGAAAATATTACTTTAGAAGACACATAAGGATTATTTTCTGAGGTGAATCACTGGAAAATGTCTTTTGTTAAAAAAAAAAAAAGAAAAAGAAAAAGAAAAACTATGTATCTAAATACACATATTACGAGTGTAACCAAAGAGTCAAGTTCATACTGTTGATGAAATTCAGTTAAAAGCATTTCATTCCAGATAAAGCATTAATACCAATTTTAGGCATGTGTGAGTATGCATACTTTTTTAACAACTCAAGTAAGCCAGTAGGATAGTTTTTTTCTAAATTTTTTTTAATTTGCCATATTTTTTTCCTACAAATAAGACATATTATCTTGTGCAGATTATTACTTGTTCATTAAAAATTAAAGTGACTTGGAAAGCAATCTAGAAAAAAATTTACCAAAATTTCTAAATATCTCCAATTACTTATTCCTTTTAATTGGTGAATGCTCACAGTTTATCAAGGGAATAATAATTTAAGAACCGTCTCAACAAATATTGCTGTGATCCCTGAAGCAAAGGTAAAGTGTTTTCATGTGATAAAAATATTACATTAATTATATTATCATTTTTTAATCCAATAGATTTTCATCATTCAGAAATACTTGGTTATGGGATATTTACAAATAATGATTCCCCCCAGGGTATCTAAAATACGCTTCAGACAGGAGTCTTGATTTGAGTTCATTGCATCTATGTGGTGAATAAAATATACACATTTTTCATTTTAGTTATAACAGTCAAAATGAGTTTAACTGAAGTATACCAAATAGTCTCAATGTAGAATAAATTAGCCTCTTCCTTGGTATGTCTGTGTGCATTTTTCTGTGGATCCATATGTATCATATGTATTACCGTAGGTTCTTGGCAGGTATGCCATTCTTCAAAGTCTGAATATACTCACTCTACAAGCCAGTCACCATTGCAAAGGAATCTCTTTAGGTCATATGCTCGCTGTGAAATGCTCTGTGCTTTCCAATAACCTATCACAATGATTCCTAATCATAGAATTTCCAAGTGAACTTAAGAAAAATGTCATTGCCTGAGTCTTTCCTCAGTGATTTGCTTTCATTGGTCTGCTTACTCTGTTTTAATTGGTGCACTTGCATTAATGTAGGCATGGAATAGGTGTGTTGAAATTGTTTTCAAGGCATCAATTCTTTATACTTTCCCCTCTTCATCCTCCACTTCTACGCATGTTAATGTCCTAGCCAGGAAAATCCTTTGCCTACGAATCTTTCAGCCAGAATTTTCCCCACCTTTGACACCAGTTCCAAGACTCAGCCAAGTATTACTTCTGTAAACACTTCCCTGAGTCTTCCAGAGAGTGATTTGCATCCTCCTACAGTTCAGCTACCATTTGTGAACTTTTCGAGTTGGGTAGCACAATTTGGATTCCTTCACAAGTCGGGATCTTTTCTGAGGTGGAACAGCTGTCGTTGTGGACTGAGAGTACAATGACGTGTTCTCTCTCTGTGTGATATCACGAAGCTGCTCTGTCAATCTGATTACATCACTGCATGCACCTGCACTTAACACCTGCATTGCTCTATCTTCCATTTTTCTCCTATCTTCATCTTCTTTTACATTTTATTGCTTGTAAAATTTCTACCTTTTTTCCAAGTTGGAAATCCCTCTAATGACATAAATAGGAGAAAAAAAAGTGCATCTTATATCTACTAAGAATAATTTATATTTCCTGTTCTAAAATTTCACACTGATTAATAAATGTTATTTCTCTCCCTAGGAAAAAATTTCACAAATAGTTGTTATATTTAAGAATCTCTAAATTGTATTGTAAACCTCAACATAAAACTTCTCATTTTTTCATTCAACAAATATTTACTGGGTGTTTGCTATTAGCATGAAACAACATGCTTATGTACTTTATGAGAATTTAGAGTTCAAGAAAAATTATAGTTGAAGAAAGTGGGGCTTTGCTAGTAGACATAAATCAATTGTGAGCATTGAATATTTGTTGACATGAAATATGACAGGTGCAAAGCATTATGTAAGTATAATTATACTGAGACAAAAGCAGCATGAATATAACTTTGAAATAAATATTAAATTTAAACCTAACTTAGTCAAGTGTCTATAATTCATTTGCTTTGAATCTATGTCTGTATTTACTGCAAAGCATTTTACCATGCAATGTCATCCTAACAAAAATATTTTAATATTTCCCTTATGCAGTTATCAAAGGAAATACACTTCTGTGGGACTGACACCTTTCATAATGGATTAGGTAACATAAGTGAATGAATGTGTGTGTTTTAGGAAAATAAATAAATAAGAACAATATCACTAACCCTTTATTTTAAAATAGTGGATTCAGGGAGTAGTGGGTGATGTTATCCTTTATTATGATTACTGTTACCTTGGTTTAAAATGATGTTTTCATACTATATCTTTTTTTTACCTGATTACATTTTATTTCCAAAATAATATTTAAATTTCTTGTTTTTCCTAATTATGAGATCATATAAAATGGTAGTTACAGGGCTGTGTTTTATTGCTCTAGATAATATCTTACACTCTCTGAAGAATGTTTCATATTTCTCATACTAGTGTTGACCCATAATGTAACTGTCAACACCAGGATTTAATATTAAAAACTAAGCTTTAAAAAAAAAAGCCTTTTGAAAAAGAGCATGGCATCACTCTCCCATTTCACTGTATTTCACTTTCCAAGTTTTGGTGAAAAAATGTCTATCGCTTCGCACAAAGTGCTATTGAGCACCTCTGCTGCACACTCCTTGGTCTGTATCAAGCCCAGCGTGGAATAAGAAGCAGTAAACCAAATGACAGATCATCCCTAGTGCAGAATACAGTGCCACCAGAACTGGTCTACCCCCACAAATATGAATCCAAGCTGACCGGAGAATTGACTTCTGGTGGGATCTCATTCCTATTTAAAAGGACTTGGGCTAATAGAACCTTTACCTCCAGACTTAAGTCTAAATCAATGGAGTCTTAAAACCTGAACATAAGGAGCAAAATGTTTTTCATTTAGATATTTTTTTCCTTGTTACTGAAGAAGATTTAATAATTTACAAGATGGGGCTGTGTGGCATTGGTGGTAAATTAAACAGCAGTGGCTATAAGAGCAACTTTTTGTTTGCTGCTAAGCAAAAACAAAAACACACACAAAAAGTACAATGATCTGTTTCCTGCCCTAGACTAAAGCAAAGAAAAAGAAGGAAAACATGAAGGGATGCATTTCCATCTTTGCGGTTGACCACATTCCAAGAAAGAGCTCGGGGCACTTGCCTGGAGGCTGCGCCCAGGCTTGTCCTCAGCTTTACACAGCTGCGCGGGCTGGGGAACCGGTGCGAGATGGTTGAATTAGTCCCAGAATGTCAGCCTAGTTTTCGATTTACTGGCTCGTCTTACTCTATGTCACGTTGACCTTATTATTCAACAGGTTTGTTTGCTTTCTTACCACTCCTGAAGAAAGCATTACTTTCAGCCCCTTGAAAGCTGTAACTGACAAAGCACTTTCAAAGAAATGTGAATTACGTAGCTAAGAAAGCATTAAGTCCACGACTTTAAAGAAAATGAATGATCTTATTCTGCAGTGTGACATTGTTATCATGGTAACATTTAGGCAGACACAAATAAAATATTTTAATAGATGGTGAATAGTTATCAAGGCCTACACTGTAACTTACTTTTTATTATCTTTGAAATTGCCCTTAATACATCAAGTCCTGATGTATCCAGATTACTAGATGTAAATTATTCAATATTAAAGTCATTTAAAATGTTTTCCCTTTGACAATTATGTATAAAACGTAACATCTCTAGGGTGTTTACTTCTCTGTGAGTTTTTGTGATTCTGAGTTATCTTAAAGAGCAGTGGTTTTAAGCTTTTTACCACTTAACAATAGCATATTTCAAAATATCCATGAAACTACAATGCCATTAAGGAGTGTTGATTTTTCAATGTTATGTTCTTCAAAGACATATCAAGTAGAGCTACTGAGAGTCTAACAATTATGTACACAAGAATTTGATATTTTTTGGTGTAGCATTAACTTGGTAGAAACAAAATTTCATTTTTTCAAAAAATAATAACAAGAAGTTAGATTGTATGATAGCTTTTCTCAATGAAATTGAGAAGCAGAAATTTGAAGCCATAATATATTATATAACAATAGGGTTTTTTTTTTTCTTTAGGGCTCTTAAGATATTGAAAAACACCAAAATAGCGTTATGGGGAAATTAATTGGAATGTATAATGTTTGTGTCAGAATAGAAATGCAGCCCTGCATAGAATCCACAGAGAAAAAATGTTGTCTGGACTTATTTACAGTGGTAAGACCAGTATTTAATATAGCTATAAGTAGAAAGAGATTTCACATAGCAGCATTTAGACTTCATCAGTTTAATGATAAAACACACCTCTTTTTGTGCATTTTAACTTTCCTGACATGTGCATATCCACAAGAAAAATCTGAGTAAAGAGCTATTTTAAAAAATGATTGAAATTTGAAAAAAACCCATGAAAACATGCAGATCCTATATTTTTGGGAGGAATAGATGGGTTATACAAGTTAAACCAGAGCTGCTTTAAAAAGTAACATTTTTTTCTATGCTTTAGAAAATAATCCGTATTATAAAATAGTCAATCTATGTTATGCAATAAGAAGTTTCTGCTTAGCTGACAACTATTTGGATATCTTAGGGATTTTCTGGGGAATACCTTAAGGTGATACCACAATATCCCTTGTATCACTTTGAACTTTGAAACTATAAAATTTTTAAATCCTTTATATCAGCATAGTGCAGCCAATTCTGAGGTATATGTGAAAATTAAATGTCCTACAATTTTATGCCAAGATAAGATAGGGTTTTGCAAAGTTAAAAAATCTTACTTTAGGCATCACTTTATTCTCCTGCAGCTAGCCATGAAGCGTTTGCTGTGTAGTGCTTCAGCTGTACTGTCAGCCTGTGGAGCTAACGTGAGCGCCAGAGCTGCATCTTCCCTGAGCTTAAAACTGGATGGGGACTAGGCAATCAGATGGAGGGTTAAGCTTGTGATTACAAAGAAAATGTAAGTGCTTTGTTCTAAAAAATAGAAGAAGAAGAAAAGAAGAAAAAGGGGTAGAAAGGGAGGGAGAAGGGAAGTATAAGAAATGTTCTTTAAGCTATATATTAAGTACATGAAATTTGTTCCCTTTGTATAAATAATACGAGCGACAACATTGTACTTTGAGTGCAAAGATCGAAAAAGTATAGGAAACTTGCCTGAATTTAAGAATGGACAAAGGAATCCTTAAATAGTCCTGCTTGACATATGATCTGAATGTGGCTCAGGAGCTAGCTGCTCATGCAGGGTTAGTAGATGCCAAAAGCGAAAGATCAGTAGACTGTGTGTGTGTGTGTGTGTGTGTGTGTGTGTGTGTGTGTGTGTAGGGGAGGGGTGCAATGATAGTGAATTAAGAGGAAACCAAAGTCCTGCTCATTTGTGGCTTTGCACGTCATGTTTAGGAGTACAGATTTGATCCTGCTATAAACAGAAGAGCAACATAATTCATATGGGTTTATTAGTTCTCACTCAACGTATTATGGCAAATCAAGTTGGAGATGGCTAATCCTACAGACAGAGCATCTCAAGAAATTGCAGCTGACTTGTCTTGAGTTACCACAGCATATACATATACTTTGTGTAGAACTTTCTTTAGATGACATTGCCTAGGAGTATTGCAAAAAGGGATAGGAGCAAAGAAGGAAGGGGTCAGCCTTGTGATACAGCAGGTTAAACCTCTGCTTGTGTCGTAAGCATCATGTATCAGAACTCTGGTTTGATTCTTACTAGCACAGCTTCCTGCTAATGTTCCCTGGGAGGCAAAAAACGATGGTTCAAGTACTTGTGGTCCTGCCACTTACTGAGGGAGATCTGAATTGCTGGCTCCTGCTTCAGCCCACTCGACCTGGCTGTTGCATCCATTTACGGAGTGTACAAATGGATAAAAATCATTCTCCCTATCTCCTGTCTCTCTTGCTCTGCTTTTCAAATAAACAATATTTTATCAAAAG